>NC_080398.1:15846481-16471481 GCF_030265065.1 Corythoichthys intestinalis
TTTTTTTCCCTTGTAAACTCTTATATTGTATCCTTTTCCAAAAAAGCTCTACTTTTGTCTCATCTGACCAGAGAACATTCTTCCAAAACGTTTTTGGCTTTCTCAGATAAGTTTTGGCAAACTCCAGCCTGGCTTTTGTATGTCTCTGTGTCAGACGTGGGGTCTTCCTCGGTATCCTACCATAGAGTCCCATTTCATTCAGATGCCGACGGATAGTACGGGTTGACACTGTTGTACCCTTGTACTGCAGGACAGCTTGAACTTGTTTGGATGTTAGTCGAGGTTCTTTATCCACTATCCGCACAATCTTACGTTGAAATCTCTCGTCAATTTTTTTTTTCTGTCCACTTCTAGGGAGGTTGGCCACAGTGCCATGGGCTTTACACTTTTGATGACACTGCGCACGGTAGACACAGGAACATTCAGGTCTCTGGAGATGGACTTGTAGCCTTGAGATTGCCCATGCTTCCTCACAATTCTGCTATAGTCCTCAGACAGTACTTTGGTCTTCTTTCTTTTCTCCATGCTCAATGTGGTACACACAAGGACACAGGATAGAGGTTAAGTCAACTTTAATCCATTTTAACTGGCTCCAAGTGTGATTTAGTTATTGCCACCACCTGTTATGTGCCACAGCTAAGTAACAGGTGCTGTTAATTACACAAATTAGAGAAGCATCGCATGATTTTCCAAAGGGTGCCAATACGTTTGTCCAGCCCATTTTAGTTTTGTGTACAATGATCATTTTTTTTTTCTTCCCATTTTCTTTTGTGTTTTTTGATTGCAAGCAAAATAAATGAAGATTTTACTACCAAAGCATTTGTAATTGCAATCATTTTCTGGAAGAAATTCCGCATTATATGACAGAATTGCAGTGAAAAATGATCACTCCATGCCAGCCTTCCCAGTGAAATGTATTTGATGTTTATAACTGTCAAAGGCAGTGAATGAGTTTAGGGCTACATGCAAGAAAATAATCCAGAGGCATAAGGATATGCAATATCAGAGGTGGGGCTAGCGGACAGGCAAGCCAGGCAGTTACTTGGGGCCCCGGTAGGGTGTCCCAAAAAATGTAAATCCAGGAAACTAATCTCGCACACCCTCTCAATGCATTCCACTTCTTGCCAAAGTACTGTGAGAAAAAATTCACAATGATCGCTTAATATTTAGGGTTCCCTCAGAGCACATGTAATGTCTGCTATGCCGTATACAGGGGCCAGCCGGGTAGGGGCGTAATCCTGATCTGTTCTCAACTGTCCATTTGCACTCACATGCATAGAACGTATGCGGTGTTGCCTTGACCTGGTGTTGACAGTGGCCGATCCAGAAAAGCTATCTGAAACTCGAAGGGGGGGGGGGGGGGGGGGGGGTTGGGGTTCCCCCCAAAATATCACTGATTTTGAAAAACTCATCGGATTTGGGAAGCTTATCACGTGGGAGGTGTCAAGTCTTTTTCTGACAGAATATGACTTTATTTCGAGAAAATCGCACTTTCAAGCGATCATAGCATGGAACTGGTCATCGCGGCTGTCTTCGACCTCTTCTTCTGATCCTCTGGCCTTGATATTTCCCTGTTTCGTATGCTTTAAAGCAGAATGGAATTTTCTGGACCACTAGAAGGCATCTCCCTTTGACGACGATCCGAACGACAACCTCTTTGAGTGGGTGCGTCTCAAGAAGGACGAAGTCGTCGGGTTTATCGACAGCCAGCTGGAGACCACCCACCACAGGGACGACTACCGCGAGTTCCTCCTCCTCGCCCGCTTCTTCCTAACGGGCCCCGGGACAGAAGTTTTCCGCTTCAACTGGCCTGGGGCGTACCACCGGGTTCGATGGATGGCCAAAGGCATCTACTCGCTGAAAATCTACATCTTCCGGAAGCAGTTCCAACTCACTCCACATGAAGCAAGAGCTCTGCGCAAGATCAACGTGTTCGCAGTGACGGTCTACCTCAAGCGGTGGTTCGAAGCTCCAGTGACCGTCGATGCACCTGTCAATGACCTGGAGATGTGCGAGGAGCTGGACAGATACACAGCTGTTGACAGTGAAGTCGGCTCGGCTGCCCTTAAGAAGTTCCGTGGGCATCTCTGTTACTTTAGCGAGGACTTGGCCCCCCTGGCGATGTTTTCAATGAAGACCGAGGAAGAGGAGAAGGCCAAGATGCTGCACAACCTCTACGAGGCTCAGGAGAAAGGGAAGGAACTGCGGCGGCTGGAAGGAAGGAGGACCCTTACACTCAAGAGGGCTGACCTGGGCGACTTCATCACCCGGAGGTCGCAGAACCTGTTCCACTGCCTGAAACTGCCTCTCCCAGCTACAGTCGCGGATCTGCGGGAAGTTCCAGTTGTCGTGTCCGAGCTGAAGTCGGTGAATGATGTTGCCGAGCGAGCGGTGAAGCTGGTGACCAACTTCAACCAGTGCCTGATGAAGGACGAAAACGAGCGGCAGCTCATCTTTCAGGTCGTCGAACATCACCGCCGCCAATTCCCCACGGCTGACAAGGCCAGCTTCCAGTAGTGCAGCTGTCACTTCCCTGTCTTCAGTTGTATTGTTACTATCCAGTTGTATTGCACTTCAGTTGTATTGCACCAGTGCATGTAACACCTTGTCCAATGTGAATTGTGCAAGGTAGACAATCGGTCTGGGAGAGAGGCGATCATTAGTCAGAAGAGTGCGAGACCGACACGTTAACCACTGCCAGTCCAGTAGGAATGTCAATGAGGGAAGCCTTAGGAACCAGCTATGGGAGTGAAATTTCGTGTGCTCGGTTCTTTTAGCAAGTGGAATACAATGAAGGGGTGTGCGAGCCCGAATCTGTTAATATGTGATTTTATATAGGGGGCCTGGGACACCCTAGGCCCCGGGCAATAAAGGGGCGCCCGAGGGCTATCAAAATGTAATCCATAGAATCGACAAGAATTGGCCATTTGAAATGACGCCGCAGTAGCAAACCCCTTTTGGGCTCCACTCACTCTGCTGTGACAACCTGACATTAGACTCCGAGTATTTCGTGAAAAGTGACATTTAACTGTTACATCCATCCATTATCTATCACGTAATCCGGGATCGGGTCGTGGGGGAAGCAGCTTTAGCAGGAAAGCCCAGACTTCCCTTTTCCCCAGCCACTTCAACCACCACCTCCCTCGGAGTCCCAAGGCGTTACCGGGCCAGCCATAGTCTCACCAGCGTGTCCTGTGTCATCCCTGGGGCCTCCCCCCGGTGGGACATGCCCGGAACACCTCTACTACTATTACTACTCCTTTGTGAGTCATCACCTCGTGGTGGAGGGGCTTATGTGTCCCAATGATCCAAGGAGCTATGTTGTCAGGGGCGTAATGTATATGCTTAAACAGGTCATAGGTGAAGGACCAGACAAAGCATGGCTCAAAAGACTCCTTATGATGACAAAGACAAATGGGCTCAATTTTCCCTTGACCAGACATCGGTAACTGGGGCCCTCCTCTGGAGCCAGGCCTGGAGGTGGGGCTCAAAGGAGACCATCTGGTGGCCGGGCCTGTATCCATAGGGCCCGGTCGGGCACAGACCACTTGTGGGAGAGACCAAATGGGTCGGGTGCGTAGTGAGTTGGGCGGCAGCCAAAGGCGGGGGCCTTGGCAGTCTGACCCCCAGCTACGGAAGCTCACTCTTGGGACTATTAAATGTTTTTCTATTAACTTTTTTAATATACATATACTGTCAGACAACTTTATTTTTCTTTTTGTGTGGCCTTATACATTTATTTATTTATTTAATGTGTATTCATAAGTGCAAAAAAAGTTGAAGTTGCTTGCAACCCAAGGAGACCCTTGCCATGTCACTATGCAATATACAGTATATATATATTTATATTTACACTACTGAAACAAACTTCACAGAACAAAGATCAGAAAAGAAGAAAGAAAATTAAAACCAAGTTTATCTATGTGAAACAAAATACTGAAATTCTACTCTTTTCTCCATTGATTTCAACATGTCAGGTTTTGACTCCTGAGCTGATAGAGAGGCACTGTGTGAGTGACGAGCTCTATCTACTGTTAAAGCTGAATAGTGCCACGGAATGTAGGCTGAATTTAAGCCTCTTGTTTGGGTCATATTCAATTATATTTTCATATTTTGCTGCGGGCCAAATGCTATATTAGCTATAGTTTGGATATACTGTATACAGTATCAGAATAGCGTGCGTGATTTCCAAGTCACAAATACGTTTGTTACACCAAGAGAAAATTTATTGTTAATCATTATACTCACAGTAGGACTTCCATATTGGTGGTTGGTAATCCTCAGGGTCTGTAAAAAACGCAAAATGTGGAAGCAGGTCAGTATGCCATTGTAAACAGTGTAAACATATAATCAGCATTTCTGCCTCAAGGACAATCAATACACGTCTGCTGGCTTTGTTGAACATCGTTCCAAATCACACTGGATCTATGGCACCCGCCTGCAGGGTACACAACATTTGCTGTTTGCTATTATGTGGGAATTCAATTCAATTACGTCAAATTAGTGTAACATATTTTTTTTTACACCAAGCACTGCATTAAAAACGTATCACTATCATGATCCACAACAAAATACTGAAACATAGTAGAGCTGAACTTTTGCACTGATTCCCTTATGTATTAGTCATCGTAATAGTATTGTACTACTGTTTGAGAATCATTAAGCCGATAAGTATCATTGACCTAATTTATTATAGTTGCTGTGGGAAAAGCAAAAACTTATAAGAATATGCACTTAATTGCCAACAATGTTCTCCCACTCATTAAGGTTTAACACACCCTCGTTGATAGATAATACGGATCAGTTACAGTAATATTTACTATTCGCATAATGAATCATATCAATCCTGGGGACATGCATTCTTTTGCCATCCACACCCTTCAGGCCCAAGGTGGTGAAATGAATCACACCTGAGCGCTGGAGGGGATTCATAAGGTCTCAACCAGTAAGTACTTGTTGGATATGGCTACTGTAGAACAGCTTGTAAAATATTATCGATATCTAACTGCTTCACCAGCTCTATCTTGAGCTCTTTTATGTATTAATTTATGAAGGTGCAGCACCACCACAATATGGCACAAAACAAAAGAAAATAGCAGTTTTTCATAGTAGTAGAATTGTGAAAACATGATGGATTATCTTCATTTAGTTTTATGATTGCAAGGAAGTCAGATCAAATATTATTGAGTCAGGTCCCCATGCAGATTATAGGGGATAAAAATTATCCAAACAATGAAAAGTACTGACATTAGGTTGTGTTTGCAGATATGTTGCAGACTAGTCGAGAATATTGTCCGCTGAGGCTGTGTCGCTGGGCTTTGCAGTGCAGTCTAAAAGATTTATTTCCCTGCAGCTTGTTCAAAGAATCTGATTTCATCTGGTTGCCTGCCAAATACTCCTTTTAATGAAATCCTTTGAACCTAGTTTCTTCTTATAATCAGCATAGGATCACACCAAAACGCCTAAACAGACAAGCACACACAGATGTACGAAGGAAAACAGAAGCAAACATGCATAGATGATGCAAATGTTCGTAAAACATCAAAAGGATTTTCCGTGTAAGTGCCTGATGACACATTTAGAGGCACCCGCAAAGAGAAAGCAATTAGACACATTGCCCAGAGTTCTTTAATGAAGACACTCATTAAAATAATTTATGTTTACTCAAGTAACAAAACATATGTGATGAATGAAGCCCAGATACCATACTGGACATGCATTCAGAACATTTTATGACCTGAGGTTTAGAAACGTATTTTAAAAAGTGCAAAAGCTACAATTTGACATACAACAAACAAAGCAAAATAAATAAATACATAAACAAAAGATATCAAAGGGAACTTGCTTCAGTGGATAAAATACAAAGGTGAAACTGTTATTTAATTAACATAGTGTGAAATATTTCCTGTTTGTAACTCATTCACTACCAAAGACGTGTAAACAATTTTGTTTAAACTAGGCCTGCCCCATATATCGTTTGAACATTGCTGTTGAAATGTGCGCATGCGCAATAGTCACATAGCAAGATGTGCAATTGTTTTGTTGTTTATTTATTTATGTTTTAGATAACGCACGCAACGCAAGTGCAACGCACTTTATGTTGGTCTCCCCAAGTCCTCAATTTCTCGTCTTCAACTTGTTCAAAATGCTGCTGCTCGATTTTTAACAGATACACCTAGACGTGAACATATTACCCCCGTGCTATCATCGCTCCACTGGCTTCCAGTCCATTTTAGAATTGATTTTAAACTTTTACTGTTTGTTTTTAATTCTATTAATGGCCAGGCTCTTTCTTACTTATCAGACATTTTAACCATCCGTAACTCTGGCAGGACTCTTCGCTCTACCGGCCAACTTCATTTGCAAGTCCCGAGGTCCAAACTCAAACAGTGGGGAGACCGATCTTTTGCGGTTGCTGCACCCAGGTTATGGAATAGTCTTCCCCCTGAAATCCGCACCACTACAAATTTGGGCCTTTTAAAATCTTGTTTAAAGACACACCTTTTCAGACTCGCCTTTCCCCAAGATTAGTTTAGCCTGGTTGTATTTCTTTAGGGTTTTTAATGTTTTTGGATTTTATCTGTTTTATTGTTTTATTTGCTGTCTGACTTTAATCGTGATGCGTTGTTTCGTTTCTTTTTTCTTTTTTTCTTCCTAATGTCATTGTATAATACTTTCCTGCCTTTTATTTACTATGTGCCATGTTTGTCTTTGTTGTAAAGCACTTTGGGGACCTTTCGGGTTTTATAAAGGGCTATATAAATAAATTTGATTTGATTTGATTTTACATGTTTTGTTTTACTTCATAAAAGCAGCAAGTGTGGAGATGCTGGATCCCTTTTATATACAGCAAACCTGGATTAAAGGGCATTATATAAATCACGGATGCCCCCGATCCGATCACGTGATCGGAAATTAGGCTGATCGTGCCATTTTTCGGAGGATCGGAATCGGGTGAAAAGGATCGGGTTTTATTTTGAAAAAAAAAAAAAAAAAAAATCATGTTTTTCTGCTTTATGCTCCTACAGCCTCTCACCCTTCCTCCTGCTAAGCAGTGCTACCAAACTGTTTTTTCTTTTCACCAGTGCAGCTTGCGTTTGGTACTTAATGTTAATGATGACTGACAGGTTTGTAGCTTTGATCTGGTCTGAGAAGCTTCGGTAGCGCTACAATTAAAAGCACAAATGAGTTAATTATTGTTAAACTTATAGCCCAGTCCGATGTGTGCTGTGCCAACTAATTCGCTGTGTAAGAGAGACGCTGTTTTCGGCAGCGTGAGCTATGAAGCATTTAATAAAGATAAACATTTTTCTAAGTTATTCTTGTTTAAAAATAATTCACATTATAAAGACGGCACGGTGGGACAGTGTTAGCACGTCCACCTCACAGTTCTGTGATTGTAGGGGCAATTGCAGGTCCGGCCTTCCTGTGTGAAGTTTGCATGTTCTTCTCATGCCTGCGCAGGTTTTCTCCAGCTTCCTGCCACATCCCCAAAAATCATGCATGGCATGCTGATTGAACATTCCAAAATGTCTGTAGGTGTTAGTGTGTGTGTGAATGTTTGTATGTCTATATGTGCCCTGCGACTGGCCGGCAATCTGTTCAGGGTGTACCCCGCCTTCTGCCTGGAGTTAGCTGTGATAAGCTCCAGCACCCCTAAGACCCTCGTGAGGATAAGCAGTTGAAAAGATGAATGAATAAAGCGATTATATGAATGTTATGGAGAGCGATTAAAAGTATGGCATTAAAGGTGATGCAGTGAAAAATGGGGGTGCACCTACATTTTGTGCTGGTCCTACATAAGAAAAAAAATGGTGCAACCAGTGCAAAAAGTAAGTGTGTCTTGGCAAAATACTGTATATTGCAATGTTAATGTTTTTGTAATATCATTCAGGCCTATCCCAAACAGAGCTGTTTAGGTTATCTGGTAAAAATTGTTCTACTTTTAATATCTCAATATATGGCAAACCCCCCCAAAATCGCAATGATAGGTTTTTTCCCCCCCAATATCGTTCTGTTTCTGTTTTCGTTCTTTATTTAGGAGTAGTTTAAACTACAGTGGTATGAAAAATTATCTGAACCTTTTGGAATTTCTCACATTTCTGCATAAAATCACCATCAAATGTGATCTGATCTTTGTCAAAATCACACTGAGGTAAAAACAGTGTCAGCTTTAACTAAAACCACCCAAACATTATAGGTTTTCATATTTTAATGAGGATAGCATGCAAACAATGACAGGAGAGGGGGAAATAAGTAAGTGAACCCTCTGTCTAAGGAGACTTTAAGAGCAATTGAATCCAATTTTAACAAACAATTTAAGTCAGGTGTGTGCCCAATCACTGATGAGTGGTTTAAAGCTATCGTGCCCACTATCAAAAACACATCTGGTAAGAATGGTCTTGATAGAAGCATTGTCTAATGTGCACCATGGCTCAGTCAAAAGAGCTGTCTGAGAACCTGCGATCAAGAATTTTTGGATTTGTATAATGCTGAGAAAGGATACAAAACCATCTCTAAAAGTCTGGATGTTTATCAATCGACAGTCAGAGAAGTTGTCTACAAATGGAGAGAATTTGGCACTGTTGCTTCCCTCCCAAGGAGTGGCCATCCACCAAAGATGATGCCAAGAGTTCAGCGCAGAATACTCAGAGAGGTTTAAAAAAAAAAAAAAAAAAAAAAGAACCCTAGAGTGTCTGCTAAAGACTTACAGGAATCACTGGCACAGTCCAATATGTCTGCACACATCAACTATATGTAAAACTATGGCCAAGAATTGTGTTCATGGGAGAACTCCACAGAGGAAGCCACTGCTGTTGTCTAAAAAAACAATGTTGCTTGTTTAATGTTTGCAAAAGACACTTTGAAACTCCATAGATGTTTTCGCAAAACATTCTGTAGACTGATGAAACCAAAGTTGAATTGTTTGGAAGTAACACACAATGTCATATGTGGAGTAAAAATGGAACAACTCACCAACATCAACACCTCATCCCCACCGTGAAGCATGGTGGAGGGAGCATCATGATTTGGGGCTGTTTCGCTGCCTCAGGGCCTGGACAACTTGCAATCATTAATGAAAGAATAAATTCAAACGTTTTGCAGGAAAACCTGAGACCGTCTGTCAGACAGTTGAAGCTAAAAAGAGGATGGATGCTGCAACAAGACAATGATCCAAAACACGGAAGTAAAGCCACTTCAGAATGGCTTCAGAAGAACAAAATACACATTCTGGAGTGGCCAAGTCAAAGTCCAGACTTGAACCCCATTGAGATGCTGTGGCATGACGTAAAGACAGTGATTCATGCCCGGGAATCTGGAGTCAGGAGTTTTTTAGAGAAGGGGGGCACAAAATATTAAATGTGATGGTTCACTTACTTGTTTTTCCCCCTTGTGCCATTGATTTCATACAATCGTCATTAAAATGTGAAAACCTATACAGTAAATGTTTCGGTGGTTTTACCGTAATTTCCCGAATATAAGGCGCACCCGTGTATAATGCGCACCCCAAATTTACTTGTAAAATCTAGGGGAAATTATTGTACCCGTTTATAACGCGCACCCTAATTTTAGCACCAATAAATAGAAGAATACAAGAAAACAGAGCTCGTGTACAGATACAGAAATGTCATTTTACTGACTGGTGAAACACAGCACAAGCATAGCACATTGGTAGTTCAAAACATTACCATAAACTGACAATATTTACGGTAATAATATGATTTGACAACTTCTCCAACTTACCAGAATCTAGGAGAAAATAAAACAGATGTGACTTTTCTTTTAAAGGCTGCTGTATAACTTGCTCATTTCATCATGATGAATAAATGTTTGTCCCATGGATTGATACAGTAAAATGAAAGTGAGAAAGTAAGTCGGAAATCCGTGAGAGCTCATCGCTGCCAACACGACAGTAACAATAGGAACTATTGTTATTTGGGTTTGCGTTTCCCGAGGGACCGATATAGTTGACGGACACAGGAAGTGTGTGTGCTCACGTTTGTTATGGTCCGAGTTGCGGAGCTGCAATAAACGTCGACTCAAATGAGTTCAAAAAACTAAATTCTGTGCTTTATGAAGAGTGAAAAAAGCAGAATTTAACACAGACGAAATCATTCGGCCGATTAGAGTGAAGTATTACCGAAACAAAATGGTGACGTCACGTACCGTAATGGTTGGCAACGGGTCGCCGCATACGTTTCTTCAACACAACGTGGCCGTGTCAATAAAAAAATCGATTTATATATATGTAATATACTGTATATATATTTCTGTCTCCATCCATGTACTCGTTAATAATGTGCACCATGATTTTACAAGTTGATTTTGGGGGAAAAAAGTGCGCGTTATATTCGGGAAATTACGGTAGTTAAAACAGACACCGTTTTTTCATCTGTGGGATTGTGACAAAAATGAGATTACATTTGATGGTGATTTTATGCAGAAAGTTGAGAAATTCCAAAAGGTTCAGATATATTTTCATACCACTGTAGTTTAAACTACTCCTAAATAAAGAACGAAAAAGAGTAGAAACAAACCATTTGTTTCATGATGAAAGTTGGGAATCTAATCTTTCTTTTGGTAAATTCTGTGTTCGCGTAGCCTTAGAACATAATATTCTGTGCCACATGAAAGAAGGGGATGTCTTATGACATGATGGCTGGGAGTGAATAAATTCAAAATAGATTATATTGTTTCCTGTTAATCTGCAAAATTTTAATCGAGGCCCCTTTCTTGTTCGTTGAATTTGCTGTATTTTTTTTTTCTTGCGTTCAAAAGACATTCGACTATAAATTAGGCCTAATAAAACTGCAGTGGACAATCAAGAGGAAAAAAATGACGGTTGGATACTTTTTGCTACACAATAAACTACTGAGCATCGCACAACTAAGTGTAGTAACAGAAAAACTGCAACGCTGTAGTGGGATTTGATGCTCCACATTTTTCTATAAACCATAAAAACATGGTGCGATTCTCAAGGAAAAATCACATTGTCACGGAATAAATACAAGTGGGAAAAAAAAGAAGAATTGTAAATAAATGTATTTCAGTATTGTAATCAAACAACGTACAAGTGAGTACGTGTTAAGTGTTTATTTAATTGGGGTGTTGCTTACCGTATATGTATTTTGTATTGGCTGTTACATCTTTGGCATTGAAACATCTTTTACAAGGAATTCAGATTTGGAATTGCAGCAAAATGTGTGGCAAACATTCACCAACTCGTGAAAACTAGTAGCCGGACTCGTCCTCGGAGAGCGGAAGACCTTCGGCAAGGCTAATGATATGGAGTCAATAATGACTTGTGACATTTTGTCAACCATCACACGTGCATCCAATATATCTATATCTCATTACATTACACATGTGACCCCTGGTGCTGTTGTTATGAGGACCTTGATGAAGCCAGCATGATGTTATTGCGAGTGCACTACATGACAAACACATTCATACCAGCGCAAATGCTTTGGTCTTGGATCAATGACTTTTAGTTTGTTCGTGCTCAGTCAGTCAGAAGTGTTACAGCCAATTCACAAACACAACTTAGGCCACAGCATTGCTCACCCACAAACCTCTCTAAATTCATCGACATTGCAGAGCTAACAAAACAGTGACTTTTTCACACTGGCCTTGATGGGATGGTGTGTCCTTGATGTTTGCGTTTTATTGGAATTGAATTTCAAGAATACTGACCTTCATCAGTCAGAGTATGATGGGAGTTGGCAGACGTGGAGGGCAAAACGTATAATGAAGTGTTCAAACTAAAATACAAATTGATGAAGGCCAACACCAAAAAATCGGCTGCATACACATCTATCCTGGCTGCTGCTCAATGCAATCTAACTAAAATTCATTCATAAATCCTGAAAATCAATGATGAAATGAAAAAATAAAAAATATGATTTCTAAAGAGATGGAATACCCTCCTACTGAATGGTCTCAACATTCCTTTTTCAAAGTCTGTGTCTTTTAAATAGATGAATTCTTGCTCAGACGAATTGCGCCTAGCAAGGTCTTTGGGGACGTAACTCAACCTCCAGTGGTTGATGTCATTTTGTTCTTCAGTCCTCTAGCTTGGAGTGAATATGCAGCACTTTTGCTGGTTGCAGGCAAGTAGTGCACTTCATTTGGACTCAATTGCCTTCACGTGTTAATCAACATGAGATTCCATGCAATCAACAAAATCAATTGATGTCAAATTGAAAATGTTCATCATATTAGACTTGACATTAAAGACTATCTAGGCAATATACTACTACAAAAATAGGTAGGCCTTCCGTATTTTCTGAACAATGAATTGCACTTCTTTTCATAGTTTTGCTAGGCCTGCAACTTTTGCTCAGGTGCAACTACATAGTACTATCCCAAAAATTAAAATATCAAGTAAAAGTAGTTTTTGGCAATTTAATAAAAAAAGATGAAACCAACAAATTATGTTGTGCCAGAAATATATTAATTTGCATTTTATTCTTTCGTTTAATATGTCGAATTTACCTTTTAAATAAATTGCAGTACTACTACAACCTTTTCTGAGTAGTACTTACATATATATACAGTATATATACTGTAAATTGTTCAGAGGTGATATTAAAGATGAAGACTTTAAATGGATTTGGTTGTGATTTGGAGTGAAATCGAGAGTTTGGTAAACAAGTTGTCATGTTGTGTTGTTTAGGCTATAGTTATTTGAATAACTGTTCATATGTTATGTTAGCAGATGTCTATTTAGCCCTTTGTTTTTTCTTCGTCTCTGATAAAACTTCCCCAACAATCACCATTGCGACTTATACTGTACACAAGGGTGTTAAAAAAAATCTATTCTGAGCTATATCGCGATATTACGTCACATAATTCCCGTATCGATTCAAAATCTGTCTGTATCGATCCTTACACGTGTTTTTGATGGAAATAATTCAATGGCTGCACTTCTACTCCCGTCCAGTAGTTGGTGCGTGAAGCGGCATTGCCTTGCAGTCTGGTGAAGTAACAACAGCATTAGACTATTCTGAGTAAGATTTGTGTACGTTGCCCTTTAGTGGTCGGCCGCCATTACTGGGGTGTTTAGACACCTATACCAGCACAGCGTCAGTCACTGAAAACAGTAACATTAGCTGCTGTTGGCTGTGTGCTGCGGGCGGCACATCTCAGCAATGGCGAACGGCGTACTTCCAGTCGTTTTGCTCGGATTCGTCCTATTAGAAGTCTGAAATTTGGGCTCATTTGGGCTTTTACTGAAAAATACGAAGGCATGGAGTATTTAGAATCCTGCATTTAAGCAGGTTTGGACTCAAGCAGGTTGCTGGATGAAGTTTCAGGAATAAATTGATATAAATGTACTTTTATGCATATGCGGAGATTGAGGGGAGGCAGGTGGTGCAGAACCCCCCCCAGTGGCCGATAAATGTCATTACATGTAATTGACTTTCCTATATATGTTAATTTAAAATAAAGACCAAGCTGGTAAAATGTTTTCTATAAAAGTTGAAAAGCAATAAAACAACAAAACCGAATGAAATGAACACGAATCCTACAAGGGCAATGTTTTTTTTTTTTCTGAACTCATTTGCAATGTTTTTTTTTCTGAACTCATTTGCTCCAAAAAACGTATAAATACATTCTATTTTTAATTGTTTCAGTGTCCCAAAGACGTATTTATACGTCTTTTACGTTTTATTTCACAAGAGACATCTCTAGGTTCTGATGTAACTTAGCTCTAAAGCACAATTCTGAAAATCCATTTTAAAGCAATAAAACTGGCCACTGGATGGCAGTAGCGCATTTTGTAAGACCCGCAACCCGATTCAACGGAACGAACTGCCGGGCTGCACGGCTGGCGCGCCGGCGGAAGACGACTGAATGGACGACCAGGACGCCAGGCGCGGGAAGTCCGAGCAGGACAACCGGGACCACCAGGGCAGCGGACGATGCTATTGAGTCCGTGCTGCTCGCTGAGCAGAGCCCGCGCCGCCGTGCTCGGCCGCTCGCATCCCCCGCTACCCTCCAGTGTCCCGCGACTCAGCCGGAAATGCACACGGCCAAACCAGTTCCCCCCTAGAAACACAACATGCCCCACACAAGTACATCAGGCGAACTCCGCCACGAGGCAGTGTTCACCAAAAGAAAGACTCAAAAAAATCCATCTTGATGAGACAGGCGGTGATTGTTGTGTATTCGTTATACTTATAAATATTAGAATGATCAGGCCGTTGTGGGTGAACACCGTGTAGCACACGTCTTTAATCTCACTACTTTGCACTGCGCCACACACATCAAACAAACATATATTCCCCGCACAGCCAGACATGACATGTCAAACAAGGATGTTCTTCGCAGGCGAACCAATCGATCTAGGATGACATAGATCATCCTATCAAAATATTACAGTGATGAGGGAAAAGTTTACCCTGGCTGTCGCAGCCACAACAGGGTCATTTCTCAGTTCAATAGTTTAGTTATGTGTAAATAAAGTGTTACTTTGCTATCAAAAGCTCTATTTGTCTTGTTGTTTATGTTATTTTGTAGAAGGAAAACATTATTCAGATCTTTGGGATGTCACTAAAGCAAAAAATAGCTGTGGTGAAGTCAAAAATATGTTTGAAATGTATGCTTTTACAAAAAGCTCAATTTCTCTGTTTTTTCATCAGAAATTGGAAGATTGCTCAAACTAAGCTATTTTCTAATGCTGATTTCTAAAGAATGGAAAAAGATATGAACTAACTTTTTTTTTCCTGCTGAGAGAAGAGAGTCTAATCTTTCTTTTGGTGGGTTCCATTTTTTATATAGCAGTAGAACAGAATTTTCTGTGGGCCTTGCAAAATCAGTCAAAATCCAGTAAAACGGCCGGGAGCGAAGGGGGTTGCACCGGTGAAAATGGCTAGGAGTGAATGAGTTAATGTCATTGTGTAATACTTTCCTGCCTTTTATTCAACATTAACTTTATTTATCATTGTTGTAAAGCACTTTGAGGACCTTTCAGGTTTGGGTAAAGGGCTATGGAAATAAATCTGATTTGAAAGTATTCCATAATGGGTCAAAATTATTTTCCAAACAGATTATGTGACTGGCACCTTAGAGACAGTCCTTTGCTTTGCTTAGACAAAACTACACCTGAGGAGGCAAGATGGACATTTGGAATTTCTTTGTTATATATTTTGCCACCCACTTCCCACAAAAGTCAAATTCAGCCTATGCTTTTATGTCCATTTTGATTTGTTTTTTCTAAAGTGATATACAAATCTCACAATAATCGTGTTCAAGTGTAGTATCGGGATTAATCGGGATCGAATCGTGACCTTTGAATTATGGTACAATGCGTATTGCTAGGTATGAGGCAATGCAAACCCCTACAGTAAACATTTTTCCAAGTAAAGGCCGAGTTATACTTCCGCGTCAGACCTGCGCCGTCAAGGCAGACCCGAGTTACGACCCTGCGCCGTAGCCTGACGCGCGCCTCTCGAATTTTCTAACCTTCGTGTCGCGTAGACGTGTATGACGTGGCGAAAACAGACTGTGATTGGTCCGCTCAGACTTTTGTTTCCGGTTTAGCGCGAAATCACCGCCATTGTAGAATAGAATCAAACATTATTTTCTACACGCAAAAATGGACCAAGCCGACGGGAGTATCATCGAAGAGCAAGTCTCATCAAGACATTATTGTGATTGCCAAATGGCAAGGTCGGCGATTGAAAAAAAAAAAAATGGAAGAACCACTGAGACGTGTGTGTTCGGAATCGAGTGGCCACACGAAGCGGTGACCCAGTCGGCCAAAAACTGCCAACTTTTTATCACTTTATGTCGTATTTTTGGTTGGTGCACTTCATCATTTATTGTGTACATATGTTTGCTGTGAGTCTGTGACTTATGTACGTGTCACACTTCAAGTATATGAAGAATGTTTTGATGTTTAATTTTCAACAACAGACAGTTCACACACACTACATCATCACTGATTGAGAGTGCCTCGGTGCTTTTATCATAATGTTAACATCCAGGCTTCCAACGCAGTTTAGGAAGTTCCAGAGACGCCAGAAATCTGCTATGGCTTCCCACTGGCTGGTTGTAGAACACGTCAAACAAATCGGGCCGGTGGGCTTTGCAGACCTCAGACAAAATGCTGGACGCAGTGCTCGACGCCAGTTTGAAGCTAGCCACCACAGCTAGCTCTCTCCACCCGAGTCTAAAACTCTCTGTGCGGCATCAAAAGTCGGCCAGACCGCCTCGAAAACGTCTTCTGCATCGCCTGCCCCTCAACATTTGTATGTTCAATATTTATCCAGTGTTGATGAGCAGAATATTTACTTTAAAGAGTTCCATCTTGCATTGTTTATTTTTTCTCCGACTAGCGGAAGTCAACAAGCATGCCCCAAAACCGTACAAACATAACACCACATCCCTCTAGTGGCTTGGCGGTGAATTACAGAGCAACGCGTCCCTTCACCGCAGAACTATCGAATGTCCAATGACGCCATAGTCGCTGCGCCGCCACCGCAACGCGGGAGTATAACTCAGGCTTAAGACTGAGTCCGAAAAATTGTATAAATCAACCGTCCAACATTTTGTCATCACACTCTGGTGTTATACAGTGCCCTCCATAATTATTGGCACCCCTGAAAAAGATGTGTTTTTCAGCTTCTGATATTTTTATCTCACACAAAAATACACACGGTCCCAGGCTTCAACTGGGACCGTGTGCTTTGGTCAGATGAGACCAAGATTGAGCTTTTTGGCAACAAACACTCTAAGTGGGTCTGGCGTGCCACGAAAGATGCGCATGCTGAAAAGCACCTCATACCCGCTGTGAAGTATGGGGGTGGGTCAGTGATGCTGTGCGGCTGTTTCGCTTCCAAAGGCCCTGGGAACCTTGTTAGGGTGCATGGCATCATGAATGCTTTGAAATACCAGGACATTTTAAATCAAAATCTGTTGCCCTCTGCCCGAAAGCTGAAGATGGGTCGTCACTGGGTCTTTCAGCAAGACAATGACCCTAAACATATGGCCAAATCTACACAGAAATGGTTCACCAGACACAAAATCAAGCTCCTCCCATGGCCATCTCAGTCCCCAGACCTTGTTTTGTTGGGACAAAGGGGGTTGTACAAAGTATTAACACCAGGGGTGCCAATAATTGTGACACACATTATTATTATTATTATTTGATGTCAAATAATTTTTTCTTTATGTGGGATTTTTCCTCACTGAATGAATGCATTTGTATTGAAGGTTGGATTTTTCTGTTTTTTCCATTAAGGTTCCATATTATTTGAAAAAAAAATTTTTTTTTAAATTAGAAGCTAAAAAAACACATCTTTTTCAGGGGTGCCAATAATTATGGAGGGCACTGTACATTCTCCTCCAAGAAACTAGATTTACCCTGTAGAAAAGTAAAAGGGCAACAAATGATTTATTGTTGCATTTGAATGCTGAGCATGTGATGAAAAAGGGTTTCTCAGATAGGACCAATCAATACGGTGCTACAATGTCATGTAATGTTTGTTATAAGCCATGCAATGAAAGGAATGTGTCTAGTCATGCTGGAAGGTTGGGCATTATCCTTCACACCATGGACGTTTTGTTTTTGCAGAGATCACATCAAATTCTAAGCTCATAAGGTCATGTGACTGTTTCCAAGCTGTAGAAAAGCTTTACCTAACCAACCAAGAGGAGAGCCAAAAACAAGGGTATTGTTGCTGCCACGCTCTGTGTACAGTATGTGAGTGTCAGTAGTGGAGAGACCATCTGTGTATGATGACCCCGGTCCAAAAAAGAGAACTAGTGATGCGAAACTGCCTTGAGGCAGATAAGAGATGGCAAACAATGTGCTTCAGAGGCGCAGTCCTACTTAGATGGCTCTAGCGATATTGTAAAACATGCAGCTAAATCATAGTAATCTTCAAAATCCACTTTCACACAATTCTCGCAAAAAATAAAAACGTAAGTAGTGGAAAGACTTTTGAGGTGAATGGTGGTATTTAGCCGAACCATGTGCTGTGTGGAGCAGAGAAATTCAGCTTTCATTCCATCTTCTTAAACTATGCAGTCATCACATCCTGAATTTCAGGGGTATGCTCTTTTCTTTACTCCATCCCATAATCTATCTCCTGAGAGCCATGTGGGAAATGGAGCATTGTTGCTATTGTACATGGACCTGTTTGTACCTGTGCCAACCATGTGTTTTTGACATTTGGGCTTTTTCTGTATGAAATAAACAGGCAGCTACAGCTCACCTAAGACTGTATCAATTGTGTGCATAGTTGCATTGCACTGTTTTGTTCACCTAGAAAAGATGCAGCATTATATTTACCCATACTCAAAAACATGCTGGTGAGACAGAGTGAGCCAAAAAACACTTCCTTTGCAGTCAGAACAGACGGCCTTATTTGGGTCAGCAAACAGCACCAGCCAGGATTTTTGCCTCGTGGTGGAGATTATTCAAATGTTGAGTCTGCCTGCCAAAAAGCTCTGCTTGAAAGTAATCATACCCTTGTGACAACCACTCCATCCCTGGCGGCAGTGTAGCTAGTAACCTCTGATAATTACGCCGAGTAGTAATGACAGCTCTCTCAATGCCATCGAAAAGAAAAGTGTTTCCTCTCAAAGCAAGCAAGGCAATTGTCAGACACTACAGTATATACAAGTGGCTGCCTTCTGTAATTTGTATTGTCACACTGTTTGCAAACAACGACATGATTCACAATTTAATTAATCTGTTTTTGCATTTTAATGAATACAACTAAATATTCAGATTATGATCACTTTAGAGCTTATTTTTAAGTCTCAGGTGGGTCTGGAATTTATGCCATGCGATAGATAGGGCATTCAGTGAACACATTTTTGGCTTATGTACATAATATGTTTAATATTTGGGGCAAAATAAGCTTTGTGGGCCTTGTGTCATAGCAACCAGTCTCCTTCAACCACTACCTCACACAGACCCACCTCTGGTTAGTGGCTGGGGCCTCCACTTCAAATAGCAGTGTGAGAGCAGAAATGTGTACTTTTCATCCTAAGCAAACCTGAACTCTCACCAGCTATAATATGAGGCACACTTGCACATAAAAAGACATTCCAAACTGGAATGTTATTAAAAATTCTATTTCCACAAGGATAACAATGCTTGATGATAGGGCTATTAAATCATTGCCTGCCATTGACAGTGCTGAATGTCCCAAAATTGATTGAATCACTATCCCCATAAATGGCAATACAATACATTAGTATTGTGATAATAGTTTGAAGTTGTGTGGTCCTGCACTGTACCACCTTAAATTGAGGTTTGATGCAGTGCAGTTTCACATCACCGTCACCTTTAACCACAAATATAATCATATATTGGAGGCCTAGATCTTGTATTTAATATCATAGGGTTTTGTGTCTTGTGTGCTTATTTAACCCTTGACTATTTTTGGTAATTAAAATAATAATAACACTTATGTACCAAATGTTTATATTGTGGACTATATGACCCGAAATATGATGTCTGCACTGCAAGAGTGGTCTTCATTATAATTACATTTTTTTCAAATTATTAATCATTATACAGAGCAGCAGAAGCAGGGGTGGATTGGGACTAAAAAGCAGCCCTGAACTTTGACTCAGCCCAGCCTACAAGAATCGCTGTACAAAGGGAAACACAGACCCTCTAGGGAGGTCCGGGTGCATGCCCACCCCCAGGGGCGATTTTTTTTTTTTTTTTTTTTTTTACATTTTATTGTAAAATGAATTAATTTCATAATAGTAACTATGGAAGTATTCACTATTCAAACGCGGCGGGCACTCATGCTGTTTAGACGAATAATGCTTCATTTCTGTCATTTTTCTCTCTCGCCGGAATTCAATGATTAAAAAAATATATATATATTCATTTGGCTTAATGTGGTTATGTAATGGGTTATTGTACAGTATCATGGTAACAACAGTTCTTATAGATAACTTTGTTGAGAAAAAAAAAATCAAACACATTTGTAAGCAATTACTCACAATGTTACTCATTACTTGAGTATTCTTTTCACCAAATACTTTTTTACTTGTACTTGAGTATATTTTTTGGACGACTTCTTTTACTTTTACTTTTACTAATATTATTTTGAAATAATGCTACTCTTACTTGAGTACAATTTTTGGCTACTCTCCCCACCTCTGCCCCTAATACCGCTCAAAAATTGATTGTTTTTCATACTAGTTAACTCATTGACTGCCACTGATAATAATGGCTGTCCAATTAACTTAAACTGGGAAGATAACTATGAATGCTCATATCTCAGTCAAATAATCGCTGCTAGCACTCCAAGTGAAAATGGATTGGACATTTAGCGATGTCCATGGCAGCCAATGAGTTAAACGAGTTGCATATAAAGGGTTAAACACACAGACCAAAATTAAAGAAATGAATTACTGTACTGAATGTAATAAATGATGTGATAATTCCCAAACTGACTCTAAATTCAAAACACGTTCCTGCTGAACAAGACTCCACTGAATTCAAATTGGATTATATAAAAAGGCAGTGTGTCACTGTATCGTGACATATTTGGGTTTTCACAACCCCGCAGAACTTTCAAGCTTGGCGCCGCATGCATGGAAAGAGGACTCCACATGCCAAACACGATCCTTCCTTGCAAGCCCACCACCAAGTGGAAAGGCAAGTAGGAAACTATGGATGTGATTGACAGTAACGTCCTGAGACCCAAATTCAACATGTAATGTAACATATGCATGTGCAGAGAGAGGACAGTGGTGCTCCAGTGTACAGTGTTCAATAATCTATAATGGTCTACATTGAAACCACCACACAAAAACGTGTGACGGTGTATTTCAATTGTTCTTACCTGATGACACTGATGAACCGGAGAGACTGGAGTTACTGGAGGCTGCCATCCCGTCTCTCCTCTCCCTCACTGCATCTCCAGCCAGCAGCTCCTGCCCGGCGGTGCTTCCATGTCACTCAGGTCCGTTGACGGATTTCACGGTCCGTTTTTTCTGTGAATGAGCCGATCCGACCCTCGCTGCGCACCCGGTGAAGCCTCAAAACTGGTGCAAGAAACCAAGGTAAGGCAGATTTTGAAATGCGGCGAGACAATCCACCGAATGAGGCTCACATGTCTACAGGTTGTGGATGCACACAACGTACGGCCGCCTGCCTCCATGTGCCTCCAGGAGGCTCGCAGTATAAACACACTTTAGCCGCAGAAGCGCAGACGCGCCTTCTTAAAGTGAAAGTTGGACTCGCTGCGTATTAAAGCAAATCCAAGCGACCAAATTGGATTATGTTAAGTAAAACAAAACCGATGGAATTCTTGACTTCATGGACCAATTTTAGGCATGGTCTAGAAATTGATATTTAAGCAGATTGTAAATACATTCAATTCTAAAACAGTGTCATATTCAGTCAGAATTAGTTTGAGGGGTAATGGTGCCATCTGGTGTGTCTACTTCATAATCTCATCGATGCATATTATGACGTCACAGACGCAACTTCATTCGTACTGTATTTGTAAATTGTGAAAGAAAAGTATTTGTCAATAGTTTTTATTTATTTATTTATTTATTTATTTATTTATTTTAAACTTTATTAACAACAAATACAAATATTTCACTGCTGGCCAAATGTATTGGCACACCTGCAATTCTGTCGGATAATGCTCAATTTCTCCAAGAAAATGACTGCAATTACAAATGCTTTGTTAGTAATATCTTCATTTGTTTTGCTTGCAATGAACCCCAAAAAAAAAAAAAAAAACACACACAAAAGAGATTGGGAAATAAATCTAATCATTATCATTGTAAACAAAACTCAAAAATGGGCCAGTCAAAAGTATTGGCACCCTTTGAAAAATCGTGTGATGCTTCTCTAATTTGTGTAATCAACAGCACCTGTTACTTAGCTGTAGCACATAACAGGTGGTGGCAATAACTAAATCACACTTGCAGCCAGTTAAAATGGATTAAAGTTGACTCAGCCTCTGTCCTGTGTCCTTGTGAGTACCACATTGGGCATGGAGAAAAGAAAGAAGAGCAAAGTACTGTCTCAAGACTTGAGAAGCAAAATTGTGAAGAAGCATGGACAATCTCAAGGCTACAAGTCCATCTCCAAAGACCTGTGTCTACCATGCGCTGTGTCATCAATCAGTGTAAAGTCCATGGCAATGTGACTAACCTCCCTAGATGTGGACGGAAAAGAAAAATTGAGGAGGGATTTCAACAAAAGCTTGTGCGGATTGTGGGATAAATAACCTCGAATAACATCCAAACAAGTTCAAGCTGTCCTGTAGTCCGAGAGTACAACAGTGTCAACCCGTACTATCCGTTGGCGTCTGAATGAAAGGGACTCTATGGTAGGATACCCAGGAAGACCCCACTTCTGACCCAGGGACATAAAAAAGCCAGGCTGGAGTTTGCCGAAACTTACCTGAGAAAGCCCAAAACATTTTGGACGAATATGTGCTGGTCAGATGAGACAAAAGTAGAGCTTTTTGAGAAAAGACATCAACATTGAGTTTACAGGGGGGGAAAAATGAGGCCTTCAAAGAAAACAACACGGTTCCTACAGTCAAACATGGCAGAGGTTCCCTGATGTTTTTGGGTTGCTTCTCTGCCTCTGGCACTGGACTGCTTGACTGTGTTCATGGCATTATGAAGTCTGAAGACTACCAACAAATTTTGCAGCATAATGTAGGGCCCAGTGTGAGAAAGCTGGGTCTCCCTCAGAGGTCATGGGTCTTCCAGCAGGACAATGACCCAAAACACACTTCAAAAAGCACTAGAAAATGGGTTGAGAGAAAGCACTCGCGACTTCTAAAGTGGCCAGCAATGAGTTCAGACCTGAATCCCATAGAACACCTGTGGAGAGATCTGAAAATGGCAATTTGGAGAAGGCACCCTTCAAATCTCAAGAGACCTGGAGCAGTTGGCCAATGAAGTATGGTCTAAAGTTCCAGCAGAGCATTGTAAGAAACTCAGTAATGGATACCGGAAGCGGTTGTTCGCGGTTATTTTGTCTAAAGGTTGTGCTACCAAGTATTAGGCTGAGGGTGCCAATACTTTTGTCCAGTCCATTTTTGGAGTCTTGTATAAAATGATAATGATTTATTCTTTTTTTTTTTTCCATTCTCTCATGTGTTATTTCATTGTAAGCAAAATAAATAAAGATATTACTACCAAAGCATTTGTAATTGTAATCATTTTCTGGGAGAAACTGAGCATTATCTGACAGAATTGCAGGGGTGCCAATACTGTTGGCCAGCAGTGGAAGTTGCGAAGCCTCAAACCATTGTTTGAGAGGACTTCTTCAAAGGGTGATCGTTTCCAAACCTGCAGCAATTTATTATTGGAATAATTTATACGGAAATATAGAATGGAAACATACTTGGCTTTTGCCTAGAAAATATATATGAAGAAATAAAGTTAAAGAAATCACACTGAAAATAGAAAAAAAAATTCACAGGTGTTATCTTGTAAAGACAACAATGGTAAAATTTAAAATTAATATTAATACATTATGTTCCTTTTGTGCAAAGGCAGAGGAAACTGTTTCCCATTTGTTTTGGGCGTGTACTTACTCTCACATCTTTTGGGTTGACCTGAACAATTTGATCAACTACAATGTTGAGCCCTCATTGAAAATAGTATTTAGACGTATTTTATTTGGTCTATCCAACATTGAAGAAACAGGAAAAGATAAACAATTTGTTGTGTAATTGTTGTATAAATTTGGCAAAATTCCAAATTCACTGTGTAGAATATTTAAATCAAAGACCAAATTTTCATGTTTTTGGAAAAATGTTTTCTTTATATTTGGACGATTTAAGTTTCTCTTTGAACCCCAAGGCTATAAGGACCAAGAGAATTTGCAAACAATACAACTTGTGTTCAAAATAACCCCCGCCCTTTTTATTTATTATGATTATTTCCATTTATGTATTTTTGTTGTTGTTGTAAATTTGCAGATTGTATGTGAATTGTTCACCCCATGTTTGTATAATCGTATTTGTTGTGAACAAAATGTCATAAAAGCAATTGTATATTGGGTGAAGTAAAAAAAAAAAAGTAATTGTAAATTGAATGAACTATCCTTTATTGACCCTCAGTGATGATTTTTTTTGGTTAATTTTTAATTTACTTATTTTTTAATTATGGAATCTAATGTGCCCTACGCACGTGAAAAGTGGAAAGGAATCAGATCTAAAATTAATATAACTTTATATATTTTCTATTTCCATATTAATATAATATAGGTTATATTATACATAGACTTCATAATTGTACCGACGGGTCACTTCGGCCAGCCACTGCGCAACGCCCTCAAGCAGGGGGCCCATCCCACAATCTGCTTCAGTTATTCGCAGACGGTCGCATCGACACATGGCGCGATTCAACGCCGGATTTAGGATAAAAGTACGAAAGCTGTACCGCATACAAGCAGGAAGTATTGCCTCAAGAGTTATTTGTTCGAGGAGTCAAGGTAATCATTATATTTTTCATACCATGCATGCATTTTGAAACGTGAAAAAAATCAATGGGGAAAATTAGCCGCTACGGCATTGGCATCATAGTTCGCAATATTTACGTTAAAATAAACGCTAACTGCCTGGTTCTTTGGTCTTTTAACAAAGAATCGAGACTGTTTTACGTCCATATCCATAAAGAATTCAGGGATTTAAGCATTTATTCACAAGAATTTCAACATAAAAAGCTCTTTGTTGTGATAAGGCGCTGCAACATTGACTTAAAGACGAGCAGCACATTCGACATATTTACTTAAAACAATTGCTAACTGCCCATTTTTTTTTTGCTTTTAAACAAAAATTGAGATTGCTTTACGTCCATATGTAGAAAGAATTGTGGGATTTACGCATTTATTCACAAGAATTTTCAACATAAAAAACTCTTTGTCAGTGTTTCCACTTGGTCAGCTTTGACGGAGATAGGCCCTCTACTAATCGGCCCGTCAATACTAGGGTGACCATATTTTGATTTCCAAAAAAGAGGACACTCAGCCCAGCCTTAAGATACTTGAATTTTACTCGAAGTTCACTCAAAGATGGCTCTATCACTTTAATATATTTAAAGTGTGCCCCCTCACTCTGGATGGAAAAATGCATTTTGAAAACAAACCAGTCAATACACATACACACAGTAGGCTATGTGCCAACTAAACATTTTTATAAATTACTATAGCGACAATTGTCATTGACAAATTGTTATTCCCATTCAATGCTATAGATTGCACACAAACAATAACTGAAAAAATTGCCAAACTATTCAACCAGCATGTTTCCAAACGTAGCAGTTCAAAACTACGTTTCCCATAATGCCTAGCGTGGTTTAGCTTACTGATAGTTAGCTGAGGCAAAAATCAAACTTTGCTATAAAAGTTTACAATCATCGGCAGCGTAACGATGCGACACCAAACGGGATTTTACAGTCAACGCTCCGACTGAAGTCAACAGTTGCCATTATATACGTATTTAGTGTAAAAAACTTAACGACTGGGCAGGCGTTGTGGCCAAATTGTCAACCCAGTAGATAGCGGTAATGCTTCATGATAGGGGTAAACTGCCAACAAAAACAAGAAGAACTACTCCTTCCCTCCCTTCTAGTAGGAGCCATGTCAACTGCTGCCACCCAGCGGCCGAAGGGATTCAAATTGGTCCTGTGAAAAACCCTAAAAACCGGACATTTTTATAAATTTATAAAACCCGCCCGGACGAGGAGGATACTACGTGAAAGTAGGACATGTCCCGGCAAAAGAGGACATTTGGTCACCCTAGTCAATACCATTATGAAGTTTATGTATTATATAACCGTTCTGCTGATGTACGTCTATAATTGTTAAAATAATAAGAATTATAATAATAAGCATTTCTAAATTGGTTGATTCTACAACTACAGTCAGATATAGTCAAGACATTTATCAAAGGATCCAAAACTTTTTTTTTCCTTTTAAAGAAACATTTTAATTTGTTGTACTTCACAATGTGAAGAAAAATCATCTGAAAGTAGTAATGTTAACTTTCAGGTAATTATTAACTTTACTGGATAACAAGATAGTATTCCTTTTCAGCAGTGCCGCGTGGGCGCACAGTGACCTACTTAACCTCGTCAAATTGAAGTAAAACATGCTGCAATAAAAAAAAACAGCAACAACAACAACAACAGCATCGTTTTAAAAGCACGTGATTAGTCGTGAAGTCTCCTGCAAGACATGAGTCAGGGAAAATCACGAAATTTTTACCACGTGTTTCTCTAACGATCACGTGATGGTTCGCTGAGCCGGTCATGTGACTTTCAATTGGTTTTGGGGCACTCAACATCAACAACCGACAACATGAGGTGAGTTTAAACAAAACTATATTAAATGATTATAAAAAAAAATCATATTGACGACGCGTGTTATAGTATATCAAAGTGCTTAACGTGTATGCCTGCTTACTTGTGAATATTGTCAGAACGTGGATAGAATCGGCGGGTGTTTTTGTACTACTGTGGTCCGCTCTGGTTCCAGTCGAAACACGGAGATGCTCGTTCTTTTTCTGCCAAAAATCGCTCAACGTTAGCAGCCTCAATGGCGTGGACCCCGGTTCACCTCTCTTTCTCACGCCTTACCTTGAAAAGGGTGCCATTGACGAAGGTAAAGTGCTTCTTTACGTATCGCAACAACTGTACAAATTGAGTGAATGCTGGGTAAGCAGTGTGTTGAAATTGGAAAAATAAATAATTTATTTTATATTTTTTCTTTTCCCCAGCCAGGAGATTGAGTGTGGTTGGAGATCTGCCTGGCGAAAACGTAAAAGGTTATGCCGGCTACCTCACTGTCAACAAGAAATACAACAGTAATCTTTTCTTCTGGTTCTTCCCTGCGTTCATGGTAAACTCAAATTTCCTACTATAAATAACCCCTTTGTTTTCTTCTTTGTTCTATTTATTGAGAAATTAAAGAATAAAAGAAAAAGTGCCCTCAACTCCTGTTGAATAACAACCACAAGATCAAGCTGAAATCCCATGTCATTTTTTGTGCCTGACTAATCCAGCCATCAGTTGACAGCCCTGTCCTGCTGTGGCTGCAAGGGGGCCCCGGAGGCAGCTCCATGTTCGGACTCTTCGTGGAGCATGGCCCCTATGTGGTTTATAAGAACCTGACTGGTGAGAAAATGACTCAACACCCTTCCGCAATCCGGTAATCGGCCCATGCTGACAGGACACACATTACATATTTGAAGCGAGTGCAGAGCGTGAACAAGCTTCTTTATGTGGAATTCTTGTTTGTGAAGTAATCTGGTCCTAATCTGGGAATGAAAATAATCTGTAAAACACAATGGCAAAGATGACGGTGCACAAGCTGCTCTGAAATTACCATTGCCCTTAAAAAACGGCCTTACTGTATTATGACAGCATTTGCAAGCAGCATGTGATATTCATAATCAAGATTAAAGTGCATGCTGATACATGTATTACTTCTACTGCCAATGAACAACTAGACGAAAAGTCTGTTTTAACTTATTTATTTGCAGCCCAGGTTTACGTATTGTATACAAAGAATATGTGCTGTGGTAGTTAGTAATAGGGAAAGTAAGTTTATGTTAAAAATAATGACTAACAGCAATAGACGTCCAATCCATTTTGACTGGGAGGAGCTCAATTGTACGTCCATTGCCGTCAATGGCAGCCTAAGAGTTAAAATATATTTACAATTTAATAGATTAAAAAA
This sequence comes from Corythoichthys intestinalis, assembly GCF_030265065.1. Classification (NCBI taxonomy): domain Eukaryota; kingdom Metazoa; phylum Chordata; class Actinopteri; order Syngnathiformes; family Syngnathidae; genus Corythoichthys; species Corythoichthys intestinalis. The sequence goes on from NC_080398.1 coordinate 15,874,185, forward strand.
AAAAAAAAATATATATATATATATATATATATATATATATATATATATATGTAGATATATATATATGTGTATGTATATATATATACAGTGATCCCTCGTTTTTCACGGTTAATGGAGCCCCCCCCCCCCCCCCATATATTCAGATTTTACAGCATTGAAATGAGATACAGTGGTATGAATAAGTATCTAAACCTTTTGGAATTTCTCACATTTCTGCATAAAATCAACATCAAATGTGATCTGATCTTTGTCAAAATCACACAGATGAAAAAACAGTGTCTGCTTTAACCAAAACCCCCCAAACATTTATAGGTTTTCACATTTTAATGAGGATAGTATGCAAACAGTGACAGATGGGGGGGGGATAAGTAAGTGAACCATCACATTTAATATTTCTTGGCCCCCCCCCCCTTTGGCAGCAATAACTTCAACCAGACGCTTCCTGTAGCTGCAGATCAGTCTGGCAAATCCATTAGGACTACTTTTGGCTCATTCTTCTCCATAAAACCGTTGTAGTTCAGTCGGATTCCTGGTATGTCTGGCATGATGTCTTTAGGTCATGCCACAGCATCTCAAAGGGGTTCAAGTCTGGACTCCTGAACGTGTATTTTGTTCTTCTGAAACCATTCCAAAGTTGATTTACTTGTGTGTTTTGGATCATTGTCTTGTTGCAGCATTAGACCATCTGACAGATGGCCTCAGGTTTTCCTGCAAAACATATTGATAAAATCTTGAATTTGTTCTTCCATGAATGATTGCAAGTTGTCCAGGCCCTGAGTTAGCAAAACAGCCCCAAATGATGATTCTCCCTCCACGATGCTTCACGGTGGGGATGAGGTGTTGATGTTGGTTAGCTGTTCCATTTTTCCTCCACACATGACATTATGTGTTACTCCCAAACAATTCAACTTTGGTTTCATGAGGCCACAAAATATTTTTTCAAAACTTATGTGGAGTGTCCAAGTGCCTTTTTGGGTACATTAAATGAGCAACAATGCTTTTTTTTTTTTTTAGACAGTGGTGGCTTCTTCCAAGGAGTCCTTCCATGAACACCATTCTTGGCCATAGTTTTACATGTAGTTGATGTGTGCACAGAGATATTGGACTGTGCCAGTGATTTCTGTAAGTCTTTAGCAGACACTCTAGGGTTCTTTTTAACCTCTTTGAGCATTCTGCGCTGAACTGTTGGCGTCATCTTTAGTGGACAGCCACTCCTTGGGAGAGAAGCAACAGTGCAAAACTCTCTCCATTTGTAGACAACTTCTTTAACTGTCGATTGATGAACATCCAGGCGTTTAGAAATGGGTTTGTATCCTTTCCCAGTTTAATACAAATCAACAATCCTTGATCGCAAGTCTTCAGACACTCTTTTGACCGAGCCATGATGCACATTGGACAATGCTTCTCATCAAGACAATTCTTACCAGGTGTGTGTTTTATAGTGGGCAGGGCAGCTTTAAACCACTCATCAGTGAGTGGGCACACACCTGACTTAAATTGTTTGGTAAAAATTGGTTTCGATTGCTCTTTAAGTCTCCTTAGGCAGAGGGTTCACTTACTTATTTTCCCCCTTCTGTCACTGTTTGGATGCTATTAAAAAATGAAAACCTATAAATGTTTGGGTGGTTTTAGTTAAATCAAGACAGTTTCATCTGTGTGATTTTGACAAAGATCAGATCACATTTGATTGTGATTTTATGCAGAAATGTGAGAAAATCCAAAAGCTTCAGATACTTTTTCATACCGCTGTACATATACGACACGTTTTTCCCTTTTTTCACAAATTATTAAAAAAACAAACAAAAAAAACCGAATATGTGTAATGTATGTATATTTTTATAAATGGTTTTTCAGCACTGCAAATGTATTAATTACGATATAAATGAGATATAAATTTAAGAAAATAATGATTAGTACATGTATATAATTTAACATTTTAAAATAAAATCATGTATTCATTTTTTAATTGAAAATATTCCGCGATGGACTGAGGGCACGTTGTTTGAAGCGCGAAGTAGCGAGGGATCACTGTATATATATAATACCGCATATCCATTTAATTAGAAAATTTTATGTTGCAGTGAAACTGAGGGATTACGCCTGGACCACAAAATATTCAGTGTTATACATTGACAATCCAGTAGGTATCGTGTTAAAATGCATGCTGTTTATAGAACAATTAACATACCTTAATGTTTTTTTTTTCTATTTCTTCCCTTTTTCAGGTTGGTACAGGCTTTAGCTTCACGGACGACGATCGTGGCTACGCTCAGAATCAGGACGATGTCGGCAGAGATCTGTACAGGTGCAATACTGCTTTCAAGTTGTAGCTTCAGTTTCATTTGCTTGCATCTAAGTGTTACCATTCTTCTGCTTTCCAAGTGCTTTGATACAGTTTTTCCAACTGTTTCCCGAATACCAGTCCAATGACTTCTATGCGACAGGAGAGGCAAGTCTTTATAATTTATTGGCAGTTAATCGTCAGTTCGTAGATTCTGTGGTCATACAAGCATGTATGGTACAGCTAGGCCTCAAAAGCCACGATTACCTCATTTTTTTATGGTGAACCTGCCGTGATAAGTGAAAAACCCTGAAGTAGCCCCCCCCAACCTAAAAAAAAAATGTTTTTTTGGGGGGGGATGTGTTCAATGTATCAATTCAGATTTAGCATCGGAAATAGATACATATAAGATATGTCCCCCCCCCCCCCCCAACCCAAAATATAATAAAAAAAAAACTTATGGATATAAATATTTTAATGTTTTTTAAGCACTTCATATGTAATAATTATGATAAGTTTTAAACATGTTACTGTCCCACCGAATTATTTTCAAATAAGAATGAAGTAGAATAATGCTTGTCTTTATTAAATGCGTCGTGGAGTGAGTTCACTCAAATCCGCACAAGCTGGTTACTTAGATACAATGAGTTGCCACAGCAACTGTTTAACAAGTTAAATGATGATTGACACATGCGGCGCTCTGAAGTTTCGGCTTCCAAGCGTCTCTGGCAAGATCAAACATTAGCATCTGTCAATCATCGTTAACTTAAATAAGCAACTCCAGTGCACTGCCTGGCCAAGAAAAGCGTCAGGAGCGAGAGTGAGAGACCACGTGATCGGATCAGGACAGCTCTATAAAATACTGCATTAATTATTTTTTAATCGGGAAAAAAAATCTGCGATGGACTGAGGACACGAAGTTTGAAGCGCGAAGTAGCGAGGTATCACTTTATTGTCATTTTAATTATCCGTGTGTCTATTCAGTCCTACGCAGGGAAGTACGTTCCAGCCATCTCTTATTACATTCATAAAAACAACCCGACTGCCAAGATCAAAATCAACTTCAAGGGCATGGCCATTGGTGATGGCCTGTGTGATCCAGAAATGGTGCGTAACTGCCAACACGAGTGTCAGGTGTCTTCTGTGTGGATACAAACGTTCTTCTCTTTCTCTTATAGATGCTGGGTGGTTACGGTGAATTTATGTACCAAACGGGCATGATCGATGAAATCCAGAAACAGTATGTCAACAAGCAGAGTGATTTGGGGGTCCAGCTAATCCAGCAGCAGAAGTGGCTGGAGGCTTTTGAGGTAAAACGCAAAGTTGATTTGAACCTAAAAGATGCCCAATAAATTTGGAAAATGAGTTTATGTTTAGGTTGTTCAAATGAGCAAATGCCGCTAGGGTGCCCCTATTGAATATTTTAGTAATCAAGAATTTCCACTGAAAATTCAATTGATTAATCGGATTAAATATATATATATATATTTGATTAATATCAATTATAAATATATATTAGAAAGCAAAACATTTCCCCTAACAGTGAACCATTTTAGACAATCAATGTCTTTATTTTAGATATACATTGTAAAAACAGCCAACAACTGCATCCTAGATGTGACTAGACATGTGCCGGTTACCGGTTTCACGGTTTACCGTGGTGTGAAAACGTCGCGGTTTCAAAACCACTAAAATTTTCCGTCAAACCTTAGTACGGTATTCGCTATTTTTCATGTGCCAAAATGCAGCCGAAGTGGCTTGGTGCGGCAGCGCTCACCCTTCCCGTTTGTTGCCGTGAGTGTCAGTGACGCTATTCTGCTAAACAGCAAACCCAAAAACAAACCCTCCAAACACAAGGCGTACTTTTCTTCAATTTATTGAGCTCTCAAATCGTGGTGAAATATACAAATGAATACATTTAAAACGTTATACAATTGTATTTTTCCACATGTGAGTAGGTTCAACAGGATAGCAGTAGCACCATGAAAAAGGTCGCCAAAAACAAAACATACATTTTCCTTTCAAATTCAATATACAAACTAACTAAAACTTACAAAGACGAATGTTATTAGCCTAGGCTAAGCTGGGAGAGCAGCTTCGTCGACGTTTCTTGTCTCACAGCCGCTGAGTGAGAAACAAGCTTAAATGAAGGAGGGAGAGAAAAAAAAAAAAAGGATCACGTCAAAGATCGCTAATTGCGATAGGAGGTCTCACTCCTCACTTTTTGTTTCAGATGAAACCTTTCCTCAACATATTTACATTTTAACTAACTTATAAAACTAACTTACACATCTTTAACTAACTTATTAACTTATGAATTCTTTCTTCTTTTTAACACAAAGGCATGACATCATGTAGAAGAGCGTTGACAGTGGCTGAAAATGGCGAAATTGCAGCTTCTCCCCCTCAAAAAAAGTCATACAGTATATATTTTTAATTTTATTTAGAAGTGTTTTTACTTTTTTATAGCAATTATTTTGTTCTTGCTCTAATATTGAGCAACTTGAGCTGTGGCTGTGGGTATAGTCTAGGTTCTATTTATTTTAATTTTATATAAAATATTTGTTATTTTTTGTTAGTTTATTTATTTTCACATTAATTTATTTTCACATTATATTCATGTTCCAATTTGCAAATATGTTCTGAAAAAAAAAAAAGTTCAATGGAAAAAAGTTTTTTTTTTTTTTTTTTTTTAAACCCATACATCTCAAAGTTTTGGAGCTATAATTGCAATACCGTGATACCGTGAAACCGCGGTATTTTTGCTCACGGTTATCGTACCGTCAAAATCTCATACCGGCACATGCCTAGATGTGACTAGAAAACCCCCCAACAAATTCACTGCTTTCACTCAAAAAACATAAGATCTTATTAAAGAGCATTTCTTACCTAAATATGTTATTACGCTTGATAACACACATCACTTCAAAGCTAGGTCTAGTTCCCATGTGTTTCATTTCATTTTCCATTTGTATGAAGCTGTTTTAAATAAGTCTAAATTCTAAGTAATGATAGGATTTTGAGTTTTTGCAGTGTTCAAAATAAATGTATGATACCTGCTGTATTGGAGCACATTAGGCACAAGTGCTACTCAATGACTATTGAGCTAAAATTGACAGTTAGCTTTATTATGTTTTTATTTTACACCCTCATCACTCCACAGCGCTGTGTTTTTACAGATTAAATCGTGAGGAAAAGCGGCATGGAAAATGAATGAATGAATGAATAAACCCTGTATGAAAGACAGGTTGTCATAATTAATAGAAACTTAGCCCTCCGCAGGGCTAATGTTACGTTAGCAAGGTACATTAACGTTAAATCTTATTGTTCGCTCTCGCAGTAAACGGGGTGCCTTCGGTGGAGCAGTAGCATTGAGTATGTGGCGGAAAACACTTAGGTGACTTAAAGTTCCGCTCTGAGACCCTCAATTTGGCCAAATTTCAAAATTGCCAGATTGCCGTGTGATACATCATTAGAAGCTTAAAATCTCAATTTTCTTGGGGAAGAAAAATTTTGAGCTGGACGGCATTTAAAAAAAAAAAAATTTAAACAGCAAACTGAAGGTGAGAGCACGCGAGAGCATAATTAAAGACGCCATGATTTTAACGAGATATTATCGTGTACTTACCTCTTTTCGATCCCAAAACTTCATGTAGAATGTGTCACCGGGTGTCAAGACACAACTGTGAATGGCCACAGCCGGATTTTTGGGAGATTTTATGAGTGAAACATGGTAATATAACAATGGTTGCGATGCAGAAATCGCAGACATCAAGGAGTGGTCGAGATTTTCTTTGTTTGGAACGATTATTTATCATCTAAAATATTGGGGAAAAACCAAAAGTAACGAAATAATGCAGTTAAGCGATAGTTATGAGGTAGATATCTGTGACATTTTTACAGATGCTAATTTTTTACCTCTTTAAAAGTTTGCGAGTGAATAATTTTTTAAACTTAAGTCGTTTTTTTTTTTTTTAAACTAAGTATTAGACATCAATTAATGATTCCAAGCTAAAACATGACGGATATTTCGAATAATAAATATGATTATTTACCTTATTTTAATGTCTAGGTTAAAACAAAAGAAGTTGATTTTGAACAGAACAACTGAAGTATAATTCCCTGTTATTCACACATTCTGAGATGCACCTGTACACATTCTGTCCAGGTTTTTGACAGTTTGCTGAATGGTGACCTGGTGCCATACCCCTCCTTCTACCAGAATGCAACAGGCTGCACCAACTACTACAACTACTTGTCATGCCAGGTACTTGGAAATATCGGTTTTAACCTTATTAACTGCCATTGACGACAGACCTTCTGGTCCATTTAAACTGGGAGGGGCTGGTTGTTAATGATCATGTTTCAGTGCCATTCATATTCACATCCAAAGACATTTATATCTTGAACATGCATGTTTCTTAGAATGTTGCATTACAGTGTTAAATAGGTTCTCAGGTGTTCCTCATGAAGTGTCCACTTCTGTTTGCATGTTATACGACAGGAACCTAAAGACCAGGAGTACTTCTCAATGTTCGTGACGCTCCCGGAAGTGCGTCGCGCAATTCACGTGGGCAACCTGGAATTCCACAGCGGCTGGCAGGTGGAGAAGCACCTGATGCAGGACGTGATGAAGAGCATCAAGCCCTGGCTCGGGGTGCTTATGGACAACTATAAGGTCACCAATTTTTTATTTTAAAAAAAACACCTAAATTTGTGATTGAAGAACTCTTTGTAGTGTAAATGCCCGGTTTAACCCTTTCATGCATGAATTATGATTTTATTTTTATTTGATTTTTTTTTTTTTATAAACGGGGCGTTATTTAAGTCATGGGCTGCCAGTGAAACATGAGCATTCACAGCCACTCTTCCTGGTTTAAATTATTAAGCGTGATTTTTTTTTTTTTTTAATTGGCAAAAATAGTCATTTTCTCTGCAAAGGGTTAAAGATCTTTAGTGTCAACTTTTGAAAAGCTGTCTACTGTACTGAGCAATGACTCGGAAAAGATTAAGAGGGGACTCTGTTGTATTTTTCCTCACCCATAGTTGCTCTAGAGCTGTCCTGACTAGTCGATGTAGTCGACGTCATCGATGACGTAAATGCGTCGACGAGCACAACATCCCGTCGCCAGTTAATGAAGGGTTGAAAAAATATATGCGTGGAATGTTGAGATTAGTCGGACTCTCGTTATGCAAGCGGGGAAAGCGGCAAAGCCAAAAAAGCACACCAGAGTGGGAAAACATTGACTTATTTCAACGAAACAAAGGAGGGTACACTATTGTGTGCTGTCTCTTCAATGCGAAGCTTGGCTGCACGTCGGCCGTGAATGAACACCGAAAGCGCCTTCACCCAGTTGTAATTTTGGAAGACGACAGGAGACAACAAGCTGGCAGATCCTAAGTCCATCTAACTAACTCACAACATGTTTTATTGAAGCTGCTAAGCCTGTCGCGAGATGCGATGAGTCCATTTATGGCACGGTAAAAAAATACAAGGGCAGTAATTTTCACGGCTGTTTTATTGCAGCATGTGTGCGTGCATATATTTGTGCGTGCATGTTGATGGCATATGAGACTCCAGTTCCTTTCACAGATGTTTATTGGTCATCAACATGGCATAGAATTAAAGTTCAGACATACAAAACAAGGCAAACTTGCGGTTAAAAGGTGACACTTCAAAAAATGAAAAAAAAAAAATCTATTACTGACACCACATGCAATGACAAAAAGTGCTTTTTTTGCGGAGTGTAAAACTTACGGTTTAGCAAACGTACTTCCGGTGAATATTTCATATTAAGAGCACGTCATATTCATCATATTATAACGATTTTTGGAGTTAATCCCACATACTTCAGAATTCAGATTCTATACCAAGAATAGCTTTAAAATGAAACCCTTTCTGAAAAATCTGATTGGCAATGAATAGGTATTATAATTATTATAATACTATGTAAAGTAGTGTACTATAATATTAATGCTAGATATTTTTTTAAGCATTGGTATGAATCATGTTGGAAAGGTGAAGTCAGTGTTCTGAATCTGTTTACATTCCATTCTTTTGCACTAGTTATCAGCATCTGACCTCATTGTTTGTGATCTATTATTGTTATTTATATGTTTATTTGTACTTTAAAGGGGAAATGTGAACTAAGGTTGGCCAACCATGTTTTTGAATAATATCAATGGCTAAACAATTATAAGCTTATTTTCATTTTTTTTTTAACGCAACCCTTCCAGATTCTTTGTTTAACCCATGGCAACGCCCTTGACAACAAAAATGCTTTTCTTCGGCTATCTTCGGCAATCTTCGGAAATCTTCGGAAATTACGTCACACCGGGAAGTGCGAGGGAAGTCTGCCATAGAACAGTATTGTTTGTTGCATTGCTTCTCGGTAAGATGACACGGCGGTGTGTGGCGATGTTTTGTTCTCACTCAAACGAAAAGTTGTATGAGTGGCCAAAGGATAGCAGGGCACGTAAATGGACATCTTTCGTTCGCACAAAGCGAATGAATTTCACGCCATCATCGAGTAGTCTTCTCTGCTGCAAACACTTCGAAGATGCCTGCTTCCTTAACCGGTCTGCTTATGATCAAGTATTTGCCAAAAAGTAAGTGTGATTTTTGGATAGATGACTGATGACTTTGTCAAAGCAGAGCTGCCAACTGTTGAACAGTATAAGCTTGCGACGTTAGCTGAAAGCCAACTCGTGGCAATAGTCGTGGCATAGTTGTTGTTGTGTTCGCTAGTGTCACGTCCCAAGGGCGTAACATAAAACGAGCCACACAATTTCACAAGTGGCACAAATTTATTTACACAACAATCAAACTCGCAATGAATATGTACAAAATGTGGATGAAGCGCGGCTTCAGGGTAAGCCCAGGCCAAAACAATAAACAAAAAGAATCTACACTTGAACCCCACCCGCTAACTAAACCCTGATCATGAAAAAGAACAAAGAGCTTCTTACACTAAACAAAACAGGGGAAAACGGGTTGAACAGAAATGGCGACTTACACCTATTGCTTCAGTGCTCTTATTTACTGTGGTGAACAAACACGATCCAATAACGAATAAACACAAAAGACCTCACCGAAAAAGCGGGAGTGTATCAGACTATAGATCAAATGCAAACGAGCGTGAATGGCGAGCAAAAATCTGGCGAGGAGGACCGCGGCAGAATGCTGTGAAATGCGACCTCCCAGAGCGTTGACAGCGGCAGGTTTAAACCGCCGGTGAGTTTGTGCACATTTATTTGTATTTGTATTATGTATTTCCACCTTCATGCTTCAAGCATTGCATTGCATTTGTAGCGGCGTTTCTTTCACGGTGATCGCTTGATAGCCTTCTAGTTTGTTTTTCGCGCGAGCCACTGACAGGTGACAGCGAGCGTGTTGGCATTGAGTCAATCTCGCAGCGAATCAGCGAGCGGCTCAAGTCACGCAGTGAATCATGGGAAATGTAGTCTCGGGACAACACTGAAGTGGTGCTTTGTTATCCGTTCGCTTGTGTGAAAAAACTACATTTCCTCACGCCATTAGACGCCACTTGCTGCCGAGAGCCCCAGCTACTGTTAGTTCCATGTGTTAATAAAGAAACAAAGTTGTAAGCACGTCGTGTGTTCGATACCTTTGTCAACAAAACGCTCATAACAAGACACTATGCATGATCCGTTTAAGAGACGCTGGGACTGGAAGTAGTAGCTGGTAGTACGAGGCGAGGCGGAGATGGGCGAGAAGCAAAACTTCGCGGTCGAATGTGGCGGCAGTCCGCTATTATTTTGTCTTCTTATTGTTGCCACAATAAAGTGGAGAAAGCCATCAACGACTCACCCCCCCCCCCAGAAAGTTTTTATATTATTATTTTATATGCATGAGCGCTGCCGGATCTGCCAAAATGAACATGCAGTCTGATTATTTTTTTAAACAATGTCATCAGATAGACAAAAACATTAAATTATGTGCAAATGCCTGCATCTTCAAATCATGAAAATAATAACAGCCTATATCTTACCAATCTTGTAATCTCGATGGGCCTTGTCTCCATTCCATGTCAGGTAGTCTAGGCACATTGTTTGCATCCTGATTAGCGTCTGGCTAATACATGTTAGGTCCTTCATAAAATTCCAACCTCCTCTTCTTCCTCCAACTCTTCAAAAACTTGGATCTCCTCATTTGCGCTCGATCTATCGCTTATATCGCTGTTTGAATCATTGTTTGAAGGGCTTTGTATGGCGGCCATATGGAGCGCTGCCATCGCTGTTCTCGGTGTGACGTATCACTTCCGGGTTCGTCCCCTTTCAGGCTCGAACTTCGGAAACGCGATTATTTTGTCAAATATACAACATATAAATTATTTTTTCATGCTTTATTTGTTGGACAATGTTTAATTACTTTAATTGTGACCCTATTTGGCATGTTATGAAATTACTTCACATTACAGCTTTAAGTGTTGTTTTTGTGAATTATTAAGCGGCAACAAGAATTACATTGCTAAATTAGTTAAAAAAAAAAAAAAAAACATGTAAAAAAAAAATTATTAGATTTGTCAATTAATCGTAAAAATAGTCATCTGAGTAATCGGGAGAAAATTTGTCGTTTGGGACAGCCCTAAATTGTTCCCTGACCCCACACCGCAGGTGTTGCTCTACAGTGGTCAGCTGGATGTGATTGTGGCAGCTCCTTTGACCGAGCGGTTCCTGCCCACCGTCAACTGGACCGGAGCAGCCGAATACAAGACGGCACCGCGCTTTCCCTGGAAGCTTCAGCCAGAGGACACTGAAGTGGCCGGTTACGTCAGACAAGTGGGAGAGTTCTACCAGGTGGGCTCATAAGCAACTCCTACTCGTGGAGTAGTACTTCACTAGCAGATTAATTTAAAATGTGTTTTCTTATCACGCAGGTCATCATCAGAGGAGGGGGACATATTTTGCCTTACGACCAGCCGGCCAGGTCTTATGACATGATTGACAGGTTCCTCTCGACACGAGGCTGGATTTGAAAAGCTGAGATGATCAAGCACTGTGGATGTATATTGTACTTATTAATGCTTATTGATTATGATTATGATATATATATATATATAATGATTATTGCTTATTGATTATGATTGGTACTTATGGTAGATGATGGATGGATGATATTGCTGCCTATCACAATAATACTGTGCTTAAAAATAGCACATTACATTTTTAAAATATCACAATTCAGTCATTTTTGAATGAAATTGTTTTTTAATCTGCTCTAAATGTTTTTTTTTTTTTTTTTAATCTCCCCAATCACTGTTAAATGTCTCTTAAATGAAACTGTGTAAAATGCATTTTGAATGTGTGGCTAATTGTTATTCACCAAGAGTGATGAAATATCGTTTTTACTCTCGTGCCCTCACTCAGTTTTCTGAATGTTTTATAGGTATTGTTTTTATTTTTACACTCATAGACCATGTGGCATAACAATATTGATTTTCTTTTCATTAGCTTTTAAAAAAACAACATTTAAAAGATATCTTTTAAGTGGAATTTCCCTATAATAAAAGGTACTTAAAACTCACTGTTGTCCTCTTCAAATGTACCTAGGCCAGGTATTATGTATGTAGTAACCATAATATCCACTAAGAGACGCTGTGTGATTAGATTTTTCATGTATTCACAATGACGGTCACTGTTAGCCCATGCTGGAACAATTAAGAAGGACTTCTTAAAAAATATTGCAAGTATGAAAACTGGCTTATTACTCATTTATGTGAAGACACGTCATAAAATTGTAAGAAAACGTAATAAAACTGAATTACGCCTATTTGTTTTTCAGATATGAAGAGAATAGTTTTTGCACAATCGTGATTTTAGCTGAAAATAACAGGTTATATTTAAGGCTGGGCATGTTAACCAGTTAAATCAAATTGATTTATATAGCCTTTTGCAAAAACCTCAAAAGTGCTTTACAACAATGAGAAATTTAGTTCATGATAAAAGGCAAGAAAGAATTATACAATAAAACAGAACGCATCGCGCTAAAAGTCAAAACAGCAAATAAACTTAAATTTTGTAAACATTAAAACCCTTATTAAATATCACCGGGCTACCCTAGTTAAATTGGAGTTAACTCATAAATTAATTAATGATATTATTTAAATCTCACATTAACAGCAGTGCCACCAAAGAAAAACTTGAGCCTTTTATTTGGCTCACTTAACATGTGCTACTCGTATGTACTACTACTTTGCATATACTTCTACTATATACACTGTATGCTCCTTAGCTATTGGTAGCATTACAAACTTCATTTACTCAGGGGATACACTTAAGAACTGACAGGACAGGAAAAAGGAAAGTCCAGACAAATTTGAGTAAGACTATTACCACTCTACAGTATATTCTACATCTGCAGACAAAGCTTTTGAGACCCTTGACCATTCAGTATGATGATGAGGTGTCTAAAAACATTTGGCTGTATTTATTATGGCTTTGTGTGTATGACAATACAATTAATGGCTGTTGCTCATCGGCAATTGTTGTCCAGTCCTCGTTATACTATAACTCTCATCTGCAAGGTTGCAGGAAGTTAACGAGGGGTTTAAATGTACGGACCCCCCCCCCCCCCCAAAAAAAAATACATTGATCTGTTTTGACTATTAAGTGATGCCAAAATTAAAAAACTATTTTTAAAAAAAAAAAGTGTTGCACTTGTCTTTGCGTTCAAGTAGATTCATTAAAATACATTACAAAATGATAACAAAATAAAATATTCCAAAAGCTGGTTTAAAACCTCACTATGCCTAGAGTTAGTCAGCATCCAAAAATAGGGCCCTTCGTGTCTTAATCTTCACCGGACCTCTTAGACGGACTCACTGAACCCCTGGGATTCGATCGAACCCAGGTTAAGAACCACTGGTGTATTCTATATTTATTCGCGACTAGACACGATTACCGGTTTCAAGGTATACCTTGATATGAAAACGTCAAGGTTTCAAAACCACAAAAAATTTCCGTCATACCGTCCCTAAGGTATTAGCTATTTTTTATGTCCCAAAAATGCATGGAGAAAACCCTCGCTCGCAGCTGTAAGACTCAACCCTCCCCCACAGGTTGTTGCTCAGTGTCAGTGAGTCAGCTGTGCTACATGATGGCTGGAGGAGGTGAAACTTGCAAACTTTTTCCCCCAGCGAAGAAAATGAAATCGCTGGTATTGGAACACTTCGGCTACAGAAAACTTACAGCTAGGCTTAGAGGAGGGCCAACCGAGACGTAAAACATGTTTGTGGAGAGCGGCTGCCGAGGAGGCAATACCTCCAATATGATTTCGCATTTATACTAAATTATAAGAACGTAAACACTGTGATGAATGTTTACCACCAGCTACTAGAGTTAACTCCAGCGTGTGTAGTGTCTAACAGTGGTAAAATATGTTTTTTCTCAGGCAACTGTCTGTGTTGAGAAAGAGAGTGTGTGTATAATGTAAACATGATACGAGTCATACACACGTGCTTTTTATGGAAAATAATACAATTTTTTTTGTCCTGATGGTAATAATGTTGAGCTGTGGCTGTGGGTTTATGCTCAACTAAAGGACTGCATTTATTTTAATTTTATTTAGAATATTTTATTTTTTTAATTTGATTCATTTTAACTGAACATTAAATTTATGTTCAAATTTGGTAATTTGTTTGGAAAAATAAAAAGCCTGTTCAATGAAAAAAAGCATTAAAAAAAAAAAAAAAACATCTCAAACTAACACATTTTAGATCTGTAATTGTAATACCGTGATTCCGTGAAATTTTTGCTTTAAGTGATCATACCGTCTGAATCTCATGCCTCTTCGCGACAATAGGCATTACGGGTTAACACTGTCACTGCCATGGACGTCGATCAAAGTCCACAATGTTCCGTTGTTGACAATGGCAATAAAGACCTATTCTATAAATAATTCAATTATTTTTGTTCTGATGGTAATAATGTTGAGCTGTGGGTTTATGCTCAACTAAAGGACTGCATTTATTTTAATTTTATGTAGAATATTTTGTTGTTTTTTTTTAATTAATTTTAACTGAACATTAATGTTCCAATTTGCTAATATGTTTGGAAAAATAAAAAACCTGTTCAACGAAAAAAAGAGCTTTTTTTTTTTTTTTTAAACCCAGGTATCTCAAAGTTACACTTTTTATATCTGTAATTGTAATACCGAGATACCGTGAAATTTTTGCTTAAAGTTGTCATACCGGCAGAATCTCATATTACCTGCACATGCCTCTTCGCGACAATAGGCATCAACAGGTTAACACTTTCACAGCCATGGACGGCGATCAATGTTCACAATGTTTCGTTGTTGACAATGGCAATAAAGACCTATTCTATTCTATTCTATTCTATTCTATTCTATTCTATTCTATTCTATTCTATTCTATTCTATTCTATTCTATTCTATTCTATTCCAATTGGGAAATCTGGGCAGCTCCCAGGTGAAATGGATTGGATGTCTATCACCATCAATTGCTGACAATAAAATAATGAGCGTTTATGTCGCAAAGACCTGCTGGAATCACTTTTCCACTTATCCAGTTACGAAATCAACTCAAGTCTCTTTGCTGCATGTTGCAGAGCAAGTGCTTTATTTTCAGAATGTTACTGCAGAGATAATGTTGAACATCTGTACAAATGGCCAAAACAAGCCGACAAAAGGACACCCAAAAAAATGTACAAAGTTATGCAGGCAAGGGTCAGGGTCAGTTCATGACATATAAGCAAATTAAGCGCTGAAATGAGCCTCGACGTATGACAAAAGGTACAAGTGCTGTATGCAAACATTATTTACACACATGTGCCACACATGTATTCCCTTCAAAAAAGAAAGGTAGTTGCATTACATGTATGTGATTATAGAAATTCATTGCCTTATGTACAATATTTACACTTTTACACATAAAATTATACATGTATTAACGCGTAAGAATTGTTCTTGTACACAAACAGTTGCACTGAACGTATTTCTTTTTTTCATATAAAGCAACACATAGCTTTCCTGGAGTGCAGGAGCAGGAAACCTACATCCCGCGAGCATTTGATACGGCCCACAATGCAATTTAAAACAAACCCAAGAGGAAGTGTTAGAAAAAAGGCAGACAAAAGCTTATGATATAAAATGACCACTTCATGTTTTTTTTTAGTATGGCCCTGAGGACTTATACTAGAAAGGTTCCCCACCCACAGTGATGTCTTCATTAGAATTCCAGTTGAAATACTGTAAATATCCCATTCAGAAGAGTTTGATTTGGAATGTAATCCAGGGATTATTTTTTTGTCTGCGGACCCTGTACAGGTATTTTTTTCCCCCAAGAACTCTCCCCTCATTAACCTAGCTACCACATGTACCTTTAAATGCCATATGGATTAAAAAGTAGCTTATATTTGAGTGGGGGGAAAAATAATAATATGAGAAAATTCACATTTTTGTTTTGGAGAGAAAAAGTAATTTTTCAATCATGCATTTTGTTTTAAATCTTTACTAAAATAAAGATGTGTTTTGTTGGGGTAAAATAGTATAATCCTAGGAGAACAAAATTTTAAAATATATGCAAAGTGAAAAAATTGAGTTGAAAAGAAAGCTTTATGTCTAATTATTAACAAAATATGAATTTATTCGTAAAGAAATGTTAGATTTTATTGTTAATACATCTCAATCACATTGGGAGAAATTGGTGTATTTTATTTAATTTTTTGCAAATCATTTTTCCACAATTCTTAGATCCACTTTTGAGAATCATTAACTCTTTCAGCGCCATTGCCGACCACACATGTCCAATCATTTGGCTCTTTTCATCCTTCTTCTGTGAATTTGAAATTAGTTCATCACTAATAGACATCCAATGCATTTGAACTGGAGGGATATTCATTCGCTGCCATCCAGTGTTGTTTTCGTCAACAATGACGATAACGAAGTATTTCGTCGACGACCCATATTTTCACGAGCTAAAAATGTGGTTTGGGAGACTGCAACATAACGAGACGACAACGAGAGGATGCGACAGTTTCTGTCATATGCGTGACATTTTCATATCGTACGTGGAGTATGTCAGCTTACATCGTAGCAGTGTTTGGGTCGTGTCACTCACAGATGTGGGTAGAGTAGCCAAAGATTTTACTCATGTAAAAGAAGTGTTACTTCAGAATAATATTACGCCAGTAAAAGTAGTAATCCAAAAAATATACTCAAGTAAAAAAGTATTTGGTGAAAAGAATCCTCAGAAATGAGTAACATTGTGAGTAACTGCTTACGATTTTTTTTAAACAATGGTATTCCTTTTTCTCAGCACAGTTATTTCAATAAACTGTTCATATACTGTACTATAAGCTATTACATAACAGCATTAAGCCAAAGGGGGGGGAAAAAAAAACCTGGCGAGAGAAAAAAAAATCTGCAGAACTGAAGCGTCATTGGTCCAAAGAGCATAAGTGCCCTCTAGTGGAGGAAATAGTTCCTTATTTGAATAGTTGAATAGTTCCTGTTATAAAATTAAAAGAAACATCTCTCTCCTTTTCTGTGGTCAGTCAGTGCCAAATATATAAAAGAAACATCTCTCTCCTTTTCTGTGGTCAGTCAGTGCCAAATATAAACTGGGAGTGAGGTTCAAATCCACGCTTTCGAGTCATGTAGAGGGCAGCGCTTTATGTCGAATACTTTTATTTTATTACAGTGCTTTAAAGACGCCATGTGATTGAACAGGCCGGTGTGATCATAGAACTGTACACTTGAGTCTTATTGGTACAATAGAGTCATGTGATTATTTTTGTGATGTCTCATTGGTGAAACTGGTAGAGCAACTGTTGGCATCACTGAAAAAAAAATTAAAATGTAATTTGTAGAAAAAAGAGGAAAAATGTAATGACTAGTGTAGCCCAAAGTAGCTGAGTATAATTAACGTTTCTTCTTCACAAATCTACTCAAGTAAAAAATATGGCTTAGTAAAACTACTCTTATAAGTACTTTTTTTCTCTTTTAAAGTTACTCCAGTAGATAACGCATTACTACCCACCTCTTGACACTAATCTGAGATGTGCTGCGCCTCTCCCTCACTCTCCTGACTGGAGTGTAGGATGTGTTTCAAGCTGGGTTGTGCTCCATCTAGCTTGTTTGGAAAAACGTGGTAAGATTTGTTTTCTCTTTGCAAGAAAGAATATGCAGTGTTGCTTTAGCTTTTAAAGGTCTGAGCTGAGTGGTCATCCCACACTAAATCTAACTATTTGTTAGCATAGCAATTGCGTTAGCATTTGTATCAACATTAGCGTGGCGAGCATCAACTTCAACATTCGGACAACTTTTTATTCCATAGAGTTCGTGGCTTCTAGACGAGTTTAATTGAAAATAATGTACTAATTTTCCTGCTGAGTGTCTATTATCATAATGAAGTTGGTGTTGTCCTTGTAGACGCTACTGAAACATTTTTGGACTAAAACTTTTGAATTTTCCAGACGAAAACATTTTGAGTAGCTGTTGACTAGTGCTGCAACAATTAATCGATTAACTCGAATAATTCGATTAGAAAATAGATTCGAATTAAGTTTTGCTGCTTCGAGTATTCGTTTAATTAAAGTGGCACAGTCGTTTTGAAGGTGTTTGCATTTACTGTAGTTTATTGATTTGGGTGGATTCACTGCCCTCTAAAGGCAACAGTGAATATGACATAACTCATTTTACATGGGTGAATCCAACTGCTCCCAGTTAAGACCAACATAAGCTAAGTTTTTGTTTTAGCTAATGTTTTTTTTTTAAATGCATTCGTAATTTAGTTTATAGGTATAATTAGCCGTTTTTTGTGGACTTTTGCTATTTAAGTTAGTTAATTGTTCTTTTGTTGTACTTACATCCTCATTTATTTTTCTCTATCGTTTCAGGCCCAAATATTTTAATTTCTTATGTTCCTTATCCGATTACTCGATTATTCAAACTAAGTAGTTCATCGATTAATCAACTACTAAAATAATCGATGGCTGCAGCCCTACTGTTGACTAAAACTAGAAGACGAACACATTTTGAAATGACTAAAATATGACTAAGACTAATAAGTATTTTTGTCCAAAAGACAAAGACAAAAATTAAAAGGGCTGCCAAAAACAACACTGCTGCCATCTCTCCCAGTTCAAATGGTTTGGATGTCGTTGCCAACAATGAGTTACTAATTAATGGTAAAAATGGTAAAAAAAGTTCAAATGAAGCCCTTTTTAGGAGAAACTAAAGTCAACACGTGAAGTGAAACTGTAACAGAAGAATTTTAGTTAACTCCTTTCAACTGAGACCCAAACAAGTTTCTCGCTGGTGTATTTAGGGCAAGGAGGTCACTGAGAATGACAGTTTAATATGGCTATTCGACCCTCTGGCACTGCAGAGGACAAAGTGCATAGACAGCTCTGCTTCACTTTCCTATACAACACAGTGCTTTAGGGTGCTCACGTGGACATTCCTGGTCACAAGGTGGAAGAAAAGTTCCTGTTTCCTTTAAGGGGAGCGCATACAGTATGTCGCCATTAAGTTCAAAACCGAAAAATGCCTGAGAAAGATTAATGAAGATAATGAATAATGAAAACGATATTCAAGACAGACGCCAATAAGGCAAAACTATCAATAGCATAACGAGACTGAAATAGATAGGAACATTCAGAGTAAGTAAAGACAATAACCGAGGCACATTGTGATATTTTGGGAAATCACTGGCATAAATTGCTTCTCTCCAGTTAAACAGAGATGCGCTCTCACGTAGACATGCACCCTATTATCCATATGCGGATTCGATCCGGACTTTCATGCAACTATAAAAACTCAAGAGGAGCTGTTAAAAATAATTAAAAAAGTGCTCACAATATGTAATAATACACATTTGTTTGATCGCTATGTCATATTTTGTCAAATTTATAATGGCCCTCGGAGGACTTATAAAAACTGATGGGGAAAAAGGTTCCCCACCGCTCATTTAAAGCTTAGGGTGGTCCCGGAGAAGATTGCTGTGACTCGAAAAGCTGCCCCGCTGCTATCACAGTGTTCAGAAGTTATTTGATGTGACCCACACAACACGAAGCTTTCACCATCACCATGAAGTTCATGTGATTCTTTAAGACTGGCAGCAATGAGGTTAAACAGTCTCCTTGGGAAGGAAAGAAGGAGTATGGTGATTTGTTTAGAGGTGACACCGTCACACCTTACTTGTTGAGATGGCAACATACACATTTACATTTAGGTCCTTATGTATTTGAACAGGTTTTTTTGGTCATGTTTTGGAGAGAAAGTTATGGGTGGGATGTATTTACACTTTTGTCCTTTTGTCTGGATATAAATGGAACTTAATTGGTATTAGTTTACAGCAGGCATGTGCCGGTTACCGATTTCAAGGTTTACTGTGGTATGAAAACGTTATGGTTTCAAAACCACTAAAATGCTTCGTCATACCGTTGTATGGTATTAGCTATTTTTTATGTCCCGAAAATGCAGAAAGAAATGGCTTGAAGCGGCAAAGCTCCCCCTCTCCCTCCAGTTGTTGCTCTGTCCTGTGTCTGTCAATCACACTACACCTGAGTTTTCCCCCCCTCAACAAAGACAGTCACTTGTATGGAATTAGTATTAGGTATTAGTATTTCGTCTACCGAAAAAAAAACAGACGGCTGCGGCTTAGAGGGGGAAGGACAACTGACACAGGCAACACTTCCAACATGATTTCACATTTACGTGAACTCATCTGTCACTTTACATAAAATTTAATAAGTAAACGCGGTCATGAACGTTTCCGACCAACTATGAGAGTTCACTCCAGCGTGCTTCGTGTGTCTAGCAATGGTAAAACAAATACTACAGTATAATATAAGCTTGTTGACGAGGCTATTAACGTGGCTCGTTAGCATGTCAAGATGGCTAACTTGTTTTCTCACTATCCTCACTATAAGCGTACTTTGTAAAGTCTTATGCCATTGTAAACATCTGTTCAAAATAACATTTTCTTAATACAGCCTGTGCTATTTCTTTCTCTCTGGTGACTTTGTGTTGAGAGAAGGTGTGTGTGGGGGTGTGTGTATAATGTGTAAATAATGATACGAATCATACACACACGCGCCATTTTTGTTAATTATTTGCTAATTAATGTTAATAGTAGTAATGTTATATTAACCCAGAAAAGGTAAACATACTCACATTCCTGCATCATAACTTGGACTGAGTGAGAAATATGTAGAAAATGAGTAAGTCTGGAAAAATTGAGATTGCGCTTTAAAGTCAGTGAAGTGCCCGCAATATTTTAATTTTATTTAGAAGTGCTTTTATTTTTTTATGGAAAATATTTTTCTTCTAATGCTTAGCAACTTGAGCTGTGGCAGTGGGTTTAGTATATAAGTTCTATTGATTAATTCATCAATTATGTAATTTATTGTTGTTTTATTTATTTTAACATCATATTCATGATCAATTATGTAATTTATTGTTTTATTTATTTTAACATCATATTCATGTTGATGTTCCAATTTGCAAATATGATGTGAAAAATTATTTTTAAAAATCCTGTTCAGTGGATTTTTTTTTTAACCCATACATCTTTAAATAACACATTTTAGAGCTATAACTGCAATACCGTGAGACAGTGAAACCGTGGTATTTTTGCTTAAGGTTATCACACCGTCAAAATCTCATACTGGCACATGCCTTGTTTACAGTGGTGTCCTGATGTACAGATTTGTTCTGTGACTTTGCAACTCAAAACGTTTATACCTCAAGATGCTACTGTAGTGTATTTTTGTGGGGGAAAAATGTGACAAAAGTCAAGACTTCAATCAGATATAGATGTTATTTTTTTCATGCAGTCATATCCTAATTGCTGAAATACATCAGGACCTAAATGTACTTGATATAAAGTCTATACCTGTTCTCACAAGAATTTAGTTGGCCATTGTACAAAAAACAATTTGTTTTGCTCAATATATTTTTTTTCTTGCAATGAAAATAATACAAGAAACTACTAAAGTGAAATCCTAAAAATACATCACTGAGCAAATCAGCTAGAATGCAGCTCGTATCTTTAGGTTTTAACAATTGTTACAGAATTTTTTTTTTCCAAAAAATTAAATTTTACCTTGAGTAAAATGTTCTACTAAACAATTGTGAGAACATGCTATCTGTCCACATAGAAAGCTGTGCAGGGAAATATTTGACTCATGATCCAGTCCAACTTAAGTCTCCAGTCTCTTCCCTCTTGTTCCACGAACACTTTGGTCCATTTTGTACCGTTACACATCAGGGTAAAAAAATGCACACCAATGCTGCTCACAAAATCAAGTGTAAAAAAAGAAAAAAGATAGGCAACATACCATAAAACATGTATGCATTATAGGGTCTATAAAAATACATACCATGGCTACTGTAAAAAGAACAGCCTTGGAGGCCTTTGAGGTTTCTCTTGATGGGTTGAGGGTGGGGGGTGACATGTGCAGCTGCAGAGCCTCAAAAAAGCAGAGGTGATTCGGGGCGGAGGCAGGCGTGAGGGGCGACCACAAGGGCTGAATAGTTCGTCAGCTCCCCTAGTGGATGGGGTTAATGTCTGTTCGGCTGTTGGCTTGTCCGTGCACATTGCTGCCACCTATGGTGGTGGTGGAGGTGGTGATGGTGTTGTGCTGAATGACTTGTTGCTGCGTGCAAGCTGGAGATGGACTTCCTGACGGACTGCTTTCTGGACCTGCGGACACATCGCTGCCGATGGTAAATGACCTTCAGATTACACATCAACATTTGAGTACTTCAAGTATCTTTTCTGTGTGTAAAAAAGGTGATTTGACTGCCGTCTATTCTCAAAAATGGTTTCGGGAACACTAACGACAAAAAAATTCTGATGAATTAGGTTTTTATGCTGATTAACACTAAAATTGGCATGTTGATTTCAAATTGCAGTCAGTTTTTATCTAGCATGTAAGGTTTTTATCTAGTTTACCTATACAGTGGTACCTCTACATACGATCACTTCGACACACGATCTTTTCGACATCCGACGTAAAATTTGAGCCGCCATTTGTTTCTACATCCGACGAGTTGCTCGAAATACGACGACATGACAGCACTGCAAACGAACGCACGGTGGATTTTCTTGTGTGAGAAATCAACACAGTTTTCAAAAAAAGTTGATACAGTTGGAGAAACAAGGAAAAAAGTGATGCTTACCTTTGAAATGAAGATGCAAGTTATAGAAAAATATGAGCTTGGGGTGCGCGTCCCTGAACTGGCTCAACAATACAGCTCCATGGTCCTCTTCCGACCACCGTTCGCCACTATTTATAAGTTAAGGTGACAATTATTATTGTGGTAACATTGCCAAGGAAATCGCCAGCTTCGTCACGTTTTTATCATTTATTTAAGAACTTATCCAACACAAAACGCCCATTGTCTTAAGCAGTTGACCGCTCTCAAGAAAACGAAAGTATTATCTCTACAGCACCGACCTATCTCACTGAGACGTCACCTTCGCGGTGCGTTCAGGGACAGTAAAAAGTGTCCGCCATATTAGAATCCGATTCGTTACATTATTTACAGGAATAATGATTAATTATTCTTATTATTATTATATTATTCTGAATTATTTATTTATAACTTATTTGTTTTTCTATGTTTAATTGCCATTTGTAACAGTGCCAGCAGTATTTATTAAGAATTTAGTGTATGTTTTTAGGCTTTGGAACGAATTAATGGAATTATAATGTATTCCTATGGGAAAATCCTGCTCGACATACGACCATTTCGACTTACAAACAAGGTCCTGGAACGAATTAAATTCGTATGTAGAGGTACCACTGTACTATGTTGTCACCATACGCACACAATTAGAATTACAGTAGCCATATGCTATGTAAAAACATTAAATATCGCATTCCTACTTGAAAATTATGTGAACTAATGCCATCAAACTGTCAAATAGCCTAAAAAACAAAGGGCGACAAATTTGTCTCTTCTGCAATGGATTTAATGGAGTCCATCGTTTATTTTTTTTCCCCCCCGAAATTTTCATTTGATGTTCTATACAAACTCTCTAGATAGCATGTAAGTGAGAATTGCTTGGAATTCTGTGTGGATAACAAGAATTTTTTATTTTCCCAAAGCAACTAAAAAGTCATGTCGCCAGCTGTCCCATCCATAATGGAACTAACAGAAATTTGAAATTTGATGCATTTTTATGAGCCTCTGGAAAGAGTCATTCTTTTTAGCCCCAAAATGTCTCTTTATTGCCTAGTTAGTGAGACAAAATGCCTTTTTTATTTTTCTCAATATCTCTTCCATAACGACAAAAATAATATGACTTGCCCTAAAACAACCACATACTTACATACTTACTTACATACATTTTTTTTTTTTTTAAAGAAAATACTGATCCTATCAATAAAAAAAATGTATTTGATCGAGAAAAACTAAGATCGTCTTGGATTCTGCACCTGAAATTAAGTTAAAACAGCTGTCAGAACAAACTCAACAAAAACTGTTATTATATATTATTAACAATACACCACTTTTTACCAAATAAGAGAATACACTTTTCGTTAGCCAAATTTTAGGTGCGCTACTTAAAATGAGCTTTTTGTGAAACAAAATATTACAAGTAGAAAATAGGCATGTGCCGATAATCAACCGTGGTATGAAAACGTCACGGTTTCAAAACTGTAAAAATTTTCCGTCATACCATGCCTAAGGCATTAGCTTTTTTTTATGTACCATAAATGCAGGGAGATATCCCTCGATTGCAGCTGCAAGGCTCAACCCTGCCCCACTGGTTGCTGCTCAGTGTCATTGAGTCAGCTGTGCTGCACGATGGCTGGAGGAGGTGAAAATTCCTGAACTTTTTTTCCCCCCATTGAAGAAAATGAAATCACTGGTATGAGAATACTTCGGCTACAGAAAAGTTACATACGGTTGCGTCTTAGAGGAGGAAGGCCAACGGACATGTAAAACATGTTTGCGAAGGGTAGCTGCTGAGGATGCAATACCTCCAATATGATTTCGCTTTTATACAAAATTAAACGTTAGCAAACACTATCATGAACGTTTTCCACCAGCAACGAGAGATAACTTCAGCGTGTTTAGTGTGTCTAGTGGTGGTAAAACATTTTTTTCTCTCTCTGGCAACTGTCTGTGTTGAGAAGGAGAGTGTGTGCATAATGTAACATGATATGAGTCATACACACGTGCTTTTTATGGAAAATAATTCATTAGTGGTCTGATAATAATAATGTTAAGCTGTGACTGTGAGTTTACGTTCAGCAAAAAGACTGCATTTATTTTAATTTTGTTTAGAATATTTGTTATTTATTTTTAACTTAACATTATACCAAGTTCCAATTTACTAATATGTTTTGAAAAATAAAAATCCTGTTCAATGGAATTTTTTTTTTTTTTTTTTTACCCTGATATCTCAAAGTAACTCATTTTAGAGCTGTAATTGCAATACCGTGATACCGTGATATTTTTGCTTAAGGTTATCATATTGTCAGAATTTCCCACCGGCACATGTCAAGTAGAAAATTAATGTTGTTACTAACATTTTCTAATTTTGTGACATCTAGTATCCAAACAGAGGTTTTACTCATAAAAGCAGCTAAAAGCACAATAGGGGAAGGCTTTGACAGCAAAATAATCATATTTGACTATATAAACGCACTCATTTGTAATGTTGCTTGCTGTTGGTGACATGACTGTCAGATATATCCAACTACAACAACACAAACTCTCAAAAATAAATCTACGTGTTAATCCCACAGGATGGACTGTATACACTATGGTGCTAAGGGGCATACGTTAACACACACCTTCTTTAGATAGATTTCAAACACTCGCTCACTCATTCTCTTGTAAAAATACACCGTGAGCAGATAACACAAAAATGGAAAATGGAATCCCTCAGCCCTGTAAACACGCCAGGCGAATTACGGTCACATTAAAGTGGACATGTGTGCACAACTTAAGACTCATTGATGAACGTCTCGCCCAGTCTGGGAGGAGTGTCTCCCCTTTACAAAAGCAACATTCAGACAGGAGGGATATGAGCTTCTTTTTCCTCTCTGGAAGTACACAGGGGAGGCCTACTATCCTAATTATAATGTCTCGTATCCCTATCAAAAGGTGGGGCTCTGACGTCACGCTGGGATACAAACTGCAGCTCATGACGTATTTGTCACATCGGGTTTCAGAGAATAAGCTCTATGTGAAATGTCTTCATTTGTTTTCAATAATACAAAGCATCTCCACGGCAGCGTTAGCTACACCGTGAGACTAAAGTGTGTGTTTGGTGTGAGATGTGTGTGTGTTTAAGTGACTCACTGAGGTAACCTTGGGAGTCTTTTTGCATAGTGGTGATGGGACAGTCTTTGTGTGTGAGGAGGAGCTGCTTGAGCTGGGTCACCTCGTTCTTTAACATCGTCACTTCATTCTGCAATTAAAAAAAAAACACAACCATGTTTTAAGATGCAATGCTTCACAGTTATATCAATTGGGAAAGTGTGTTTAATGAGAAAAGTAACAAAGTTAACAATGCCTTTTTACAGTCTTTTCACAGTTTTGTACTTAAAAAACAAGTTCAAATGAACTACGACTGCACGGTAGCAAAACAAAAAGTGACCCAATACTGCCATGTTTTGAAAAACTGGAGTAATTACATGACAAGCCTGAGCATCAATGTGTCTACATCCCCGAGAATATACAGTACCTACCAAATTTAATTCTGACCCATCCATGAATAATGTTACTGTCCTCAACAAGAAGAACAACAATGCAAATTACTATTTGAACCCTCCCACCTCCCTCCCTGTAATTTTTTTCACCTCAAGTACATAAATTTCAATGTAACTTTTTACAGGTTGAAAGGTCATGTTGTTGTTGATGGGTGTGTATTGTATCATCTTTCATCCATTTCTCCTTTATTCACGCACCGATCACAATGAAATTTGGTAGGTATATTCTATGGGTCAATGCTCATCGAACCTCGGAACTAATTTCCAGTTTCCTCCCTGATAAATCTGTACTTAATGGAAAACAATGAGATTTTTCAGTTATTCGTATCCTCTTGAAATTCAATAGATATGACCAATCAAGCCTGATTAATTAGCATTTTATTCATTTATGAGTCATTATTGACGTGTTGTTTTCCGAGGCTTATTTCTCCCTAAATAATGGCTGGATTGATCTGAAACTTCATTATGCATTTACTAGAAATATATTATTATTGACGCTCAGGGCCTAATTTTTTAAAAATTGTTGTTTCCTTAATTACTTAAATTCATTAAAATCCAACGAATTTCCAGTCATCAGAAAATAGTTGTATTTTGAATCCAATCAATTGGGAGTAAGCGTAGGACATATCTGTAGGGTTTATGGAAGGACATGATTATTCAACAAAAATGTTAATGGATACTTGATTCAAATCCTATAAATGTTCAAATTGGTCATAATATTGTTGTCTTTGATATCAAAACAATTTGGATTTTAGGGGACAGACACTCAATTAAAATCCAATCAATTTTCAAAATGGTCAGAAAATAGTTGGGTTTGTTGTCAAATCAATTAGGGATAAATACAGTTTATACCAGTGTTTTTCAACTGGTGTGCCATGAGAGATCGTCTGGAGTGCCGTGAGAAGTTATCCAATATGTTTTTTGTTTTTTTTTGACATCGTCAGGTGGCGTTGCTGTAGGAAGGAAGGAGTAGGTATAACGTTGAGGTCGTGTGCAGATGAGTGAGGTATTACTCGTCGCCTTTAAGAACTGCTCGGATTTCTAGCCATCAGCCACTTTGCTGTCCGTGAAAATGTCTAATGTACATCATCTGATTAGACTTGTCAAGTGTCAATATACACGAAGGTGTCCTTTCCGTTTTATCCATATGTGCCAATCGTCAACCCTCCGCCTGTGTTTTATTCCAACACATTGTCGAGGACAGCTAGGCGGCTGATGGTTAGAAATCCGAGCAGCTCTTGAACATGACATGAGCATCTATCCCACACGTCATCTCCAAACGAAACACCTGTAGCTTCAAAACAGGTCGATAGACTTTGTTCGCGTTCGTGAAAACTGAGAATCAGGCACTTTTTTTAAGGAAAACTACAAAGGTAAATAAGAAAGCCCTTGAAGCCAGAAACCTTGTTGCTAAACTTCTGCTAAATCAAGAAGTCCCACACTTATGGCAGAGACCTTAACACTACCTGCCTGCAAAGCCATTGTCAGCGAGATGCTCGGCTGATGCCGTTAAAGACATTGATAAAGTCTCCCTGTCTGATAATTCTGAGCTTTTCAAGCCTAACTGCTATAAAAAAAAATAGAGACAGAGCCGTTGAGGAAGATTCCTGCAAGGATATCGGCTTTGTGTTCATCTAAACAGGCTCAAGTTTCCAACTGAGTAAGTATAACTATTGAGAAATTATTTTATAATTAAATATAATGTACAGAAAGTAATTTTGGAACATTTTTGGTTTGTGGTGTGCCGCAAGATTTTTTTCTTTTTTTTTCAGAAAAGGTTGAAAAACTGGTTTATGCAACTGGTCACAGCCGGTTGCTATCTGTTGTAGCACATTTGTTCTTGTTTACACTTGTATGACAGGTTGTCACATTCCATTATACTATCATTGAATTTAAAGATTGTTTCTTTGAAAATATTTTTCTATGTCAACAACACTGATGCATGTATGATGCAGTAAATGTTTCATTATGGTGACAGTTTGACTCATGCGACACATTTGTTTTGATATAGTGTCCTGTATTTAAAAAAAAAAGTATTCATGGAGAGGATTGCTGTAATTAGTTGGTGGTAAAGTAATACTTTCTGCTCTTCTTTCATTATTGTACCTGAAGCTGCATGTTAGTCTGCGTGAGCTCTTCCGCTTTCTTCTCTAACGACATCACCCACACTTTCCTCTTCTGTCTGCATCGTGTCGCCGCTGCTCGGTTTCGTTCCAAAAACTTTCGCCGACGTTCATCTGGATCTTCGTCCACCACTCGCCGCCGCCGTCCGCTGCTCGGAGGCGGAGAATGAAGCGTCTGCGTTGGCTGCATGTGCTGGGTGGCGGGGGACATCTGAAACACAGAAGGGGGGGTCAGTGGCGGGATTAATCATAACCCAGCTCTGTAATGAGACAGTTTGCATCTGCCAGTTTTCAACCACAGACGCAATCTTTGTGACACACCTGGAAAACATCCAAACACCTGACTGCTGCAGCCACCCCGCTGCTCTCCAAACACAAACAAGCGTCCATACATGAGGCCCAAAGCTATTTCAAGTGTGCCAACTGCCTGAAAACAACATCTGCTTCAATGAGTGAGTGACTGGACTGATTCACCAAGCTGCCTTCCTAGTTAAAGAGGCGTCAGGCACTTTTCCACCACCCACTTCCACTCAGCCTAACACCAGTAGACAGAAGTGTACGCAGACGGACAGATCTTGACACAAACTTGGCTCAGTCAAGTGTTAGCCGTTTGGAACGTTAGTATTCTTATGAGAAGCACAGAAAGCGCAAGCCATTTCAATGAATGCCAAGTATACATCAAAAGTGGTGTTACTTTTAATGCATTAATGGCACATTTGGAGCTTACAGTGAATTGTATTACTTGCAAGGACAGTCCATTATCCAACATAGTGGAGGAACTAAGACAATGCAAGGACAAAGTGGCTTACATCAAGTTGTATGTAAGTCTGTGAGCTATACTTGAACACTAAAGCAAATATGTGAGGCTTTCCAACCAAACCGCACACTTGTAAAAATAAAAAAAAATCAGATTTTTCCTAACTGAAAAGGTACTTGAAATCTGATTAGAAATCTCAAATTACATTTACTTTTCATAGACTGGCTGGGCCTTCGACTTACAATCAGATGATGACATCCACGAGAAGGGCACTCTTGGTGTGCTCTATATCTACAGAGGCGTTCGAAAGTGATACAGAAGAAGACTTGAATGGCAAGCTTTGTCACTAACTCCATTTATGTCCAGCTCGGATCTTTTACATCCGTTCAAAATGGAGATAATTTGGCGGACGACACAAAATGACATCTGTCACCATCATTCATTAATGCTCATGGCAGTGTCATGTCATAATTTTGATGGTCGTACGACAGTCTTATGGCGCCATTTTCAAATAAAATGTTACCAAATTCCATAACTAGCAATGAACGAAACAACTACAACAGTAACTGAAGAATAAATAGCACAGAACATGAATGCTGCACATGCTAGGAGCCATGTTGGACGACAACAGTGTTGACAACAGGTGGCAGCAGAGGTTGACTGTCTCCCCCAAATGAACCCGTGGCCAAATTGAAGCTTCTTGAAGCAAGGAACCTTTGCAGCCAAATGGTTCAAAGCTTCATGGTGGTTCATTTGGTCTTATGACATTCTTATGATCTCATCATCTACCGCTTACTTCCGGGGTCAGGCCGCGGGGGTAGCAGCTTTAACATGCAAGCCCAGATCTCCGTCTCCCCAGTCACTTCAACCACCTCCTCCGGCGGGATACCAAGGCGTTTCCAGGCCAGCCGAGAGACATAGTCTCCCCAGCGTGTCCTGGGTCGTCCCTGGGGCCTCCTGCCGGTAGGACATGCCCGGAACACCTCTCCAGGGAGGAGTCCAGTAGGCATCCAAACAAGATGCCTGAGCCACCTCAGCTGGCTCCTTTCAATGTGGAGGAGTAGCGGCTCGACGCTGAGTCCCTCCCGGATGACCGAGCTTCTCACCCTAACATTCTTATCATGCCGCTGTCAAAGTGTTACTGGATTATATCTTTTGGTGTAAATATCTCATAGTACAGTGAGGACAGCTGCAGTTTATAGTCCAGTGCGGCTTATCTATGAACAAATGCCGTTGTCGTGTCAAATTTGGTGGGTGGCGGCTTATAGACAGGTGCACCTTATAGTGCAAAAATTACAGTACAGTATTTGCTTTTTGTTTGTACACCACGTCTAACCAGGGAGTGTAGATGGGTGTAGAGGATAGTTACCACAGGACAAATGTATAATCCTAAACCAATAAGATCCATAATAGTAAGACTGTCACTGGTTGAGACTTTCTTACCTGTGAAGCTGAGTGCATCTGAGGGTGTGGTGATGTCTGATGTGGGTGCCCAGGATGGAGATGAGCGTTGTGGGAGTTGTGATGGGGGTTGTGTCCCTGCGGGTGATGGTGGCCTCCCTGGCCGTGGCTTTGTCCGTGGCTCTGGCTGTGGTGGTGATGGCCATGATGCTGGTACGCGTGTTGGGCCGCTTGAAGGTGTTGGTGCGGGTGCGAGTGAGAATGCATGTGATGGTGGTTGCCTTGTTCCTGCCGCGACGACATCATCTCCATCATATGGCCCATGGAGTTCATGTTTCCGTTGGCGATGGTGCCCGGGTGGTGTGAAAGTGCAGCCTTCAACCTCTGAACGTAAAGGACAACAAATCTTAGATGTAACATCTTTCAACTAGGATTTGGCATTACAAAGGATTAGTTTACGTATTACTAAGCAATAATAAGATGGTCTACAATTCATATAATTGATGACCTAAAGACAAACAGGACTTCGGAGTATTGCCCACACGTAGCAGCGTACGATACCTAATTAAAAGAAGGCTTGAAACCTTCGAATAAAAAAATAACTGATTTTCCTCACACCTTTTATTCTTCATTCTACAAGTATAGCTCTCCTTGTTTTCTTCACCAGTCCCCACCGACTTAATTTTGCTACTGTTTTTTGAAAATCAACCATGCGCTCATGCAATACGACGATGGACTAGTACTTTTCATGAGATAGGACAAAGAACACTCTGAACACTCATTATAGAATCAAGCATTTTGATGCCTTTTAAATGCACAAATCAAAATTCACACAGTAATATGTCAGGATTTTTGCATTATTTCCATTATGCTTACATCTAACTGTCGGACAGACAATACGGAGAGAGGTATTGTCACGCTGACTGCATATTACTCACGAACCAACACAGTTTGTCTACTTTTTTAAATTCTTATTTTATATTGTGTTTACCCACTTACAGGGCAAATGACTATTTTTGGTTTTTCAAAAAAAAAACAGTCTCATAAAAACTCAGCATCGACATATAGTGGTATGAAAAAGTATCTGAACCTTTTGGAGTTTCTCACATTTCTGCATAAAATCACCATCAAATGTGATCTGATCTTTGTCAAAATCACACAGATGAAAAAGCAGCGTCTGCTTTAACTAAAACCACCCAAACATTTTTAGGTTTTCATATTTTAATGAGGATAGTATGCAAACAATGACAGAAGGGGGGAAATAAGTAAGTGAACCATCACATTTAACATTTTCGTGCCCCTTTGGCAGCTATTACTTCAACCAGACTTCCTGTAGCTGCAGATCAGTCTGGCACATCGATCAGGACTAATTTTGGCCCAATCTTCTCTACAGAACTGCTGGGATGTCTGGCTTGAATCGCTGTCTTTAGGTCATGCCACAGCATCTCAATGGGGTTCAAGTCTGGACTTTGACTTGGCCACTCCAGAATGTGTATTTTGTTCTTCTGAAACCATTCTTGAGTTGATTTACTTCTGTGTTTTGGATCATTGTCTTGTTGCAGTATCCATTCATTCTCTTTTTAGCTTAAACTGTCTGACAGACGTTCTCATGTTTTCCTGCAAAACATCCTGATAAACTTTTGAATTCTTGAATTGAAGTTGTCCAGGCCCCGAGGCAGCCAAAAAGCCCCAAGTCAATATGCTCCCTCCACCATGATTCACGGTGGGGATGAGGTGTTGATGTTGGTGAGCCGTCCCATTTTTCCTCCACACATGACGTTGTGTGTTAATCCCAAACAATTCAACTTTGGCTTCATCAGTCCACAAAATATTTTGCCAAAACTTCTGTGTAGTGTCCAAGTGCCCTTTTGCAGACACGCTAGGGTTCTTTTTTTTTTTTTTCGTACCTCTCTGAGTATTCATCTAGATCAGTGATCATCTAGAAAAATTAATGTACAAACAAACAATTAGTTGATATTTTTCCTCATCGTCATCATCGACAAATACCAGTCTATATTGTACATTCTCCATAGGTAAATCATATCAGGCTTACATGAACTGATATGTTAGACTGTATCCTGCTGATTACTAACAGTTATTATGGCTACTTGTGCTGCCTAGATAAGAGGATGAATAGCACCATAAATCTATATGTCTCGGGAAGAAATCAAAGCACTTAGTCTGTCCTCTGTCTCCCCTTCAGCCCTGTCATTTTCCTTTACATTCCTTGATTGCCTGATTCCTTCTCTTGTCTCTTCATATTCCTAATAACCTCCCTCTGTATCTGTGTGTGCGTAGTTGTCTGCTTATTAGATGAGTTCTCTGGCAAGGTGTGAGTCTCTGACTGTTGACCTAGCAGCAGGTTTGTTTCTTTAAGCCTTTAGTCAGTCTACTATGGAGACAGAGGAGGCGGTTCTTCTCACTTCTCTTTCTAGGTGTTCTTATGTTGGTTGAATTTACCTGCTTCATTTTTCCTCAAGATGCTGTTTTTCTGGGCATGGCATCAAGAAGAGATATTTCTCAAACATGCCAGTATGCCACTAGGGTTCAAATGTTGCAGAAAAACCTAGACTTAATTAAAAAAAAAAAAAATGTCTGAGTCTTAATTCATATTCACATGAGCAGTGCCCACAAATAACAGGTCAGACCTGTTTAGTCTAACACGAAGCATAAATGCATTTAAATGTTGTGTGTTTTATGATTTTATTTTTTTTTAAATAAATAAAAAGTCAGCAAATGAAAGACTTCAACTCAAGGCTTCTGTCATGAATCCCACACTTTTCATTTCTGAAGTCCCTACCCCCTTCCTCCCAGCTGCTGTCAGTAAGTCCATAGAGTGTCCAGGGCTCCATATCTTTTAACAACCTCTACATTCATGATTCCCACAGGGAACGTCATCCAGCTGGTCTGGATCACAATACATAGACGCGACCGGAGCACACCATCAGCTCGCCCTCTCCTCTCTCACACTATCCATGAGTGGAAAGCTTTTTTCCAGACAAGAAAAAGAAGTTCACCAACACATTCTTTTCTGACCTTGATTTAGAACTATTCTTACAATGCCCAATTCCTGTATTATCTACATATTTTGCATGAACAAGGATTGTGAAAAAAATGACCTTGCCAAGCCTTTTTTGGCTGAGTGTAGTTTCAGTTTGTCATGCAAGAGATGCCAGACAGAGTGGCAAAGCACTTATATTGTATTTTCTTTCATATTTCCACTTGCATTTATGCCTGGACCTAAAATTCAACCCCTGGGAGCCACCTTGACCGCAGCCTCAAAAGGTCAGCTCTCACAGGGAGGAGGGCAGCTCCTCTATGTTGTGACCACCGGGGTTAAAATACCACAGAGGCCACGCTAACACACAGCATGCAGCCCCAGGCCTGCAGCTGTCCTGCTTGTACAGCAATCACAGTACAGTTTGTAACACATTGCGAGGAATAGCACGATGAGAGGACTTACCACAAACAACCACAAAGTGTTTGATGATGCAGCTAAGACAGAAAATGGATTATATCAATCTTACACACATCCATCACGGCCAACGGTATTGACGGGGACATCGTCTCCGTACCACGGGATGAATTCAAAGGATGACAACCCACACAAAACACATTCCCTTCAACCTTCAACTTGTCACTCAGCACCAGGGAGGTGAGTCCCGCCCTTCTTGTGTAAGAGGAAACCAATCAGACTCAACCGTTCACAATCCTCGAAGTCACTTTGGGTTATCACAAGAAATAACACATAAAATGGCCAGCGTGCACATGTGGGGGCTCCTAGCCAACTGGACGCCATGATAGCAGGACGTAGAGAGTATGGGAAGGTGAAGGCAGGCTGTGAGAGAGTGAGATACCCCTGTTAGACCGGGTTGGGTGGGAGATTAGATGCGTCCTTCTAACAAATCAGCGTGCCACAGTGTGAGCTCGTTTATCAGTATTTGATTGAAGTCCAGCTGGCCGTGTGGTGCTATCTGTTTAGTAATTGAATTAGCCAGAGACCAAAATCCAGATGCGGGTCAAATATATAATTACTTGGTAGCTGAGTAGCGATGGGTGACGAATGGAGGAATAACTAAAACTAGAAGAAACATTTAAGGTTTACTGTAAACAGGCCGGTGGGATCATAGAACGGCAAACTTGAGCCCGATTGGTGTAATGGAGTCATTCTGGAGTCAATTGTTGCGACGTCTCATTGGTGAAACTGGTAGCGCCGCTATTGGCATCTCTGGAAAAAATGAATTAATATGTTGAATATATAGAATAAAGAGGAAAAAATGTAACCACTCGTGTAGCTCAAGGTAGCCGAGGAAGAGTAACGTTTCTTCGTCACAAATTGTTTAATCATAGTCTTATGGCACCACTGTCAAATAAAGTGTTACCAAATACCATGACTAGAAATTAATGAAACAACTGGAACAGTAACTGTATAAATATTTAGTACAGAACATAAATTTTGATTGTGATTTACATCTGTAGCGCTGCAATGCATGCTAGGACGCATGTTGGACAGCAACTGTGTTGACAGCAGGTGGCAGAAGAGGTTGACTGTCTCCATCAAGGGAGCAGTGATGCCCAAATAAAGCTTCTTGAAGCAATCATGGTGGTTCATTTGGTCTTATGACAGTCTTGTGATGCTGCTGTCAAATAAAGTGTTTCTGGTTAATATCCTTTGAGGGAAAATATCCCATAATAAAGTGAGGACAGCTGCGGCTTATAGTCCAATGCGGCTTATCTATTAACAAATGCAGTTTTGTGCCAGATTTGGTGGGTGGCATCTTATACTCAGGTGCGCCTTATAGTCCGAAAATTACGGTAGTCCAAAATATCCTGTACCACTGCTACTTCCATATGTATTACTTATGGAGGCATGTGATGTGATACACGCTAATACATGTGAATAAAAAAAAAAAAAAAAAAAAAAAATATATATATATATATATATATATATTAGGGCTGTCAAAATTAATTATATATATTAGGGCTGTCAAAATTATCGTGTTAACGGGCAGTAATTAATTTTTTAAATTAATCATGTTAAAATATTTGATGCAATTAACGCACATGCCCTGCTCAGACAGATTTAAATGACATTACAGTGAAATGCCTACATGTTAATTGTGTTCTATGGAGTTTTGACACCCTCTGCTGGCGCTTGGGTGCGACTGATTTTATAGGCTTCAGCACCCATGAGCATTGTGTAAGTTATTATTGTCATCAACAATGGCGGGCTACTAGTTAATTTTTTGATTGCAATTTTTACGAAAACATTAAGAGGGGTTTTAATATAAAATTTCTATAACTTGTACTAACATTTATCTTTTAAGAACTACAAGTCTTTCTATCCATGGATCGCTTTAATAGAATGTTAATAATGTTAATGCCATCTTGATTCATTGTTATAATAAACAAATACAGTCACTATGTACCGTATGTTGAATGTATATATCCATCTTGTGTCTTATCTTTCCATTCCAACAATTGTTTACAGAAAAATATGGCATATTTTATAGATGGTTTGAATTGCGATTAATTGCGATTAATTACGATTAATTAATTTTTAAGCTGTAATTAACTCGATTAAAAATTTTAATTGTTTGACAGCCCTAATATATATATATATATATATATATATATATATATATATATATATATATATAGCTTCAACATTTGTATCCACATCCACAATGACACAGTTAAAGTCATTGCCAAGTTCTGATGAGCATCCCAAAACATCCTTCATCAGGCTTCTTGATGCCTTCTCACACATGGTTGCATTTCACTAGACTGCTGAGTGCAACAACTAAAGCGCCACGTGCATTTAAGTCTAATAACACACATACTATGCTGTCCGTTTTTACATGGGAGCCACAGAAAACAGTCATTAAATAAACACAGGTGTTAGCCTGTTATGTTCAGGCTGTAGAATTTGTTCTTTTGAAGAAAGAGGGTAGGAAAACACAACAGACTTAAATTATTCTTGACGGTGTTCATGAAGCAATTTTGCCTCTATTCTTCGTTCTCTATTATTATCTTTGTCGTCACTGTGTTATTGTGTTTTTGTTTTACAGGACACCAACTTCTACTGACCAATTGCTCATGAGATTTCACATTTTTCTTACAAGTTGTTTTTAATTTAAAACTGCTGTCCTGTTTGTTTTTTTTTTTTTACTGTTTAAAAAGTCATATTTTGTCCATTCAAGCCCTTTGCCCCCCGAGCTCTCCAAACCGTTCTGTTATGTATTATCAGGGAGACCAGGTGATGAACCGTTAATGGTATTTATTAATGGGCACTTCCTCTCTGACACAGGGGTGCTTTGAGTGATGTCCTGTTTCGTGCTCTGGGCACCTTCGAAGAACACAACCAGGCTTCTCTTTTTCAAATGACCTCATATCTATTAAAGAGAGATGGAGGAAGTGTTGAGCAGGTAGTAAGGGGACGAGACCATGCCAGGAGGGCTAAATCAAGCCCAGTGAGGTCAAGGTGAGCACTTTTATCCCCCTTAATAGTGGAAAAGGGTATTATTTGGCCACTGGTGTCCCTCTGGCGCCACACAAAATCTCACAAAGATTTAGCTATCACTGCATCATAAAGTAGTTAGTTAGCCATAAAAATACAGCATAACCTCAAGCATGAAATGTCCCAAAAGTAGTCGTATTCAACCAAAATTTGCCAAAAAATTCACACTGACTTCCACAATTGCTATAATATTAACTCGAATTGACCCAAAATCAACAGGACGTAACCACAAATGAAAAGGAAGTGATCCGGAAAAGCCTGAAAATCAACGGCAAGTGTACCGCAAGTGCCCCAAAAATTGACAGCACCAAATTCCATTATTGGCATGAAAGCATTCCCATGATATTTCTCTTGAAATTCAATTTTCTAGTCATTAAAATTCAAACCAGTAGAGATTATGTTTTGCTTTTCCTCTCTTGAAATGAAGACGTCTAACAGCATCGCAGAACAGATTGTGTTAGCTTTACTGTTCTCCATTCATCATTTTTTCATTTGAGTGTATCTTTTGCTGGATGATTCCTCTTTGTCCTAACTTTTCACACAAAATTTTTGAGTGGACTGTTCCCCGAACTCTAAACCCATCATGGTTTACCATCTGCAGTTCAAAAGCTGGGGTTTGTCTGTGTAGCTTTGCCAAGCGCTAAGAGGATCTAATTCCACTTACTACCCACTACGTGCCTGCCTGCAGAACCCACTCTCTGTCCCCTTAAACTCCACACCCCCCATTAGTTCACTTTTATTAGATTTCCCTCTCGCCCAAAGAGGCAGTAACCCTCCACCCCCTTTCCCTCATACACCCTTCCTCTCCCTTTCCTCCCCCCTTTCTCCCTGTGCTTGCCAAGAGCTGGGGACTGTTAAACTGATTTCCTCAGGGAACAGCGAGACAGACAGTCTGATGGGAGAGCTCGGCTGTAACATCGCCCCCTCTCTCCTCTTTCAGGTCCAGGGCCAAGTGCCGAAGAGCTGGGCCCAACTGTGGCTGGGGAATGGACACCTCTGGCTGCTCTGCCAAGGCTAGGCACTCGGACAAACGGGACGGGTTTGGCGACGAGTGCACCCATCGAGGAGCGTGTTCCAAAGCATGCGTTCATGCTTTGAGCTGCTTCTCCGCCCTGTCAATTTAATGGATGGGCTTCTGACTGCAGTCTGCGCCATAGCTCTCAAAGACCATTTGATTCTCACCACTATAACCAACAGAAGGCCTAATAATTATGTTTGACAGAGGCCAAAACATTTTAAAATTATAATACACTCTAAGCCTGAACGCTATATCGTTTAAACATCGCCATCGCAATGTGTGCGTGCGCGATAGTCCCATCGCAAAGACGTGCGATAGTTTTTATTTTTTTTTAATCCACATACACCCTGCTTTCTGCTCTGCGCAGAGCCTCACACCCTCCCTCTCCCAGCTCTTTGAACCTCAGAGTCACTGCAACACTTGCTTATCAAAGTTAACGATGCTGGTATCTTTGATCTTGCCAAAGCGAAGGACATCACAGCGCAGCAGCTGTCAATCATCGTTTAACTTGTTAAAGTTTCTGCAAGGAAGCCGCTTTGGAATGAATGTGTGTGTGAGTGGAGACGTTTGTTCAAAAATGATTTGGTTGGACAGTTATGTTTAAAACTGATCATAATTATTACATTTGAAGTGCTTAAAACCATTTTTTAATATATATATATATATATTTTTTAATCATACTTTGGGGAAAAAGTGAGAAAAAAACATGCCTTATATGTATCTCTTTCCAATGCTAAATCTGAATAAATACATTGAGCACACACACAAAAAAATAAAAATTGGGGGGACGGGGTGCTTAACCGCGAAAAACGAGTGATCACTGTACACTGGTCATTGTGAGTCTTTCCAAACAGCTATTCAAGTCATCTAGTGAAAATTTCTTTAAAAAAAAAATTTTTTTTTAATTTTGATATCGCAATATAATATCGCAAACCCCCCAAAAATCGCAGCAATAGTTTTTTCCAATATCGTTCAGGCCCAATACACACTGACATACAATGAGTCGTAATCACTCCATCAGGTTGCCCACTGGGACAGAGGCTATCATCTTATAACCTTTAACAGTGAACGTGTCGGGGGCGACACGTTTGCGCATATTATCTTTGCAGGCTCATCACATTGTAATTATGTCACCCATATCCCGCTGGTTGGTGTCATTTGAAAGTGCGGAAGTTGAGGTCCACGCCCATTTTTACTTGAAGTCAATCGACCAATTAAAACGGGAGATAATGTCATTTAAGTTTTAGTTTTATTGCCCTCATAAATAAAAATTAAAACGTTGCATGGACCATGTGTTTATGTCCATATTTCCATCATTTCCTGTCCTTTTCAAAGCCGAAAACAAAGAAATCCTACATATCCAAGGAGCCATTGTGAGGTCACGAAGGATTGACGTAATGTGAACATTTTTCATAAAGGATAGGGAGGTGAGGTAGCGAGCGACGGCCGGTTCGATTGAGCGAGCGACTTTGAAACGTGCGGAATGCATCGAAAACTAAATTTAGCGCAAGCTAATGCATTATTTTCTTTGGATGAGTCAACATTTAGGCGAGCAAGCGGCGGAACAGCGGGCTGTGTGACGTGTGTGAAGGGGCTCTGAGTCCTGTTCAAGAGGAAACTGAGTGGCATGCCTGAAAAAATTTAATACATAATAATTCTATTAATTCATTCCACAGCCCGAAAACCTACACTAAATCCTTAATAAATATTTTATTTATTTTTTATTTATTTTATTTATTTTCCCTTCAGGCATGACAAATCCAAACAAACATACAGCATTTACTGTATATGTGTTTACAATTAATTCAGCCCGAAAAGAAAAGGGCTGACGGGAGAAGCCGAAGCTTATTGAAACCTGTCCCCAGTATACCATAAAGGACGCAGAAAATATCAAATATCCAATTTTTGACATTCAGATTTCGTAATTTTTTTAAATTAAATTTAATTTAATTTTATTTTTATTATAATTTTTTTTTTTTTTTTTTTATACTAATACTTTTTTTTTTTAATACGCAAATACTGTGGTGTTACTATTGCAAATAGCAATTACAAAGAGCAAAACAAATAAATTATAAATAAAAATCGGAATGATAATATAATAATTCCTGTAATGAATCGGGTTCTAATGTGGTGGATGTGTTTTGTGTATTGTACCTGAACAGTGAGATAGGGGCGTGCGGTAGAGATTTTAGTTTCACTTTTAATGTCCTGTTGTTTTTGGCGTATACTTCGGGGGACAGAAGGGGTGTTGTGATGCACAAGTTCTGAAATAATGAAAAACCTGACGAAGCTGGCGACCTTCTTGCCAATGTTACTAAAGTTATAATTTCCAGCTTAACCTATGAAGACTGGCGAACGGAGGACGTTGGAGGACCGCTGAAATAGGAGTCATTCTACGGCCATATTGTCGAGCCAGTTCACGGATGCGTGCATTTCCATCTACATTTCAATGGTAAGCCTCACCTTTTTCCTTTTTTCACCACCTGCACTAATATTGCTGGAACCCATGTGAATTTCTCACGAGAAAATCCGCCGTACGTCCGTCTCGCGGGAAAACAATGAAACTGCGGCGTTGTAATAAATCGTCGTATTTCGAGCATATCATTGGATGTAGAAACAAATGGCCAGTCAAATTTTACGTTGGATGTCGAAAAGATCACGTGTTGAAGCGATCATATGTGGAGGTACCACTGTATATTAACTATTTTGCACTGTTGGTCCACTGCATATAACCTGTTTTGACCATAGTAACGACAGGGCAAAAACGCCTATGACCATACCTGCTGTTTCTGTTGAATTATCAAATATAAAACTATTCAGTCTCATTTTTTTCTGTTGAATGTTTATCCTAACAAGTTCAATAAATATTATCAAGGTTTAAAATGTTTCATTGAGGATGTTTGGTTGTCAATGGGGCATCAATATTAAAACAATTTGACCAAAAAAAAGGGGATGTTTTTGTCTTTTTGGGTCCAAAATGTTGATTATAATTGGTTATGTGAAGAAAACAAGTGTGGACATATGAAGGTTATGATGTCCTAAAAAAAGGGTCCCAACCAGGCCATCTTTTCTTTGAAATATAAAGGCAACATCAAAGGCATACAAATTCGAACAAAATAGGCTTAGGTGGTAAAGGGTTAAAAGAAAAACTCAAAAGGGAGGTGATTATCAAATTTAATATGTTCAAATTGGCCAAAAGAAAAATACAGTGGAAGCAACTAAGATCTCCTAGTGTCCAAGGAGATCAGATATTGACCAAAGTCGTCAATGTTGACTGGAACATAATCAGAGTGAAATCCCTGACCCAACAATCTTAATCCAATCACCTGTCTAGTGTTTGGGGGCTTATTTTGTAGTCCGTGGAGTAAATAATTCAATGGCGTCTGGGTTGGGACCCTGTGTCATTGGGTGTTTGGGTTCATTGACAGCGGATAGGTCCATAGGGTGATGGCAGCTGGTTTACCCAGGCTCGTCTCTGTCGGATTCCGTCTCATTCACAGGCCCTGGACCATGACCAAATGGCCTTCGCGTCAGCACAGCAAAAACAACAAGGAGCAATCCAAAGATGAACAGATGCAACAG
Source organism: Corythoichthys intestinalis (assembly GCF_030265065.1). Taxonomy (NCBI): domain Eukaryota; kingdom Metazoa; phylum Chordata; class Actinopteri; order Syngnathiformes; family Syngnathidae; genus Corythoichthys; species Corythoichthys intestinalis. The sequence goes on from NC_080398.1 coordinate 15,915,591, forward strand.
ATTCACACTGATCCACTGACTATCGCTCACACATGTACAACTCCATAAATATTAGAACACCATTTACAAAATCACATTTTAAGACCATCATACTGTTTTTTTCCCCCCATAATGACAAAAATGTTCATTCTAAAACAGTGAAAACCTTCATAGAGGCTTGACCAAAATCTAAACAGATCAAGATTCTACGGTAATATGAATGTATAAAATGTTGCATTACTCAGGGTGTCAGTGTTAGTGTTGTTAATAACGGCGTTAGAGTATAACGGCGTTACTAACGGTTTTATTTTTTTCAGTAGTGAGTAATCTAATTAATTACTTTTCTCATCTTGGCAACGCTGATACCGATACTGAGGTGGTAAAGGCGTGCGTTACTATGTTGGTTGAATGACGCGAGAAAAGTCTGAGAGACAAAGACTCACGGAGAGGGCAGAGCGGGAGTGGGGAGCAGGGAAGTGAGTTGTGACGCCGTTGCAAACGCGATGCTAGGTGGCTCCAATAATACCTGACTGCAGCTGATAGCCTACAACTACGCCTACATAATGCTACTGTAGATATCACATGTGTATAGAACTAGATTCGAAATGACAGATAATGCGGCGTTAGCACATGTATAGAGAACTAGATGCGAAATGATACTCACCGGCGTTAGTAAACATCCGCCATCTTAAAGCAGTGGACTGCTCAGGAAGGCTCTGTTGTAGAGAATCTTCCTCGCGAACCTGAGTAACTTTTTATCTAAAATACTCCTAAATTGTCAAAATCTTGACTTCTTTAAATGTTGAAAAAGTTTTAAAACTTTCACATGTCAAAAGTAGAGAAAAGGGAACTAATGCAGTAACAGGAGCAATTTTAACAACTTTTTGATTCACAACTTTGAATGACTTCCAAACATAGCAAAGGTTACTATTTTTTTTTTTTTAAATGAAAAAAAAAAAATTAAAGCTAACAGCAGTTACTTTGCCAAGTCACTAACTAATTAACTACCGTATTGGCCCGAATATAAGACGACCCCCGCTTTTTCAAGACTCAAGTTTGAAATTAGACTTTTTGAACACCAAATTAATTTTTAAACATAAAATAATTACAGTACATCCGAAATAAATAATTATAACAATATATTTGAGAGAAAAAGCATGTTATTTTGCCTCATTCAAATCTTAATATCTTAACATTTAAATATGTCAACTAAAGTGCAATCACATTCCTAAATGAATGGCTTCTGGTTTTTGAAATGTAAATAAACCAATCTATTGTGATAAAACAAGAAAATTGCAATAACTGCATTAACCATCAAAGTGAAGTCTAACTGTAACTGTAGTCTTGAAACAAATCTGAATAAGGAAAAACATTGCAATAAAATAATGCAAACTGGTTAAACTAAAAAGAGTAGCTGAGATCTGTCATTACAGAACATCGCTTCAATGATATCTGGCGCCATCTAGCGTCGTGAATGGGGAGAGTAGCTGAGATCTGTCATGACAGAACATCGCTTCAATGATATCTGGCGACATCTGGCGTCGTGAATGGGTATAATGTCTAGACCGCGAATATAAGACGACCCCTTCTTTTTCAGTGTTATTTCAATGCAAAAAACACCGTCTTTTATTCGGGCCAATACGGTAACTAATTACTCGTACATTCAGGTAACTGAGTTACTAAATTACTTTTTGGGAGAAGTAATTTGTAACTTTAATTAATTACTTTTCTAAAGTAAGATTAACAACACTGGTCAGTGTTATCAGTGTCCCAAGACTGTATATTATGAATTGCCCCCAAAAAAAAATTGGAAACATTTTTAAGAAAATGTACATTTGAAAAAATACCATGTATAGTGGTACCTCAACTTACGAAATTATTGGTTCTAGAAGTAGTCTCGTAACCTGAAAATTCCGTAAATAGAGATGCGTTTTGAATGTAAATGCCCTAATCCGTTCCAAGCATTACTGAAACGCCACATTAAATTTTAAAATCGGGATAAACCCAGAAAATATTTCCAAAATCCCACATAACCTTCAGAGGTTTTGCTGAGCTCTTAAGAAACTATGTCGGTTGCACACAGTTTGTCCAAGATCTATTCAAAGAGTGGCACGTCATCATAAAAACAACAATTCAAGAAACAGTACGTCCCTGTGTCAGGAAAACAATAATACAGTGGAAACAGTGTGAGAGGGGGGCCTCCTCCTTGGTCTCAGTCCAACACTGATAAACTCACAGCTCCTCACTCTGACTCCACTCACCTCAATAATGAAAGAAACAATTGTATATTCATCATCCGTATCACCGTGTCAGTACATGTTGGCATGTGTCCTCTGAGGTTCCCGTACGAAACCGATTAGACAGCTCTGAATCTAAGACTATATGCAAAACCTTTGTTCCAATCCAGTTAACTCTTTCACTCCCAGCCATTTTCACCGGAGCAAGGCCCTTTGCTCCCGGCCGTTTTACTGGATTTTGACTGATTTTGCAAGGCCCACAGAAGATTCTGTTCTATTCCTATATAAACATGGAACCAACCAAAAGAAACATTAGAGTCTCTTCTTTCATCAGAAAAAAAGTTAGTTCATATCTTTTTCCATTCTTTAGAAATCAGCATTAGAAAATAGCTTAGTTTGAGCAATTTTCCAATTTCTGATGAAAAAACAGAAATTCAGCTTTTTGTAAAAGCATACATTTCAAACATAACTTTGACTTTAACACTGCTATTTTTCAATTTTGGGACATCCCAAACATCTGAATAATTTTTTTGTTCGACAACATAAACAACAATACAAATAAAGCTTTTGATGGCAAAGTAACAATTTATTTACACATAACTAAAGTATTGAACCATTGAACTATTTGCGCACATAACATCGGGGAAGGCTCTCGGCTGCTCCCGGTTGAATGGCGTGGCTCCGAGTCGTCTGATAAGTCCGGCTCAAGATCGGTCTCACTTTTTTCATCATCTTCATCGATAATTTCAACCTCGGGCTCAGGAGTAACGCAACGTGAGCTCCGCAGAACGCGTGTGGAACCTGGCGCTGTTGTGGCCGTCACCATCTGTCTCATCAAGATAGATTTTTTGACGATGGTTTCGTTTTCTTTTCAAAACACTCCTCCAGTGTCATTTGCCTTTTTTTCCCGATCGTTATCCACATTTTTCTCAAATTCTCACGTGTCTTCACATGATCCATCCAACTTCCGTTTCCTGACTATTTTTCTTCATTTCCTTTCTTGGCCTGAGATGAGTTCTTACTAAACGTGCTACTGCCCTCCAGTGAAAAGCTTTATTGCTTTAAAAATAGTTTTGAGCATTGTGCATAGCAGTTTAGGTGCAACAGAACCTATAGATGCCCATTGTCAAAAAAAAACAAAAAACAAAAAAACATAAAAGACCTATTAATACGTTTTTGGGACACTGAAACAATTAAAAATATAATGTATTTTTACGTTTTTGGGAGCAAATGAGTTAATCCACAAATGCAGTAGGGCAAATAAGTATTTAGTCAACCACCAATTGTGCAAATTCTCCTACTTGAAAAGATTGGAGAGGCCAGTAATTGTCAACATGGGTAAACCTCAACCATGAGGGACAGAATGTGGGAAAAAAAACAGAAAATCACAAAGTTTGACTTTTAGATTTATTTCCAAATAAGTATTTGGTCACCTACAAACAAGCAAGATTTCTGGTTGTCAAAGAGGTCTAACTTCTTCTAACGAGGTCTAACGAGGCTCCACTCGTTACCTGTATTAATGGCACCTGTTTTAAGTCATTATCGGTATAAAAGACACCTGTCCACAATCTCAGTCAGTCACACTACAAACTCCACTATGGCCAAGACCAAAGAGCTGTCGAAGGACACCAGAGACAAAATTGTAGACCTGCACCAGGCTGGGAAGACTGAATCTGCAATAGGAAAAACGCTTGGTGTAAAGAAATCAACTGTGTGAGCAATTATTAGAAAATGGAAGACATACAAGACCACTGATAATCTCCCTCGATCTGGGGCTCCATGCAAGATCTCACCCCGTAGCGTCAAAATGATAAGAACGGTGAGCAAAAATCCCGGAACCACACAGGGGGACCTAGTGAATGACCTACAGAGAGCTGGGACCACAGTAACAAAGGCTACTATCAGTAACACAATGTGCCGCCAAGACTCAAATCCTGCACTGCCAGACGTGTCCCCTTGCTGAAGAAAGTACACGTCCAGGCCCGTCTGCGGTTCGCTAGAGAGCATTTGGATGATCCAGAAGAGGACGGGGAAAATGTGTTATGGTCAGATGAAACCAAAATAGAACTTTTTGGTAGAAACACAGGTTCTTGTGATTGGAGGAGAGAGAATACTGAATTGCATCTGAAGAACACCATACCCACTGTGAAGCATGGGGGTGGAAACATCATGCTTAGGGGCTGTTTTTCTGCAAATGAACCAGGACGAATGATCTGTGTAAAGGAAAGAATGAATGGGGCAATGTATCGAGAGGTTTTGATTGAAAATCTCCTTCCATCAGCAAGGGCATTGAAGATGAGACGTGGCTGGGTCTTTCAACATGACAATGATCCCAAACACACAGGCAGGGCAACAAAGGAGTGGCTTCGCAAGAAGCATTTCAAGGTCCTGGAGTGGCCTCACCTGTCTCCAGATCTCAACCCCATAGGAAATCTGTGGAGGGAGTTGAAAGTCCGTGTTGCCCAACGACAGCCCCAAAACATCACTGCTCTAGAGGAGATCTGCATTGAGGAATGGGCCAAAATACCAGCAACAGTGTGTGTAAAGCTTGTGAAGAGTTACAGAAAACGTTTGGCCTCCGTTATTGCCAACAAAGGGTACCTAACAAAGTATTAAGATGAACTTTTGGTATTGACAAAATACTTATTTTCCACTATGATTTGCAAATAAATTCTTTAAGAATCAAACAATGTGGTTTTCTGTTTTTTTTTTTCACATTCTGTCTCTCATAGTTGAGGTTTACCCATGTTGACAATTACAGGCCTCTGTAATATTTTCAAGTGGGAGAACTCGCACAATTAGTGGTTGACTAAATACTTATTTGCCCCACTGTATATTTTGATTTCAAAGTACAATGATTGCCACGGCCAATGCAATAAGAGTGAGTCACATTTGTGCACGCCGTACACACACACTGACACAAATACAGTATATACTGTACACATACACTGCAGATCCGCCTGCGCATTCAGCTGTGCTGTTAGCTCACGGTCCCGCTCCGATGACATCACGTTCTAACAATGTTGCCATTCATACAGATGTTACTTACAAAACCTGGAGTTCCACTTGTATTGTGTGTGTTTGTGTGCATGACTACAAACAGCTTACCCTGAGGTATTCCACAACTAACAAATGCAACCGTGCTCAACTGAAAGCAAAGTATGTCATCCTAAAACAATTATGAGTGTGTAACATGCATTAAGGGTGACGCATAAACATGTGCTGTAATCTGGCATTTTTTTGTACAGAATATGAATGACATGTTCTCATGGTTTTTATTAGTGTAAAATTCAACTTAATGCCCATTAATCCAAGTACCGGTACTTTAAAAAACAAACACTAAGGGCTGTGTAAACGGAATGTAAAAAGCTACTTTAGTCTGGTTAGAAACACTTTGAATATGGGTCCTCCTGTGCACTATGAAATATCTCTTTAAGAGCCGAAGTTTTTTTCCCCTACGCGGAGTAAAAAGGAGCACATTTAGGACATGCCAGGAATTATGTCATCCAGCCGTCGTGTGCCAGCTCCATAGCCAAGAGGGCTTCAGTGGAGCAACATATAGTATTGTTTACCTCATTAAAAACTCAGCGCCTAACTCGATGCTTAGTGACACATTTATTGTCCTTAGTAACAATGTAAACAATATTTAATTGCAAGTTAATAAATAACACATTTTTCAAACATTAAAAAGAGGCGGCTGTCAAAAATTGGCAGGCAAGCGGGATGGAGAAAAGCAAAGAGCTCATTTGAAAGGAACACAAAAAACGATCTGCACCATTTTGGAAATGGATGCAGGGACATGAGCTGAGTCATGTCACGCTCATGTGGCACTCGCACATGTTATTTGGAACACGTTTGATAAGGGAGCAGAAAGAGGCTGCTTGAGAAGAAAAAAAGCACGTACAGTAAAGGTCTGCATTCTGTTTAAGTACCGGTACTATGCACATTTACCTGCATGCCTTTGTGGGTATGTGTGTTTGTTATTGTGCAGGGATGATGAAACAGAGCTGGATAAGACTGTGTGTGCATGTGTGAGTGAGTGCTCACGAGGCCCCGTGGAGAACCAGCACTGAGCGGTGATGTAATGCATTGGCCGGCACGCTGTGGAACTTGGCCTCATCCCGATTTCCTTTACACTACGAAGGTCAACGATCCCACAACCTCTAGCCCACAACACACGCCATTCTGTTCCCTAGACCACAACAGAACAGAACACAACCACACCCAGCACCGCCAGCACCTAGTGCTGCACACAAAAATCACTTGTAACAAAACTAATAAAACACTCCAATCTCCGCAAGCCCTCCCAGACAACTAAAAGCTAGAGTCTGAAAACATAGTTCCTTACAACACCTTTGGGTTTTGCTGTACCACTTAAACACTGGTGACATAATGGCGCAAAAAGGAATTGAAAAGAACAAATGTGTGCCGGTTCACCGAAACCAGACGCTTCTGGCACAATGTCAAAATGATACTGTATGACCAACCTTTTGGGTGATATTTTTATAAAATTATTTACAACTAACCACTTAACTCAGACACTTTCACTGCAAGATTTGCACCATAAAGATGTGTTTGAGTGTGCTTTTCTAAGCAGGCTCATTAATAGCAATGGAGAGAAAACAGGTGAAAGATACCATAGTTTCCCATTTTTAGGTGTTTGTACAATTTTTACCCATATCTGCGGCTACATGCAAGGCAGGGTATTTAAGAGAGCTTTGCACAAATGATCAAAATAATGGTCACAATTCAGTTTCCTTGAAAAAAGGATGTTAATAAAATCTTTTAAATGGCAAACATGTCATCTTTAGCAATTTTCTCAGATTTTATGGAGAAAAGGTGTCATCCTTGACCAATGATACATTTCAAATATACAGTTGTACCTCTACTCACGAAATTATTTGGTTCTGGAAGTAGTTTTGTAACTTGAAAATTCCGTAAGTAGAGGCGTGTTTTCCATGTAAATGCCCTAATCCGTTCCAAGCACCCCCAAAATTCCGAAATCTTACATAATTCTTTTATAATTTATACAAATGCATCAAAACATGTAACAAACACATGTTACAATTAGATTATTGCACAATAAACATAAAATCAGAGTTGTGCATAATGTTAAAAAAGAAACAAACAAACAAGAAATGAGTAAAGAATAAAAGTTGAAACACTCATGCAAAGCTGTCAGAACACGAGGGCCGAATGAAGAGGACGCTAGGATACACACATACACATACAGTAGAGGTCCCTCTTAGCCAATTGGATGCCAGGAATGCTAGGCAATGGCCAATGGCAGAGCAGCTATAAGTATGTAAACTCTGGGAGCGCCGAGTACAAGCAATACCGTATTTTCGCCTTTCGTGTCCTAATTCCAGTGGTTACAGATTACTCAAAAAAGTAATTTAATTACTGATTACTGATTATGCCTCAAAAGGTAATCTAATTACTTTACTGATTACTTTATTATCAAAGTAACTAAGTTACTTTAAAAGTAATTTATCAGTTACTTTTCACCAATTTTTCTCTCTTTGCTTCTTCAACATAGGAATGACAACACAAAAATAATCGCATGTAATTGACTTTCTGATAATTAAAGGTGGAGATCAGAATTTTTAACATAAGGCTTAATCTTCGACTTAGCGGGGGTGTAATTACTCAATGGAGTCGAGTCCAACCATCATTGACTCATGCTAACATAGCCACTCAGAGCCCTGAAACAAACAAAAAAATAACTGACAAACTGTAAGGAACTCGAAGATTAAGCCTAATGTAAAAAATTCAGAACTTTAAGTTAGGGTTTAACAGCATATCACTGCCATTGTAAAACAATGCAAATTGACTGCATACAATAATAAACAACACACAAATGAATTGCACAGTGCAATCAACACAAAGGTGGGGGCAGGCACGAATGCGCACGCACAACCCGGAAGTACGCCGTACACACATGCTGTCAAGTTGGCAACGAAACGTGGCGGCAACTAAGCACTTTACACTCATTGGACTTACAACACATCCCAAAAATGCTAAACGAACACGTCACCTCACAGCATAAATGTGCAACATGATGAATGGGCAAATACGATGTTGGAGTGATGACTACCCTACGTTGCAACGGCAAAGCTACAAAACGGCCGCTTATGCAGCCTCGACCTATCGCTGGAACCCTCCAGATTGAAGGAAAAATACTTTCATTCATGGACACAAACTGATCAACATTCCCTCACACATCTCAAAAGGTGGCTGCACTTGGCTCGAGTTTGCACCCTCGTCTGGCGCTGGCAAACGCTTTTCTCAGTCCCAAAATAATAAATGCGTGTGACTCAAGACCAAAACAGGAGTAACGGTGAGCGGGTACAATGGAAACAAACCCGTAGTGAGAAGATGGGAACCTTTCTAACATTTTCTATTCGAAATGCTCTTCGTACATGTCTACAATATTCTTCATTCTACATACATTATGAGGCAATAACAAAATAGTAACACACAGAGATGAAGGAAACTAACTTTAATTAGATTACTGGGTTGGAAAAATGAATGCGTTAGATTGCACGTTACTGAAAGAAAGTAATCAGATTATAGTAATGCATTACACTTTTTGTAGCAAGAAGCAATATTTCCCGTTCAGGCGTGTCTTAACATGAAAATTCTGGATGTAGAGACGTTCGTAAATTGAGGTACCGCTGTAGTTTACGTTTTGGGAAACTCTTTAAAAGCACAATATGGACAGAAAAAAAATCTAATTTTTCAATTTTTGACCCAAGTGCCTGGTTTTAATGGAATGGCTCAAAAATAAGGACTCTGATTCAAAGATCCGCAGAGCACTAACAGAGTATAGTGCGGGATATGAGTCCCCAGGGGGCCACAGCAGTCCTTTGGCTCATTAACTATTTACACCAGAGACAGGCCTCCCTGCTGCTCTGGCCCACCACAAAATCAATTTGCCTTCATTAGCCCCCCAAGCGCTGGACCAGCAGTGTGCTTTCTCTGGCAGGGGAGGGTTAAATCTGCAACAGGGGCCTCCAGTTATAGCAAAATATCAAACAAGTGCACAAAATGAGTCCTTTCAAGTAAGGAATTATACCAATTTCCCTGTGTTTAATGTCTCGGAATATCAATGTCTCTCACTTTTCAACTCCCTGTCTATCTATTTCCCTCATGTCTATCAAAGTCCCACTCAATCCCCTTCCCTGCTCTAATAATGTAAACTTTGGTGAGAGAGAGAGTGCACCCAGGTCCATGCTTTAGGAGTGTGGGGTTACAGTGTGGAGATTTCCCATTGGCGGAACGTCAACATGGTCGAGGTAATGCGATTAGAGCCGGATCGTGAACGTCGCAGGGGACACATGGGCCTGATCATGGCCCAGTTATCCGATAGCGAAGCCTATTTATCGACCCGGCCCGGGCGCGGATATTATGGAATTTCGACTCCTTCTTTGCTTATGAAACAGAGATCGCAGCCCTGATAACACAATTGCATCCAATTCTTTCCCCCCATAATCACCAAAATCCATCAGTCGTGTTCCGACATCAGGGAAGAGAATCTGGAATGAGCCGCCGTTAGTTTTTGTGCCTTGCGCCCGGATGGCAGACTAAAGCGGTGGCCTGTAGCCACTTAGTGACTGCATATGTTTATGAAAGGCCCAATGGAGCATTTACAATTCAATTACAGAGATAGGAGGAGTACAAAAACGAGTAAGATGTGTCTGGATGACAGCCAGAGGAGAGATAAGCCTAATACACTAATATTGTGTTACCCCAGAATGTTACCATAGAAACCGTTGAGGAGATTCAAAAGACCACAAAGACGATCAATCTTGAAAGAGCAGGAGGAAGAGGGAGAATTAAATGCCCTGGGAATGCTCCTGCGCTTCTCTATCAGAGCAATAACTCTTCTAATGACCTCTACTACTCCTTTCCCTCTCTCGCTCTCCGTCCACTCCATCTCTCCAGCAAATTCAGCTGTCAGTGGCCATTTTCACGTTTCCAAGATTTTCATTAATCGAAATATTTCCAAGTTTGATTGTTGGCTTGTCCAATGGAGAAAGCTCACATTTTGGTTGCCATTTAAACCAACCAAATACTGGCTGATGTTGGTTTTAATGCGGTTTTCACATTATCAACACAAGATTGGGGTGAAGTTTGTTGTACTGTATGGTTGAAATAGATGATGCATATGCTGGGAATTGCAGCTACAGAGTATTTGAGCAACAGCTCCGATAGTGAAAGTAAATATACAGTATATCAGTGGTTTTAAACCGAATACCACCTCGAAAAATATGTGGCTGTACAAGCAAATGCAGTGGTACCTCTACATATGAAATTAATTCGTTCCAGGACGTTGTTTGTAAGTTGAAATGGTCGTATGTTGAGCAGGATTTTCCCATAAGAATAGATTATAATTCCATTAATTAGTTCCACAGCCCGAAAAACAACACTAAATCCTTAATAAATGCTGCTGGTACTATTGCAAATAGCAATTACACAGAGCAAAACAAATAAATTATGAATAAAAAATCGGAATAATAACGTTGAAATGGTCAGATGTTGAGCAGGATTTTCCCATAAGAATACATTATAATTCCATTAATTAGTTCTACAGCCCGAAACCCTACACTAAATCCTTAATAAATGCTGCTGGTACTATTGCAAATAGCAATTACACAGAACAAAACAAATAAATTATGAATAAAAAATCAGAATAATAATATAACAGTAATAATAATACCTGTAAAAATGTATAAATCGGGTTCTAATGTGGCGGATGTTTTGCGTGCTGTACTTGAACGCACCGTGTGGCTGACTTGACAGAGAGAGGACTTTTTACTTTCACTTTTCGTGTTCAGCTGTGGCGGATGGTAGGCATTTTGTGTTGCACAAGTTGAAATAAATGGTTAAAAACCTGACAAATCTGGCGATTTTTTGGTATGTTTCCACAATAATAATTGTCACCTTAACTAATAAAGACTGGCGAACGAAGATCAGAGGAGGACCGTCGAGAGTAGACATTTTACGGCGGTATTGTCGAGTTAGTTCACGGACGCGCACAATACGCTCATATTTTTCTTTCATTTCCATCTTCATTTCATTGGTAAGCCTCACCCTTTTCCCTTTTTCATCACCTGCACTAACATTCTTGTTCATCAACATCCATGTTGATTTCTCTCACAAGAAAATCCGTTGTGCGTTCGTCTTGCGGGCAAACAAAACCTACAGCCCTGTCATAAATCGAGCATGTCATCGGATGTAAAAACAAATGGTGAGTCAAATTTTACGTCGGGCGTCGAAAAGATCGTGTGTCGAAGCAATCGTATGTCGAGGTACCACTGTACTACCATATTGACATACTAACTTAATACGACAATATGCAAAGGTAAACTTAATTTGGGGCTGGATACTATATTGGATTTAAAAGTTGAATCTATGCTAATATTATGCACAGTGTAGTGCTATATATACACACTGTAGAACCAGGGTCCTCAATTAGCCGACCGCAGTCCACGACCAGTACACGGCACACCTCTCTGCGGACCCAGAGCAAACGGCACTTTTCAAAAGAAAAAAATACTTTTTTAAATATGTATAATTTGTATGAATTGCCGATCTATCGCTATGCGCTACTGTTCTATCGCTAAATTCTGTTTCATTTTTAGTCAAATTTCTTCCATGTTCCCACCTCTGTTGTCATCTCTAAGACAACGATGCGCTGATTGGCTGGGAGAGCTTGCATGGATGCTCTGATTGGCGGAGAGAGCATGCATAGATGCGCTGATTGGCTGAGAGCCTGCATGCTGCTAGCTAGCTGCTAGCTAGCTAGAGTGGACGGACCGCAGCAGTGTGAAACACGAGTCGCACCCGGCACTTTGCAATGTGTTTGTGCAATCTGTTTGTTAACATGCCACCAGTAGAAGACCGAATCTAACAAAATGGCATGCTCAAAGTTGACCAAGAGAAGAAAAGTAGACAACGAAAATCGCCGTTTCATTGAGGAATGGACTGACAAATATGTGTCCATTTTACCAACTGCAAGTACCAAACCTATGTGCTTAATATGCTTCAAGACAGTTGCTCTGATAAAGTGAAAATGTGAAACGCCATTTAGTTAAAGAGAACAGCTCTTTGATGAGAAGCTTCCTCCTAAACCAGAATTGACAAGGCAAGAAATTAACAGGTTGAAGCGGTCATATCAAGAGTCAAGGACGGTTATTGTTATATCTATGACACAACAACAAATTGCAACGGAGTGCTCACTCAGTGTGTCGTGGGTGTTGGCCAAACATAAGAAGCCGTTCTCTAATGGAGGAATAATAAAAGAGTGTATGACTGAAGTGATGGCAGCAATTTTCGAAGGAAAAGAAAAGGCGGGAATGGCAACAAAAATCAAACAAATCTCACTCTCAGATTCATCAACCACAAGACGCACTAAAGTACTGGGTGATGATGTGAGTAAACAGCTTTGTGATCCCCAAATGCCATTTCTCTCATTGAGCAGTGTTTTACAGTTTAAAGTTACTGTCAATAATTATGTTTGCACCTGAATGGCGGAGCTTGCCATTAATGTGGAACATGTACTGTACTACTTGCCCATTTCCTTTTTTGTCCAGCAGTGTTTTACAGTTACAAAATGTACTATCAGTAGTTATTGTTTGCACCTTAATGACAGATCTAGTCAATTATTTAGTGTACATGTGTAAACATTGTACTTGAATGTTTTTTTTGTATTTTTATTTTAGGTAGGGCTGTCAAACGATTAAAATTTTTTATCGAGTTAATTACAGCTTAAAAATTAATCGTAATTAATCGCAATTCAAACCATATATATATTATATGCCATATTTTTCCGTAAATTATTGTTGGAATGGAAGGATAAGACACAAGACGGATATTTACATTCAACATACGGTACATAAGTACTGTATTTGTTTATTATAACAATAAATCAACAAGATGGCATTAATATTAACATTATGTTAAAGCGATCCATGGATAGAAACACTTGTAGTTCTTAAAAGATAAATGTTAGTACAAGTTATAGAAATTTTATATTAAAACGCCTCTTAATGTTTTTCGTTTAAAAAAAATTTGTAAAATTTTCAATTAAAAATGAACTAGTAGCTCGCCATTGTTGATGTCAATAATTACACAATGCTTATTCATGGTGCTGAAACCCATAAAATCATTCGCACCCAAACGCCAGCAGAGGGCGACAAAACACCAAAAAACAAGTAACAAGTGGACATTACACTGTGCTGTCATTTTAATCTATTTGAGCGGGGCATGTGCGTTAAATGCGTCAAATATTTTAACGTGATTAATTAAACGAATTAATTACCGCCCGTTAACGCGATAATTTTGACAGCCCTAATTTTAAGTCAAGAAAATGTTTGGTTATTATTATTATTTTTTTATTTAATCAGAATGTGCACTGTGGTTTTGTTCGGTGAAAAGAAAACCACCTTTACCACCTTCGAACTGCCTTGCACTTGACTGACATTAATAAATGCACCCATGCTTGTATGAGAAAAGTAATTTTGGACCTTCAAGATTTGTATTTGAGGACCCCTGCTGTAGAATCTATGCAAATGGGTTATTCAGAATTTTGTAACTCTTAACGCTGTCTCATTCCTAACTCATCTCATTATGAAGTATGACATCATACGAGTTCTACAATCTCTAAAACTAGTGCTAACAGGTTGGAGGAGCTTCATAACATGTTCTGTACATTAAGATATAGATCAGGCAGCGAATGGGCAACTGTGCCACAACTGCATAAAGAGCCCTTTATTCCAGTCCCCAACTGGCAGGTTGAGACGCAGCTTTGATTACACATCAAATGATGAAATCCGTACTGGCCTGAGAGAATGAGGGCGTGCTTGGCAAACCCAGTGGAAAAGAAAAGCAGCCAAGCTTAAAAGTATATGTGCTCATGAATGTGTATGTATGCATATACACTACTCACCAGTTTGGCCTCTGAGTGCATTGAAGGAATATGCGCCGAGGAACAGGGGCTGCTGTGGGCGGGACCTTGCATACCCATCATGTTGCCACCCATAGACATTTGTCTCTCCATCTGACAACAGAACGGCAACTGTGAGTCAATAAATCCTGAATATTTGGCCAAAATATGACATCCCCCCCTCCCAAAAAAAAAAAAAAAAAACACAAAATGTGTGCAAAACAATGAGAAAGACATGATCTGCACAGCTTTGTGTGATGATAACAGGAGCTGACCCAAAACAGGAAGCTAGCATGGAGAGAATTAACACAGGAAGCTGGTAAAACTGGGGTGTGTGTGTATGTGTTAGTGATAGTTGTGTGTCGAGTGTCAGTCGCACTCACACGTCAAAACCTTGGGCCCCTCTTGCTGCAGGATGTGTTCAGAAATAGCATTAATATGAGGTAGACATATGCATACATTAGAATCTGCCACTCCTGGTGTATGGCTTTAGTCAGCGTGGTCATGTATGTGGAAATCAGCTGAGCAAGTAACAGGCTGGCTGAGACCAGCGAGTGTACAGGAAAGAAGGAGCCTTTGTGTGAGTGCATGCATGCATAAATGTGCGTATGCGAGCCGCTACAACTTCACAGCTGCTAACTCTGGGTGGTGGTGTTAGTGCTGGTGGTGTGGCCTCTGAGGGGAAAAGACCCCCCTTCACGGGATCCCCACCCCCTTTCAGCCACAGAATAGTGGGCTAGAACCTGACACACAGCCTTAATTGCACTAAGTGTGTTTTGTGTAAAAATATCACCCTAACCTGCACCCCTTTCCTGAACCGTCAATCTTCCCCCAAATGGCTTAGCTCTTAATTTAATAAACATGGGAGCTTCTTTTTTTTTTCTCGCACCATAAACATGGACTGTCTTTGGTTACAATATGAACCTGCCATAAATGGACTAAAGTATTGGGACACCTGGCCGTCCAGAAAGTGAAAACAAAAGAAAATATGGAGTTGGTCTCCTCTTTGAAGCTAGAAAAACTTCCACTCAACAAGATGTTGGAGTTTCATACGTCAAACTATCTACAGCAAAGGTGCGAAATTAAAAGCTACATTTACTCCATTATGTTTAGTATTTGCATTTGAGTAGTTTTAAAGCAATGTACTTTTCAGTTTTCCTGGAGCATTTTTGTTTCAAAAGGTGCTCATATGCATTACACTCAGTTGATTATTTGTGTTTTGATATAAAGGTAATTATTATTATATGCATCATCTATTTTTGTTTGTCAGAGAGACTCAATTTGTTTGATCAGGCCAGGCAGTCATGCTACAAAACAGTCTTTGTTTCAATGTCGGTCACACACAAAAGCAAAGTTCTTAAAGTGACTCATTTAATTAATGCAAGACAGAAATTAAAATATTTACCTTACAGATAAGGGTCATAAGGCCCAACTCACTTTTGACCCAAAAGAGGGTGATCTGTACAGAAAATACAGGAGCGGACTACTAAAAACAGAAAAGCTATGTCATACCAGTCATCTGTGTCTGCCTAAAAGAGAGACATACAAGAGGCTGTCTCCATCTGAACTTGCAAAATGTAATGCTCTGTGGAAGAAAGCTTGCAGGTCAACCGTACCATATGAATGCAAATTTCAATTCCGCTCACCCAGTCAGACACGATGGATTTCTTTCGGTGTAGAAAGGCTTGTACACGTTTGAAAGGAGCAGGCAGAAAAGCAACGTGTACACACAGCTATGAAGATGAAAGTTGACAGGACAAAAAAAAGTGGGCTGGATGGATCCAGTACGACTGTTTCATCTAAGCATGAGCTTTAAATCTTTTTTTGTAATCATCTGACCTTTATCTCACTTTACAGCTTTGATTTATATCATAAAGGGACACCGCAGACTTTTTTAGGGAAAAATCCTATGTTGAATTCATCCTGTTACATGGTAGAAAGACCTAATATTATTAAATGAATGTGCACGGACATATTGTGTAGATACTAGGGCTGTCAAACGATTAAAGTTTTTAATCGAGTTAATCACGGCTTAAAAATGAATTAATCGTAATTAATCGCAATTCAAACCATCTATAAAATATGCCATATTTTTCTGTAAATTATTGTTGGAATGGAAAGACAAGACAAATATATACATTCAACATACTCTACATAAGTATTGTATTTGTTTATTATAAACAACAAGATGGCATTAACATTATTAACATTCTGTTAAAGTGATCCATGGATAGAAAGACTTGTATTTCTTAAAAGATAAATGTTAGCACAAGTTAATAGAAATTTTTAATTAAAACCCCTCTTAATGTTTTTGTTTTAATAAAATTTGTAAAATTTTCAAACAAAAAATAAACTAGTAGCTCGCCATTGTTGATGTCAATAATTACACAATGCTCATGGATAGTGCTGAAACCCATAAAATCAGTCGCACCCAAGCACCAGCAGAGGGCGACAAAACAGGAAAAAAAAAATCAAGTCACAAATGGACATGACACTGTCATTTTAATCTGTTTGAGCGGGGCATGTGCGTTGATTGTGTCAAATATTTTAACATGATTAATTAAAAAAATTAATTACCACCCGTTAATGTGATAATTTTGACAGCCCTAGTAGATACAATATTGGATATTGGAAAAACTGTACTATATATCTCCTTTAAGTGGCATAAAGCAGGGGTCCCCAACCGCCAGGCCGCTAACCGGACCGGTCCGTGGCGCATTTGGTACCGGGCCGCAAAAGAAATAATAATTTATTATCGACTGCATAATGGCAAAATTAACTTCGGCCTGTGCCCCTTAACACACCAGTATCCCTGTCTACTCTAGATATAATACTACAGGATGGAATGTCGTCATAGAAATCCATTGATTGGACTGCTAGCAGTACATTTTGTTTTTTATATCTATGTGCGCTTGTCCTCGATAATAACGTATGACGTAGGCCGCAGGGCGGGCGCATTACATTTGTTCCCGGAAATAATTAGCCCCTACACTAGAATGACTGAAAAACAGATGTCTTTGGACAGAATTTTTACGGGGAAAAGGGCACCTGACGAGCCCAGAAGATGAGCCTACAACCTCGAAGAAAACAAAATCTACACTACTTCCCAATCACTAAAGACCCACGAACTGCGAAGGAGTGGATTCGTGACACATTTGTGCATAAACCGAGTGATTCGAGCATGTCTGTGCAACAGGAGGATCAATTTGTAAAGATCACAAGTGACGGTGACCTTAAACGTACATTTGAGAAAACAACTCTACCGAGTTTCTGGATTAAAGTCATTCCGGAATATCCTGACATCGCTAGGAGAGCATTGAAAACCGTGCTACAATTTCCAACATCGTATCTTTGTCAAGCGGGCTTCTCTCACTCTCCCATCACACATTGATGGGACCATCACGTCTCAACGAAACAAGCTCAGGCCTCCCAATGATTCACCGGGTGAGTTATATTTTCCCTGCACTTAACACGACGATGCTAAAAACAAATGTTATTTTATATTTGCTGTATTTTTCTGCCGCACATTGCCTGTGTTCTGACAAATTTTGCATGCGCGTAACGTTAAAAATGGCTGCGAATGCAGCGATTCCAAAGTAAACACTACAAACTTTCTTTCAAGAAAGGAATATTAACTTACGTTTGCTACGTTAGCTGCACACAACAACTGCACGCAGCTCTCTCACTTAATGACTTTGCCGTGTCGTTAAGCATTAATTTACGCCATTTTCGTGTTGCCCATGCATGTTTACGATGTAAATAGTTGTTGTTTTTTTCGCCGCCACAAAAGCTTCGGGAGCAAAATTCTATAAGGGTGCAAAATTTTACAGAACACCAGTCCGTGAAAAAAAACGGTTGGGGACCCCTGGCGTAAGGCCAGGATTCAGTTCAGTCCAGTTCAGTTTATTCGCACATCAAAATACAGTACATAGTCATACGCTAACAGTTCACATGATAAGCTGGGCGAATAGAACACTCCAAAGAAGCTATTCAAAGCTTTTAGCAGGGGCCCAGGTGGACAGCACACACATACATCTGCACACACACATACAATTAACTGTGGACAATTTCAAAATTCTGGTTTCATTGGATTTGATATGAGACACCAGGAATGTTATTCAATGAATCATCATATTATATATATATATATATATTGCTAGGAGAGGAGTTTTGAGTTTTTTTCTTAAAGATGGAGATGGAGTGTGACATTTTAAGTGTTTCGTCAAGTTAATTCCAAATCTGTGGTCCTTTGCACACAATGCCAAAGCTTGTACACTTTAGCCTTCGTTTTTTTCCCTTGATTTGATTTTTTTCTTCTATTCTGGTAGTATATGTGTGCTGAGGAGTACAGATTGGGATGAGGTCACCTAATTTATGGTTTAGTCTATACTGTAGATGATCTGATACATTACGCAAGCATTTTGGTAATAGTTGTGGTCTTTAAGCCTCAGAAGGTGGTGGCGGTGAAAAATTAATTTAGTTGGAGCGTTAAACTCAGACCATGTTAGGGCACGTATAACTTTTTTCTGTAGCATTTCAAGCTTTTTTAGATAAATTGGATATGTGTTGCACCATATGATATTACAGTATCGTAAATGTGGTTCAAATAAAGATTTATACAGAATGAGAAGGGCAGAGAGTGGGAGATAATGTCTTAGTTTAAAAAAAAAGAGCAACATATTTTTACAATTTATTTGTAAGATCATCAATATGTTTTTTAAAATTAAGGTACCCATCAATATGGACCCCCAGGAATTTTGTAGAGTCGAATCTTTCAATGTTTTCTCTTTTTATGTTTAAGCAGATTTGTTTAGTGGCTTGTTTTGCATGGGAGCAAAACACAATGTAATTTGTTTTTATTGATATTTAGAGATCGTTTATTACATTTTGTCCATGTGTCTATTTTCTCTCACTATTTACGATTTTTTCAAGTGCAGTTGGATTTTTATGGGAAAAGAACAAATTTGTATCGTCAGCAAATATTACTTTACGTAAAACAGATGAGGAATTAACAAAATCATTAATGTATAGGTTGAAGAAGAGCAGCCCTAAGATGGAGCCCTGGGGACTCCATGTTTGATGAGTTTGTATGATGATTTAGAATTATTAATGTTGACATACTGATGTCCTCCAGACAGAAAACTACAGAACTAGTCTAGTGCTAGGCCTCTAATCCCATAATGCTACAGTTTATTAATGAGTATTTCAGTGTTAATGGTGTCAAATGCTTTGGATAGGTAAAAAAGAAAAAAAAAAGCCAACTCCAAAGTCACCTTTGTCAATTGCATCGTACACTTTTTCTGTTAAGTCAAGTACTGCCATATATGTAGTATTTTCTTTTCTGAATCCATATTATGATAGGACAATGATGTTTAGTTTGTCTGTATAGTTATTCAGTTTGTTGTGGACTACTCTTTCTAAAACCTTGGAGAGGGTAGGCAGAATTGATATTGGTCAGTAATTGCTCAGATAATTTTTATCCCCAGATTTAAAGATTAGTGTGATTCGTGCATTTTTTGTTTTTTGAGGCACCACTCCAGAGAGTAAAAATAGATTGATGCAGTGGGTTAGAGGTGCAGTAATAATGTTGGAGATGCTTTTCAGAATTTTATTGGATATTCCATCTGCTCCAGCTGAATTTGAATTCTTCATATTCATGATTATTTTATGTACTTCACCACAGTTGGTTGGATTCATAAAAAAAGAGCCCAGGTAGTTACCTGATGAACAGTCTCTAGAGGAGATTAACATAGCACTAAACTTTTTTTTCCAATTAAAGTTCAGCTTCAACAAAGCTAAATTCGACTTTTCGTTTCCACATTATTGGTATAGGCAACTATTGATTCTTTTCTCAAAAATTCTCACTTTTAATGGGGTGTCACTTAATTACAAAAAACAAACAAACACTATTTACATTCTGTATTACAATAGCCGAACGACTAAACTCCCATCCTTAAAAGTGCACTCTTTGGCGTCAAGTCAATAAAAAATAGCATGTGAGGAAAGAAGGTATTTGAACACCCTGCAATTTTGCAAGTTCTCCCACTTAGAATTGATGGGCGGGTTTGAAATTTTCATGGTAGGTGCTTGTCCACTGTGAGAGACAATCTAAAAAAAAAAGAGGAACTCCATTAACGCTAACTGCCTCAAACAGGTCAAAAAGTCAGACTCTAAAAGTCTTACCTCACTCCACTTGTTCGTTGGACTTTTCCAATTCTAGCTAATAGACAGGTGTTCAAATACTTACATATTTGCAGCAGTATAATACAAATAAATTGTTAAAAAAAAATCATACACTGTTATTTCTGGATTTTGTTTTCTTTAGATTGCCTCTCACAGTGGACAAGCCTCCTAACATGAAAATTTCAAACCCACCCATTATTTCTAAGTGGGAGAACTTAACAAATTCGCAGGATGTTCAAATACCTACGTAATTTCCTTTACTGTACACCCCCTCTTATGCCCCTTTCCCACTGAAACTAGTGGGTCAACGCGCGTTTTTTCCAAGCCGATGCAAACCAGTAGCAATTGGCATTTGGCACCTTTCCCATGGACAAAAACAAAAAGCCGTGTTTTTTTTTTTTTTTTCCCCACCTGTCTAACCCCCCCACCCCTCCTCAGCCGTGCGTAAGGTTATGTGACGTCACCACGCTAAAATGCGCGTCGACTAGTGCGACCAAATTCATTCAGTTCAAGGAAGTAAACAATGCAGAGCAACATGGAAGCCTCCTTTCCGTTTGTGTTCTGTTTTCATGCTTTTTACTGCGCTCAAAATGATCGAAATGCAGCAAAGGATCAACACTCTGCTTCTGCTGAGGCAATGTAGACGACGTGAATTCTTCTTCTTCTACTAGCTTTGCTATGAGCATCGACGTAACTACGGTTGTGGGGCGTGTTAAATGGGAGGCGACTGGCACGTTGTTATGACGCATCACGTAAGAGCCTACGTCACAACGTACAGTAGATTAGGGTGTTGACCGTTGACCTGGGGTTTTGCTTTCACACTGCATGACGATCAGAGCCGAGGTGATTTTAACGCGGGTCGCTTGATGGGTTGATTGACACGGGTGGAGGCGGGTCGCTGCACCTTTCCCACTGCCACAAAAAGCCGATTGTTAGTGTGTTGACATGGGTTTTTTGGCCAGTGGGAAAGGGTTATTAGATATAGATTTTCTCTATTCTTAAGTAATTACTTCCTTGTTATCATGTGCATAGTCAGTTTAATCCACAGAACAGAACAGACAGAACGCCTCTGCAAGGTTCAGTGTGTAAATGTAATGTACAGTATGTGAGTGAAAAACTATGGTGCATGTGGTTGCTCATGAGTGACTGTGTGCTCCATTGTACTCACAGGCATCAACACAGCAGAGGAGCCAGGCATGGTTGGGTCTGGCAGTGTTCCAGGCATGGAGGCTGGCAGAGGCTGTCTCTGTCTGTTTCGTAGGTGCAGCAGTGAGGACAGAGAGCCAGGGACAGGCCTGAGAGGACACATAAAGTAATTGTCATGGGAGTATATGAAAAAATACCAGGTCAAATCAATTAACCCGACATTCAAAGTAGGAATTTGACTTAGGATCGTCATAGAAAAGCAATATACTGTACTGTAATTACTATTGGAAAACGAGCCTCTTTTTTGTTAATGAATGTAATGAAAATAATATGCCCTAACCCGCTAACCAAGTTTTTACGATTTCATGGCAATCTGTTACATTTTCCACAGAGTGACTTACAGCACCACTGGCCAATTTGGTAAGGGAGAGCTGGGAGGATTTGTGCATGAAGCTCACACAGACTAATGACATTCAAGTAAATGGGAAAAAAACAATTTTTTTGCACAAGTCTTTTACGTATTCTCACGAAAACACTGAGTAAATTAAAAAACAGCAGCAATAACTAAGTTTACCATGAGTTCTAAGAAAAAAAAAATAAAGTGCTATGACAGTTTAAGATTAAATACCGAGGATGAAGGGTAATCATTTTACTTAGAGTGCTTGATAGCTTTGCGACCTTTTTAACTACAGCATGCTCCATGTTGAAGCTGCCAAAGAGCTATTGATTGTCACATTCCTCAAGAATAAGGGTCGATGCAGGCTGCTAGTTATAAAAAGTGGTGATGATAGTGAT
Organism: Corythoichthys intestinalis; assembly: GCF_030265065.1. Taxonomy (NCBI): domain Eukaryota; kingdom Metazoa; phylum Chordata; class Actinopteri; order Syngnathiformes; family Syngnathidae; genus Corythoichthys; species Corythoichthys intestinalis. The sequence goes on from NC_080398.1 coordinate 15,937,881, forward strand.
ATAGACAAATGGATTTCTCGAAACTTAAAGGGAGCACACAAACTCAGTTCATAACTCACAATTCATAACCCAGAGAGAAGAAATCATTCAAAAGAGAGAGCAGGAGAATTATCTAAAACATTTGTCAGATTATTATGGAACACTTCTGAAACCTCTACATAAAGCTGTTAAAAAGTGTGGTTATAACCCACAGACTATCTTACTTCCCTCTATGAGTAATTGCTCTTATATTAATCATTTTCAAAGCAAGCTTTTTTTCTAGTGAATCTCTGTTTTAGATGTGATATGTCAGGATGGAAAAGTCAGGCTGCAAAAGTAGAGGTATCAGGGGATGGATTATGGATGCGCTTAAAACATTCACACTTCATGTACAATGACAGATGATGATAAAGTCAAAGCATTTATCATAACGAAAACCAGAGATTCCCATTCACAAACAGAAAGGTTTGTGGGAAAATTCTCAGTGATACCACAGCGAACAGAGAAGTTCTCTGGCTACATTTCAACAACGGACAGATTTTCCGTCACAGTCACTGGATCGGGTTTGCAGCAATACAACACTCACACACTAACAAGCCACACACAGTAACATCCTTCGCACAACCACCACATTCCCTGTTTGCAAGGCCAACCTAAAATGCCCCAGTTTTCACAACATGATTCTTACATATCACCTATAATCAAATAATCAATTCCTCTAGTCATCAGTGCCATCAAAATATATACAGTGCTGGCCAAAAATATTGGCACCCCTGCTCAATTTCTCCCAGGAAATGATTGCAATTACAAATGCTTTGGTAGTGATGTCTTCATTTATTTTGCTTGCAATGAAAAATCACAAAAGAGAAAAAATAAAAATAAAAAAATCATTATCCTTTTACACAAAACTCCAAAAATGGGCTGGACAAAAGTATTGGCACCCCTCAGCCTAATACTTGGTAGCACAAACTTTAGACAAAATAACTGCGAACAACCACTTCCGGTATCCATCAGTGAGTTTTCTTCAATGATCTGCTGGAATTTTACACCATTCTTCTTTGGTCAACTGCTCCAGGTCTATGAGATTTGAAGGGTGCCTTCTCCAAACTGCCATTTTCAGATCTGTCCACAGGTGCACTATGAGATTCAGGTCTGGACTCATTGCTGACCACTTTAGAAGTCTCTAGTGCTTTCTCTCAAATCATTTTCTAGTGCTTTTTGAAGTGTGTTTTGGGTCATTGCCTGCTGGAAGACCCATGACCTCGGAGGGAGACCCAGCTTTCTCACAATGTGCCCTATATTATGCTGCAAAATTTGTTGGTAGTCGTCAGACTTTTCAGTTTCAGTTTATTCGCACATCAACAAATACAGTACATGATCATACGCTAGCAGTTCACATGTTAAGGTGGGCGAATCGGACACTCCAAAGAAGCTATTCAAAGCTTTTAGCAGGGGCCCAGTTAGACAAAACACACATACACACATGCACACACACACAATTAACTGTGGGCAATTTCAAAATTTTGGTTACATTGGATTTGATAAGAGACACCAGTAGTATTATTCAAAGAATCAGCATATTATATATACATTGCTAGGAGATGAGTTTTGAGTTTTTTCTTAAAGATGGAGATGGAGTGTGACATTTTAAGTGTTTCATCCAGTTCATTCCAAATGTGTGGTCCTTTGCACACAATGCTAAAACTTGTACACTTTAGCCTTCGTTTTTTTCCTGTGATTTGATGTTTTCTTCTGGTAGTGTATGTGTGTTGAGGAGTACAGACTGGGACGAGGTCACCTAATTTATAATTTAGTCTATAGATAATCTTATACATTACACAAGCATTTTGGTAATAGTTGTGGTCTTTAAGCCTCAGGAGGTGGTGGCGGTGAAAAATTATTTTAGTTGGAGCATTAAACTCAGACCATGTTAGGGCACGTCTAACTTTTTTCTGTAGTATTTCAAGCTTTTTTAAATAAGTTGGATATGTGTTGCACCATATGACATTACAGTATTGTAAGTGTGGTTCAAATAAAGATTTATACAAAATGAGAAGTGCAGAGAGTGGGAGATAGTGTCTCAGTTTAAAGAAAAGAGCAGCATATCTTGACAGTTTATGTGTAATTTCATCAATATGTTTTCTAAAATTAAGGCACTCATCAATATGGACTCCCCAAAATTTTGTAGAGTCGACCCTTTCAATGTTTTCTCCGTTTATGTTTAGGCAGATTTGTTTAGTGGCTTGTTTTTTATGGGAGCGAAACACAATGTAATTTGTTTTATTGATATTTAGAGATAGTTTATTACATTTTAACCATGTATCTATTTTCTTTAATTCACTATTTACGATTTGCTCAAGTGCAGTTGGATTTTTATGGGAAAAAAACAAATTTGTATCATCAGCAAATATTACCTTATGTAAAACGGACGTGGAGTTAACAAAATCATTAATGTACAGGTTGAAGAGGAGCGGCCCTAAGATGGAGCCCTGGGGGACTCCATGTTTGATGACTTTGTATGATGATTTAGAATTGTTAATGTTGACACACTGATGTCGTCCAGACAGATAACTGCGGAACCAGTCTAGTGCTAAGCCTCTAATCCCATAATGCTGCAGTTTATTGATGAGTATTTCAGTGTTAATGGTGTCAAATGGTTTGGATAGGTCTAAAAAAATGCCAACTCCAAAGTCACCTTTGTCGAATGCATCATAGACTTTTTCTGTTAAGTCAAGTATTGCCATATATGTAGTATTTTCTTTTCTGAATCCATATTGTGATGGGACAATGATGTTTAGTTTGTCTAGATAATTATTGAGTTTGTTATGGACTACTCGTTCTAAAACCTTGGAGAGGGTAGGCAGAATTGATATTGGCCGGTAATTGCTCAGATCATTTTTATTCCCAGATTTAAAGATTGGTATGATTCGTGCAATTTTTGCGATTTGGGGCACCACTCCAGAGAGCAGAGACAGATTGATGCAGTGGGTTAGAGACAGATTTCATAATGCCATGCACATGGTCAAGCAGTCCAGTGCCAGAGGCAGCAAAGCAACCCCAAAACATCAGGGAACCTCCGCCATGTTTGACTGTGGGGACTGTGTTCTTTTCTTTGAAGGCCTCGTTTGTTTGTTTTTTTCGTGTAAACTCTATGTTGATGCCTTTTCCCCATAAGCTCTACTTTTGTCTCATCTGACCAAAGAACATTCTTCCAAAACGTTTTTGGCTTTCTCAGGTAAGTTTTTGCAAACTCCAGTCTGGCTTTTTTATGTCTCTGGGTAAGAAGTGGGGTCTTCCTGGGTATCCTACCATTGCCTGGCACGGCCAGACTGTTCTCCCTGTATTTTTCAAACACTGAGAGAAAAGTCTGGGAACCAGCCCATTAACGGCCTCTCGAGCAGGTACAAAATCAATCGACAAATCAGATTTGTTTATTTGCGTGACGTGTTCTTAACGAGCAACGTCACTCTTGCGCGTCGGAAGTCGTCTCCACAACAACACAGATGGTTAACAGGAGAGCCGAGAATATGTTCCAATCCACGGTAAAATCAGTTTTAAATGACCAAAAACACATCGACACGAGTCATTGACAACAGTCTGTCTCGCGCTAGCCATATTGAATAAACTCCGCTCTCCTCGTATGTTTACTTCCGCGCGCAAGTCCCTCGTCCTGCCCTCGTCGTTTTACTAACATCACGTCTGCCCGTCGCTGATTGGTCTACTCCGCTGTCTGTTTGCTGTGGCTTGCTCCGCCCTGGAAACTGTATCCGCTGAATGGTGGCCAGACTCAATTGCTGGAACAGCGGTGAGTCTGGTGTACCAGACAAATCCTACCATAGAGTCCCTTTTCATTCAGACGCCAACGGATAGTACGGCAGGACAGCTTGAACTTGTTTGGATGTTAGTCGAGGTTCTTTATCTTGGTTGAAATCTCTCGTCAATTTTTCTTTTCCGTTCACATCTAGGGAGGTTGGCCACATTGCCATGGGCTTTACACTTATTAATGACACTGCGCACGATAGACACAGGAACATTCAGGTCTTTGAAGATGGACTTGTAGCCTTGAGATTGCCCATGCTTCCTCACATTTTTGCTTCTGAAGTCGTCAGACAGATCTTTGGTCTTTCTTTTCTCCATGCTCAATGTGTTACGCAAGGACACGAAACAGAGGTTAAGTCAACTTTAATCCATTTTAACCGGCTGCAAGTGTGATTTAGTTACTGCCACCACCTGTTATGTGCCACATGTAAGTAACATATGCTGTTTATTACACAAATTAGAGGGGCATCACATGATTTTTCAAAGGGTGCCAATACTTTTGCCTGGTCCATTTTTGGAGTTTTGTGTAAAATCATAATGATTTTTTCCCCATTCCCTTTAGTGTTTTTTCATTGCAAGCAAAATAAATGAAGATATTACTACCGAAGCATTTGTAATTGCAATAATTTTCTGGGAGAAATTGATCATTATCTAAAAGAACTGCAGGGGTGCCAATACTTTTGGCCAGCACTGCATATCTCTAATGAATAAAGATCCAGAAACATTTAGGAATAAGTGCAAACAAGAAGCAGTTAGGTTAACTGTGTTCAGCAGGTCAGTGTAATCAATTGACCACATCAAAGCCTGAATTATTATATAGGTAAGGTCATGTGCTGTGATGGTCCCGTGTGGGATGGAGGGCTACAGCAGCAGTGCCAATGGTCCCACACCTGAATAAATACCTGTATTTTTCCAAACCTAAATATGTGCATTTACCCTCCAGACATTTTGGATTGCTCTGTACACATAGCACTATTACCATCCCGACTGTGTGTCATTTCAGTCTAACATAACAATTTATCACAATCACACTCATTTAACAGCACATATGACACCTGAGCAGTGCTACATATCAAAACATTTCCACATGGGAAAAGTCATGAAAATACAATGAGGTATGTAGTGTGGCTGTGCACTAGTAGAACAGTTTCCATCCTCCAGCTGTCAAGAACACAGAATAATAACAAGGTAGCGACAGAAATAAACTGTTGATTTTCTAATTATTTTTTTTATTCTTCTTTTGGAAATTCATTCATGTCATGTACACTGTTGAAATAAACAAAACCATCTTAATTAAAAAATACATTTAATCATTCATTTATCTTCTTACCCGCTTATCCTCAAGAGGGTTGCCAGTGCAAAAAAAAAAAAATTTACACCTTTCAAATTCTTACTTTTTTTTTCACAGTTTCCCCACTTTAAGATGATTAAACCTATGTAAATATTATAGACTTCTATATCAGTTGACGGGAAATGGGGCGCGGGGCCACTCCGTAGGGGGCTTATTTTTGAAAACTTGAAATGAAAATATTTTCAAAACCAAAGCCGCTAGCGACCTAAAACCAAAACAGGCACCTCCCTTAGGCATATATGAGTCTCATTGAGCAGCGGCATCAAAAAATTTAAAGCCTTTTCCTAATAAAATCCCGATTAATTATTTTTTTATAAGCAAAAATGGCTATAGAATTCTCAGATTTTACACTAGAAGCACAAAAAAATCACCAAATTCAGAGATAATCACCTATTTTTCAGGATCAAGAGCAATATTTAACATGTCATCACATGTCATAACATGTCAGTTTTTGTCCAGAATAGCGACCTCATTTTTTTTTGTGTATTGCAATTTTGAGATAAGTTTCAACAGCTAATAAATCACTCAATTTTCCCATTAGAAACTTAATACTTGAGGAAAGCATGCAGAATCATCGTAATTTCACTCAACAAAAGTACTTTTGCATTTTTCTGGATAGAATCACAACTTACTCAGGTAGAATTCCAATGTCACTATTGCTTCAGCACGTCTTCCTGGCTATCTGTCCCTCATCGTTTTTAGATTGAAATGTTACATAAAATAAAACACGTAAAAGCCTATTTTTTTTCTGTATGGGCACAGAAATATCTAGACTCCAAGAATTTTTTTGCCCAAAAACGAGCAGTTGGCCGAAAATTACCTGATTATTTGAAAGTTACGCTTTTGTGTATGGATACAAAATCAAACTTGGCGGCCATCACAAAACAAAGAGCTTTTTAAGTTGAAAATTCGTATGAATAAATGCGTAGATCCCACAATTTCCATAGATATAAAACGTAAAACAGTCTAGATCAGAGGTCACGGAACCGTGGACCTCGGTCCGGTTCCGGACCCCCAAGCCATCTGGACCGGATCTCAAGCTGTCCGGACTAATACACGTTGCAACAACAAAATCATTTTTTTCTGCGGGTTTGCAAACGGTGACGCTCGTGAGCCAGCCAATGGGAGTGAAGCATTTGAAAGTTATTTTTGGAACAGCATGTCTCACACTTGCTTTCCAGGCTCCGCAAAGTGACAGCCAAAAACTGAGTCAAATGAAGTTGGAGGAAGATGCGAAAAGGTACGGCAAATGGCGTGCTCAAAACTACGCAAGACTGATGCAGAAAACTGAGTGTTTAAGGAACAGTGGACCAACACATTTTTGTTCATTTTACCTGGCGGCAGCACAAGACCACTATGCGTCATCTGTTCAGAGAAGGTAGCGCTTGTAAAAAGCAGCAATTTGAAAAGGCACTATGAGACGAAGCACGCAGCTTTTTTGCAAAGTATCCCTATGAACTTTGCCATCCGTTCTCAAAAAATAGCGGAATTAAGGGCTCACTCAATATGATCGCATCTCAAGGCTCATGGTTCATTTATTCACATATTCACATCATTCATAGCAACGCACAAATGAATTCTCCCTCACAATAGTGTGGATATTGGGTCAAAACAAAAAGTCTTTCAGTGACACACCGATTGTCAAAGATTGTATGAGCGCAGTTGCTGAAACTTGATGGAAAGCAAAAAGAAGAGGTCTGTCAAAAAATAAAGCAAATCCCCCGTCATCGTCCACAATTAAAAAAAAATAAAAAAGAAGTCTTGAACATGCTCTTATGTTGCTATTTAATCAATTAGAGCACTTTTTTAGTTTTATGCGCCTTTTATATTTTTTTTTTACATTTTTGAATGTTGTAATTATCAGCATGGCCACGTAAAGATACGTTTGTATTTTTGGAAAAAAAGAAGCATTAAAAATATTTCTGGACCCGAGATTGTTGTAATTTTTTAATTTCGGACCCTGTGGATTTTCAATTCATGACCCCTGGTCTAGATTCTTGGTTAAAAGATAAAATGCGGGCAGTTATCATTCATTTTATGTAAACATTTCAAGCTCAAGTTACGCAAATTTTATCCATTCATTGCATTTTTTTCACGTTTCAAAGTGCATGCATGGTGCTATTCTATACAACCAAATCACTCTTGAGACACTCCTGCCTCCTTGTATGCACTAAAACATTCGTTCTGTTTCGACCTAAACCCGGCGTTAGAACGCGGTGTGTGTTTGATAGTGAAGTCTATATATATCATACTAAGATAGCCCCAAGTAAAGGCCCTTTGCGAAAAAAAAAATTAGTTACCTTTAAACCTATTAACTGGTTGAGTCACTCTCAGTAGCATCGACTGAAATTATTGTCCTGCTGCAGAACCCAAGTGTGTTTCAGCTGGAGGTCATGAACTTATGGCCCATCATTCTCCTTCAGTTTTGTATGGTAAAAAGCAGATTTTGTGATTTCATCAATTACAGCCAGTTGTCCATGTCCTTAATTAGCAATGCACCCCCGGACCATTACAAAACCACGACCCTGTTTGACAATTGGTGTGATGTTAATTTTCCTGAAACACTGCTTTACATCACACACTGTTCAAAAATTCAACTTTAGACTTATCAGCCAATAGAATATTCTTGCTTGCTTTTCACCTTGTGACTCTCCCACGTATAGACCCTACCCACCGACGTCACAAAACCACGTGCTCGCTGTATGGTTGAGCCCACTTGTCCGTCATTTTGTCTCTGTATTAGCATTGGTTTCAATTGATCGAGGAATTTAAAATGCATTTCATGGAAGACCCGGTGCTTTCTGATGTCGTAAACTCACTGGATGTGTTGCATAAAAGGCGTTAAGTGGAAAAGCTTCGTTCTATACAGTCGCCAGATCCATATTTGATGCCCAAATCGATGTTTTTCGACCCACTGTCTTCGCCTTGTCTGCCTGACATCTGCTACGCTGATATTTACAATTATCTTGTCCACACAAAATCAGCCTATTCTCACGAAAATTTGAAAAACTTCAAGAGCTTGGAGGCTTATAAATACTTCGTTGCTGGTTGGGTGAAACAGGTCCTCGTCCACGAAAATTCGGCAGGAATCTATCTTGTGCTTGGAAAGGTGAGTTACGAAATTTTCAATTCAAAATCTTTTGTTATTGCTAACATCCACTGTCAAGTCTAATGTATTTCATGTCGTTTGTCAATGGAGTTAAGGCTTTTAATGTTTATATGGTTTAGCGATAGCACTCTCACTACATACATACTTGTATGTTGTCGGCAATTAGCCTAGCAATGATCTTAATTGTGGTTATTTGTCAGCCCAAAACCCTCTAAGTATATCTTAAATGCATCTTACCGGATATAAAATGACTACTACATAGTCTGTGGTGATTTTTTGGTGCCCAGTTTTCACGTCGAATTGCAGCCGTCCATTTCGCTCTCCTCTTTGGATCCCTCGGAATACGGTAAAACTTCAAGTCTCTCCTTCCATCTTCTCTGTTAGTGCAACCAACAGCCACACACGCCTTCACCATTTTGATTATTAATGTTAAGGAGCAGAAAAACACGCCGTAAATAGGAGGAATGTACGTAGCCGTAACAGGTTAACACTATGTTTTGACGGACAATTGGGCGGTACCACTCAGGAGAGCGGAGTTGTGACGTCACGTGGGTAGGGTCTATACAATTTTTGCCAAATCTGTTCCCTATTCTTTAGTCCTGACCTTAGTTAAGGGAAGGACATTTCTTTGTTGAGCTGCGTTCATTTGTGACCTAGTATACATGTCACTGTGCTTTTGGGGTCTTTTTTTGTGTGGAAACGGGAAAATGTTTATCACGATCGCATTTTTTCCCTACTGGTGGATAATGCCTCTCACACTGGCTTAGAAAAAGCTTTGTGACGAGATTTAGAGATTTTTATTGATTGTGGTATTTGGTTGCACTTTTTGGAGCTCTTTTGGCCAACTTCTTTTTGTCTCACAGGTTGTATTTATGTGATTTATTGTTTAAATAGGTGTGGATGTATTAGGAATTGGGTGTGGTCATTGAAAAAAAAACTTTGCATTCCAAAAATGTCATCAGCTCTGATGAATTAATGATTTAACATGTGGGAAATTACTTTTTCACAGAGGGCTTGATAAAGTAATTTAAAATTTGCATCTTTATTAACTGGTCTATGTTTGTGATATTCAGTTGGGAAACTACCAAAAACAATTGAGAAAGGAGCAAATACTTTTTCACAGCTCTGTATTTTAAATATTTCAGGGCAATGTGAAATTTTTGTTAATTTAGATGATTGTATTTTGTTTTTATTGAGTAACATTTCAATTCGGATATGAGTAAAAGGATAAATACAGAAGTTTAGTCCTTTTGCAATAAAATTCTCTGTGACGATGACATTTGATGTGGTGCTATATAAAAATGATATATAAACAATAAAATAAAACTGTTGTAAAAGATTAGTTAAATAAGTACGTAGTTTCTAACTATGAACATAAATGAAAATAAAGTGGACGCTCGCGAAAGTAAACACAATGGGTTCCAGGACACAAGCTACATTGATTAAATATTTAACTTTGAATTTACAGCGATATAAAGTCTACATCAAGTCAAATGGAAGGTCTTAACACATTTGTGCAACCACATTATTTCACCTGTTTATATTTACTTCCTTACAAATAACATTTGAATATGGGTGTGTAGACATGCACTGTATTATACTGTATGTATACTGTATAGGCATGTGCCATTATGAGATTCTGACGGTATGATAAGCTTAAGCAAAAATATCACGGTTTCACGGTATTGCAATTAGAGTTCTAAAATGCGTTACTTTGAGATATCTGTGTTAAAAAACAACAACTTTTTTTCATTGATCAGGATTTTTCAAAACATATTAGCAAATTGGAACATAAGTGGTCATGTTAAGTTAGATAAAGAAAATAACAAATATTCTAAATAAAATTAAAATAAATACAGTCCTTTTGGTGAACGTAACCCACAGTCACAGCTTAACATCATTATCATCAGAACACGAATAATTGAATTATTTTCCATAAAAAGCACATGTGTATAGTGTTAGGGTTAGGGCTAGACTCGTATCATGTTTACATAATGCACACACTCTCTATCGCTACGCCAGAGAGAAAAAAAAAAAACACGTTTTACCCCTGCTAGATGCACTAAACACGCTAGAGTTATCTCTCATAGCTGGTGGGAAACGTTAATGATAGTGTTTAGTAACATCTAATTTTGTATAAAAGCGAAATCATATTTCGTTTTCTTCGATGGGGGAGGACTTCAGGGGTTTTACCTCCTCCAGCCACCGTGTAGCACAGCTGACTTATTGACACTGAGCAACAACCGGTGGGGGAGGGTTGAGCCTTGGGGATATCTCCTTGCATTTATGGTACATAAAAATAGGCTAATACCTTAGGGACCATATGACGGAAATTTTTTACGGTTTTGCAACCGTGACGTTTTCATACCACGGTATACCTTGAAACCGGTTATCGGCACATGCCTAATACTGTATATGTTGACAGCCATTTGAATGTGATTTTATTATGGTTGCGTTCACACAATGAAGATTTTATAGTCCGGTATAGTACAGTGGTACCTCTACATATGAAGGAAATTTGTTCCAGGACCTTGTTTGTAAGTCGAAATGGTCATATGTCGAGCAGGATTTCCCATAAGAATACATTATAATTCCATTAATTCATTCCACAGCCCAAAAACCTACACTATATCCACTAAATCCTTAATAAATACTGCTGTTACTATTGCAAATAGCAATAACAAAGAGCAAAACAAATACATTATGAGTAAAAATCAGAATAATAATAATATAATAGTAATAGTAATAATAATACCTGTAATAATGTAACAAATCGGGTTCTAATATGGCAGACTTTTTTTGCTTTACCTGAACGCACCGCGGGGCTGACGTGACTATTTTACTTTCTGTTTCGATGCTGCCACTGTGTTGCACAAATTGATGGAATGAATGATTAGAAACCTGAAGAAGCTGGCAATTTCTTTGGGGATGTTACCACAATTAGAATTGTCACATTAATTTGTAAAGACTGGCGAACTGAGGAGGGCCGCCGGCCGAGATCGACATTCTATGGCCCTATTGTCGATCCAGTTCATGGATACACACAGCATGCTTAGTCATTCATTCATTCATATTTTGCTATTATTTACAGCTTCATTTCAAGGGTAAGCGTCACCTTTTCGTTTTTTTCTCCACCTGCACAAACATTTTTTGATCCAGTGTTGATTTCTCTCACAAGAAAATCAGCCGTGCAATAAACAATACTTAAATGCAAAGAAAACGGTTTTGGTCAGCTATTTCTATAACACATATAAAAACTGATTTTCATTCAAACTTTTTATAATGATTTCCAAAATAAAAGTTAACAAAAACAGCAATAACCCCAACCTCTTTTTCCTAATTTTTATTTCCCTCATTTCCTCACATACTTAATGCCAAATTTTAACTACTTAAGAACATAAGATGTATATTAAAATTGAAGTTAATATAAACATTTAGCTATGTTGTGTTTTTTAATAATAAAGATATAAGTAACATAAATTCAGAAAAATAAGTACAAATTAATTATATTATGCGTGAAATGGAATACATTTTGAAGATAGCGCAAACATTGACTTTTTTAAATCATAAGGAAATGAATAAGTAGCCTAACAAATACAAGTCCAAGTACAAGTCAAATATAGGTCCAAAGTGCACATTGACAGCTAAGATGTTCTGAACCTCCCCATCAGAGCAAATAAAACTAAATATGATAAATAAGCTTCCTTTACTCTTGGCTTGCTCTTAAAAATTTGATCTATTTTCCGTTGCATTGCCCTTTTTTTGTTGCATCAATTCAACAAACTTTTTTTTTTTTTTTTTTTTTTTTTTGCTGTTTCAGAAAACGTTCACATTTGAACCAACCAGAGCTAACTATCTCTGGTCATCACATTTCAGTATGTCAGCCAATTAAACAGATAAATGAGTCCAGGTGTTTTGCTTTTCTGCGTGCATTAGCACATTGACGTGACTCGTCATCGTCAGACTCCGATAACAGCAGCAGCTGGGGAAACCTCCATGCTGTCCGTGGAATAAAATAAATAAACATCGGTGGAAACGGCTTACGTTACACAAGCCCTTTTTTATGCTTGTTGTGAACACTTGTGTATGTAAATCGGATGTTGATAGTTTGTTTTGTTCTTGGAGATAAAATGCATGTTATTTTACATAGCGATTTGACAGTTGCCGTCATATTTTCGGAATCAAGACACCGTGTACCGGAACAGCATTCCGGCCCTGAATCTTATACCGGGACTGCGTTCCGGCCCTGAATCTTAGCAGAACTGCGTTCCTGACCGTTCCGGCCCACTTTCACCCCTGGCCGTGCGTCCGTCTTCCGACAAAACAAAGAAACTGCAGCGCTGTAAAAAATTGTCGTATTTCGAGCATGTCGTCGGATGTAGAAACAAATGGCGAGTCAAATTTTATGTCGGATGTCGAAAAGATCCGAATGTCGAAGCGATCGTATGTCGAGGTACCACTGTATTTGCTGTTAAGGTCGTTGATGGTAGCTTTTCAAGCTACCATTATTCTACCTTATCTCAGTTGTGCTTTGAATATGGCTTACATTTGTGTAAGACAGCAGCTTTTTAAATGACACTGAGGCGCCTCATGCGTTCTTTTCCTTCCTATGTGTGTTTGTGTGTGTAGATGAGTGAATAATGACAGGCTGCGGCTCCTCTGAGGGGATTGATAATAGCCTGGGCTGTGGGTCTCTGGGGAGAGCAGGTAGACACTCCACAGTCCTGACCCTGCGCTCTCACGTTACCAAGTGCTGGGCTCTCACAACGTCTCTGTTCCGTCCAAATCCCCACCCCTGAACCACAGAGCCTCCACCCACCACCCACCTTCAGTGCACCATTACATCACTGCCAGACCTTCTTGTATGTATCTTATATTAAGCGCATTCTCTTCATTATTAAGAATTAGCCACATTCACAGCTTCACCCTTACCAATCACTTGCCCACCACTTCAGCTCAAGACTTTCCAGATTAGCTTGTTAGTTCACAATGTAGTCTATATGCGCATGAAGTGTTCCGACTCCAACTGGAGAACTGTATGCTTCAACACAAGGGCCTTGGCTACACTCCAAAAGGAGAGAGAGAAAGAGAGAGCAAGGCACAGGTCCACTGACTCATATCCTTCCCTTTCTGAGTCTACTCCAGGAATGATGTAATGCTTTTGGCTTTCCGCCCTCCCCCCACCCTGTGCCTGCCTACCCCAAGATTTTGTCCCTCCCTCCTGGAGTCCTCTCGCCTTTCTCCCCTTCGCTCTCTCCCTCCAACATCCAACGTTGATGCACTCGCCCCGTGCCGGGGTGAAGTCACTGGGCTCGGGGTAGACACAGCAGCTAAAAACTTTCGGACGTAACCAAAACATCCCAGGGCCAAGTTCCAGACGCTTGGGAGACGGTGGTGCCGTTGCCATGGAAACCGAAGTAAACAGAGGGAGAAACAAGGGCCTCAAACAGCTTGCAGCTGCCTGGCTCTCCGAGTAAACACTACACAGGACCTGCCCCTGATTTACTGCCTTTAATCACTGGTGGGAGGAGAGTGCCATGGGGTTTGGGCTGAGGAAATAAAACGAATCTGATCAAATAAATCAGCGCTAATGGGTTAAGACACAGGCTGACTTTTATTAGCTGGCTAGTGGAGGATGGATACTAGGATGGCGCTACGCTGTAAGAAAAGATGGGGTGGATCTCGGGTGGGGGTGTTCACATTTCACGGAGACACTGGATGAGGCAAAGACAAAGTGAGGAGAGCTCGTGAATGATAGTCTGCTATGAATTAGTGGCTTGTTGCTCAATAATTTTACTAGATGTGATGTGGCACTATGAGGACACCAAGGATTTGTCTTTCATTCCATATGAAAGATTGTGAAAGCTTGTCTATAAATTCATCTCACCACAAAATGAGATAAACCTACTGGCAACATTTTTTACACTGTCCAGATGCTTTTTGTCTTAGGGTAAGATGCTGTGTCACAGTGAAAGTGCACACTGTTACATCGAAGTCTCACTTCTTTGGGATCCTGATAAATGAGGGGCTTTTTGTTACCAATTTTGCAGAATCTTTCTGTGCAAAGTCGGCTAGTGCTAGCTATTTCTACAGGTTCGCTTGGTACAGTATTTATATTTATTTGCATTTACTGTACATTAAAAAGGTCTAAAACTATTTAAACTGTTCAATTTTCCAGTAATCCTTTGTTGTGACTCAACAGCACACTTCTGGTAGATATGATGCCGGCCATTGATTGGTCAGCAAAATGATCCATCTTCTGGATTAACGAGAACAGTAAGACATGTACAGTCCCTGACAAAAGTCTTGTCGCTTATCCATTTCGTAGAAACAATTGCTAATAACCTGATTTTTAATGATTCAATTGGTTTCAGAAATGGCTCACATGAAAGCTAAGACCCTTCCAAATGATGTTGAATGTACAAAAATATAATTGTTTCACTGAAAAAGATTTATAATTAAATGAAGAAATAAAGGTCAAATTTTGGCAAGACAAAAGTTTTGTCGCCTACAGAAAGTAGTGTGGAAATTGAATAAAAAAATGTACTTCAAATACAAAAACATGTTACATAATATAAGCGAATTAAATAGTGGTGCTGTGAGATCCAAATTTAATATTTTGTATAACTTCCATGGGCTTGAAGGACTGTATCCATGCAGTTCGGCAAGGATTCATACAATTTATTGATGAAGTCATCAGGAACATTAAAGCAGTCTTGCTTGCCTCCCAGAGTTCATCAGCATTCTTGGGTTTCGTCTTCCATGCTTCCTCTTTCATCCTACCCATGTCTGGTGACTGGGCTGGTCAGTCCTGGAGGATCTTGATCTTCCTTGCCTTGAGGAACTTTGAGGTAGAGATTGAAGTATGCGATGGAGCACCATCCTGCTGCAGAATTTGTCCCTTTTTATGGTTAGGAATGTAAGAGGCAGCTAAGATTTGTTGATATTTCAGACTATTTATGTTGCCTTCCACCCTGCAGATCTCTCGCACACCCCCATACTGGATGTAACCCTAGACCATGATTTTGCCACCACCAAACTTCTCTGTTTCTGTTCGCTGCTACCCCCGTCTCATCTGACTAGAGGGACCTCTTCTTGCTCCTTTACTCCACTGTATTTTTACGGACTATAACTTCGCTTGCTAATTCCCATTAGTAGTTCTGGGGTTCCTGTCTATCCGTCCTGGGAGTGGATCTCTCCTGACTGTGGTACTCCCCAAGGTTTCTCATTTTTCTCCCAATTGTCTCTGGAGTTTTTGGAGTTTTTCCTTGCCGGCATGGAGGGTCTTAAGGATAGGGGATACCCAGGACTTGAACTGTATCTATTCATCTTTGTTGCTTCATTTCTAATTGTGTATCATATTGCCTCTGTAAAGCCCTTTGAGACTTCTGTTGTGATTGAGGGCTATACAAATAAAATTTAATTGAATTGTTTTGTGGCAAAATGTGGATTTTTCAGATGAATCTTCCATTGAATTAAACCACAGTCGCCGCAAATATTGCAGGAAACCTACTGGAGCCCACATGGATCCGAGATTAACTCAGAAAACTGCAGTTTGGTGGTTACATCATTACCAAAATCATGGTCTGCGGTTACATCCAGTATGGGGGTGTGCGAGAGATCTGCAGGGTGGAAGGCAACATAAATGGTCTGAAATATCAAAAAATCTTAGCTGCCTCTTACATTCCTAACCATAAAAAGGGACAAATTCTGCAGCAGGATGGTGCTCCATCGCATACTTCAATCTCTACCTCAAGGTTCCCCAAGGCAAAGAAGGTCAAGATCCTCCAGGATTGGCCAGCCCAGTCACCAGACATGAACATCATTGTGCATGTCTGGGGGAGGATTTCTAGGATTGTTTGTTGACTTGTATGAATCCTTGCCGAACCGCATGGATACAGTCCTTCAAGCCCACGGAAGTCACACAAAATATTAAATTTGGATCTCACAGCACCACTACTTAATTCGCTTATGTTATGTAACATATTATTGTATTTGAATTACATTTTTGGTTCAATTTCACACTACATTCTGTAGGCGACAAAACTTTTGCCTTGCCAAAATTTGACCTTTATGTCTTCATTAAATGAAAAATCTTTTTTCAGTGAAACAAATATATTTTTGTACATTCAACATAATTTGGGAGGGTCTTAGCTTTCATATGAGCCATTTCTGAAACCAATTGAATAATTAAAAGTCAGGTTATTAGCATTTGTTTCTACAAAATGGATAAGCGACAAGACTTTTGTCAGGGACTGTAGTACAGTAAGATATGTAGGCTACTGAAACAGACATTTTGGTTAGGATCAAATTAATTGTAGTGCTAGGTGTTGATGGGGTTTAGTCACAAGTGTTATTGGCTGTTATTGGTTGAAAACTGTAGAACATGTTATTTCTTGCCCTTCTGACACCTCCTTACTTTGCTCTAAACATGACATTGAACTTTCAAATGTTGGTCGAGACAACATTGCTTCTAGTGAAGTTGTTTTAGTCATTTTAAATTTGTTGTATATCTCATAAAGGTATCTTTCTCATTAATTTTACTCATTTTTCTGGCAGTTAAAGCACTCAGGTTTTTGTGGTTCTTGATTTTCCAGCTGAAGTTAACTGGAAACTTGCTGATCACTGGCAAGATCGTAGGTACATGATACAGGTAGTCTTAGTGGTCCATTGAAAAGAAAGAAAAAGTGATTGATTTAAAGCAATACCAAACTTTTCAACCATTATAAAATATTTTCATAACATCTGGGATGATATGTTGACTGAGAACTATTTGAATAACACCTCTTTCATATCTTGAGGGGGTCTGTATCGCTTTCATCAGTACTAATTAACTTTGTGACGGATGGCAGGAACCTTGCGCACAAAAAAAAAAAAAAAAAAACTACAAATGCGCTGACTGCTATACGGCATATGCCAGCTTCCCCATTCATTAGAAAGACGGAAGTCGATGCTAACGCTTTTGGGCGAATTCTGCAATGATAGCAGAGCAACAAAAGAGACAAAAAGTTTTGTCTGAGGAGGAAAAAGAAAGGGAGGCTAACATATACAGAATAAACATTGGTCCAGCCTTCACTTGCTGACGTAACACCCCCCCCCCCCAACCGAAATCGTCAGCGCTGACGAGTTCGAGTGGGTGGTGGGGTTTGCCACACTATGGGGCAGTTTACATGGTGACTCTGTGACACCAAGACGCAATGACTGTGTTGTGGAATGGCCTCGCCTTTATATGGTGTCGGTGAAAACGGAAGGCTAAGACGCAAAGATGCATTGAATCCAAGCTCCAAAGTGAAAGGATTCGATTGCGGAGGCTTGAGGGGGCTTGCTCCACATCCATATCAATGGAAAGCTCCCGTGCCAATAACGTCAACACTCGCACAGGTCACATTGGGCGTGTGCAGCGGTGCTACGAAACATAAAAAAACAGCAAATATGGCGGAACGTCGGCTTTAATTCACTGTTTTTATATTATGGTTAATTTACATATGTTGAATGTTTCCATTTTTGTGCCTTTTGGTTCAAAAGAAAAATGCCGTTGCTTGTAGTGGGCGGGTATGTTGTCTTCAGGGATGAAGAGGTTGTTGGGGTCAAACTGCATCATTGGCTGTCGCCTTATAAATCTGCACTGCCCCCTATGGCCTGGCATGAATACTACATCGTTTTCATGCGAAATTGCGACATTGTTCGAATGGTGACAGAACCATATAATTGCAAATTTGAAATTTTTCGTATTTTCGGATTAACACCATGTAAATGGCCCCAAAGCTACACGGTTGCTAACCATCATATGCTATTGTTTAGCCACAACTGGATTCATGGCCTTATTACTATTCATCCTTCACACAGCTGCTAGAAACAGAAATGTTGTTTAATCCATCTGCAGGCGACTGGGAGATCTATGTGGATGTGCTCTGATCCTCATGGGAAACGCAGTCTTACCTATGGCAAAACACTACCGCTTTTGTTCACCGGCGTCGCTAAAATCGACCAAAACTAAAAAGTTACCAAGTGTTGCTTTAAGGGAAAATGGTGCATTACCTAAAAACAATAACATACCATATAATTTCAGGATGTGTTTTGAAACATTGAGGGACTTCTCTAATATACAGAAAGAGAGATTATCACAGTTTCATATCAACAACAGAAAAAGCTCTGTCCTCTTTGAGCTTCCACCTCGACCTCAGTATCTCCAGCAGCTGTTAGTCAGATGACCTGGCACCGGTCAGCCGAGTAGGGCTGGAGTAGCTCAAACAACTAAAATTGACAAAGAATAAAATAATCTTAAAATGAATTTTAATGTGCATAGGCAGACTATGGAGGGAGGCCAGAAACAATCATGTGCTCCCTCTTCCATGCTCCAGCTCAGAGGTAAGCAGCAGCATTTAAAGCTGTTTAAGGGAGCAATGTTTGAGTATCTCTTGTTTTTATTCTGCAAATGACGTGCTTCATCACTGGTATGGTGTAACACTATTGACTTAACAAAAATGTCCCGTGGCAGACCAAACGCCACTGTAGCGCTTGATGGTTTTAATTTGGCTTCAACTCACTCTCCTTCCTGAATCACATCTTTTGCGCCCAAGTTCTCCTTTCTCAGTTTTACATCGACACTCTGTCTTGATTTTCCAACTGCATTGTCCCTAATCTTTAATTTCTGTAATCACATTTGTCCTTAGTACAATTTAAACATGATCTATCTTTTCCTTTCCTTGCACAAACAAATCTCTGATCCTCTCCCGCAGTCTTACCTAAGCCATCTGATGCCTTCCCTCTCCGAATCCTTCATTTCCTCTTCTCCATCTACCTCCTGCCCCCTCTTCCTCTCTTCCATCCACCTCTGATCCCTTTCTTCCTTTCCTCTGTCTACCTCTGATCCCCCTTTTCCACACTTCCCCATGCAGTGATCCCGGTGAGGCATGTCCCTGAGTGCGAGCTGCTTGTGCAGGAGGCTGCATGTGTGGTGGCCCCGGGGCAGGGATGACAGAGCCCCGCTGGAATGAGAGGGAACAGAGACTGGGCGTTCCTCTACAAACGCACTATTAAACGCACTGCAGTACACAATGAGCTCATCTTAATTCAGGTCAGATGTACATCGGATGTTCTCTTGCTTTCTTTTTGTCTCTTTTCATTTTCTAATCAACTCCACACCATTCTCTGGAACTTTTAATTTATGCGTATTCTGAAGTCCTGTAATATCCTATAAAGTACTGTATACACTAAGTGCTGTGCATGGTGGATTTTTTTTGGCTCATGGGGAGAAGTGTAATTGTCAAGTCGGGACACGAGGACACCTCAGGCAGTTTGTAGAGGTCTTGCTCTCCTGCACTCAGGAAAAGACCTCCCTTCTTATCTCATCGAACCAAGCCGAAACACTAATAAAATGTGTTTTGTTTAAATTGTCAACTCCACGAGGTTAAAGTTTATCTATAGAACACAAAATGCCTAAAGCGCTGTCTAGTACGGAGCATTTCATCGTTTTGGCAGGTATAGAAACCATAAGCAGACTGAAATATTCAAATGCTAAACGGCGCTGTATTTAAGAAACGTCAAACGATACCAGATGCCTTTCTGTTGGCACGCTTGTTCAATTGGAGACAGGGGAAAATGTATATTTAATGTGCTTTGCATTCAGGACTCACAATCAGAGCAGTACTAAATCACTGCTGTAAGGGTTCTTATTTTTTCGAAAATTCTTGATAAATGGAAAGAAAAGTGTAGAATGTAAAATGGAAAATTTGAAAGAAAAAAAAATAATTAGTATACTAGATAAATCCAAACCCAGAGGTATTCAAACCTTAAATCCAGGCCTTCTCAAACAGTGCGTGCAATGCCGGGAAGGAGGGGTGGGGGGAATGTAACCCTTGGGAACATGTTTTTCTTTTTTTTGTTATAGGCCGTACTAGAATAAAGTGTAATTTCTCATCCACTGCGCTCCCATCGTTATGGTATCAGGCTTTTCTGCACCAAGCAAACGATATGAAGAGTGTAAATAAACAATGAAAGAAACCCTTCAGAAACAACTTTTTTTGCACAGAGATGAAATGAAATGCTGCAAAAGACGGAGATAATGAGACAAAAGAAAGTTACCCTAACTCTAGGAAGAGGAAGTATGACAAAATGTAGTTGCATATGTACAGTGGTATGAAAAAGTATTTGAGCCTTTTTGAATTTCTCACATTTCTGCATAAAATTACCATACTATCCTTATTAAAATATGAAAACCTATAAATGTTTGGGTGGTTTAAGTTAAAGCAGATACTGTTTTTTCATTTGTGTGATTTTGACAAAGATCAGATCACATTTGGTGGTTATTCTGTGCAGAAATGTTGGAATTTCTCACAATGCTACATAAAATCACCATATTATCCTCATTAAAATATGAAAACCTATATATGTTTGGCTGGCTCTAGTTAAAGGAGACACTGTTCTTCATTTGTGTGATTTTGACAAAAATCATATCACATTTGGTGGTTTTTCTATGCAGAAATGTTGGAATTTCTCACAATGCTGCATAAAATCACCATACTATCCTCATTAAAATATGAAATCCTATATATGTTTGGGTGGCTCTAGTTAAAGGAGACACTCTTTTTTCATCTGTGTGATTTTGACAAAGTTCAGATCACATTTGATGATTATTTTATGCAGAAATGTGAGAAATTCTAAAAGGTTCAGATACCTTTTCATACAATTGTAGTACTTAGCCAGTTTAAAAAAGGACTTCTTTTTTTTTTTTTTTTTTTTTAATTATTATTATTTCAGGCAAATAGATGCACTATATATTTTTTTTTTTCTGGTACTGATAACCATTGTGTCATTCTTTTTTGTGAGTGAACTGTAATACAATGTTATACGGAGGTGTACTAATTAAAATGTTATCAACAAATGATATTACCTTTATTTATTTATTTATACATTTATTTTATTATACCAGGAAATAATTGAAAATCACAGTTTTAATATAACAAAGCTATGTGTAAGGCCTCATACATGTTTTAGATTGACTAACTTCTATTTGCTTAAAAGGCAAAGATAAGAACCGCAAATAGCTGGTGGCTCAAAGGTGTGAAAATTACTGTGCATTTTCATGCAGAATGGAAACAAATGACTTCCTTCAGTGCTGAGATGCAATACACGAGGTTAAACACCAAAATGTGAAACATTGGAGACATTTTGTCATATTAAGATGGGAATGGGAATGACTAAACTAACCTTGACTGACTATGAGGACAGTTACAGTAATTAATTGATACTGACTTTTTAAATATATGAATTTATTGGTTGACAGTGACTGCAAAACATGTTTAATCCATTTCAACTGTTGTTAATGGCAGTTATTGAGAATGTGAAAATTACTCACTGAATGTTCTAAATTCCTTTTTTAATGCTAACAGAGAAATTATGCACTGTGTGAATTTAACTTTCCATCAATAAACGCACTTTTTTAATGAACTAGACTGAACCAAGTAGTGCATGCCAATGTCTTAATAAATTCCAGACATTAACAATCAAAATAAAACCGATAACATTGACCAAATTTTCAATGAACAACTTATTAAATGGTAGTAATAAATTAGCCTTAATTATTATGATTAATTTTATGATAATAATTAAAGGGGTTCTTGTCCAAAACAACACGTATGACTAAAAGCTATGCTCAACTGTTGACCCTTGATTGAAATAACACATTTCTATGACATCAACCATTCAGAAATGACATCTTACAAATAAAACAAATAAATCGCCACTCAATTTACTCCATTGCATTTAAGCTAATTGTACGACGTAATGGAAACAACTGGACTGAAACCCTCTCAGGAGCCAAAGCAGAATAATGTCATTCTAAAACCCTCTCAGGAGCCAAAGCAGAATAATGTCATTCTAAAAGTCTTGTGCCCACACCCATCTTCCAGGACATCCCGCGTTATAACTTGACAAAAAAAATAAGTTGAGGTTTGCGTAGAATGTTGTATCTCATGGTTGACTAGTAATGTTCAACTCATTTAACTTTGACACAACTCAGCCCCAGATGTTTACAATTGAAAAGCATTTAAATCAGTTGGAGACCCCTTTCCTTTGTATGATAATGATAGCCATGACTTTCAGAGTTTCTTATTCTTAGTTTTTAACACTGGTTTGTGTCAGTGTCGCTCCCCAAAGACCATTTTTGGGGACACGGGAAAGAGAAAGGCGAGGAAAAAGGAGGGCGAGCGAAAGAAGTCCTCAGGTTTCACAGCTGCAGGCCCAGCTCAACTCTAAAGTAAATGGACTTGAGGAAAGCCAATCCTAATTGATTCCAAGCCTCAAAGCTCTTTAGTAAACATTGTGGGGCAATGAAAATGACTTGTTATCCTAATTCATTGGATGCTCGCACTGTGTGTTTTACAAAGCTGAAGAACAATTCAAGGAAGCAAAATGATGCGGTTTGGTCGTATTTTCCTCTTTTAACAATATAACCTCTGCTGAGCTCATATAGAAAGAATAAAAGTTTATAGCCTAGGCCTTCAGCAATTGCTTGGAAAACTATCAATCCCAAACCAGGATGCCTGTTTTATTGTACGTAAAGGTATTTTAAGTACAGTTATGCAACTTCGTTCAATAAATTAGCCTCAAAGGATGAAATACAACATAAGTGTAGACGGGGAAAATCCAATGTTAGATCAGCAGCAGTGATTACTAATACACGTGGCCAGGGTCAAACAATGAATTTGAGCACAATACTTAATTCCTGGCTTTAACTTACGAAGAATGTCAAATGTCCTGAAACCTGTTAGTTTAGCATAAAAAATTATTGCAGAAATTCTTTACATTAGGGCTGTAAGTGATCGAACATTGTAGTAATCGAGTGTTCTACTGAAAATTCCACCGAATAATCAAGTAATGGGATAAAACATACTCTTTGTTAGGTAAAGACATTATAAATATGCATGAGAAAATAAGACATTTCTAGAAGTAAGATCGGGCCTAAAAAAAATCCAGCCCAATCCGACCCAGGTCCGCGGGTGTTAAAGCCAGACGTGGCCCGAGCCCGATCAATTAACTTGATTTGCAGGCCCGAGCCCGAAACAAACCTGAAAATGTATGTTTTATTTTTAAGACTCAAGAGGAAAGTGAGGGGATGGGTCAGTAAGACCTGGACAGCATTATTATTGATGGGTCAGCTCGGCCATGCACTGCGCAACTCCTTCAAGCAGCGGGCCGCCCACATCAAGAGGAGCTATTCACAAACACGCACGTAGCGAACTAACGGTGCATTTCTGTTCAAAAAGTACGAAAGCTGTACCACATACAAACAGGAAGGATTGTCTCAGGAGTGATTTGTTTGAGGATTCAAGGTAATTGTTATATTTTTCGTACCATGCATGCATTTTGAAACGTGAAAAAATTGAGAAATTAGCCTCTAAGGCATTGGCATCATAGTTCGCAATATTTACATAAAATAAAAAATGCTACCTGCACGTTTTTTTGGGGGGGGGTTTGCCTTTAACCAAGAATCGAGACTGTTTTACATCCATATCTATTAAAAAATCAGGGATTTAAGCATTTATTCACAAGAATTTCAACATAAAAAGCTCTTTGTTGTGGTAAGGCGGGACCACAGTGAACTTAAAGATGAGCCGCACATTCGACATATTTACATAAAATAAATTCTACCTGCACGTTTTTTTTTCTTTTAACCAAGAATCGAGACTGTTTTACGTCCATATCTATGAAGAATTCAGGGATTTATTTACAAGAATTTTCAACGAAAAAGGCTCTTTGTCTGTGATTTCACTCAGACAGCTTTGACGGCCTCGCCAACAATGCAGGCTCCCTATTTATCAGTCCATCCAATTACATTATGAAGTCTACGTGCCAGTAAAGTTTTTAAAATGCCTGCTCAGTGTCGAAGTGAAAGTCTTTCTGCTCTCATATGAGAGCAAAGTGCCACATTTGTCACATTCACTGAAGCCAACAGAGGTTTCTGCAGCATCTTCAACAATCAATTTGGAACCTTTTCACACCCCACTCTTACCGGTGCGTGTTTGTTTTTTCAATTCCACCATCTTTAGTTTGCTTTTAACTTCTTGCTGTTCCATATCGAAATACCAGGTCAAAAATATGTAATGGATGTGAAAGGGAACATTAAAAAGAGGGTAGGACCGCGGCGTTCACATGCGAAGGGCATGTTCTGGTTCTGTGGCTCCTGTTTGCAATTACCATACAGCGCCTTCTCTGTGTATTATTTCATTTAATTTATTATAAAATTATTTATTTTATAATAAGTATTCCTTAGTTTAACATCCATATATTGTTGTATACATTATATATATATAGCTTACTCTGTAATATTTTTCATGGGCTGAAGTTCCTGCCATATTTTCCCAACAGCTTCAATCACATCTTCAGTGTTGACCTTATCTCCAAACTCAAGCTCTCTGTGTTCCAGCAAAATTCCCTGTTGGTCAGGTCCAACAACAATATATATATATATATATATATATATATATATATATATATATATATATATATATATATATATATATATATTTTTTTTTTTTTTTTTAAATAACCAACCAAACCCGTACGTAATAATTGACATTTTGGGCCATAGCCAGGTTCGGACTCAGGCTCGGACTTAAGATCTTACCTCTAGACATTTCACCTAATACTGAACCATTTTTAGACAATGACTGTCTTTATTTTAGATGTACTGTACATTTTTGAAAACAGCCAACAATCGCATCTAAGATGTGACTACAAAAAACACTTTACTGCTTTCACTCGAAAAACTTAAGATCTTTAAAAAAATTCTTATGTCTTACCTAAAAATGTCATTATGCTTGATAACACGCATCACTTCAAGTTGGGTGTTTTTCCCACGGGTTTCAATCAAATTTTCATTTGTATAAAGTTATTTTTAAGTTCTAGTTAAGTTTTAAATTAGTCTAAATTGTAAGTCCTGATAGGATTTTGAGTTTTTGCAGTGTGCAAAATAAATGTATGATGCCTGCTGTATTGGAGCACATATAGTCACCAGTGCTACTTGGTGATTTATCCATCTATAACTACTAAGCTAAAATTGACAGTTAACTTTATTATGTTTTTATTTTAAACCCTCATCACTCTACAGCGCTGTGTTTTTACAGATTACCGGTAATTAAAGCCTGTATGAAAGACACGTTAGCCACGCATCGACAGTAGTCAGGGCTAATGTTATGTTAGCAAGGTACAGTAATGTTAATCTTATATATTAGCGCTACTTTAACTTAATTTTAACTTTTCCCGAGTATCGCTCCTCTGTTCTCGGAGCAAACATGGTGCCTTCGGTAGAGCTGCAGCATTTAAGACTGTGCGGTCGTGTCATGCACGCGCTGTCTTACAATGAACATGACACAGTGTTTTACTTGGTGTCCAGCTTAAAATGCTACCATACTTTTGACATTTTCTGCTTTTTCTTGGTGCCTTTCTCTTCGCTTTTGTCGGCTTCTTCGTTGTTACCCCTATATTCACGCATGGTTGAAATCAAATATATATGCCACCTCTGTCTTCCTTCTGTATGCACGTGACATCAGCGCGTTGTGCCGCATTCAAAGTAATCCGGGCAACACGTCATACTTAGAGCTGGCAAAATTAAACGATTCCTCGAGGCGGAGAAAATTCCTTGAACAATTTTTAAAATCGAGTTACTCAAATTATTCGAGTTATCGTTTCAGCTCTACTTTACATAATTAGTTGGCAGGTAATTAGCAATTCATACGTTTTTCCCTCCCTTCTGTGAATCCATTATTTCCCTAATATTCAAACAATTAGAAGTCAAAACATTGACTAACTGGATTATCTAATGGGTTAAATCAACTAGCTCTGTGGATTTTTATGTGATGGCACTACTGAAGAATACTAGCATAGGAAATGGTGGTTCTGTGGACAGTCTTTCCATGAATTAAATCACCAAAATGTGCTTCTGGAGATTACCCATCTGAATGGCTTCTTCTCACTTGGGTGAAACCCACCGAGGCATGGAAAGAACATGCAAACATCAGCCAAATTATTTCGCTTTGCAATATCTTAACCACCAAACGACTAAAGTTGCATTCGGAGATTACTTGTATAATAACAAGATGATTGTTTACAAGCAGAAGGCATCTTGCTAAACATTAAACAAGCACATATGTAATCATAAACCAGGGAGTAGGGGAACATTTTTCAGTAAGGTGAGGAGTTTTTAATGACAGGTAAACTCAGGTGAAGCAGGTCCCGCAAAGTCTAGGTTACTGGCTGTGATTGCCGCTGCACCTCCAAAGCGGATGAAATTCCATCCTTGTCCTTGACAAAGAGCCTGACGGGATGTCAGTCAGGCTTATAGCAGCGATGGGGCTCCCATCCAATATTCACAAGCTTCTCAAGCTGTAAATCTACACAGGATAACCTCGAAACAGCACAGGCCCAACACTGAGACATCTCAATGTCTAGCTTTCTACAGGCCTGGTTTAAAGTAACACAGAGTTGGCACAAGTCTGAAGGTGGTTGGGTTGGAAACACAGGCAGTCGGTCAGCGTAATCATAAGAGTTTGATAAAGAGTACAACAACCTCCACAAGAAGACTTTCCCAGAGGGTTTTCGGTCATACATATCAAATCTTAGCACAGCTGAAAGACTTCACTGTCACTAAATACCGTACTTTGCTTTATCTGACAAGGGCCATATTTGGTAACTTACAGTGAGTGCTTTGAGACGATTTCTGCACACTTCACAATGAGACTGAACACTCAATCAGGCAGCAAAGAAAAAATATGATAAATCTTTTTTTTCATGTGACTCCAGAATTACATTCTGCTGATGAAATTTGATTGTCACAACAACAGAGAGTCGCATGAGGAAAAAGAAAACTTGTCAACAATAACGCGTTAACGTCCATGATTAATCTGGAAATATTGACGCATTAAAAAAATAAATAACGCAATTTACCGCTCACACTAAGTTTGGCCACAACTGCCTCCCGTAGTCCCACACGATGATGTTTACATTCTCCGCGCGGCAATGCAGGACAAAATGCAGCCAGCCACGATGAGTGAGGATGATGACCCAGGACTGCTTCATGGCAAATTCCATTTTAAAAAGCTGCCTAATGGAAATCTGGATAAAATAGAAGTTGTGTGCACATACTGCTGTGATGAACTGTCCTTCCATCGAAGCGCAACCAGCCTAAAGTACCACCTTCGGGCAAAGCATATCTTCGCTAGTGTTAGCAATGACGCTAACACCGCAAACACAAGCCGCAGTCATCAAGCTACACTGGCAGAGTGCGGACTCCAACTTGTCAACAAAAGGACAACAAGTAGGTTGACTACTGCTATCGCTAGATGGGTAGCCAGAGACTGTAGAGTAGACCCATTAACTTAGTCGAAGACAAGGGCCTTGAAAATCTCATCCAGATAGCATCGGGCGACCCAACATACAGAACTCCTTCACGGGCAACTATTGCCACAAAAAATCATGAACTTTTTGAAAATGAAAAGGCAACGAAGGTGGAGCAACTAGCCAGAGTTACGTTTGTTGCACTGACAGGAGACCACTGAACAAAAAAACAAAAAAAGGGTATGACTGGCTAACTTAAGCAGTGTTTCTAAACACCTTTACACACATTTTAGTGTAATGTTTTTCAGTTAAGTGTGTGAAAATTGACAAATTATTATTATTATTTTTTTAAATCTCACACAGCTTTCAGGCCATTTAATGTAAAACTGCAAATGCTGCATTTATTTGTGTGAAATGTTTAATTTAACAGACAAGTTGTTTACACATTTTTTGAAACACTAGCTATTGTTACTGTATTGTGCTTGTCTGCTCTTTAAAGAGCATACGACATGAGAAAAAAGTCTTAAATAGCATTATTATGTGAATTAGAATCATATTTTGAGACGATTCGACTGCATACAACAATTTAGCAAAGCGCAGATGACGAGAAATTATTCTTTTAATCTGCCAGTTAGCCACGCCTACCATTATAGGGCTCCAGCGTCCCCAACAGGTGGATGACGTCAGCGGGAGAATGGGCTCATCGGTTTTACTATTCAGCCCATTGAGGGGGAATTATTCAGAACGAGGAAACGCGATGAAGTGAGCTGCAAAATGTCATTGTTTCTGTCTCTTTACTTCAATATTTTTACAGGATATTCTTTTTATCCAAGTATTTTCCCCAATTGCTAAATAAATGGCATGGTCATGACAAATAACAGTCTTGTGCTAAACGGAATATGAAATAATAAAAATGCATTTATTCAAGACGACATGGCAAAATTACTCCATAATGGTCAAAACTGTCGACTTCACCTTTACTGTTGCACCTCCCGAACGATATTTTATGCCACCTAAATCGGGCTTATGTCATTTCCCTTCCCCGGCTTCGAAGAATGTGAACAAACCAAAAGGCGTGACAGCTAGCCGACATGCTAACCCGAACCGAGTGATGTTTCAAAGTCTTTGAAGCAGAAAATCACACATAACTAGCTCGGATTATTTGACATGACGACTGGGCTGTCGATTGTCTTCGCGGATCGCCAAACCGCCCGGCGGAGAGCAATTTAAAGTTCGTTCCCCGGAGGAGGGCGGCTGCAGTTGTTGTGCAGCTAACGTGCAGCTGATGTGCACGAGGAGAGCTTTTCACATGCCTATCAATGATCAAACATAAGTAGTCCTTTATTTAAAGAAAGTTTGTAGTGTTTACTTTGTAATCGCTGTATTAATATTTGACATAATACAAAACAAGATGTTTACTCACTTCCTCGTAAGTCCAATGGTCCCACAGTAGTAAGTCTTGGCCAATATCCACGGTGAATGGGAACCTTTTGAAACTCCAAATAGGCGCACACGCCTCTCCCTCATAAAGCAAGATATTTCTGCAGCCGTTTGGCTGGCATGATGAGAAAAATAAACGTATTAATCCGCAAAATCAGCTGAATCCTTAGTCCTCATACACAACAGTACGGCTGTTTAGTGAAGAGGACGCCTTCTCCCGTACACGTCACAGCGCCCTCCTCCTCAATGCAAGACCGAAGCCAGAAGTCACTCATTTTCATGGCGCGGGATTAAAAAAACTAAATAAATATAGCGATCGCTTCCACACACATCCAAGCGGTCCATATCATTCAGGAGCATAAAATACCGCGTGTATTATGAAATAAATATGTTTTGTCGTGTCACATGCACTTTAAGTTAGCAGTTAATTTTGGGCAATATGCCAAACGGTACTTGAGCCACATTGTTCGTCTGAGGCACTTTAATCTGTTAAACTCTTTTCCGTATAATACAATTTATTTTATTTTATACGAGCTGAGTTGTTAAATAAAATTTTAAAACTCTATTTGGTTAAGTATTAATTCATTCATACATTATACATTTCATCTAAAAACAAATTTTAAGTCAATTATAGTATTTTCCTAGATTTTCTTTCCTGAAGAGCAACTTTATTCATCCCGAGGGAAATGTGATTAATCATGATTAATCACACAGTTGACATATGATTAACTAGATTAAATTTTTAAATCATTTGACAGCACTAAAAAAAAACAACAAATATTTAGGTAAAACATTTTCATAATAAAATATTTCCTTTTAAAGCAACATGGGATAACTTTCCAACCTTTATAAAATATTTTTCATAAAATTTCCCCATTCATTAT
Organism: Corythoichthys intestinalis; assembly: GCF_030265065.1. NCBI lineage: Eukaryota > Metazoa > Chordata > Actinopteri > Syngnathiformes > Syngnathidae > Corythoichthys > Corythoichthys intestinalis. The sequence goes on from NC_080398.1 coordinate 15,967,798, forward strand.
AAAGACGGAAGTCGATGCGAACGCTTTTGCGCGAATTCTGCAAAGATGGCAGAGCAACAAAAGAAATAAAAAGTTTTGTCCAAGGAGAAAAAAAAGGGAAGCTACCAGGATACGCCGGAATAAACATTGGCCCGGCTTTCACTCGCTGGCGTGACGACACCCGACCCCACCCGAACTCGTCAGCATTGACGGTGGGTTTAGCCACACTAAGCCACATGGTTGCTAACCGTCATATGCTATTGTTTAGCTACAACTGGATTCATTACCTCATTAATATTCAACCTTCACACAGCCGCTGGAAACAGAAATGTCGTTTAATCCATCTGCAGGCAACCGGGAGATTGAGTTTTGATTGATTGATTGATGATTTTATGACACTATGCGGGTGTGCACTGGTTCTCATGGGAAACACAGTCTTCCTTAAGGCAAAATACTACAGGTTTTTTTTTTTTTTTTTTTTTTTTAAACCTGTCCTGTTCAGCTGTTTGACACGGATAATGGAAGTCTAAGTGCCCGGATAGTCTGAAAAGTTTTAATGTTTCACATTGAGAGTCTGACATACTCCCATTGTGATTAAATGGTGTTATACTTATATAGCACTTTTCCACCTTTCAAGGCACTCAACATACCTTGTTTATTATGACAAAGCAGCGAACAGGAAGGGGTTATGGGGGTACAGAAGAAAAAAACACAAGAGAAGAAAGAAAAACACAAACTACAACAAGAAATACATTGAACATCAAGAACAATTACTAATATGTTGGTGCTATCGTCAGCTAGATGTATTTCCGGTTGACACCATGTAGGGGGCCTGTTGACCAGGGAAAGAGGGGGACAGGGGTGGGGGAATCTATAAGCTAAATGATTGAAAGGGGTAGAGTGTACACAAATCAGCTCTGTGAACTAGAACCCAGTAATCGTGTGAATCCCTTGTGAGTGTAAGCCCGTTGGCGACCAACCCGACGCCACCCCATCGCCAATCCCGGCACCTGGACCCCCCACCCGAGCGCAATCTATCACATCCAGCCGTACGTGAGCCCCACCAGGCGCGCGACAGCCACGCAGACGCCACGCGGGCGCCAACCCAGGGCCACGGCCCCCACCCAGCCAGCCCGGGGAGGGAGGGAGGGCGGGCGGGGGTTGGGGGTCAAGGGCAGACCATCCCTCCTCCCGAAGCCCAAAATACTACTGCTTTTGTCCACTGGCGTTGCTAAAATTGACAAAAACTGAGAAGTTACATAGTGTTGCTTTAAATTTCAATATTTATCATTATTTTCATTAGATTGTATTAAGCCAGTGCTTTCCCAACATTTTACAATAAGTACCATCTGAAAGAATACTTGGCTTTCCGAGTGCCAACATCTCGGCCAACAACAAAATACAGTACATAAGTACATGAATAGTAAGCCAAAAGGTTTAATTTTTCTTAGACACAGTTTGAACATTAACACTGTGCTTTGATTTTGGTTAAATAAAAAAAATGCAGACAACCGTAGGCACACACAAGAGGTAGAACCAAGTCAAGAGAACCAGGCAAGGAAGACAAGTTTTGGGTGGCGAGCAATCTGAGTAAAGTGCCCTCGGTATTGTACTATTTCACAGCAAATGCAGATTTAAATGCTGGATTATTTATATACTGTATATACTGTATGCTTGATGCATCTCAGTTAAGAACGAAGAAGTGGCAACCCCCAGACGGCTTTTTTTTAGTGCTCAGCGCAACCAATATTAGTGGCCATGGAGGAAGAATAAAGAGGGCAGGTACCTGCAATATAAGACCAGGTTCAAAACCTACTGTTTGCAAAACAATTAACATATAAAAGTAGGGATGTCGCGATCACATATTTTTGTACCTTAGTCCGAGTCACCTGATTTTGAGAATCTGCCGATACCAAGATACCAAAAAAAAAAAAAAACCCAAAAAAACGTTTTAAACATGTTACTGTCCCACCATGCCACCATCATAATGTAAATTATTTTTAAACAAGAATAACGTAGAAAAATGCTTGTCTTTATTAAATGCTTCATTGAGTGAGTCCACTCAAATCTGCTCACGCTGCTGAGAACAGCCGCTTACTTACACACACACACAATGAGTTGCCACAACACACTACCGCTAGTGTTTAACAAGCTATACGATGATTGACGCATTTGCCGCCTTTGAAGGTAGCACTCCCAAGCTTCTCTGGCAAGATCAAAGCTTCAACGCCTGTCAATCATCATTAACTTTAACAAGCAAACTCCAATGCACAGGTGACCAAGAAAAGCAGCAGTAGGGAGAGTGAGAGGCTGTCCGAGAATGAAGCAGAAAACAAAAATATATTTTTTAAATTAAAACCCGATCCTTTTCAGCCGATTATGATCCTCTGATTTCTGATTACGTGAACGGATCGGGACATTCCTATCTAAAAGTGATTCAATCAAATAAAAATAACATAGATAACACACTTCATTCAGGGCACACTCCCGTCTATAACTATCTTATGCATGATGCAGTGAAAAATATCGGAAAATGACTTAATGCCTCTTTAAAGAAAATAAATATTAGGGGAATCTTAACCCATTCACTTCCTTTTACGGGAGTAGAAGTCCAATCCGTTTTGCCTGGGAGGGCTGATAGAGATCATTCACTGCAAGCCTCAATAGTCAAAATGAAATGGACATACCGACATCACCGCTAATGGCAGCCAATGAGTTAAAAAGGATGACAGGTACCGCTGTGATTGGTGGTGAATGGCAGCATACAAGTTAAAATGGTAAATGGAATTATACTTGTATCGCACCTTTCCAGCTTCAAGGCCTTCAAAGCACTTTACACTACATCCCCATCCACCTACTGGTGACACAGCACCAGGAGAAACACGGGGTTCAGTATCTTGCTCATACTACTTAGACAAGTTCATCAGTGCGGAGAATCGAACAACTACTCTACGACTGAGCCATGCCAGTTAATATTGAAATGCCCCGTGAGCTATATTAAAGCACACAGTGGGCTATATATACACCATACTCTGCGAATCCCTGGTCTCGTGTGTTTCAATGAGTTGCCCATAAAGCTATGCGTGTCAATGAGGTCATACAGTTTATTTCAGCCAAAACATTTCTGTCAAAAACATCTTTAAAGTCAAACAAAACACATCGCTCTCAGAATAAAGGATGAACTCATGTCACATTTCCAAAACAAGAAACCAAATTGTACCAAATATGAACACCCAGGAGCGGAATATGTTCAGCCTTAGAGGTTCCACTATATTTCATTTCACACACAGACCGCTAGTGTTGTCAGTCCACACCTGTGGCTAGGTGGCACAAAACTCACAGAAAACACATTGCTATAGCTGTCATTCCCCCCGCAGTGAAAAGAGCAATATTAGAAGATGAAATGTTAAACCACTGTTAAAGCAAACATTACTGAGGGGGTTCAACAATGAGCTCATCTTTGGCATGTTCTGCTTAGGGACAATGCTGAATGAAGAGCAAAACACGGACAGCCATCCCCTGTGGTACATTTCTGGAAATGGAACAAAACACTGACATTACGTCAGGAACTAAAGAGAATGACAATCTGCATCCAACACAAAGACAGGTTGAGCCTGTTCATGTGAACAGAAACCTACAAATTCTTGCATTGCGTATATATTTCAACTGGTGGCCAGTGTTTCTAATGTCAATGTCTATGAGACATTTAGTTTTGTTGCATTCTCTCATTCCTAATTAAATGTGAGGTTGGTTACGTTGCAAGTTGTGTGGCCGACTCACCCGATCTGTCTGTTGGTGGATGGAGCCTGAGTGATGACGGAGCTGGACTGGGGAGATGGTAAAGCCTGCTGGATCACTATGCTGGTATCGTGGTTGCCCAATCTTGAGTGGGCTTGCTGGTGTTGGCCACCCTGACTGTGCAGAGCAATGTTCTGAAATGCAGAGTTAGGATTTTTTAGCACAGAATTTTAACACACTTTGACACTTTTTCTGATAGCAGCCTTCGGAACGTTTTCCAGGCATGCTGTCCGAACTTTCAAACCCCGGTCATGGGCATTTGAGACAATTCTATCACACAGAAAGCAGCTTCTATGCAGTTGCTTCGTTTTCTGAATTTACCGGGACAATAGATTCCTTTTCTGCAACTCAGTAAGATGTTGTCTTCGTCAATTCAACACAAACAATTTGAATTGCATCACGCTACCGATTGCCTCATTGTGGAAACCATGAGTTCTACCGGAATGAAAGAATCCACTTTTGAATGACTAGAGGTGTTTCCTTGTTACATTTACGCCTGCATGTAATCTGTTAAAGTTAGTGAACATGAAATATAGCACTTCAAGATTTCTGAGAAAAGATTATAATCTTAGCGAATCACTTGCAATGCTAATCTGTTAGAGTGACACCAAAATTTAGAGCTCATATTTTGGATTGGTTGATTGGGGCTGACAATAAATTACTGTATTAACAAATTCCTAAATCTAGCCATAGAAAACTACTAGAGTACATTAACAATTTTTTAAATCAAACGATTGTTGATGATAGCAATTAATCCTATTTAAGTTGCAATTTCTTAATAATCACTCTGTCGTATATACAGTGGGGCAAATAAGTATTTAGTCAACCACTAATTGTGCAAGTTCTCCCACTTGAAACTATTAGAGAGGCCTGTAATTGTCAACATGGTTAAACCTCAACCATGAGAGACAGAATGTGGAAAAAAAAAAAAAACTGAAAATCACATTGTTTGATTTTTAAATAATTTATTTGAAAATCATGGTGGAAAATAAGTATTTGGTCAATACCAAAAGTTCATATCAATACTTTGCTATGTACCCTTTGATGGCAATAACGGAGGCCAAACGTTTTCTGTAACTCTTCACAAGCTTTTCACACACTGTTGCTGGTATTTTGGCCCATTCCTCCATGCAGATCTCCTCTAGAGCAGTGATGTTTTGGGGCTGTCGTTGGGCAACACGGACTTTCAACTCCCTCCACAGATTTTTTATGGGGTTGAGATCTGGAGACTGGCTAGGCCACTCCAGGACCTTGAAATGCTTCTTACGAAGCCACTCACTCCTTTGTTTCCCTGGCTGTATGTTTGGTATCATTGTCATGCTGAAAGACCCAGCCATGTCTCATCTTCAATGCCCTTGCTGAAGGAAGGAGATTTTCACTCAAAATCTCTCGATACATGGCCCCATTCGTTCTTTCCTTTACACAGATAAGTCATCCTGGTCCCTTTGCAGAAAAATGGCACCAAAGCATGATGTTTCCACCCCCATGCTTCACAGTGGGTATGGTGCAATTCAGTATTCTTTTTCCTCCAAACAAGAGAACCTGTGTTTCTACCAAAAAGTTCTATTTTGGTTTCATCTCACCATAAAACATTCTCCCAATCCTCTTCTGGATCATCCAAATGCTCTCTAGCGAACCGCAGACTGGCCTGGACGTGTACTTTCTTCAGCAGGGGGACACGTCTGGCAGTGCAGGATTTGAGTCTTTGGCGGCGCATTGTGTTACTGATAGTAGCCTTTGTTACTGTGGTCCCAGCTCTCTGTAGGTCATTCACTAGGTGCCCCCGTGTGGTTCTGGGATTTTTGCTCCCCGTTCTTGTTATCATTTCTACGCCACGGGGTGAGGAAGGAGTTGAAAGTCTGTGTTACCCAACGACAGCCCCAAAACATCACTGCTCAAGAGGAGATCTGCAAGTAGGAATGGGCCAAAATACCAGCAACAGTGTGTGAAAAGCTTGTGAAGAGTTACAGAAAACGTTTGGCCTCCGTTATTGCCAACAAAGGGTACATAACAAAGTAATGAGATGAATTTTTGGTATAGACCAAATACTTATTTCCCACCATGATTTGCAAATAAATTCATTAAAAATCAAACAATGTGATTTTCTGGGGGTTTTTCCACATTCTGTCTCTCATGGTTGAGGTTTACCCATGTTGACAATTACAGGCCTCTCTAATATTATCAAGTGGGAGAACTTGCACAATTAGTGCTTGACTAAATACTTATTTGCTCCACTGTAATTATTGGATGATATGATTTTTTATTATTTATGGGTTCTTTGAACATACACTATATTTTGTGTACAGGATTTACAGAGAAGTAGTTTTCATTCAAAGGCCAATTCTTTCAATGCTATCAGTTCTGTGCATTTTGCTTGCTGGGACACCAGGCCCCGACTAAACTGGCACAGCCTCCCATCATAAAGAATACAGAGTAGGGAGGCTAGACAGGGTCCACCCGGGCAGAGACGAAATCCAGAGTCAAAACACTTAGACAACATGCTTATATACAACGTGCACCACACATTTTTCCAGACAGGCAGATTAGATAAGAAATCCGTCTCGCTATGATTTGACAAGTAGCAACACATCGACTTCGTCTGCCAAATCTACATAGCATACTGTCTGAAGATATTTTTATTTTTAACGTGAAAAAGAATCTCCCTAAACATGTGCAGTATTGTCAGCTTCGAGAAAGATGGAGGACTTCCTTCCGAGACTGGAGTATTATTTGAAGTTACAGGTGGAAACTCTATCTCTCATCTCCTCAATTGGAGTGGATGACAAATGTGCACCTGCTACCCAGGTCTGTCAATATCAATGAAAGATTGGGTGTTTAAAATCGAACACACACATAACAAAATTGCACCCGAAAAGGTGAAAGTAGAATGCTGTTTATGGATTTGAAAAATTATTTTGTTACAATATGAAAGTGTATTATGTGTGGAGGAAGCAGTGAACTCCGGTCAACAATGAACCATCATTTATCAATGCCAGACTGCTTACAAAGGTTAAAATCTTAAATTTAAAGGGAGAAAGATTTTTTTTTTGTTCATTTATCCTATCCCAAACACTTTTAGAGTGTTTTAACTTTAAATTAAGTAAAATAAAGAATGTCAAAAAGTAAAATCTATTTATTTTATTTTTTTTAAATATAGAGAGATCATTCTACTTTTAATGTTTGCAAATGTTTGATTTACTAAGGAACATTTCCCCCACCAACGAATGATGGTAGAATCCTCTGCCTGCCCATTTTATTTTAGAATACACGCAGGAAAAAAAAAAACACGCAATGAATTTAATATTTGGTAAGTAGTGTAGCTGTAAAATAATATCCTAAAGAAGCCACTACAACATAAGTGCCTTTAGCAGAACACATACTTTAAGTACAGACAACCATTTAGCCACGTAAGGATAGAAGTAGTGCAAAGGTCCTGTGCAAGTGATAGATTTGTCCAACTATATGAGGTAACCTGAAGTGCAGTACTGTGGTATAGAGACAATAATGCAACTGATTTAGTTGTTACGCAATATAACATGACAGTAGTGTTACATATGTCATTCTAGAAGAATGAGGAAGAAGCTTACTAATATATGAGCTTTGACCACAAATGAATTCAAAAGAATTTACTTTCTCTTTTTGTTTAAGTCATAATGCTTCCTCAGAATCGACTGACAAGGGCACTTTTACTTCAACAGTTTAGCTCAGAAATTTAGATGATTGAGGACACTGTGCTTATTAGGAATTTGGACCTGAAATAATAGCAGAAATGTTTCTGTACCCTTCCCCAGATGTCTACAGTCATTTCCTTATGACTTCATGTTACGTTTTTGCTTTGACACAGACTGTCATCTGCAGGATCTTGTATAGACAGGTGTGTGTCTTTTCAAATCATGTCCAATCAACTGAATTTACCACCGGTGGACTCCAATTAGGCTGTAGAGATATTTCATGGATGATCTGTAAAAACAGGAGGCACCTGAGCTCAATTTTTAGATTATGGCAAAAGCTGTGTATACTTTGTATGGGTGTATGTTTCTAATACCGGTGCACAAGAATGTGACAGAGAGAGTTAAATTTCCAATGAGTTGTTAGTTTGTAGCAAGCAGTTTTCTGAGATCACAGCTCATGTGATAATAGTAAAACGTATGAAGTAAAGATAGTTCATTGACAATATTCCGAAAACTGCATCGCTTCTTAGCTCTGGTTTTGTGTATGTAACAAGAGCGTAGGTTTGCATAGGGATGGTAGGGACATAACACTAGCAACTTTTCATGATGCGCAAATTGCAGCAGGGCCGAGAACAAAAAGTGCTATTTGACATGTGGCAAAATGGATTTTTCCATGTGGCATTTTTTTGGTCATGTGGGAAAAAAAATATTTTGCCATGTGGCATTTTTTTTTTGCTATGTGGCGAAAACGATTTTGCCATGTGGCATTTTTTTGCCATGTGGCAAAATGTATTTTGACATGTGTTTTTTTTTTTGGTAAGTGGCAAAATGGATTTCGGTTTGCAGCATTTTTGGGGGTGTGTGTGACATTTTTTTGGCGGTACATGGCATTTTTGCTTGCCATGCAAGTCCATGCCATTTGCGGCTATACACGTTCAAATTTTCCATTAATATTAAATGGCAGAAAAACGTGTGGCTCTGATTTTTGACCATACACTTACCATTACAGCGCATTGACATTTAACTGGCATCCAAATAGGGCTATGCCATTGACGGCTGTGAACGTCCAAATTTTCCATTCATATTAAATGGCAGAAAAACGTGTGGCTGTGATTTTTGATTATACATTTACCATTAGAGCACATTGACATTCAACTGGCACCAAAGTAAGGCTATGCCATTGACGACTATGCTAGACTTTGAATTTGATTGATTTTAGGTCGCTAGCGGCTTTGGTTTTGAAAATGCACATCCAAATTTCCCATTCATTTTAAACCAAAATCCATTTTGCCACATACCCCCCCAAAAAAATGCCACATGGCAAAATCCATTTTGCCACATGGCAAAAAGAAAATGCCACATGGCAGAAAAAATGCCACATGGCAAAATCCATTTTGCCACATGGCAAATACCACTTTTGGTTCTCGCTGTCTCTCATAAATTGTCCCCATCCACTTTTGGGTAACTTTATTTGTATTATATAATGCGTTCAGTTATATATGCCATTTAGATTGTATTCCTATATGTTGTATGAATAGAATTGACCCTACCATTATTAAGTGAATTATTTTCATTATGGTTAGACTTACATTTACCATTTCTTACTTGCAGAATGTGCTGGTTCATTTTCTCCCCTCAAACGCATGTTTGATTGGCTGATGACCTGCATTTTTTGTTATAATTTACTGAATTTATTTTCTACATTATTTATTTCAAAATATTTTTATTTGGATCCTATGCAGACATTTTTTTTTACATAGCCATACATTAATCATAGTCGCAGTAAAAAAAAATAAAAAAAAACATTTTTCACTGAGTTTAGCTGTGCTTGTGGACAAAAGCAGTAATGTTTTATCTTACTTTTTTTTTTCTTTTTTTTTTTTTAAATACCTCGACTAAGAAGTTTTTTCAGTTATATTTATTTATTTAGAGAGATAATGTTGAGTGGCCGTAAAACAAATGTTTATTTTTTGCATTCTTGGATAGTTAGATTAGCATATATTAGATTAAATTAGTTATATTATTAACACGTGTGTATTTATTGTGAATGTTATTATAATCTCTCTTGCTAATAAGAGTTATTCTGAAGTTTTCAAAAAGGTTTCTTTAGTTTTTGAAAACACAGGTTTGAATCGAACCGTGTATCACCTGAACCAATACACACTAAATTTTGTATAAGTTAATACAGATTTATTTTGCATTGATCATTCAGCCTATCAATTAATTAGGTTCATATTCGTGAGAAATGTAGCCCTGACCCTTTTTCACCCAATCTGTTAGTTTTTTTTTAATGTCCCGGCCCCAGCAAAAAGTGTACATACAGGTTATGCTGGTATATATCGTCCTTACTAATGTTGAAACCAAACCTACGTCCTTGGTATGTAACGGATGTCGCATAGTGTTCACAGCAAAGCAATCTGGCACAAAAATCGCAGTTATTTCTTATGATTATTACGTTGCAAATTATCGTTCTCTTGATCGCTGATAGATAAAAGCTGCTCCGCAAATGGATACGATCTTGGCTGAGTTGCAGGCACAGTGTTAGTGCTCACAGTTAGCAACTCCATGTTAAGGATTTTGCGTAGCTTCCAGAAGTGGAAAATTAAATAATTGAAGTTAAAATTATTTTTTGTACAAAGAGTTATTTGTGATGTTAAACTTAAGATTGGATTGACAATTTTGATTTTAAGGCCAACGTGAGAAAAATAATTGTTTTTAAATAGTTTTAAATTCAAGAAAAATACATGTTGTGTTTTAGATGTTTTAATATATACAAAAATACTTTATTTTCAAGCAAATTGATGCTACCACAGATGTCGTGACATGCAGTATGACACGATGCATAAAATCCCTTACGGTATTTTCGCAAGGCCAAATCAGGAAAGAATTACTCTGTTTTTTCTGTTTTTAAAAAGGTGAATATTTTCCTCGGATCAACATAAATGCATGCATGTGGCTCTTTTAAGTCTTTTAAGTCAGAAAATATTAAAAGATTTACTGGAACAGATTTTCCATGTCTCATTTTTCTGTGTCCAAAGTAGCAGCTAAAAAGTAGAAATAGCTCTGAAGTTATCTTTTGTATATCTGGCATTAACACTTCCTCGGGAAAAAATATTTTTGCCCTCAGAAATACAGTATTTAAAAAAAAATATGATAACAATTTTCTTTACAATTGCTCCAGGATTAGAAAAATACTTTAAAGTGATTGATTTTTCCCTCTCTTTTTAAAAATCTGTTTGCATTTTTTATGTTGTCATTGTGGCCACCTGTGAAAAATTTGGAAAGGAAAAAAAATCGGATTACAGCATTAAAACATAAGATGTGGAACAAGGAAATCACTATGTAAACTTTCAAAATGAACTAATTGTGCTATTCTGACGGTAACACTTTGAAGCAAACTAAACTGTGCTGCCTCGAGTGGAGATCTGACATGACTGATGGCCTCACTAGAAAGGAAGTCATCAGCACCTGACCCCACCTCTGACAAAGAGATTGTGGCTTCAGGTTCACCTGTTTTAACCCAAGGCTTCTATTCCTGCAGTACCTGTTTGGAGTCCTCTTCTTCCTGGGCCTTGCAAAACTCCTGCTCAATTGAGCAGTCAAGCTCACTAAACAGTCCCACCTCCTCGCAGTTCTTTAAGAAGCGTGTTGGCGTTGGCGTCTGATCTGCAGATCAATGAACAAGTGGCAGCATTATTATCGTCCGTATTGAATATATGTATGGCGGAAAACACAGACAAGGCTGAAAAAGCAGTTTCTGCTCTTGCACCCCTCTTTGAAATAAACTGCTGTATTTTAAGCCAAAAGAACTGTTGTGTTTGATAGACAATATGTCTATATGGTGCCATAGCAGTTTAATGGCGCATTAAGCAACCGAACAATTTTTAATTTGTCCGTTTTACCCTGGAGACCCCCGTTTACTGACACCGAGCAACCGCTTTTGTTTCAACCCAGCCATAAAAAGAATGTCAGTAATTTTTATTCGAAATGTCTATCATTTTTAGCTTAGAATCGTTGATGTCTAATATTTAGTTTAAAAAAATGACTTTCTAAAATTATTCACTCGCATATTTTAAACTTTTAAACAAATTACGTCATAATGGAAAAAAATAGTGTCTGAAAATAGGTCACGGATATGTATCTCGTAACATTCGCTTAATATTTTTTCGTATTTTTTTTGTTACTGTTGCATTTTCCCCGATATTTTAGATGATAAATATTCGATCCAAACAAAGAAAAACTGAAAGAAAAAAACTTTTAAAAGGGTAAATATTTGAAAAAGAAAATATTGACCAATCCTTGATGTCTGCGATTTCTGCATTGCGACCCTTGTTATATTACCGTGTTTCACCCATAAAATCCCCAAAAAGTTCGGCTGTGGCCATTCACAGTTGTGTCTTGACACTCGGTGAGACATGCTACACTGAGTTTTTGGATCCAAACAAGGTAAGTGCGCAATGATATCTCTTTACAATCATGGTGTCTTTAATTATGCTCTCTCATGCTCTCACCTCGAGTTAGGGCTTAGACGTTTCTTCTTCTTCTTTTTTTTTTTTTTTTTTTTTTTTTTTTTTTTAAACCCTGTTCAAAATGTATCCCCCTTTAAACCCTGTTCAAAATGTACCCCCCCCCCCAAAAAAAAATTAAGATTTTAAGCTTTCCAATTATGTATCACACATGCGTAAAGGGCAATTTTGTCTCAGAGTGGAACTTCAAGTCACCTGAGTGTTTTACACCATATATATTTTGAGGACTGTGTATTTTTCCCCGGTAGTTGAGTTCTTCTATTGCCAAAATGTCATTAATTGGGGAAAAAGGGATCACAGGGGCATGTTACATGTGTAGCATTCACATTATTGCTTGAAAAACAAAAGGTGCATTACTAATGTTGGTAATGGTGATGGTAATGTTGTTGCTATTATCTTCCAGAAAAGATGACAACTTTTCAATTCGATGGGGCAGGAGAGACGCGTCTGTTGACAGCACCAACGCAGCTGATAAAGTACAGATTTCACCTGCCATGCAGGGTCTCATTTGTTGAGCTCACTCAAAACCTGTGGTATTCAACTTGGCTTTGTGGGGGGTGCGCACAGATCAGGTTTCAGACAGTTGTGGGCGATTTTGGGATCAGGGTTGTTTCAAAGACTAAAAGCATAGCTCGGTCTGTTTATCTACTTTCAGGAGACCATGGCTTGGTTTACGCTGACTGGCATGCTGACCTATGAACCCTACATAATTTTTTTTTGGTCCGGCATATTCGTTTTTTTTTTTTTTTCTTTCTTTCTTTTGGAGGTTAAAAGTGCTAGAGAAAAAATGAGAGTACCGGCATTTAGCTGCTGATAAGACCTATGAGTAAATGATTTTGCAAGGGAATGAATCAATGAAGTACACGTTAAAAAAAAAATTCACAGAGCTCTTGAATGTTTCTAATTTGTGAGGCTCAAAGGAAGACATTAATTTAACGAATTTCTTGTGAAAATCATAGACTTCACCATCAGTTGACAAGACAGCTCCCAAGGAGGCAGGAGTGTCCAAAGAGTGATTTGGTCGAGGATTCAAGGTAATTATTATTTAAAATAGCCCCATGCATGCACTTTGAAACGTTGTGGGAAAAAAGGTTTACGTAAAATAAATGATAACTGTCTGGGGTTTTTTTTGCTTTTAACCGGGAATTTAGACTGTTTTATGTTCATATCTATTGAAATTCAGGGATGTATGCATTTATTTACAAGAATTTTGAACTTGCATCCATATCCCCCCCCCCCCCCCCCCCCAAAAAAAATCGCCATTTACATGTTTTATTTAATGTAACATTTCAATCTAAATAAGACGAGGGCCAGATCGCCGGCAAGACGTGCCTCCGTGCTCAGGCAATAGTAACTTCAGAATTCGACCTAAATAAGTTGTGATTGTATACAGAAAAATGCAAATTTTGCTTTTATTGAGTAGAATTAAGATGATTCTGCATGCTTTCCTCAAGTATTAAATTCCTGATGTGAAAATTGAGTGATTTGTTAGCTGTTGAAAACTTGCACTAAATAAAAAATATATATAAGTTGCTATTTTGGGCAAAAACCTATATATGTTAAATATTGCTATTGACCCTGAAAATATGGGTGGTTATCTCTGCGTTTGGTGATTTTTGTGCATTATAAAATTTGAGAATTTTATAGCCATTTTAAGTTTCGTTATACTTGTATAATAAATAATTACCAGTAATTGCGACTTTATTAGGGAACGTGAATTTTTTTAATGTTGTTGCCTATATAGACTCATATATGCCTAAGAGAGGTGCCTGTTCCGGTTTTAGGTCACTAGCGGCTTTGGTTTTGAAAATATTTGAATTGTAAGTTTTTGAAAATGGGCCCCATACGGTCGGCCCCGAGGCCCGTGTCCCATCAACTGATAGTGAAGTGTACGGTGAAAATATTGCAATTTGGAGTTGTAACCAGAGTGATAAAAGCAAGAGCTGGTTTTCCTTTTTGCATAACAAGATTAGGAGAATGAGGAAATCAAGCCCATGCATAACCATTTTTTTTTGGTCCTTCTCAAACAGTTTAAAACTCAATTTAATGGATAGAGGAATAAAGGATTTGCGATTTAACATCTGCCAGAAAGGGTGCTATCATTTTGAAACTCCAAAAACTTTATTTAAAAGTAAATTTCAAATATGTTTTATCTTTAACAAGTCACATTCATAACTGCCTTCTTTATAAATAAGCATGTCATGTTTCTCAAACACCTGAGCAAAATACCAACTGTAATGCAGGCCGAATGCAATTCAATAATGAGGATTTTCTCAGTCGTATGCAGGGGTGAAAGTGGCTAGAATTTCTTGCCAGAACTCCCTAACATAAAGTTCGGCACGGAGCCCTTTTTTTGGGGGAGACGGGGGGGCTTTAACCTCCTAAAACCACCTAAATGCTAAAACTTGCCTGGCACGGCCGGAGTTTTCTTCCTGTGTTTTTCAAACACTGAGAGAATAGTCTGGGACCCAGCCCATTAACGGCCTCTCGAGCAAGTACAAAATCAATCGACAAATCAGATTACTTTATTTGCGAGACGTGTTCTTAACGAGCAACGTCACTCTTCCGCGTCGGAAGTCATCTCCACAGCAACACAGATGGCGAACAGGAGAGCCGAGAATGTGTTCCAATCCACGGTAAAATCAGTTTTAAATTACCCAAAACACATCAACACAAGTCATTGACAACACTCTATCTCGCGCAAGCCATGTTGAATAAAGTCCGCTCTCCTCGTATGTTTACTTCCGCGCACAAGTCCCTCGTCCCGCCCGTCGCTGATTGGTCCACTCCGCTGTCTGTTTGCTGTGGCTTGTCGGCCCTGGAAATTTTATCTGCTTAATGGTTGCAAGACTCAATAGCTGGAACAGCGGTCAGTCTGGAGTACCAGGCTATGCTAAAACTGCTTTTGGCACAGTTATAAATATAATACACTATTTGAAAAACAGTTTTCACAGTGGTTTGCACGTTCCCCTCACAGTTCTGAGATCAACGGTTCAATCTCGGGCTTCGGCCTTCCAGTGTGGAGTTTGCATATTCTCACCATGCCTGCATGGGTTTTCTCCTGGTACTCCCACAAACATGCATGTAGGCTGATCAAACACTCTAAATTGTCCCTAGGTATGACTGTGCGTGCCTCCTTGTGCCCTGCCATTGGCTGGCAGCCGATTCAGGATGTACCCCGTATACTGCCCATAGTTAGCTGAGATTGGCTCCAGCGCCCCTGTGACCTTTGTAAGGATAAGCGGCTCAGAAAATGGATGAATGAATTTGAAGGTTTCACACATGCATTAGGCTGCTGCATTACACTGGAACAAGCCATAAATGAGAAACTGATTTTCATTTAAAAAATTTATTTACAAAATTCTAATTATTATATTTCCGCAAATCTAAAAGCGAAACATCAATTTTAACTATTCAAGAACATAGGATGTACTTTAAAATTAAAGATAATATAAACACTGACATTTTTTTAATCATAAAGATATTAGTAACGTACATAAAAAAGTACAAATGACATTATGCACAGTGAAATTGAATATATTTTGAAGACACAAACATTGACTTTTTTTTAATTATAAGGAAATAAATATGTAACCTTACATAAATGAACAAAAATAAGTTCAAAGTGCACATTAAAATGGAAGGTGTTCTGAACCACCAAAATAAAATAAAATAAACCTCATTCAGCTGTTTCCTTTCTCTTAAAGATCTGATCAAATTTCCGTTGCATTGCCCCTTTAATTCAACCAGCTTTTTCCCTCCTCTATTTGTTGTTCCAAAAAAAGGTGCTTTTGAACCAATCACAGCTAACTAGCCATGCTGATTTTTTTATTTTATTTATTTATTTTTTATTTTATCTTTATTTTATCAGGCAGTCTCATTGGGATTAATATCTGTTTTACAAGAGAGGCCTGAGTACAAAGAAACATTCACAAATATCAAACAACACAAAATACACTAACGGAAACTGTTACAATAATCAGTAAAAACATCAGACAAAAGAGATTTAAAATCACCAAGATGAATGATTGACTGAAGTTTAAGAGTAGTTTGCAATTCATTCCATTTAAGAGGAGCATAGTAGCTAAAGCCAGTTCTGCCAACATTAGTGCGAGTGAATGGAACGTTTAGGGTTAAGTAGTTGGATGATCGTGTTATGTAGTTACTGGATTTGAATGACAGGAGAGATGTGAGGTAGTTCGGAAGTTTGCACAGTAAAGCCGTATAGATGAATAACATGATATGGATATTTCTTCTTGATTGTAGTGAGGACCAACCAACGTTTTGATAAAGTGTACAATGATAGACCAGGTTTAACTGTTGAAGAGTTGATGGAGCTGCATGACAGTACAGGATGTCCCCATAATCAAGTACAGAAAGAAAAGAAGATAATATAATGTTTTTCGGTTAGAAGTTGACAGGCAGCCTTTGATTCTATACAGGAAGCTAAGTTTAAATTTAAGTTTACGGATTAGATGATGAATATGAGTTTTGAATGATAAGTTACTGTCAATCCAAATTCCTAAGTATTTGTATGAATCAGTGAGAGTAATTTGAGTACCATTTAGGGATTTGATTCCGGGTAAGTCATTGTCAGTCATGGTGGAAGTGGAGAGAACCATGTATTTAGTTTTTTCAGCATTTAAAACTAATCTGTGATTATGAAGAGATATTTGTAGGCTATCAAAAGCAGTCTGTAAATGACTCAGAGCTAGCGATGGGGAAGAACCGGGCGCATATAGAATACAATCATCAGCATAAAAGTGGACATTACAATATTGATTAGGAAGAAAAATATTATTAATGTATAACGTAAAAAGGATCACATGATCACATGTCAGTATGTCAGCCAATTGAACGGACAGCAGAGTATGCATGTGCACTCACTGTGAGTGACGGGATCTGTCGTTCACTTGAGGAAACGAATCATTTCCAGTTCGTTCAGTAAAAAGACTCAAACAAATCGTTCAACGAATCGTTTGCCCCCCTCATCACCCTCCCCGCCCAAATGAATCGTTCGGTTAGTGAACGGTTAGCTTCGCAGTATAACTGAACGGGAAGTGACATTGCTTGGTCCCTCCCTCTTTTGCACACAGGCTCTTCATTGACCGCTCGTCGTAGTTTCAGAAATGAGTGACAGACGATTTCATTCTTTCCCAGCCTCGTCTCCCTCCCGCTGCTGCAAAAGCGAGGGAGAACTCCCGCGTCGTCTGTCGTATTTCTATGGGATCAAAGTCATGGCTTGTGCTTGCATCTCGATTTAGGACACTGTTAAACATTTTCCTTTTGTGGATTTGGACTTGGGGGCACACGGACTTTATTTAGTATGATCTTGATCACATATACAATGCTGCTGCTACCAGCCAACGCGGCATGCTTGCTGTCACGAAAATAAAAATAAATCAAAAGTTTATGTTCTAAATATGGAACGACCAACACATCATATTTACCTCACGCTTTGTTGTGTTTTTGTTTTTATGCTCATCACTGTTAATTATGGTAAGTATTGTTAAAACTAAAGTAAATAGCTAGTTGGCAAATGTGTTGCGTGAAATGAAAACAATACTACATTTTGATATTAGACAGTTTCATTGCAAATCACTGGTATTAATAAATAAAATAATCCGGTCAGCTCCCCTGTCATCCCCTCATCTCAGATCGTCAAATGCTGACGAGAAATAATTGCTTGCTCTTTACGATGTCGCCTTTCTACTCTCATTAGTCTGTGAAGAAAAATGTAGACATCTTGCGACATCTCCCGTGCCCGCGTGCGTTGTTTTTGGGTGCTTGAGTAGCACATGATGGACGGATGGACAGACATAATTTGTCAAGACAACCACACCCAACACGCTCTGACACGAAAAAAATCAATAAAACACTCGGAAAAAATTGACATGTATATACAGTTTCATTGCTAATCAGTATTATGATGATCATACTAAATATTCTTTTTTCTGTGCACATATTAGGTAAATATCGCTGCCATGATGCCTCCATACAATGACAGTTCTCTCCCCCCTGCACTACCGTCACGCGACCGCTGCTCAGCTTTTGCTTGCCTCGTAGCTACCCACGAAAGTGTTTTAAACTACTGTAAATTTGATAGTATGTCGCCATATGTAGTCCCGAGTCTGTTGAGAAAAGTAGTACACTAAACCATGCTCGCTAGGTTTGTATGGTGTTTTTGTCTGTTTGAGCAGCATATTAAGCTCCACATTAACAAATATGTGACAAAGTCATTTCCTTTCATTTTTTGACTCATTCACCGCATGACTGGAAAGTCAAGTTAGCAACAAGCTCAGTCAGGAGCCGGACGACCGAGTAAGGGAACGTGAAGTGACATAACTCAGTCTTGCCCCCTGCGTGCACGCCTGCTGCTTTTTGGCCACATGTGGAAGTGAGTGACAGACGCCCTGATTCTGTTTCCGCTCCCTCCCCTGCCCGCGATGAGGCTGGCGTCTGATTGGTCGTTTGTGATGTCAGAAGACGCTGCTGCTTGCTCAACGCCCTCCCACGCATCTAACAAGCCCCAACTTCATAGAACAAATCAGTGCAGAAGGTGATTAGTTCGGTCTCGTTCACCCAAACAATTCGTTCAAAAAGAACGAATCTTTCACGACCGATACAAAACTAGTATGTGCAGGGCGACGCGACTTGTCAGATAGAGAGAGACTCTGCGAAGAACTACGTAGAATAAATGAATAATACATATCAGTGTAAACGGATGACGCTAAACAAGCTCTTTATTAGGCTTGTTGTTAACACCTGTGTATGTAAATCTGATGTCAGTAGATTGTTCTTATTGGAGATACATGTGTGGCAGCGTGGCAGGGTTTTTTTTTTTAACATGGGGTTTTGACAGTTGCCGTCATATTTTTGGGATCAAAGCATCGTATGCCGGATCGGCGTTCCCCCATCGTATTTCATGGGGGAACGCCGATCCGGCGCGTTTGGCCCACTTTCACCCCTGGTTATATGTCAGCAAGACACTATGTGTGTCACAAGGCACGTGGGAAGATTACAGGCAAGTTGCAACTCACCTGATAACAAGTTGTCATTCTTTATAGAAGGAAACTTAAGGGTCATTTCATGTTTGTGTCGATGTATCATCAGATGGTCTTCTGTAGGGAATCGCTGTCACACAAAAAAATTGTATTAAAAACATACATCAAACTCATTTAAAACATGCTTTATGGAATACGGTTAACAATATCAACGTTGTTAAAGAAGAAAAGATACAGAAGATTTTTTTTTACAGCTGTTTTTCTTTTCCCCCTTGATATGACAGGCAGTAACCTCTTCAAGTGACCTTTATGTCTTCTTCGTATTACACAGATGAACACACATTCGTACATGCTGAACATGTGTTATTTTGTCTTGACACACTTACCTGAGAACAGCCAGGAGCGTTACAAACATACGGCCTTTCCGGGTCTGAGTTCATCACAACTTCTCATTAAACTAGAAAAAGCAGCAAAAAAATGAAAATCAAGAGAGGAAGTGAGTGACGCAGGTTTTCACAGCAGCAAAGTGGAGGGAAAAAATACACTCATTGTGTGGCATAAAATTATATTGCACCTGTAGCAGCTGCAAGGTAATTTCAGTAATAAAAGACGTCTGCTCACATTTCACTTTAAATTACATTAATGTAATGGGCTGTGGTTTTCAAGGACTGAAAATGATGGATTTAGCAAAGTTGCCTCTTGGGACACCTGACAAACAAAGCTCGTACAGAATTTGGAGGAAGCCCACAGCTGCTGGCTTAAAGGTTACCAGAAAATTGTTTTCACCTCAATTGTTTCTGTAATTTGCCAATTAGTGGAAATGAGGCAAATTGGTTAAGACACTTAAATAATACACTTGAATCTCATTTTGGATTGGAGGATTATATCTTCAAGTTCCATCATAAAGCAGTCATTTCACTGTCAAATTCACTTAATCAGGTTTTACGACAGTAAGAACTTGAACGGCGAACAGCACAGCATAAGAAATATCCCCCCCCCCCCTAAAATTTTGGACAGACTGCTAATGTTAGTCGCTAACGTTAGACAGCAACAAACTAGCTTCATTTCAGCTTTGTCACGTTTTCATAGGTAGAGTGTTGTAGTTATTATTAGGGCTGTCAAACGATTAAAGTTTTTAATCGAGTTAATCACAGCTTAAAAATTAATTAATCGTAATTAGTCGCAATTCAAACCATCTCTAAAATATGCCATATTTTCCTGTCAATTATTGTTGGAATGGAAAGATTAGACACAAGACGGACATATACATTCAACATACTGTACATAAGTGCTGTATTTGTTCATCAAAACAATAAATCCACAAGATGGCATTAACATTATTAACATTCTTTCTGTTAAAGTGATCCACGGACAGAAAGACTTGTAGTTCTTAAAAGATAAATGTGAGTCCAAGTTATAGTAATTTTTATATTAAAACCCTTCTTAATGTTTTCGTTTTAAATAAATTTGTAAAATTTTCAATCAAAAAGTAAACTAATAGCTCGCCATTGTTGACGTCGCCGAGCGGTGAGGTCACAGCCGTTCTTCCACAGTGTCTTTAACTACGTAAGGTAGAGATTTAAATACACCACAAGGTGTCAATGGTGAGTTTTAAATTAATTAGAGATCTAGCCAAGGCAAAGTCTGAGTAAGTTTTATGTGTATTTTGCATAGCTATTTTGACTGGGAATGCCAGTTCTCTTTGCATTAAGCGCTTTTCTTTTTGTGAACATTATTCTTTTGAGAGATAGGAATATTATTTTTATTGTGCTTTCACTAAATAATACTGTTGCGACTTAACTGTTCTTCCCAAATGCATGATGGGAAGTTGGGCAACCATGACTGTCAGTGGTGGCTGTAAATGGTATATGTTCTGCGTTGTGTTCTGCACAGCGTGTTAAGAAAAAAGATCATCTCCTGACATTCTTCCCCACGTCGCTCGCCACATTAGTTATGTTTGTTGTGACAGAGTTGCCGAAGCTTATGCCAATGAAAGGCGCGGTCTAATAAACGCCTGTGTCCACTCCCATTTCTCTGCCTTTTATCTCTAAATGTGCAAAAACAGTGTCATTGTAATCTGTTTGAGGCATTACATGAGCGGGTCATTCCGTGCATGCATTAAATGTGTCAAATATTTCAAAGACATTAATTTAAAAAATTAATTACCGCCCGTTTACGGGATAAATTTGACAGCACTAGTTATTTTACATTCAAGGTTTCATTTTTGATTGAATTGAAGAGTGTTTGACTTTTTTTTTTTTTTTTACATCTTGGAGAACCAGTAAAGGGAATTCAATGAGCAATCAGAAGTATGTAGCACTCATTGTGGTTAGCATTAGTGCTGCAACGATTAATCGATTACATTGAGTGATTCGATTAGAAAAAAGCTTCGATCAAATTTTGCTGCTTCGAGTATTCGTTTAATTCGAGTGGCGTTGTAATGGTTTATTTTGAATGTGTTTGCATTTACAGTGATACCTCTACAGTACATACGAAGTTAATTCATTCCAGGACCTTGTTTGTAAGTCGAAATGGTCGTATGCCAAGCAGGAATTTCCCATAAGAATACATTATAATTCCATTAATTCGTTCCACAGCCCAAAAACCTACACTAAATCCTTAATAAATACTGCTGGTACAATTACAAATGGCAATTACACATAGAAAAAAAATTGATAACAAATAAAAATCGGAATAATTATATAATAATATTAATAATTCATGTAATAATGTAAAGAATCGGGTTATAATGTGGCTGACGTTTTCTGCTGTACTTGAACGCACCGCGTGGCTGACGTGACTGAGAGAGGGAGGGGTGTGGTTGAGAGTTTACTTTCACTTTTAATGTTTTGTTGAGAACACCGTCAACTGCGGCGGACAGTGGGCGTTTTGTGTTTGACAAGTTCTGAAATAATTTATAAAAACCTGACGAAGCTGGTGATTTCTTTGGCGATGTTACAATAATAATTGCCACCTTAACTTATAAAGACTGGCGAACGGTGGTCGGAGGAGGACCGTGGAGATCGTAGACATTCTACTGCTGTATTGTTGAGCCAGTTCATGGATGCACACCCCACGCTCATATTTTTCTATCATTTTCATCTTCATTTCAATGGTAAGCGTCACGTTTTTCCTTGTTTCACCACCTGTACCAATATTTTTTAAACTTGTGTTGATTTCTCTCACAAGAAAATCTGCCGTGCGTCCGTCTGCGGTGCTATCATGTCGTCGTATTTGTCGGATGTAGCGACAAACGGTGAGTCAAATTTTATGTCGGATGTCAAAAATATCGTGTGTCGAAGTTATCGCCTGTCGAGGTACCACTGCAGTTTTATTCATTTGGGTGGATACACTGCCCTCTACTGGCAAAAGTGAGTATGGCATTATTCATTTAACGTAGCTGAATCCAGCTGCCCTCTGTTAAAACCAACAACAGGTAAGTTTTTGTTTGAGCTAATGTTTATGCATTCGTAATTTAGTTCATACGTGTATTTATATTTATTTGATTTATATTTTTTGGTGGGAATATGTGTTTGAACGTTTTATTAAGAGCATTGTAAAACAAAAAAACAAAAAAAACGTTAGCACTTCATAGCATTTAAGCTAGCGGACTTTTGCTATGCAAGTTAGCCAATTGTTCTCCACATTTTATTTTTAAACCATTTGAGGCTAAGCTCAGGTATTTTAATTTATTTTTAAATTAAAGTGGAATTCTGCAGTTTGAAGAAACACTCTGGGGATTTTATTTTGAATTCACATTTAATGTTCTTTGGAAATTGCAATCTTAGCAAGCTCATGTTTTACATCTCTTAAGATTTATTAACGCATTAAATTTTCCTAATCCGATTATTTGATTATTTGAACTGACTAGTTGATAGATTAATCCATTACTAAAATAATCGATAGCGGCAGCCCTAATTAGCATTAAAATATTTATTGCCATTTCAGTTTTCCAGAATATGGAGGCCTGGCTATGGGCATCACTGAGTCCCCCCACCCCTCATTTAGAGACACACTGAAGCACCGAGGTAGAATCGGGGAACTTTAATGCCTCGCCCAAGGGAACACTCTCTCCAACCCTGCCATTTTCTTTGACTGTAGGGAATTCAAAATGAAGACAGTAAAAATAGGTTTTATTATTTTTGCCAGGATCAACCCAAAAGCAATGACCTGGTATCATGCCGCATTTTGGCAATAATTTTATATATATATAAAAAAAAGAGGACTCAAAGAATCTACAGTACAATATAGCACATTTCCGAAAAATGCGTGTGATACAAGCTTCCATTAAGAAATATTTTGGCCATAAATCCCCACAAAGAATTATAGGTCTACAAGTTATATGACTCGCTCATCCCTCTTTTCACTTATAGTAATTGGAATGTAGACATGGCAACAACACACAGTGTACATTCTGAATTGATCTAAAAATGCATTCATGGTAGAGCATTGGAGGGGAAAAAACACATCAAAACATTTTAACGACTTCTCAAGATCGGTCCAAGGCCGGATATGTGGCGGTTTAAAGACTCTGAGGCCCAAGTGCGTTTAGCAAAATACAACCTTGACTCGGTGTTGCAAATGCAAAACTACAAGCAGGGTTTGACTACCTGCCTCAATTGCAGAGTCTAGCGTTTTATCTAACACTCAAACTTGTTGACAAGATGAGATCTACTTGTAACTCAAGGACAGTTGGCGTATAAACTATGATAGTAGAAATAGATTCTTAAAGTAGAGAGCACCCTAAAAGAGCATGAGTAGCTCAGCTGGTAAAGCATCAGACTTTTTTATGAGGGTCCAGAGTTCGAGTCCCTGCTCAGGTGCAGAGGCTCTGATCATTATTTAGTGCTTCAAGAACATTTGAAACCCAAAGTGTATGTGAAGCACTAACCTATCCAACACATCAGAAGGCAGTTTTCCCATACATCTCACAAATGCAAGAACTTCAATGCACTTTGAAAGGCCTAAAAATGCTTTCTACTTAAGGAAAACAACAGAAATTTCTTTGCGATCTCAGCACACGCATAACTGCTTTCTAGCCTTGTGGTTGCCTTTTGTGGATTTTTAAAAAGTAGAGTCAGCATGTATTCTTTATTCCGCTGCAAGTCACGTTTCTTTTTATGTCCTGCCTGGATAGTCATTGCCAGCTTTTCAGTCAGTGTTAATGTAATTGTTGGATAGCCTTAATTGTATAATTTTAACATGTTTTTGCAACAAGTTGGTTTTACTGGGAACTAAAATGATGTACTTTGGAGTCATTTCCAAACAATTTAAGCAATGTTCCGCATTTCATATAGTACAATATAGTATATCTTGAATTAGTTTTTAAGTATTCATATTTTTCGAGAGTCAAAACAGAAATATGGTTCCATGACAATTGCATAAGTCAGTATGAACCATGTCACATGTAAGTCGCGAGCCTTAGCTGCTGTGGGTGTAACAGAGTTATTATGGATATGTGTGATTCCACTTGTTCACATTAGAAGGCACAATAGCGCCCCCAAAAGGTTGATTGTAAATAGCTGGGCGCGCCGCAGATGGCGCCAGTTGTATTTTGTCATCAGCAAAGGTTAGTTGGATAGCATTGCTAAGTTGCTATTAGCTTAGCGCCAAAGAGCTAACCATTTTCAATTATTCTTTAGCACGTTATGGCGAGGCCTTTGAGACTGACCAGCTCGCATCGTGTGCATGTGTTGTGCAGAGGCAGACAATAAAAAGTCAAACCCATCCGGGTCACGGCACCATTGTAAACCATGTGTCAGTGCGGGTTCGCGTCCCAGCCTAGTCAGAGGTGGGAGCAGAACGCTGGGCGGCGCTGACACACCAGTTACACGGGCAAGTTAAGTCGAGTCACGAGGTTATGTCGAGTCAAGTCTAGTCGAGTTTCGAGGTCGAGTTGAGCAGGGTCAAAGCTTGTAAAGACAAGTTGTGTCAGGTCAAAACGTTGTCAAGTCAATTCGAGTCACAGGTTAGTCAAGGCCTTCGCCAGTGTTCCCCAGACCACTCACAAAGCAGTTAGATGAATCTTTGAGGGGAAACCTTACTGTAAGTCAAAGTAAAAAAAACAACAAACAACTTTAGTATAGTCTGCATGGAAATAAACCAGCATGAAGGTGTTCCAAGGAGATCACTGGCATATAAGAAGCAATCTACAATCCAATTTTAGAGTCAGCTTGTCGAATCTCGCGTCATTGTCTCACGAGTCAAGTTGAGTCGAGTCTCCAAATATTGCCTGTTCCAGTGAGACCTTAAATGGCCTAAAATTACCTAATTGCCTGGCATTGACTGCCACTGACAGCCATAGACGTTCAATACGTTTGAAGTGGAATGGATTGGACGTCTACTAGTGATAAACTAATTCCAATTCACACTAGAAGCTTGTTTTTCTGTTAATTAGTTGTTTGTAGAATATCCTAGAGTGATTTCCTGACCAATGTATCGATAATCGTTGTATCGCCATATCGTCAGATCATTGTTATCATGAGCTTTGTATCGCAAATCGTATCATATCGTGAGGTACCAAGAGGTTCCCACTCCTAGTACTACGTTATCAATATATGTCAAAAACACAAGAAACATGATTTTAAAAAAATAATAATAAAAAAAAAAACCTTGACTAAATTAACTGCAATTTTGCTGCATCTCTTAACTAAGAAAAATACTTTACAAGGAGTGGTGGATTGACGTCTGATGACTGAGCCTGATTAATTCTTCCTTATTGCACACAATATCTGTCACTTATTCCACACAACACATTTATGATTATTTTACCTTGGGGCAAGTTGAAGTGGGCACCAAATGTAAATTACTTAAATGTGTCTTTTTCAGGGCTACAGACTTATTTCCTCAAGCACAGTCAAAACACTCAAATATTGTGTTATGCTAAGCAGTGCTGTTTTCCAAACAAGCTGTGCTTCATTGGAAAGCCTGCAGAACAGGGTCTGGACAGGGTCTCTTTGTCAGGGACCAACGAGGTCCTGCTCTCTCTTGCTGTCACCAGGTTGCTGTGGGCGCCTGAAAACCCAGCTGGTCCCCTTTGACACAACAAACAAAATATGAACCTAAGCTGGTCACAAAATGACAATTTTCATGCGTTTTTCCATTGTTACTTGTTCAGTTTCTGTGTTCTGCTTAGACACATTCCCGTGGCAACTGACTCAAAAATTAATTAAAAAAGAAAAATATTAACAATGTAAAGTAAAAATATGCCAATCGTTTCTTCACCTCATTTACCAAGAAATTCAAACCATATGGGACAAAAAAAAGTGTAATGATTTATTTTTTAAATGACCCAATCACTTTCACACTTCTCATAATCAGTGCTAAATGTCCTTTCCTCAGAGGGGCCACTTGGCTCTAATTTGATAGAGATGTTCGAGTTTAGCAAAGGCTATTTTGTTACGCTTTACATTAACTATAACCTGATGTGTGCGCATGGGAAGGATTAAGGTTGCGGAGTTCAATTTCATGAAGAAATACGGGAATGAATTCTCCAGGTTGAGTGCATATTTGAATTTCAACAGCACATCAAGGGAATGAGTGGCGATGGTGCAAAGGCATACGGGGTTAAAGCAAGCGAAAACATGCACAGCAATTCAAACCTCCTGCCCCCCACTGCCTAGGCCTTTGACAGCGCAGGTTCAAGGTGGGATCACGACAATCCCTGAGGCGGGGAACATGGTCCAGCTAGACAATATCTGTGCACAACCTCCAGCTCTTTGACTAAACATGAAACAAGAGCACAAGTGTACACCTCAATTAAAAAAAAGAAAGGGAAAAAAAAGAAAACGTTGGGAAAGACTACTTATAAGGATCTTTGTTTATATGTGCCTGAGCAAAACTGTTGACTGAACCATGACTGATTTCCTAGATTTAGACCATAGTTAAGAGAGGATGGTTTCACCTTGAATACATGTAACAACCATCACAAAATAAATGGAATGGAAATGCAGATCATATTTCATGTGCAGCTGGATAATCAACAAGCTGATTCAAATATGGTAAGAATTAGCTCCGCGTTAAGATAATGAGTGTAGTTCTCAACATAAGTGACATTTTCAATTCTGTAGACAATCGGAGCTTATTAGTTAAGAATGACATGCTTTAAAGGTCTATGGGTTGATTGTCCAAGTTGCCCTGGAGCAAGGCATTCTAGTGTGCCCAAGTTTAGAACCAGATCTACTAAGTAGCGAAGAACACTGAGTGTAACTTTAAACATTTTTAAATTAGTAATTATCTACATTCTTTTTTGCTTCATGATAAAAAAACAAACAAACGCAACAAAACACGTACCTTTCATGTTATACATAAAGTAATTATGCAGTTACAACGTGCTATGACTTTCTTTATTGTCTGTGATTTAATTAAAAAAACAGTTGATGTGCATTATTCCGTATGCTGCAACTTGCGTTTCTGTTTCTCTTTTGTTCCTTGCTGTGCAGTCTGACTGTACCAGCATGACCCATCTTCCCAGTCACTCTTTGTGCAATCATTGGACCGTCTAAATGTCAGTCATCCCATACTGCACTTTTAATTGGTCTTTATTTCAGTCACAGTAGGCACATGTCAATCATTACACATATGAGCAAGAATTACCCTTGGGCTAGTTTATACATACAGTACTGTCTGTACACAATATAGTTTATATTTACATTAGTTCTTAGCGCCTGGTAAGTAATGATGAATAATAATTTTGTTGTTTTAAGTTCAACAGAAAATAACTTTTGTATGCAGTTTATCCATACAAAGTAAAATGTTAAGTTAAAAGCAGACCTATTAAGAAGAGCACAAAATATAATTTCACATTCCTGTGTGGTTTTTTTTTTTTTTTTTTTTTTTTAATGATCTCAAAAGTATTGGAGATGCACGTACTACATGAAATATATATATGGCAGAAAACACAGACAAGGCTGAAAAAGCAGTTTCTGCTCTTGCGTCCCTCTTTAAAATAAACTGCTGTATTTTAAGCCAAAAGAACAGTTTTGTTTAATAGAACAATATGTCTATATGTTTCCATAGCAGTTTCATGGCGTATTAAGCCCCCGAACCATTTTTAATTTGTCCGTTTTACCCTGGAGACCCCCTTTTACAAACATTGCGCAACCGCTTTTGTTTTAACCTAGCCTTAAATAGAAGGTAAGTAATTATATTAATCATTCGAAATATGTATCATTTTTATCTTAGAATCATTAATTGATGTATAATATTTAGTTTGAAAAAAAAAACGACTTTAAAAAATTATTCACTCGCATATTTTAAGCTTTTAAACAAATTACGTCACAATGAAAAAAAAAGTGTCTGTAAATAGGTCAGGATATCTACCTCATAACTATCGCTTATGTGTATTTTTTTTGTTACTGTCCCATTTTCCCCGATATTTTAGATGATAAATAATTGATCCAAATAAAGAAAAATTGAAGAAAAAAAAATATTTGAAAGGGTAAATATTTGAAAAACAAAATCTCGACCGCTCCTTGATGTCTGCGATTTGTCTTTAGTTATGCTCTGTGACTCTCTCACTCGAGTTAGGGTTTAGGGGT
This sequence comes from Corythoichthys intestinalis, assembly GCF_030265065.1. Lineage (NCBI taxonomy): Eukaryota > Metazoa > Chordata > Actinopteri > Syngnathiformes > Syngnathidae > Corythoichthys > Corythoichthys intestinalis. The sequence continues at coordinate 15,996,315 of NC_080398.1, forward strand.
TTAATTTAAATGCCCTCAAGTTCAAAATTTTTCTTCCACCCAGAAAATTGAGATTTTAAGCTTTCCAATGATGTATCACACATGCATATACTGTAGGACAATTTTGAAATCTGGCCAAATTGGGGGTCTCAGACCAGAACTTCAAGTCACCTGAGTGTTTTCCACCATATATATTATTATTACTATGATTTTAGGACATTAGACAAAAGATTAAAGAAACCATCGAGCTTATAATGCTGAAACCAAAGTGTCGCTGGTTAAATTCCCAGGCTCAATCATGATGCCCTTGAACCAAGTCATTCCATGTTATCATCATGTGTTTATAGCAACAGATTAATAGGAGACGACACATTAAAGCTAGAGTAAACCATGACAATAAAAAACATTAATCTTATGAAAAGCATTGTTATTTTATCCTATAATAAATGCATTTAAGTGTAAAAGTCAGCAACAGCCTTCACTTAAAACTGTTATCCTATTTTATAGTACTATGCAATGTCCTCCATTGACAGTACCCACAAATGTAAGCTGTGCAGAATAAATAATAGTGTCATCAAGCATAGAGCTTTTATATGAGGCGTTTGATTGCTATGAATAATTAAGAGGAACACACTAGATAATAGTAGAAGCCTACATAATCATTTATCAACTCTTAACACCAGCATGCACTGGACACAAGTGGTTGATAGCGTGTCACATAAACATAATGACAGTGGGGACTAATCAAATGATTGGAGCGTAGTTGTGTGTTTTTGTGCAAAGTAAGCCACGACAAAATTAAACATCGATTTAGCAAAATGACGTCAAGATGTGGACGAATTTATTGCAAAACGAGAATAACTCATTTTCTTGCAGTCATTGTGATGAAAAAACAATGTTTTAAAGAGGATCTGTGCTGTGCTGCAGCGCGCGCACAGCACACCGGCTCTGCCTATCCCGAGATGGGACAAGCATGACAATGAAAGCCCTGGCGTGAAGCGAGAACTCAGCAAACGAATAGCCCGTGGGTCCAATATAATAATAAACATACTGTATGATTATCTGTATCTAGATAATCAGCTGAGCTTACTATCAGTTTTGTGGACTTCACACTTAACGGTTAACACCCAAGTGACATGTCAACAATGCGGTCAGTCCGGCGAGGGCATCGTGACACTTAATCACAAGTAACGTGTATCAACGAGACAGAAACATTCCAAAAGCGTGTCACTTGAACGACAAAACAAGCTGTTGCATTCAAAAGTAGCGGAGATGGCGTTAAGAAGGCTGCAGGGACACATGCGGCGGGGCTTTTCAACTTACCAAACAAGTGTAGAAAACGTGAAGCAGCCCTCAGAAGAAACCACGTTGGACTGAGGAAAAATTACAATACGATCTATTTAGAGAAGCATAACGTCACCCCGGGGTGACGTCACGTGGGATTCCTGAAGTTCTAAATCATTGCGGTCCGCTTGGAGGCGGTGCGAGCTGGGCGGGGTTTGCAAGTGCACACACCGAAAGGATGGACCCGGATGACGGACTCCATGAGCTGCATGGGGGCGGGTGGGTGTGGTACAAAGCAGACCAATTAAGTAGACGGCAAAGACTGGCACTAGAACTGGACTTAATGTTCTTATCCATTACAGTGAAGGAAAATAGCACTGCTATTTATGGTAATTGAAAAAAAAAATCACTAACTTGAGGCAAGGCAAGGCAAGGCAAATTTATTTATATAGCACAATTCAACACAAGGCAATTCAAAGTGCTTTACATCACATGAAGATCATAAAAATCACATTTAAATCAATACAACGTAAAAACCAAGACAAAAGATCGCATTTAATCACAAATAGAATAAAAATAAATAAATAAAAATAAAACAAAAATATAACAAAAACTACTACTACCAATAATAATTGAAATCAGCAACGGAGATAAGCACAAGAGGAATAGAAAGTGGGTAATTTGAAATATATAGCCAGTTATGGATATGCAGTGCTAAACAAAAGCGTTTTTAGCCCTGATTTAAAAGACCTAACAGTTTGAGCATACTTCAGACGTTCAGGTAACTTGTTCCAGAGTTGAGGAGCATAATAACTAAATGCTGCCTCACCCTGCTTGGTTCTTGTTCTTGGAATATGCAGAAGACCGGTTCCAGACGACCTTAGGGGTCTAGATGTCTCATAGGAATCTAACAAGTCAAGCATGTATTTTGGTCCAAGGCCATTAAGTGTTTTGTAGACGAGGAGTAGTATTTTATAGTCTATCCTTTGACTCACTGGAAGCCAGTGTAGCGATTTCAAAACCGGTGTAATGTGGTCCAGCTTCCTTGTATTTGTGAGGACTCTGGCTGCAGCATTCTGTACTGGCTGCAGCTTCCTGACTGATTTTTTTATCAAGACCCGTAAATATACCGTTGCAATAGTCCAATCTGCTGAAAATGAATGCATGCATAAGTTTTTCCCATGTCTTGTTGAGTCAGAAGCCCCTTAATTCTGGTTATATTTTTTAGGTGGTAATAAGCGGATTTAGTGACGGACTTTATCAAATTTTAGGTCTGAGTCAATAATTACGCCAAGGTTTCTGACTTGATTTGTTGCTGTAAGTGACACTGTGCTAAGTTGCCTGCTTATCTTTGACCTTTCCTTTTTTGACCCATAAATGATCACCTCTGTCTTCTCCACATTTAACTGGAGAAAATTCTGGCACATCCATTCATTGATTTGATGAATGCATTTACTCGGGGAGACTAAGGGACTATAATCATGTGGGGACACAGAAATGTACAGTTGTGTGTCATCTGCATAGGCGTGATAGGAGATGTCATACTGTTCCATTATCTGAGCTAACGGAAGCATATAGATGTTAAATAAGAGTGTGCTAAATAAGAGTAGTCCAAGAATTGACCCTTGAGGGGACTCCACACGTGAATTTGGTTCTTAACTTAACTCCAAGAAGATCTGTCATCTGCTTATGTGGACAACAAGGGACAACAAGGGACATAACACTAACAACTTTTCAGGATGTTCAATTTGTCTTGCCTGACACTGCCAGACTATTCTCCCTGTATTTTTCAAACCCTGTGAGAAATAGTCTGGGACCCAGCCCATTAACGGGCTCTCAAGCAAGGTACATAATCAACTGTCCAATCAGATTCGTTTATTTGCGTCACATGTTCTTAACGAGTAACGTCACTCTTGCGTGCCAAAAGTCGTATCTACAACAACACAGATGGCGAACGGGAGAGCCGAGAATATGTTCCAATCCGCGGTAAAACCAGTTTTAAATTACCAAAAACACATTGAAACAAGTCATGTACAACACTCAACATGGCTCGCGCTAGCCATGTTGAATAAAATGCTCCATTCTCCGCTCACGCTAATTACATGTCGCTTTAACAACGTCACGTCTGCCTGTCGCTGATTGGTCTACTCCGCCGTCTGTTTGCTGTGGCTTGCTCCGCCCACAGAATTTGATCCACCGGACGGTCGCCAGACTCAATCGCTGGAACAGCGGTGAGTCTGGTATACCAGGCAACAATTTGTCCCCACCAACTTTTAAGCAACTTAATTTGCATTATATGAGTTCAGTTATACAGGTAATTCAGCAGCAGGGCCGAGAACCAAAAGTGGTATTTTCTATGTGGCAAAATGGATTTTTCCATGTGGCATTTTTTTTGCATGTGGCAAAATGGATTTTGGCATGTGGCATTTTTTTCCCATGTGGCAAAATTGATTTTGCCATGTGGCATTTTTTTTTGCCATGTGGCAAAATTGATTTTGCCATGTGGCATCTTTTTTCCATGTGGCTAAATGGATTTTGCCACCTGGCATTTTTTTTGCCAGGTCGCAAAATTGTTTTTGCCATGTGGCATTTTTTGCCATGTAGCATTTCTTTTGCCATGTGGCAAAATGGATTTTGCTATGTGGCATTTTTTTTTTTGCATGCGTGCATAGCCGTCAATGGCAGCACCTGACTTAGGTGTCAATGCGCTGAAATGGTATGTGGATGGCCAAAAACCACAACCACACGTGTTTTTCTGCTAAAATTAAAGGAAAATTTGGATGTGCATAGCTGTCAGTGGCATGGATGTGCATGGCATGCAAAACTGCCACATACCCACATCCCCCAAAAGATGTTCTGTTGGGTTCAAGTCTGGAGACATGCTTGGCCAGTCCATCACCTTTACCCTCAGCCTCTTCAGTAAAGCAGTGGTCATCTTGGAGATGTGTTTGGGGTCATTGTCATGCTGGAACACTGCCCTGCGACCCAGTTTCTGGAGGGAGGGGATCATGATCTGCTGCAGTATTTCACAGTACATATTGGAGTTCATGTTTCCCTCAATGGAATGTAACTCTCCAACACCTGCAGCACTCATGCAGCCCTAGACAATGACATTCCCACCAACATGCTTGACTGTAGGCATGACACACTTATCTTTGTACTCCTCACCTGGTCGCCGCCACATATGGTTGAGATCATCGGAACCAAACAAATTAATCTTCGTCTCATCAGACCATAGGACATGGTTCCAGTAATCCATGTGATTTGTTGACATGTCTTCAGAAAACTGTTTGCAGGCTTTCTTGTGTCGCGTCTTCAGAAGAGGCTTCCTCCTAGGGTGACAGCCATGCACACCAATTTCATGTAGAGTGCGGCACATGGTCTGAGCACTAACAGGCTGACCCCCACCTCTTCAATCTCTGCAGCAATGCTGACAGCAATTCTGCAACAATATTTCAAAGAAAACATTTGGATGTGACGCTCAGCACGTGCGCTCAGCTTCTTTGAACAACCAACCCGAGGCCTGTTCTGAGTAGACACTGCTCTTTTCTGGATGATCTTAGCCACTGTGCTGCAGCTCAGTTTCAGGGAGTTGGCAATCTTCTTGTAGCATTGGCCATCTTCATGTAGCGCAACAATACGTCCTTTAAGTTCCTCAGAGAGTTCTTTGCCATGTGGTGTCATGTTGGAACTTTCAGTGACCAGTATGAGAGAGCGTGAGAGCTGCACTACAAATTTGAACACACCTGCTCCCTATGGATAACTGGACCTAGTAACACTAACGAGTCACATGGCATTTTGGAGGGAAAATGACAAGCAGTATTCAATTTGGACATTTAGGGATGTAGTTTCTAAGGGACGTAGTCCCTTTTGTTGCCAGGGGTTAAGGTATTAATGGCTATGTTTTGAGTTATTTTGAGGGGAAAATAAATGAACTCTATTATATAAGCTGCACACAGACTACTTTTCATTGTGTCAAAGTGTCATTTTGTCAGTGTTGTCCCATGAAAAGATAGCCTTAAATATCTGCAGAAATGCGAGAAGTGTTCTCACCTTTGTGATACACTGTATCCCTTTTCACTTGCTGAATGTGCCGGTCCATTTTTTCCCCTTAATCCCATGTTTGATTGGCTGATGACTTGCATGTATTTATAATGTATTTGTTTATTTTCTACATTATTTACTTAAAAATGTTTTTATTTGCAGCCTATGCAGACATTTTTTACTTTCTACCTCGACGATCTTTTGTAAAACATCGTCGAGGTAAAAGTTTTCATTTTTTTGTTGCGTTTAGCTGTGTTTGTGGACAAAAGAAGCAGTGTTTTCCCTGAAGGATGGCTCTATTTTTATTCATTGTTGTCATAACCTAAGAATTTTTTTCAGTTATATTTCATGTATTTATTTGGACCAGTGTTTTTCAACTGGTGTTTTTCACACTAGTATGCCATGAGAGATTGTCAGGTGTGCCGCGAGAAATTATCCAATATCGATTTTTTTTTTTTTTTTTTACGTCGTCGGGCGGAGTAGCAGTAGGATGGAAGGAGTAGGTAGAAAGTTCTCGGTTGTGTGCAGATGAGTGAGGTATTGCTCGTGCCGCGTTCAAAAACTGTTTGGATTTCTAGCCATCAGCCACCTTGCTGTCCGCGACAATGAGGACCCTAGCACGTCTACTGTACATCATTTGATTAGACTCGTCAAGTGTCGATATACACAAAAATGTCCATTCAGTTTTATCCATATGTGACGACTGTCAATCCTCCCCCTGTGTTTTATTTCTACACATTGTCGAGGACAGCAAGGTGGCTGATGGCTAGAAATCTGAGCAGTTCTTGAACGTGACACGAGCAGCTCTCCAACAGCACCTGGGTGCCAAGCAAGCTTAGACGTCATCTCCAAACGAAACACCCGTCACTTCAAAACAAGTCGATGAACTATTTTGTTCGCCTTTGTGAAAGCACAGAGAAACAGACTTTTTTGAGGAAAAACTACAAAGGTAAATGAGAAAGCCTTCAAACCCAGTTACCTTGTTGCCGAACTTGTTGCTTAATCCAAAAAGTCCCACACAGTGGCAGAGACATTAATACTACCTGCCTGCAAAGCTATTGTCAGCAAGATGCTCGGCCCTGATGCAGTTAGAGACATTGCTAAAGTCCCCCTGTCTGATAATTCCGAGCTTTTCAAGCCTAACTGCTAAAAAACAAACAAACAAAAAAAAAACATAGGCTGAGAGCTGTTGAAGAAGATTCCTGACAGGATATCTGCTTTGTGTTAATCTAAACAGGCTCAAGTTTCCCACTGTGTAAGTATAAATACCGAGAAATTATTTTTTTTAATCAAATATACTGTAGAGAAAGTAATTTTGGAACATTTTTTATTTGTGGTGTGGCGCGAGATTTTTTCCAAAGTAAAAATGTGCCGTGACTCAGAAAAGGTTAAAAAACACTGATTTAGACAATGTTGAGTGGTCTAAAGACAAATGTTTATTTTTTTGCATTCCTGGATAGCTTAAGAGATTTTTAACAAGTTTGTATTTATTGTGCATGTTAATATAGTGTATGCTCAAAGACTGCAATTTTAAATTTGCTAATAAAATCAAGACATTCATTGTGGAAGTTTTCAAAATGTTTCTTTGGTAGTTTTTCAAAACAAAGGTTTGAATCTAATGGTGTATCACCCGAGCCAATACACATTAAGGTTAGTACAGTATAATTCAATATAAATTTATTTATTGCATTGATCATTTAGCCCATGAATGAGTTAGGTTCAAATTAGTGAGAAATGTAACCCTGACAGGCGGCACGGTGGCTGAGTGGTTAGCACGTCCGCCTCACAGTTCTGAGATCAAGGGTTCAATCCCAGGCTTCGGCCTTCCTGTGTGGAGTTCGCATGTTCTCCCCGTGCCCGCGTCGGTTTCATCCCAAAAACATGCATGGTAGGCTGATTGAGCACTCTAAATTGTCCGTAGGTATGAGTGTACCTGAATGGTTGTATGTCTCCTTGTGCCCTGCGATTGGCTGGCAACCAGTTCAGGGTGTCCCCTGCCTAGTGCCCATAGTTAGCTGAGATAGTCTCCAGCACCTCCGCAACCCTCGTTAGGAAAAAGCGGCATGGAAAATGAATGAATGAATGAATGAATGTAACCCTGACACCCCGTTCACCCAATCTGTTTGGTCTTATTAATGTCCCATCCCCGGCAAAAGTGTACATGCAGGTTATGCTGTCCCTCCGAAAGTTGAGAGCAAACCTATGCCCTTGTTGAACAATACATTTTTTTGTCATATAGGCCACAATATTAAAGTTTGGTATACAGTGGTACCATAGGCGGAGTTTGACCTTTGGGGCACGGGGGGCACAACAAGTTGATGACCCCGAAACACAGTGTCAGCAAAAAAAATTAACTTACAAGAAAATTTATAATAATAAGTTGAAAATTAGCGTTTTTTTTGTTTCCCATCATTCTTGAGGGGGATTCTAAATCAGGCTGCTTAGGACAGCTATACTTTTCGCCAAGATCGTCATCCAATGAATATGGCACGCCCGCCGGTGTCGTGCCAATGTAGTTACCCCCGTCAAAAATTGCATTCCCTGGGCAAAGCCACTGCGCTGCACTCATTTGCTTGATTTCCGTGTTTTGGTGGTGTAGGTATCTATGAGCTTTTAAAACATGTATCATCCATTTCTGTCGTATAACGTAACATACGAACTGAACGTAAAATATGCAATGTTTTACTGTTTTACTTGGAGGATGACCTATAACTGTTTTAGTGTAATTCAAGTCCTGTATGGAGTTTCTCCAGTTTAATAAACGTCGATGTCCAAAACATATAACTGTGGTTCTTTTGTGGCTTCAATTAATTGTTTAAGTCGACATAACTCATAACTAATGTGTGTGTGCGCTCCTGCGGCCAGGGGATACAATTTTTGACGGGCGCAACTACATTGGCAAGACACCAATGGTGGCTCTGTTGTACAATTGGAATCTTAAATGGGGCAAATTGATATACGTCCAATCCATTTTGACTGGGTGTGGCTCTCCCGGTCAAAGTGGATTGAACGTCTAGTACTGCCAATGGCACTGACAGTGCTAGACATCCAATCCAATTTGACTGGGAGTGGCTCTCCTGGTCAAAGTTGATTGGACGTATAGTACTGTCAATGGCAGCCAATGAGTTAAATAATCATCCTGCAAAGTGTTAAAACTGTCACTCACATAAAGTGAAATGAGGCAAAACCAAGGATGTCGTGATAGTCACTTTTAGTTGCATTAACACTAGTTGCTTGACATGTTGCGAGTCAAAGTAATTCAAAGTTGAGGTTCAGGGTTCGATTATCTGCCCCTTGCTGTGTTGAGTTTGCATCCACGTGTTTTTCTGGGCTTGTGGGAATTTTTATCTGCATACTCTAGCTTCTTTCACATACCAACATTCATGTTCAGTTCATATAACTCCTTAATTGTCTCCATAGGTGTTTTTCTATCCGTGACATTTGATTGTTTGGCAACCTGTCATCTTGGATAGGCTCTTGCCCACACCGTTATAGGAGTAAGTGGTGATGTAGAATATCGATGATCGCTTCAGGATTAATGTGACTGCTTCAATTCAACTAAATTATTGACGAACACAAAAACTCCCACGAACCTGAGCAACAGGAATGCTTAAAAAGGACAAATGCAAAAAAGGTATGGGCCACAATAACACAAAGCTTTGATTTTAAGTAGATCGCTGCAAAATATAACCCAGCAGCCGCAACTCTCCTATGGGATGTAGGTTTGCGACCACTGCTCCAAATTGTGCAAATGTGTAAATACTTGGTTTTCTTTATGTGCCTTTAATCTTAATCTGTAGAAAGTGATATAGAAAATTAAAGTGTGGCTTGATAGATTTAGATTGTGATTTTAATGCTGTACAGGGATTATTTAACTCAGGGAAAACAAACTATGAATTACTCATTAATCATAAAAAAACAATGTCTGTTTTAATGCCAGTGTTGTAAACCACGATATTTTCAGTAGCAAGCGGCTGCAGGCCTATACTGTAGCTCAATTTCCATATTTTGTTCTCCAGCAGCCTGAAAGCTGCAACCCCCTCCTGTCCTCAAGAATTAAGAAAAGTCTTTATGGATTAAACTAAGACCCATCCAAGAGTTTTTATGGCCTGTAAGAGGAGAACATTTATGTGTCTCAAGGTACAATCTACACTAATGCACCCAATAGGTCTAATTATTGGACTCCCAACTATTTGTACCACTGCCAAAAAGCTACACATTTGCTCTCAATCTGTTCAAGCTCAAGGTTACCAAAGCAAAAGCAGTAGACCTGAACTGTGTAGTTTGAACCACTATTATATTTGATCTAAGCAAAAACCTTAGCAAATCTTGCAAGATCACAGAATGTTTTAAAGGATTGATTCTTGGTGTTTGTGAGTGGCTTTTTGTTTGTTTGCTTGTTTTTTGGCAACACTTATTCAGAAAGCTGAACCGCTGTCATTCAAGAGTCCTCCAATTCGTGCAGGACTTCAACTCTACACCGAAATATGGAAATTGGCATAGTTGCTGGAGAGAAGCCAGTCCACTTTCAATCATCGTAGCTCTTGATTAGGCACCAATCTTCAAATCACTGTTTCTTTCCTCCCTGGATTCTTCCTCCATGTGGCTCAAATTGTTGAAGTGTAGATTCCATGTGTTAATGGAAAAAATATGGGCTAAATTAAATTTTCCCAAAGGTGAAGATAAAGATGAGTTACACATGTACCAATTTTTACTTCTTAAAAGATTTTTTTTTTTTTTTTTAATGTGAGAAAATTGCCATGTGTGCTTGCTTTTTTAAAGCATGACGGTGCATTCAAGATCAACAGCACAGCTTACCAAACATAACAAAATATCTCTAACTGCATTTTTCGTTGTGTCTGCCATTAATATCAAACAAGTCACTTGTGTGTTGTTCAGGTGTGCTTTGTTGTCCTGTCAAGTTGTTCACATTTACATACCTCTCAACCCGAGGCCGTTGGCAATCTTTGAAATAGAGACGTATGCCCTTACAAATTGGTGACTTATCTTACAACGTTTTGTATAGAGTGCAATATGAAACAAAAATAAAACCCAATTTTTTAAATAATATGAATGTATTGGTAATACAGTATTGTCACAAATAACCTGGTGCAATCAAATAACAATATATTCAACAACATCATGATTACTAAAATTTATCAGTGACTTCTGTTATATTTGTATGTACCACTTTTGGCAATTTCTATCATGTCTTTTGATAGCTGCACTTCATGGCACATCAGCTCGCAATTCAGTTTGACTTGAAAGTAGTTTGTTAGTGTGTCTAATTACAAATTAAAAAGATCAGTTGATAAAATTAACTTACCGATGCAATCATACATTTGTTTTGCTAATTCTGAGAAGTGATCAGTAATAGTTGCAGGCGAATTGTTTCTGGCAACAAATTGGCAGAATAAAATCTTCGCTTTTGTCACAGTATAGCTTTCTGCAGACTGCATCTTTATGAACTTTTGTCTCGAAGTGCTTTCTGATATCGCAGAATCCTGATGCCGAAACTTTTTCGGTCCACACGGCACGCAAAATGAATACTGTGGTCCTTTCAAAGACACTTTTATCCATCCAGCGTATTCACCAGTTTGTGTCTCCCATTCTGGTAGATGGCGTCCGTGGGCTACAGTTTTTCTTTTCTTACGAGCTGGTTCATCCATATTTTTATCATGTTTGTATCAACTTTGTCGACTGTGAGTCACAAAATGGTGGCGGAAGTGCAAGTGCAGTCACGTGTTTGGAGGAAGCAGACGCTCAACGTGCAATTCTCGTGAGCAAATGGCTAGAGAATATTTCCGTGCTTCGTCTCATTCTCGAAACGGTGACAAAATCCGAATGGAGAAAAAAAAAAGTAATGCACGAAAAACGAACAGATTTTGAACGTACGGCGTACACTTTAGAAATCAGTGCTCACTTGTGCAAATTACGCCGAAACCTTACAACTTGACAGGTATGCATTGAGTTCTCTGCTTTCTTTCAAAGCTTTGCTTTTCTTTTGCATTGTTGTCAAACATCATATTTGCTTAGGCCAATCATGTCATGATGACTGCTGTGGCAAGTCTATTCCCTATGTTGGTTTATTATGGACAGTAATTGCCTTATACTAAAATGTAATAATGTTGCAGATATTTTCCATCACTGCTTTGCATTCACACCAACTACGGTTGTTCCACTATACTGTTTTAATGTGTGCCTTTTTCAGCACCCAAGAAGAGATTTAAAGGACTTCTGAGAACAGACAATTTATTTAGTTGCTGTTTGACCTGCTGGTGCCAACTGGCTGTGATTTCTGAGGGCCACAGACACTGCTCGTGAAGCCACTGCCCGGCTCCTGGGATTAATGACTCTTCACACATTGAGAGATGTTTACCACTTGCCTGCGACCACTCCGCTAAGAGCACTGTCACTGAAACAATAACGCAGTCTGAAAAGCCCTCATAACTCAGAGCTCCTCCGCCTGTGTCTTTTAACCAGAGCTTTAATCAACGTTTATGACATCCTTTTGTCTCTTTATTGCCAATATATTACCCAAGCAGTCCAAACATTATGTTCTAAGAGAAGCAGACTATTAAGGCTGGAAAGCGCAGATGCGGTTTAGGTCAGTGACCCACACTAAAGCCGATTTGATCTATATTATACTAAACCTTTTATTATTATGCCTTTGTGCAACACTCATGAGGAAGTTCACCTTGGAAGGCAATAGCCCTGCTGCATGGATGGCAAAAGGTGCAGGTATCTATGAAGACTTTAAAAATCAAAAGAAGATCTTTTGAGTGCCATTGTAGATGATTTGATGTTTTTGCTAAGCTAGACCTAAAGGTTAAACTTTATTTTGAGTTCAAGTCATTTACAGTATGAGATATGACCTCCACTTAGCTTTTTCTTGGGTCTTGTTTTGTTAGTGTGTTTGTGTGTTAAGGATGCAACAATACTTGGTTTTATATTGAACCGTTCATTACGCCCTCTTCGATTCAATACGCAAAACTATTCGATCCAAATGAAAAGCGTCCAAAATGTATTTTCTGAATTTATTTTTGTCGTCTCTCTCGCTAAAATGTCCAGCGCAGCTTTGCCTTGACATAACAAACTCTGCCGCGAGCAGCTCCCCTCCTCCACTGCACCAAACTGCCTGATAGGTGGGAGCTGTGGCGCACGAGGATTACTGCTCGTGAGGTAAGACAGAAACTTAAGAAGGCGGCTTGCCAGCTTCAATGTCGTACAGATCCGTTGTTTGACAGCATTTTGGGTGAGCTGATATGCTATCCCCACTGGTACATAATTAACAAAGACTGTCTTTACGGCTACATACCTACAAAGGCCGCCAATACATTGTTGCCGACTTGGTTGCTACGAATAACCTCGCTTTCACAACGGCACCTTAAGACCCTGGAACACAGAGCGCTTACTCATGGTTACATTATGAACAATGAGTGGCAGATTAAGAGTGCTGTGCTTCAAACTCGTCCTGTTTATTAAATTTGATTGTCAAATGCTGGTGTTGTGCAGTAATGAGCAGACGTGACTTCTGTGGCGTTGTTAACTTTTTTAATGCCCGACAACACTCACGTGCACACACTAGATATCATCAAATAGCAACCTCAATGTGCTACGTTGGATCCCCCCCAAGTCCCAAACCATTGGCTGCGTAAACCCCCCGAGTGATCATGGGACGCGTAGTCCATAAACTACATCGATGAATTAAGAACCGCCATGACTGAATGGAAGTTAAGCAGGCCAAATCTATCCATACCAGTGAGGCAGTAACGATAGATCAGGGTTCACTAAATCCGGACCTCGGCGCCACTTTTCCTGTCGTGTTTTCCATGTCTCCCTCCTCCAACACACCTGAATCAAAATAATCAGGATCATTATCAGGCTTCTGGAGAGGTTGCTGATGACATAATCATTTGATTCAGGTGTGTTAGGGGAGAGAGATGTGGAAAACACGACAGGAAAAGTGGCACCGAGGTCCGGATTTAGTGAACCCTGCTATAGATAATGCTGCAAATATTGTTAATTCAGTACGTAACACAGATGGACTTGGACCACAAATACAGTAGGATGTTTTGCTCATGTGGTAAACATACCTGCTTAAGAAAGCAGTAGCAATCAACAGTGTGCCCCGCCTTACTTTACTAACAGTAAAGATTGTTCTCAGCACTTTAGACAAAATTTCTTCAGATCAGTAAGAAGTAAGCACATAAATATTATGCACTATAATGCATGTTTATATGATGGCATTGTAATTTTTTTGCCTTTTAGCAAAATATAAAAACATTTTTTTTTAAAATAACACTTGTATTTTTGGTTCAGAGCATTAAATGTATTGAATAGAATCGAAAATCGTGTCCCTTGTATCGAAAATCGTACCGAACCGTGACTTAACTGTATCGTTGCATCCCTAGTGCGTGTAATTAAAAAAATTAATAATTCCGCCAAAGAAGTGTATCACACAGCAAAGCGACTATAGAAACTAAAGATACATGATAATATCGGTTACCGATAATTATCGGCCGATAATGGCAATTATAACGTCACACAAATAATCCAGATTAAAAAATATATATATATTCAAACGATAATGCAATCTGATAATTATATACGTCATTTAGCCTCCAAATGTATACAATCGATGTAGTTTTGTCCAATTCTGCACCGCCATCTCAACCCCTCCACCCTCTGAAGGCCCTGTCGCATGAGTGATGTCACAGGAAATGCTTGATATCATGGCGGCTCCGTCACAAGAGTTCGTTTACTTTTCCGTGTGTGAAACAAATAACGCTCTCACCATCTGCAAAACATGTACTACAGAAGTTCTTCGAGGTGGAAAGAAAGTGTCCTCATTCAACACCATTAACCTGATCAGCCATTTAAAGCTGCATCACCAAGATTTGTGGAACAAATACGAGGCTCCACTCGCGCGAAGGCTAAAGCTAATGTGAACAAACATAAACTAAGATTAAAAAAATAGCTAGTGACAATCGAAGACACTTTGACAAGCAGCCAACAGCTCGGTCTCAGGCAGCGCCGCCCCCACTCATCTCCGGTTCAACTCAACGAGCACCATGGCCCGACTAAGGCCTGTCACGGGTGCTCATTTTGTGGCCGGACGAACTGAAGAGCACAGGCGGAAAGAGATGCCAAGCCATAGACTTCATCATTATATTGACGGGTCACATCCGTCAGACGCTGCGCCACGCCTTCAAGTAGGGGGCTTGCCCACATCCAGCATTAAGAGGAGTTATTCTCAAACACACGCACACAACGATCTAACGCCGGATTTCGGTTGAAAAAGTATGAAAGCTGTACCGCATACAAACAGGAAGGATTGTCTCAGGAGTGATTTGTTCGAGGATTCAAGGTAATAATTATATTTTTTGTACCATGCATGCTGATGGGGGAAAATATTATGTGATGCTTTAACATTAGCACATTATGCCTTTGTGATGTATGATTGCTTCTGTGACCTAGATTGTAACAACTTCTATTGTTTTTCACCTTGGGTCCCATAGTTAGGAGGGAATCTCACAAGATAACTTGTTTTGCACCAGAGTACGCGCTTGAGTTCCATAGTTAGGAGGGAATCTCACGAGATAACTGAAATAAACATTCTACTTTAACCGCTGGAAGCCTCAACTGGGGGGGAATCGCATACCCTTGCGGGGGTGGGGGGGGGGGGGTCACGAGTTCGGGTGGTGCGTTTTCGTGGGGGCAGGGAGTGGCCACCCGTGTCCCCGCGTCAGACGTACCTATAAGAGTCGGGAGATTCCCCCAACTCCCCGGAAGTCTGCCAGAGGATTACGTACGGGTCGCTTGGCTTCGTTCCTTTGCCGCTTTGCCAGAGCGTTTGGCTCCCCGCTCATTTGTCAACGGTAAGCGATTTTCATTGTTAAGGAACAGTTTGTTGTGCTGTAACGGTAACGCGGGGATTCTGGGATTGACAAACTAGATCTAACATCATCGTTACCACTTGTTCTTGTTTTGATACTTGTTGCTTGCTCTTGTGGGATTGTAATCAATAAATCTCATTTATTCTGAATTTTCTAATCAATAAACATCGTCTATTGAGCAAAAGTGTGTTGGTTGCTGACTCACCGCGGACCTGGAAATTTCGGAAAACACATGCGTTTTGAAACGTGAAAAAAATGAATGGGAGAAATTAGCCACAATGGCATTGGCATCATAGTTCGCAATATTTACTTAAAATAAATGCAAACTGCACGCTTTTTTGAGGGTTTTAACCAAGAATCAAGACTGTTTTACGTCAATATCTATAAAGAATTCAGGGATTTAGGCATTTATTCACAAGAATTTCCAACGCAAAAAGCTCTTGCTTTCATATGGCGGCCGCTACATTTGCTTGCTGACTAGCATCCTTGTTCGCAATATTTACGTAAAATAAATGCTAACTGCATGTTTTTTTTGGCTTTTAACCAAGAATCAAGACTTTTTTACCTCCATATCTATAAAGAATTCAGGGATTTAAGCATTTATTCACAAGAATTTTCAACGGAAAAAGCTCTGTATCTGTGATTCTACTCGGTCAGCTTTGATGACCACGCCAACAATGCTGGCCCCCTATTACCGTAATTTCCCGAATATAAGGCAGACCCGTGTATAACGCGCACCCCAAATTTACTTGAAAAATCTGGGAAAATTATTGTACCCGTGTATAACGTGCACCCTAATTTTAGCACCAATAAATAGAAGAATACAAGAAAACAGAGCTCGTGTTCAGATACAGCAGTGCTTCTCAATTATTTTCTGTTACGCCCCCCCAAGGAAGACGTAAATGTTTCGCGCCCCCCCCAACTCGCTGCCGCCACTGTAAATAGTATCATTCGTCTATATTACTATTATAAGTACGCCTCAGCCTAACATTGTGTCCTTTTTTTTCTATTAAAGAAAAAAAGTAACATAGATCAACTTATAATAAAGTATAACTTTTTAAACATTGTGTTGCTTGTAACAGAAAAGACTTAACGCGCATCAATTTGCCTGAAGTTAAAAAAAAAAAAAAAAAAAAAAAGTCACATCCAAACTGTAAAAATACACTCAAGGTACATTTTTGACCATTTGATACTGAAAAATAAAATGTAATAAAATCAGTAAATAATAACAAATTCAAATTGATTAGAAACATTTACTCTTCAGGACAACATGCCAAAAAATTTGACCGAAAAAAAAACAAAACTGAATAGAAGGGGGGGGGGGGGGGGGGGGGGGGTCTTTGGACAGAAGGAAAGTTTTTATTTTCGCTGATTCACCACAGTGCTCACTGGTTTACTGATATAACACTGACAAAGCGGGACGATTGTGACAATTGGCAATATTCGGCACATTTTCGCTGAAAAACAATCAAGCGGCTTATCAATGAGATTGAGGTCTAATGTCTTTAAGTGGTGTCTTAACTGATTTGGCTTCTCCGGTATAATCATTTTTAGACTCAGTAAACAGTGGTCTTTCCTCATTTCCCACTATATTAAAAGTCAAAGGCAAACGGCCCGAACAAAGCGCATTCTCGGCGGCCGAGGGAGAACCGTAGGTGAGGGCGGTGGTCGTGACGATCCCAAGCCGAAAACGGCACTTCTCGGCCGGACACGTGAGAACCGAAGAAGTCAGTGGGTCGCTGCGTGAGTCCAGCTCTGCATGAGTCTCTTCCGTGTGCTCTTGCTTACTTCAAAAATACTGCACGCACTTTGAAAATGAGAGCGCCACTGCCACCCACGGAGTGGATGTGCAAGTACACTTTATTCTAGTACGGCAAAAAAAAAAAAAAAAAAATTGTTCCCCGAGGTCACTCGCGCCCCCCCTGGCATCGCTCTGCGCCCCCCTGGGGGGGCGCGCCCCACCATTTGAGAAGTACTGAGATACAGAAATGTCTTTTTACTGACTGGCGAAACACAGCACAAGCATAGCACATTGGTAGCTCAAAACATATCCGTAAATTGACAATATGCACGGTAATAATATCATCTGACAACTTCTCCAACTTACCAAAATCCAGTAGAAAACAAAACAGATGTGACTTTTCTTTTAAAGCATGGGTCCCCAAACTACAGCCCGCGGGCTGGATACGGCCCGCCTCCACATTTGGTCCGGCCCCCTGAACAATTTTTTTTTTTTTTTTTTTTTTACCTGTGTTATTTATTTCCTGGCTTTTTCTATGAAGAACCCAGAGCGGGTTATTTGGATATTATCTACTTAATTAATAGTGTTATTATTAATTATATTATATTATATTATATTATATTATATTATATTATATTATATTATATTATATTATATTATATTATATTATATTATATTATATTATATTATCCATCCATCCATCCATCCATCCGTTATCTTCCGCTTAGTCTATTATATCATATCATATCATATCATATCATATTATATTATATTATATTATATTATATTATATTATATTATATTATATTATATTATATTATATTATATTATATTATATTATATTATATTATATTATATTATCCATCCATCCATCCATCCATTATCTTCCGCTTAGTCTATAATATTATATTATATTATATTATATTATATTATATTATATTATATTATATACTTTTTTTCCCCCGAAGAATCCATAAACGGTTATTGATTGTGGCTTTCTGAAAAACAATAAATTTTTCCCTTACAGCACTCCTGCAATCGTCACACTTTTCCTGATACAAACTGACCCCAGCCCCTCATCAGAGAAGGGAAGAGTTATGTGGCCCTCACAGGAAAAAGTTTGGGTGCCCCTGTTTTAAAGGCTGCTGTATAACTTGATCGTTTCATCATGATGAATAAATGCTTCTTCCATGGATTGATACGGTAAAATAAAAGTGAGGACCGAAATCGGAAATCGGAACGAGCGCGTCGCTACTGTAACAAGAGGAACTATTGTTATTTGGGTTTGAGTTTCCCAAGGGACAGATATAGTTGACGGACACAGGAAGTCTGTGTTGTGTTACGTTTGTTATGGTCCAAGTTGCAATAAACGTTGACTCAAATGAGTTCAAGAAACTAAATTCTGTGCTTTATGAAGAGTGAAAAAAGCAGAATTTAACACAGATGAAATCATTCGACCAATCAGAGTGAAATATTAACGAAATAAAATGGTGACGTCATGTACTGTAATGGTCTGCAACGGATCGCCGCATACGCTTTCTTCAACACAACATTGCCGTGTCATTAAAAAAAAAAATCGGTCTTTATATATTGAATATATATATATATATATATATATATATATATATTTCTGTCTCCATCCCTGTACCCGTGTATAATGCGCACCATGTTTTTACAAGTTGATTTTGGGGGAAAAAAGTGCGCGCGATATTCGGGAAATTACGGTAATCGGCCCCGCACCCCGTGAATAATTATGAAGTCTATGGCCAGGCTCGGTCAGACAAGAAACGTTTTGACCAAAGTGACTCGAGAGCCAACGCCCTGGATTAAAAAATAATGCACCATTTTTCATGAAAAACATGCCGATCACATCAGTTTCACCAAGGACATTTGGACACGAGACGTCAGTCAAGTAAGCATGCTTATCATGACGGGAACTGTGGTTAGATGATAATTTCAACATGCACCAAACCACACTCACAAGAAATCCGTCAGTCAGTCAGTCAGTCAGTCAGTCAGTCAGTCAGTCAGTCAGTCAGTCAGTAATGCATTCATTACACTGCAAATTGATAACGTCTTAATCAGGTTATTTTTTTCTAAATCTAGTCAAATAATTTTCTCATTTTTGTTTTGGGTGTTAAAGACTAGTTTACAGATGAATGCGCCAGATTATTCCACTTACGTGAAGTTATATTACCATTTGCTCTTATTCAGCCCATACATCTAAAAAAAAAATTGTCATTTTTCACCTAAATTAAGAAAAAATATCTTTCAAATAGTGTTTTGAACCATATCTATTCTTGAATAAAGAACATTTCTGACAAACATTTTTCAAGGATTAAATATATTATAATTTATTATATATTATATATATACTGTATGTATATATATATATATATATATATATATATATATATATATATATATATATATATATATATTTTATATATATATATATATAATATAATTTATTGCTTAAAATAAGGCTGTTGTTTTCAGTTAGCTATTTTTCTCATTTCAAGAAATGAGGGAAATTCACTTAAAGCGCTGGCAGATTTCACTTATTTCCAATAGATTTACTATGAAAACCAGGGGATTACTATTTTTAAGGAGGTGTGTTTTTGCAGTGTAGTAATGTTATATATTTTGGGAATGGCTTACTTTTAAAGGCATTTTTGTGCAACTTAGGTATTTACTCTGTAAGTAATTGTGGCCAAAAGTTCACCATTACACAATGTCAGACAATGTGTAATTGTTTAGATGTTGGAATTTACTACTTGTTCACATTTGATGTAGAAAAAAAAAGAGCAATATTTCTATTTTTGCACAGTAATATTTGCTCTTGTGTATACTTTAAAATTTTACATATATCTTTTAATAGAATTTTTTGCTTGACATTATTGGTTATCGGCTGGAACGAGGAAGAAATGATCGATTATCAGTATCAGTTGAAAAATGTATTATCGTGCATCACTAAACACTATTTTTTTCCTGTAAAATTATATATTTTCCATTCTTTAAATTTTATTCACCTCATTTTGTAGCATTTCACATGTAAACTGATGTTAAAAATGTTCTGTCCTATTTGATTTTAGACTCCATATGATGCCATCATGTCATGAAATCTGCCTAGACCCTCTAACTCAGGGGTTTTCAACCCAGTCCTCAAGGCACACTGTGGGTCCTGGTTTTTGTTCCAGCCGATCCAGCAGAGACAGTTGAACCAATGAGGCTTCTGCTAAAACAAGCCACACCTGACTGCAATCAACTGATTGCACTTGTAAAACACCAGATTGGGGAAAAAGTGTTGTCATCTTGTTTGGTAAGAATGAAATCCTGCACCCACAGTGTGCCTTAGTGGAATAGGTTGGGAACCCCTGCTCTAACTAATGTACTGTAACCGAAACTACTGAAATGAGCAATGGGACAGTTTCTCTAAACCAGTGGTCCCCAACCTTTTTTGCACCACGGACCGGTGCGGTGTGGGCCTTTTTTCACGGACTGGCAATGTGTAGCAAAAAATGACATTGTAAAAATATAAAATAACACGACGAGTGTAAAAATGATTATTTAGTGCAGGGAAAATGTCACTCACCATACGCTGAATTAACCTTTTTTTTTAACAGCGGCTTCTCCTAAAATTTGACGTCAAATATCTGTGGTCACAAGCATAATGAGGTTTCTTGGCTTTAGCAATAGTTTGCCATGAGGTATGATGCATTCAGTGCATTCGCTTTTGTTGCCTCGTTTTGTAGTCTATTGAATTGAATTGAATTGAATTGAATTGAATTGAATTGAATTGAATTGAATTGAATTGAAAAAAGCTGTCCAAAGATATCGCCGCCTGCAGCACACAGTCAACAGCAGCTAAACTTACTGTTTACATTGACTGGCACTGGACTGCTATAGTAGGTGTGCAAACATACCAGTAATTGCAGCCAACCACTAGATGGCGACCTACACAAAGCTTGACTTGGATTTGTCACTAGACAGGGATATTGATGTGTCAAGAGTCACAGGCTAGACTGCAGTCGTTAACAAAGGATTTATTATTTTTCTGTGGCCCGGTAGGAAATGCGCCACAGACCAGTACCGTTGCACAGCCCAGTGGTTGGAGATCACTGCTCTAAACCATCAGATTTTCATTTCAACCACAAATCGACCCATTTGTAATCCGCATTTTTTTGTCTTCTTACTGGTTGGTCAGAGCAAAACTGTCAGAATTTGACCAGCAAAAAAAAATCTAGCAGTCTGAACAGTGCACACATAAATGCATTTCTGAGGGTGAGGGTGGGCAAGAAAATCTTTCTTGATGTTAAAAAAAAAAAAAATCCAGCTACATATTTCACAGCCTTTTCACTTAAATAGTATAAAGTAACCAAAAAACCTCCATTACCATTAAATGTCTGTCAGGCACCTTCAAAGTATGAACAGTTTTACTGAATTTTAATCCTATTTTATTCTTGTTAACAAAAGTGTATGCTGATGTCTTTCACGCAGAGCCTGTGGGTTCGATTATCGGCCAAGCGATTCCCGTCTGCTATATAAACTGTGCCAAACAAAACAAGCGAGTGTGTTGCTGTGGCGCTAAAAGTGACTACAACAACAATATTATTATTCCCAGTGGGGAGAATTGTTTTTGAAAATTAGAATAACTTGGAAGTCAACCAGCAGAGCCTTGAAGGCTCCACTGTACGTTACAGTTCATCCCACATGTTCAGTGCTCAAGTGCATTGCGACTAAGACGAGATACTGAATATTGAGAAAACACAGTATGAGCTAAAAGAACGGATATGTGTATAGAACTATTTCAAGACATTTTTAAAACAAAGAGTTTTTTGTGTCCTTGTTTCATCCAAATGAAAAAAAAAAGCTAGTTGAAAACGACAAGCAGATTAACAGTTGAGCCTATACAAGCATGACCGCTGAGCCTATTTCAACAAAATGTATGAGCTGGGAAGCTTCCATAGATAACCCCAGTGACATTCCAGGTCTCAAACACCCAAGCCTTTAACATTTACATTAGCTGGCTGGAGAATGCAGCTGCCTGTCTGATGCTTCTGTGGATTTATTAGCGTGTAGGATAATGTTCACTGTGCTTACCATGGGGCCAGAGTTCTGTTAACATCTGAATGGAGCTGCTGTGACACTGAAATGGGAAAAATGTTTAAAATTGGGAGAAAAAATTTATGAGGTTGGGAAATAAACTTACTACAAAAGGGATATAATGCTATTATGATAGTGCTGGGACATTATGACCAAAACAAAAAAACAAACAAACAAACAAAAAAACGAATAGGAATATACACCTTTCTTGTGAAGTATAACGTGACACTCTCCCTTACAGTCCTATTTATACATAGTACATTTGTACCGTTCTGTTACTTGATACATAATTAGAAATGGTACTCCTGACATTTTATTCCATAGATGTTAAGTGCTGTTTTTCTTCATTATGTTCAAACTGTAAACTGTAAAAAAGTAAACTCTAATAAATGAATGATTTTGTTGTCAAAAATGGTTTTTCTATGTCCTCATATTGACAATCATTTTGATTTGACTCCTCAATGACATTTTACAGCCAGTATTAATACAGAAGTATTAGTAACATGGGAAAACCAATGTTTGCATGAGATCTAGAGGTGCACGATAATTATCGGTCCGATAATTATCGGTCCGATAATAGGAATTATGACATCATCCTAATAAATCCAATATCAATATATGTTATCGGGCCTATTAATAATATTTTTGGTGTCGGATTGGGATGTGTGCGTTTGTTTCCACTCCTGTTTTGCCAGTATGCAAAGGCTTGTAATTGTTCTAGAGGCCGTATTTTTCCTTCACTGAGTTATAAACCTTACTATGGCAATTAGCAAATGTTCGTATTTTACAGTGTTATGTTTACAAGTTATTGAGAGGCCTTTTGTTTATTGATAGGCATGCTGTTCTATAATTGCCAGGTTGAGAAAGTTGTTTCATTGACCAAGACGACAAGAGAGTCTCCTCTCCTGTTGCACCAAATGTTTTATCTGCTGACAAAGCAAAATACCTGTTGGGTTTATGTTTGTTTCAGATAAATACTCATTGTTCAGGGGACACATCATCAATGATATTGAATAATTGATATACATTAAAAAATTATTATCGGTTATCGTATCGGCATCGGCCTTCAGGAGCAGGAAGTTATCGATATCGGTATCGGTTTCAAAAAATTGATATCGTGCACCCATAATGAGATCCCACCTTAAGAACTTTTTTCAAAAGTAAGAAGAACCTCTCCATTCAAAAAGTGTTTAAATGGCACCAATTAAAATTTTAATGATTCTGTTTTGCATTGTCAAACATGTCAAAGCAATAACATTCACAAATGTACAGTGTATCACAAAAGTGATTACACCCCTCGCATTTCTGCAGATATTTAAGTATATCTTTTCATGGAACAACACTGACAAAATGACTCTTTGACACAATGAAAAGTAGTCTGTGTGCAACTTATATAATAGAGTTAATTTATTTTCCCCTCACAATAAATCAAAATATAGCCATTGATATCTAAACCCCTGGCAACGAAACTGAGTACACCGCATGGGAACTACGTACATCCCTAAATGTCCAAATTGAGTAGTGCTTGTTATTTTCCCTCCAAAATGTCATGTGACTCATTACATGAGTGTTGTCAGCATTGCTGCAGAGATTGAAGAGGTGTGGGGGGGGCATTCACACCACCATGCTTGACTGTAGGCATGACACACTTATCTTTGTTCTCCTCACCTGGTCACCACCACACATGCTTGAGACCATCAGAACCAAATAAATTAATTTTCGTCTCATCAGACCATAGACCAATAATCCATGTGCTTTGTTGACATGTCTTCAGCAAACTGCTTGCGGGCTTTCTAGTGTACCGTCTTCAGAAGAGACTTCCTCCTGGGGTGACAGCCATGCACACCAATTTGATGTAGAGTACGGCGTATGATCTGAGCACTAACAGGCTGACCCCCCCACCTCTTCAATCTCTGCAGCAATGCTGACAGCACTCCTGTAACGAGTCACATAACATTTTGGAGGGAAAATCATAAGCAGTACTCAATTTGGACATTTAGGGATGTACAGTGCGGAGAACAAGTATTTGATACACTGCCAATGGGTTTTCCCATTGACTGTGTATCAAATACTTGTTCTCCCCACTGTATGTAGTTCCCATGCGGTGTACTCACTTTTGTTGCCAGGGGTTTGGATATTAATGGCTACAATTTGAGTTATTTTGAGGGGAAAATAAATTAACTCTATTATATAAGCTGCACACAGACTACTTTTCATTGTGTCAAAGTGTCATTTTGTCAGTGTTGTCCCATGAAAGGATATACTTAAATATCTACAGAAATGCGAGGGGTGTACTCACTTTTGTGATACACTGTATATGTATATATATATATATACACAGTTTGTCCTTTGGCCTTTGCTATACCAGATGTAATTTTCTCAGCGCACTGGCAGATACGGTCCTTAAAACAGGTCTGTTATCATTCAGACGGCCAGTTTTTGCAGTATGTTTTCCTGTATGCGATTCATCGAGCTGCAACATTTTGATTGTGATTAAATAGCAGTTATATAGACTATTGTTATCATCAATCTTGTGAATATATTTTACATTCAGTGATTTACTTATTACCACTACTAATTGAAATCCATTTTAAGACACAGCCATTTATTTATTAAGGCCAACAACAATAAAATGTGGCTTCTGTATGAGTAAACAGTTCTGTAAATTTTTATTTTTGGCAAAGAAAAAAAAATTTTATTACTTCATCTATAATTACAGTTGAAACTGAAAAATAATGATTAACTGCAGCATTTCTCATCAGTAACATCAATAAATAAATGAACGATGCCAAAATCGCAGAAAGCCATTTATCGCTGAATGTAATGTACCCATCCATGGTGCATCCACATCCTATTGCGCTTATCCTCATTAGTGTCAGTGGTGGGCTGGATCCCAGGTGTTTTTGGAATGTGAAAATCCCACGCAAGCATGGCAATAGCATGTACACCCCATAGTGGAAGGCTGAACTATGTTAAAACTGTGAAGCAGATGTTCCTCCTTCTACTGATGGTCTGCATGTAGGCAATGTATTTTTTTTTTTTTTTAATCTAAATCTAAATAAATGGAGAGTGGTTATTCTGAAGTGGACCCCAAAGATGACTGTATTGCGTCCGCAATGCAAGTATATACATAGATGAATACATGGGGATTGCTTAACACAACAGACTGAACGCATCAGCCAAATAGTGTTAGTCAAAATCTAAACTGGAAATGTTCGGTTATACATGTATTCGGTATATTACGAGACCAACACTGCTCTCTTGTGGCAGTAATGTTAATTACACTTGTTCTTCGTCGTGGATAGATAGATAGATAGATAGATAGATAGATAGATAGATAGATAGATAGATAGATAGATAGATAGATAGATAGATAGATAGATAGATAGATAGATAGATAGATAGATAGATAGATAGATAGATAGATAGATAGATAGATAGATAGATAGATAGATAGATAGATAGATAGATAGATAGATAGATAGAGAGAGAGAGAGAGAGAGAGAGAGAGAGAAAGAGAGAGAAGCAATTGAGTCAATCACAGCTTAAAAATTAATTACTCATAATTAATCGCAATTCAAAACATCTCTAAAATATGCCATATTTTTCTGTAAATTATTGTTGGAATGGAAAGATAAGACACAAGACGGATATTTACATTCAACATACTGTACATAAGTACTGTATTTGTTTAACAATAAATCCACAAGATGGCATTAACATTATTAACATTCTTTCTGTTAGAGGGTTCCACGGATAGAAAGACTTGTGTTCCTAAAAGATAAATGTGAGTACAAGTTATTGTAATTTTATATTAAAACACCTCTTAATGTTTTTGTTTTAATAAAAATTGTAAAGTTTTCAATCAAAAAATGATCTAATAGCTCGCCATTGTTGACGTCGCCGAGCGGGACGTCCCATGGCCTCCCTGCCGTTCTTCCACAGTGTCTTTAACTACATAAGGTAGTGACTGAATACGCCACAAGGTGTCAATGGCAAGTTTCAAATTAATTAGAGATCTAGCCAAGGCAAAGTCTAAGTTTTACGTGTATTTTGCATAGCTATTTGATTGGGAATGCCAGTTCTCGTTACATTGAGCGCTTTTCTTTTGGTGAACATTATTTTTTTGAGGGACAGGAATATTATTTTTGTTGTGCGTTTACTAAATGATACTGTAGCGACTTAACTGTTCCGCCCAAATGCATGATGGGAAGTTGGGCACCCTTGACAATCAGTGGTGGTTGTAAATGCTAATGTTCTGCGTTGTGTTCGGGGCCGGGTGTATGGGGGGACTGGGGTGGGCACGACCCACCCAGACGTGAGTCGTGCCCACCCAATCAAAATGTCAGGAATATCTATTGTAGCGTCGCACTGTATATAGAGAACACACGGAGAGTTGGTCTCACCTACTTTTTTATTGCAGGATTAATGGTTACTGTTGGCCGCAACCACGCCGAACAAGCAATCACCAAAACAAGCTGTTTTTCCAACTTCGTTGTTTCCAACCTCGTTTGTTATCCGCGCGCCGTCGTAAAACTACAAAAAAAAGTACACAAGCATTGCATTAGCAACAACGTTAGCTTAGCACGCTATACAGGTTCACTAAACATAAACAAAAAGCGTCTCATACAAAAAATATAACATTTCGCTTACTAACATAGTATGTACATTCTTTACAACAACCATACTTACGGACAAATCTTGTCCAAGGATCATATAAGCACAACATTACAACGTAGGCGTCAGCCCGAGACGTCGTGCAGCCATATTGAACTGGCAAGAAAACAATAAACCATGTCGCAAAGCGACCACAAGAGTTCGCTGTTAGACAGCACAAAAAGCCTTGCTGTAAAACTTACCAAAAGGCAGAATACTGTATGAGCGGGACATGTGCGTTAATTGCGTCAAATATTTTAACGTGATTAATTTAAAAAATTAATTACCGCGCGTTAACGCGATAATTTTGACAGCCCTAAAAAAAATATATATATATATATATATATATATATATATATATATACTGGACTGTCTCAGAAAATTAGAATACACAATATTCTAATTTTTTGAGACAGTCCTGTGTATATATACAGGACTGTCTCAGGAAATTAGAATACACAATATTCTAATTTCCTGACTGTCTCAGGAAATTAGAATATTGTGTATTCTAATTTCTGTCTCAGGAAATTAGAATACACAATATTCTAATTTCCTGACTGTCTCAGGAAATTAGAATATTGTGTATTCTAATTTCCTGAGACAGTCCTGTATATATACACAGGACTGTCTCAAAAAATTAGAATATTGTGTATTCTAATTTTCTGAGACAGTCCAGTATATATGAACAGTCTTGTCTGGATGTCTGCTGTTGCATATATTGTATATATATATATATATATATATATATATATATATATACATACATATACATATATACTGTACATTCAGACAAGACTGTCCAAAATGATGAACTGGACAGCTCCAGGGCCCGACAAGATCCATGCCTACTGGCTTAAGAAGCTAACTGCACTCCATGAACGCCTAGCAGCACAAATGAACCAGCTGCTGAAGTCGGGGACCCACCCAGAGTGGCTAACCCAGGGTCGGACAGTCCTCATCCTCATCATGAAGGACCCCCGAAAGGGAACAGTACAATCCAACTACCAGCCTATCACATGCCACAGCACCATATGGAAGCTCCTATCAGGCATCATAATGGCTAAAATGAGCAGGCACATGGAGCTATATATGCACAGGGCACAGAAAGGGATTGGCAATAACACCAGGGTAGCCAAGCACCCTGGTGGACAGGGCACTCGCCAGAAACTCCAAGGCCAGGAGCACCAACCTGTGCACTGCCTGGATTGACTACAAGAAAGCCTATGACTCAATGCCACACACATGGATACTGGAATGCTTGAAGCTGTATAACATCAACAGGACACTAACGACTTTCCTCCAGAACTCAATGGGGCTGTGGAAGACAACTCTGGATCCAACTTAAAGCCAGTTGCACATGTGAGCATCAAATGCGGTATCCACCAAGGAGATGCTCTGTCACCCCTGCTGTTCTGCATAGGCCTACACCCCTTCAGCCAGATCATCACCAGGAGTGGTTTCAGGTACCAGTTGGGAAGTGGAACAACCATCAGTCACCTCCTCTACATGGATGATATCAAACTGTATGCCAAGAAAGAGTGTGACATCGACTCCCTGATTCACCTCATGAGAATATACAGCAATGACATCGGGATGTCATTCGGACTCGATAAGTGTGGGCGAATGGTATCCAGAAAAGGGAAAGTGATCTCAACTGAAGGGGCTGGACTACCTGAAGGCAACATAACTGATGTGCAAGACAGCTACAAATACCTGGGGATCCTACAGGCAAATGGGAACCATGAGGAAGCAATTAGGAGGTCTGCCACAACCAAATACTTACAGAGGGTGAGGCAGGGCCTCAAGAGTCAGCTGAATGGCAAGAAGAAGATCCAGGCCATTAAAGGCTATGCCCTACCAGTAATCAGATACCCTGCAGACATCGTATCCTGGCCACTGGAAGAGATGCATGCTACCAAAATCAAGACAAGGAAGCTCCTTACAATGCACAGAGGGTTTCACCCTAAGTCCAGCATCCTGAGGCTCTACACAAAGCGGAAAGAGGGAGGCCGAGGACTAGTGAGCATCAGAGCCACTATCCAGGAGGAAACTACATCCCTCCAAGAGTATATCATGAAAATGGCCCCCAGTGATGACCTGTTCGGTGAATGCCACAGGCAACAGAAGCACAGTAAGGAGGAAGACCCTGAGGAGATATCATGGAAGGACAAGCCCCTGCATGTTATGTACAACCGAAAAATTAAGGGGGTAGCTGACATGGGAAAAACATACCAGTGGCTGGAAAAGGCCGGACTGAAAGACAACAGGGAGGCACTGATCATGGCAGCACAAGAACAGGCCCTTAACACAAGAGCAATAGAGGCTGGGGTCTATCACACCAGACAGGACCCCAGGTGCAGGCTATGCAAAGAGGCCCCTGAGACAGTCCAGCACATCACAGCAGGGTGTAAGATGCTAGCAGGCAAGGCATACATGGAACGACATAACCAGGTAGCAGGCATAGTGTTCAGGAACATCTGTGCCGAGTACGGACTGGAGACCCCAGAGTCAAGGTGGGCGACACCTCCAAAGGTGGTCGAGAACAACCGAACCAAGATCCTGTGGGACTTCCAGATCCAGACAGACAAACTGGTGATGATCAACCAGCCTGACATAGGGGTGGTGGATAAACATCAGAAGACAGCAGTATTGATAGATGCAGCTATCCCGAGCGATAGCAACATCAGGAAAAAAAGAACATGAAAAGCTGGAGAAATATCAAGGGTTGAAGGAAGAGTTGGAGAAAATGTGGGGAGTGAAGGCAAGAGTGGTGTCAGTAGTGATCGGGACACTAGGGGCAGTAACCCCCAAGCTGGGTGCATGGGTCCAACAGATACCAGGAACAACGTCCGACATCTCCGTTCAGAAGAGCGCAATCCTAGGGACAGCTAAGCTATATATATATATATTAGGGCTGTCAAAATTATCACGTTAACGGGCGTTATTTAATTTTTTTTTTCTTTCTTTTAGTGGCAATTATGTGTCTCTTGTTGTATTTTGGGTAAGATATGTGCAGAGGTATATATCTTATAAAGGCGAGTGGACACAGGCGTTCTTTGGACCGCGCCGTTTATTGGCATAAGCTTCTCCTTCACAACAAACATAAGTATCGTTTAGTGAAAGCACAACAAAAATCCTATAATAATAATAATATAAAAATTCCTATCCCTCTAAAAAAAATAATGTTCACAAAAAGAAAAGCACTTCAGTTGTTCACAAAAAGAAAAGGACTTCAGTCTATAGTAATGAGGCCCTATTCTCACAGTTAAACAATGCAAAATGAACTGGCATTCCATATCAAAATAGCTATGCAAAATACACGTAAAACTTACTCAGACTTTGGTCACTCTATTCTTATTATTGTTATTTTTATTTTTATTCTTATTATTATTTTATTAACTCTACTTTTGATGGAAAATTTTTAAAATTTTATTAAAACGAAAACATGAAGAGGGGTTTTAATATAAAATTACTATAACTTGTAACTATAACATTTGTCTTTTAAGAACTACAAGTCTTTCTATCCGTGGATCACTTTAACAGAAAGAATGTTAATAATGCCATTTGTGGATTTATTGTTACAATAAACAAATACAGTACTTATGTACAGTATGTTGTATGTATATATCTGCCTTGTGTCTTATCTTTCCATTCCAACAATAATTTACAGAAAAATATGGCATATTTTATAGATGGTTTGAATTGCGATTAATTGCGATTAATTAATTTTTAAGCTGTAATTAAGTCGATTAAAAATTTTAATCGTTTGACACCCCTAATATATATATACCTCGAGAAATTTAACAAATCTGGGTCTCAACAAGAACACTGACCGTCGTGACCGTGTTGGAGTTCGAATAAAATTGAATTAGATGCTAGGTCAAACAGAGATCCCATACTGACACCTAGCGGGTGACATTACACCGCGCAACGAGTAATTTTTTTTTGTTTGTTAATTGAACCATATACACACAAAACAAAGCACTCAAGTAGCAACATCAAATACAATATTATAATAAAATATTATAGACTGAGCATAATTAAGCAGACAATAGCAACGACAACCACAAAAACAAAAAACAAACACACACACAAAAGAAAACAAAGAAAACGTCAAAAAATTTTCTTTCAAGAGAGGACTTTCTAAAGCAACTTATATAGACCCTACTCATGTGACGTCACAGCCACGCCCCCGCGCCATGTTGTCCGCATACTCGTCATAGAAATGCATTAGCGCTTCGTAAATTCCTCCTATTATTGCACGTTTTACTGCTCGTCAACATTAATACTCAAAATGGTGAAGTCGTGTGTGGCGGTCGGTTGCAATAACAGAGAAGATAGACGGAGAGACTTGAAGTTTTACCGGATTCCGAGGGACCCGGAGAGAAGAGCGAGATGGGCTGCTGCAATTCGACGCGAAAACTGGGCTCCAAACGACTACCACAGATTATGTAGTAGTCATTTTATAACAGGTAAAATGCATTTAATCTATATTTAGAGGGTTTTGGGCTGACAACCACAATTAAGATCATTGCTAGGCTAATCGCCGACAACATATACGTATGTATGTAGTGAGTGCTATCGCTAAACCATATAAACATTAAAAGCCCTAGCTCCATTGACAAATGACATGAAATACATTAGACTTGACAGTGGATGTTAGCAAGAACAAAAGATTTTGAATTGAAAATTTCGTAACTCACCTTCCGAGCACAAGATTCCTGCCGAATTTTCGTGTACGAGGACGTGTTTCACCCAACCAGCAACGTAGCATTTATAAGCCTCCAAGCTCTTAAAGTTTTTCAAACTTTCGTGAGAATAGGCTGATTTTGTGTGGACAAGATAGTTGTAAATATCGATATCAGATGTCAGGCGAAGCCAGCGGGTCGAAAAACATCGATTTAGGCATCAAATACAGATCTGGCGAATGGATAAACTGAAGCTTTTCCATGTAACGCCTTTTATGCAACGGATCCAATGAGTTTACAGCGTCAGATAACACCGGGGCTTCCAGGAATTGCTCTATAACTTGCTCGACTAATTGAAAACAATGAGAATAGGTCTGAAAAAGAGGTACAATATGGTGGCCGGAAACAGCGACACGCCCATTTTGTGACGTAGGTGAGTAGGGTCTATTGTTCAACTAAAGAAAATAGATGAAGGGCTTTCCCATCTATCAAATTTAAGGCTTTGCATAAGATAGACAAATCAGCTCTCCAGTGAGCCAAACATGGTTTGGTTTAAAAAAAAATAATAAAATAAAATTTTTAAATCTACACTTATGAATAAAAAAAAAAACTTCCCCATATGCAATATCACATTTAAAGCAAATTCTAAATTCGTATCTTTTTTTATAAACACCAAACATTTTTTTTCTTCTGTCAGGGGCATATCAACATTTTTAGATACAGCCAAGTCTTTAATTGACTTCAGAAGGAATTAACTACATTGCAGTGAAAAAACATGATTTAAATTTTCTACGTCCACATCACAAAAAGCAATGTCTGCATGAGATCCCACCTTAAGAGCTACTTTTTAAAAAGTATAGGAAGAACATCTTAACTCAAGAAGTATTTAAATAGCACCAATTGAAGTTTTAATTCTTTTCTGTATTACAAACAAAGCAGTAACATTCACATGTACTGCATGTGTACAAGTGTGTATGGCGGAAAAAACAGTCAAGGCTGAAAAAGCAGTTTCTGCTCTTGCACCCCTCTTTAAAATAAACTGCTGTATTTCAAGCCAAAAGAACAGTTGTGTTTGATAGAACAATATGTCTATATGCTACCATAGCAGATTCATGGCGCAATAAGCCCCCAAACTATTTTTTAATTTGTCCATTTTACCCTGGAAACCCCCGTTTACAGATGTCGCGCAACCGCTTTAGTTTCAACCTAGCCATAAAAAGAAGGTAAGTAATCGTATTTATCATTCGAAATGTCTGTCATTTTTAGCTTAGAATCATTAATTGATGTCTAATATTTAGTTTAAAAAAAAAGACTTAAAAAACGTATTTACTCGTATATTTTAAACCAGACATGTCCAAAGTCCGGCCTGGGGGCCAAATGCGGCCCGTGGTCAAATTTCATCCGGCCCCCAGCCTCTGTCATAAAATCAATAACATCTGGCCCACACACAGACTTAATAAATTGGTCAGCAGTACTGCTACCAGCATATGAAGTATCTTACACATTAAATGCTGCTCCTCATTTACCCACTAAAAGCCAGCAGTACTCTAAGCAACATTACCCCGTGTGACCCTTTACTCCCAATTTTGTAAAATGGCGACAATCAACAAAAATGACCAATGACTGCGACGGCCGACGCTTCAAGGATAGGTGGAAATTTCTTCACTAAAATACACAACAACTTTGTCTGCCTCATTGGCAAAGATACAGTCGCTATGAGTTCAATGTGAGGCGATATTACCAAACAAGACACGCTAACATGTACGACAAGATCACAGGGAAGATACGTAGCGAGTAATTGAAGCAACTTGAAGCTAATTTAATTTTACAGCAGCAGTATTTCGCAAGAGCCCGAGAGTCGAAAGAGAACGCCACAAAGGCTAGTTGCAAGATTGTTAAAATTATTAATCAAAAAAATAATAAAGCAAATGTGGCACACAGAATGGCTTACTAAAATTTGCTTAAATACTGTATATTGTTCTACGTAAAGGACGTCAGCCAAGGTCGGCCCTCCACATTTTTACCACACCAAATCTGGCCCCGTTTGCAAAAACTTTGGACACCCCTGTTTTGAACTTTTAAACAAATTACATCACAATGAAAAAGTTGGCGTCTGTAAAAAAGTCACGGATATCTACCTCATAACTATCGCTTAACTGAATTTTTTCGTCACTGACGCATTTCCCCCTATATTTTAGATGATAAATATTCGATCCAAACAAAGAAAAATGGAAAAATAACGTTTGAAAGGGTAAATATATGAAAAATAAAATCTCGACCACTCCTTGCTGTTTGCGATTTCTGCATCGCGACCCTTGTTATATCACCATGTTTCACCCATAAAATCACCCAAAAATCCAGCTGTGGCCATTCACAGCTGTCTCTTGACACTCGGTGATACATGCTACATGGAGTTTTTGGATCAAAACAAGGTAAGTACGCAATAATATCTCGTTAAAATCGAGGCGTCTTTAATTCTGCTCTTGCGTGCCCTCTTTTTTTTTTTTTTTTTTTTTTTTAAATGCCCTCCTGCTCAAAATTTTTCTTCCCCCAGAACATTTTAAGCTTTCCAATGATGTACGTATCATACATGCATACTGCCCGTTTTTTTTTTTTTTGGTTGGTTTTTTTTGCTTTTTAAACAAGAATTGAGACTTTTTTTCGTCCAAATCTAAAAAGAATTTGGACTTTTTTAAGCATTTATTCACAAGAATTTCAACGTAAAAAGCTTTTCGTTGAGGTAAGGCGGCGCCACAGTGACTTAAAGACGAGCAGCACATTTGACATATTTACGTAAAATAAATTATACTTAAAATAAATGCTAACTTCCTGATTTTTTGCTTTTAACCAAGAATCAAGACTATTTTGCGTACATATCTATAAAGAATTGAGGGATTTACGCATTTACTCACAAGAATTTCTACGTAAAAAGCTCTTTGTCTGTGTTTCCACTTGGTCAGCTTTGACAGAGATAGGCCCCCTATTCATCGGCCCCGTGTCCCGTCAATACCATTATGAAGTCTATGTGTTATCATCAATAATGTGACAATATTTTACATTGACCTATTTCTTAAGGCCAACAACAATGAAATTCGTCTTCTGTATGAGTAAACAGTTCCGCAAATTATGATTTTTAGTGAACAGAAATAAGTCTATTATTCATCCATAATTACCGTCGAAATTGAAACATAATGATTAACTTCAGCATCTTTCAGAAGTAACATCAATAAATAAATGAGCATGTAGACCCCACAGTGGAAGGCTGAACTCTGTTAAAACTGTAAAAGCAGATGTGCCTCACACTATCAATGCTGTGCATGTACGCAATGTATTTTTTTTAAAAATCTAAATCTAAATAATGGAGAGTCCTCATTCTGAAGTGGACCTTTAAGATGACTAAACACACCAACCATACGGTATTGGTAAAAATCTAAACTGGAGATATTTGGTTTCAACATGAATTCGGTATATTGCTTGACCAACACTGCTCTCTTGTGGCAGTAACGTTATTTTCACTGTTTCTTCGAAGTACATGGCATACTTAACAAATAATGAAAAATGTGTATTGAAGACAGATTTTAATATATCGATTTGTCTCAGGCCAGTGTTACAACACGTGTCATGTAGAACATTTGTACCTCATGTCATGTGACAAACACATTCCACTAGGGATCATAATTTTTGTCATCTAGATCTGACAGCTGTTTTAACAAAATTTGGGAATGGAATCTATAAACCTTTTCCCTCACATATTTGTTTTTGAACTCCGTTTTCTTAAAACGCAAAGTAAAAAAAAAAAAAAAAATCTGCCCTGAACATTTTTTCTGTTTTATAAAAAAGTTTTTACATTTAATAAAATATTGAAGAAATGGGCATGGGTGCAATGTTTATTTATAAGACAAATGGGGGGGAAAAAGTTAAACAAAAACCATTTTTTTAAAAAAAACGGAGGAAACATTTCAAATACATAATGTACAACAAGCAGTATTAGAAAAGGTGAAGTTAAAACCTATTTTACCCAATGTTAGATTTATCAAAAGACTACTTTCCAGACCTATTTTTTGTTGTGAAGGGCAGGTCACAATACTTCCGCTACCATTACCTGTCTACGTCGAGTTTGACACAGCTCGGTAAAAGTGCCAGGCGGTGTAGGTACCGCGGCGCGCACTGCTCCTACGACAACAGCGGTTCCCACCGCTGTGTTCCGGCCGTCAGCCCCGCGCTTCCAATGCATCAGGGACCATGACAGGCATCGCCGCTGCTTCTTTCTTTTCCAACGCTTGCAGGTTCGGCAGCTGCGGGCTGCACTTCGATTCCCTGGCCGAGCTCATCTTGCACATCGAGGATAACCATATCGGTGAGAAAGCCGACGGCCGAGTTTCGCGGTTAGCATTGGTGGCTAGGCTAACGAGCTAGCATGTAGATTCTGCTCCTTGACAACCCTGTTGCTAAGTGTGGTGGGTGTTGGTACTTCCGGTCCATCATACCGCGATGCGAACGCCGTGTTTTTTGGCGTGTGAATCAGGGAACGTGACGACTTATTTAAGTCTGACAGAAAGACGAGTTGTTGACATTTTGTGTTTTCAAAACCCTCATCAACATTTTATTGTAGCAGCAGCCAGGAGGCACCGAGCGAAACTACAGGCAGGCAGTCTGCATCAACCTCTACCTACTGTATTATTTTAGAATTCCATTAAAGTTATGAATGAAGCTCTGGAAAAAATAAAGCTATTTATTCTCGTTGATAACTTTATGACTATTTTTAAAATAGACGTTTTTGAAAGTTATCCACAAACTATATACCAGGGGCGTCACTAGGTTTTAAGAACAGGGGGGCTTGGCCCCCACGAGTTGCACAGGATGTAACTGAACGTAGCTTACAATCACAAAACTTCACAAACAGCTGACAAAGACTCATAATTTATATATATGGTGGAAAACACTCGGGTGTCTTAAAGTTCCTCTCTGAGACCCCCAATTTGGCCAAATTTCAAAAGTGTTCTATATGCATGTGTGATACATCATTGGAAAGCTTGAAATCTCTATTTTCTGGGGGAAGAATTTTTTTAACAGGAGGGCATTTCTGACACGTTAAAAGTACCTGATTCACCTGATTTGACCAGGTGACAAAGACATTTTTGACACCTTTGAAATATTCTTTAAGTTTCTCAATAAAAAGGTTTTGGACACCCGTCCTGGTACATAATAAATAACGAACACTTCAAGATGAAGTATTTACTCAAGTCTTTGATAATCACTATGCATGCACTGTACTCCTTTATGCGTAAAGCGAGAAACACAGCTGATGCGCCAGAAGGAAGTCACCCCAAAGTTAGTGTTAAAAAGAGTGCACACATAACTCTTCTAGGACCTTCACAATGTATTTCAGACTAACTAGCTTGCAGCAGCTAAGTAGCAGCATTATTTTAGAGCTAGGATGTAACGTTTGACCACAAAACACAGAGCATTTGGTTTATTAATTACATTGGACTTTCTGCTGTTAGCTGGGCGCTGGAGTTAACTAACTGTTACTACCAGCAGTGATAAATACTCACTTTCTTGTAAAATCTTCTTATGTTCATCCTTCATCCATCTATTCATGCTCTGCTCTGTGTACGGCAGAGGTACACACACACACACACACACACTCACGGTGCCGGTATGAGCAAGGTCACAAGGAAAACGCGGACTGGATTTTCAGTGATGTGTGTGTTCTCTATACGAACGAGTGGAATGGATTGGGTAACGACGCACAGAAGGGGCTCTCTACCTTACTCTAATAACTGAGGGGAAAATGATAGATTTATGATCATATTTCAGGTATTAATGACAGGTTATATATTTATTGATTCAAACTAATATTCTGGCAACTTCATAGTAAATTTGTCAGCATTATATATATATATATATATATATATATATATATATATATATATTTGTATTTATATATATTTATATTTATTTATTTGTTTGTTTATTTATTTGGTATTTTTTTTAAATAAAACAACACCAAATTATTAAAGGGGTTTACGAATATCTCAGGACCCCCCCCCCCCTAAAATAGGCCTAACGACACCACTGCTATATACTGTAAAATGTGTCTAAAG
The DNA here is from genome assembly GCF_030265065.1 of Corythoichthys intestinalis. Lineage (NCBI taxonomy): Eukaryota > Metazoa > Chordata > Actinopteri > Syngnathiformes > Syngnathidae > Corythoichthys > Corythoichthys intestinalis. The sequence continues at coordinate 16,033,819 of NC_080398.1, forward strand.
TGCCGGTCACTCATCTAGTGTGAAATTACATAAGGGTCATTCCAGAATTTGAGGAAATTTTACATCCTACCCATCAAAATTTAAATAATCAACATACAAAATACTAAATCTAATTAAAAATAAATAAATAAATAAAGAATGCTTGAAAATAGTTTAAAAAATACCAAATAAGTATTGGGAACACGCTAAAAAAAAAATATATATATATATATATATATATAATTTTCTCTTATCCCAACCTCCATCTCAAATTAAAATGGTTAAACTAAATTTTACATTTCCTTTTTGGTGTGTTATTATTTGTTTTATTTCTGTTTCTTGTGACAGTGGGAACATTTGTTTTTCTTACATAATATTTAAAATGATAAACATTTTATATAGAATGTGTGTCCCACAACATGGTCAATTCCTGCAATTGTTGCATTGATCTAATATTTCAGGATCGTTATTGTAGCTGACAAGACCCAGGTGCCTCTGTTGGTCTTGTTTGTTGCTTGAATGGCTTTAATATCCTCTTCTCTCTCATTGTGTGCTGTGCGTGTGTCTAAGGTGTTAGTCGCAGGGTGAAAAATCCCCCAAAATGACTTATTGGGGAATAATGAGGCAATTAGTGTGCTCGATGTGGAAAAAGTTTGTGCCCCCCTAATCCCTCCCTCAACCCCCATTGTGTGCTTTGCCTGTGCCCATACGAAGAAGTGCGAAATCTTGCGCTCTGTGCCAAGTGCCTGTGAAGCATAATTACAGACAGAGGGCCTGATTTGGCCGCTCTTCCTCCTCATCTGGTGGCCTGCTGCATAAAGCACATTCTCCTTTGTAATTAGGCGCCTGGAAAATGAGCAGCGACATTCTCTTTCCAGAACAACGGAACGCCAGGTAAGGCTAAGAGACAATAGATGGCGCTACCCAGCTATGGTTGCTGCAAAATGGACCAAATTCATATCAGTCATGTAAAGTTCTTGGAGGTTAAATGCAGAGGTGGGTAGAGTAGCCAAAAATTTTACTCAAGTAAGAGTAGCGTTACTTCAAAATAATATTAGTCAAGTAAGAGTAAAAGTGAAAATAATACTCAAGTAATGAGTAACATTTTTTAGTTACTGCTTATTTTTGCTGGATTTTTTTTAAACAATTGTATTTTTTTTCTCTCAGCACAAACATATCTATATGAACTGTTGTTATGATACTGTATAATAACCCATTACATGACCACATTAAGTCAAAGAAAAAAAATCATTTAATTAAAGAGAGAAAAAAAACCTAATGAAGTATTATTCGTCCAAAGAGCATGAGTGCTCTGCCCTCTAGTGGAGAATATAGTTAATGATTTGAATAGTGAATAGTTCCTTCATAGTTACTATTACGAAATTAAAAGGATCATATCTCCGGTTTTCCGTGGTCAGTCAGTGCCAAATAAAAACTGGGAGAGAGTTTTAAATCCGCGATTTCAATTCATGTTGAGGGCAGAGCTGTATGTCAAATACTTCATTTGTTACGGTGCTTTAAAGACACGTGATTGAACAGGCTTGCGTGATCATAGAAAGGCAGGCTTGTGTCTGATTGGTATAATGGACTCATGTGATTATTGTAGCGACATCCCATTATAAAATTGGTAGAGCTACTCTTGCCATCGCTAACAAAAAAAATAATAAATCTACTAGTAATGTGTAGAATAAAAAGGAAAAATGTAACCCAAAGTAGCAGGGTAAGATGTGAATTTTGTTCTTCACAAATCTACTCAATTAAAAGTAAAAAGTATGGCTTGGTAAAATTACTCTTAGAAGGACGTTTTTCTCAAAATGTTTCTCAAGTAAATGTAACGAAGTACATGTAACGTATTGATACCCACCTCTGGTTAAATGGCTAGCTGTTGTTCCATGTAGTGTACTTGAATCGAGGTGGTCGTCTACAAAGCATTTTTATGAGCACGAAGTGGTCGTCTACAAATAATTTTTATAGCTCACTGAGAATTAAAGTTGCCACCATGAAGTTTGATTCAATTCCCGAAAAAATTCAGCATAAATTGTAATTTGGCAATTAATGTCATTACATTATGAAAAATAAGGGGGGTAAAGTTTTAGAAGATGCTGTATTGCAAGAAATTTTCAAACATTTCTTAAAAGATAATCATTTTTAAACACTAATGTTGCTTTACATATTTTCAAAATTTGCACAATTACAGATTGAAATAAAATTTTAAGAGTTTAAAATCATCATATGAGGACAAATTCGTGGTACGTATTCTGAAAATGTTTACATTTAAAAAAAAAAAAAAAAAAAATTTCCTGTAGTGTCAATGTAAGTATTTGTCAACATGCATTTTTACTTTACGTTTGAAAACTACATATTTTCATGGTAACCCTTGTACTCAGTCACAATCCTAAATCAATACCACAACCACAGAAACAATATGTTAAGAGCGGAAGCTGTAACATCTGCAAAAAAAGGCAGAACATAATTCTAACGGGCTCCAACTTTGTGAACATTTTCACCCACAAAAAAAATGAGCTGATATAACAAGAACCAGAAAATGGAGTTTGCGGGGAACTTTTCTGCATGGAGCCTAAATCAAGTTATTAAGCTTGAAAGATGTCCTTAGTGGTCTGTTAGTAATGTGTGGCAGGAAAAACATCACTGAAATGTTTGCTTTGTTGCTAAGAAACCAGACCTAAGTTGACTCCAAGCACACAGTAAGTGTTGTTACGACCTGTGTGTGGGTGTGTGTGTGTGCTCGCTGCCGGGGTCTGGCGTCATGATGGCCTGCAGTGTCCAAGCCAGCTAACAATCCATCTGCCTGTTGCCAATCCTCACTGGAGGCTCATTTAGAAGATGTCGCCCTGCAGCCCTCCTCCCCACCCCCCAATAAGTGCGGAAGTAATAAATTTGGAAAAGCCCTAACTAGTTCCCTGATCTGTGCACCTGGTTGGCCTAATTAGATCCCCCATCCCCCGACACAAACGCTCCTGTTCCTCCGCAATCGCTGTCAGACAAGAGGCTGTCTTGCCCGTCAAGACTAGGGTTGGTTAGTTTGCGGCTTGAAGCGTATTACGATGTGATCCAATATGGCAAAGGTATATTGCAATAAGCATTGCAATATATTGTTTTTCAAAGTTTTAAAAAAATATATTTACAGATGAACAAAAACACCAAATATGATTAACACGTTCTATTTATCTCATGCTACTGTAATTTTCAGGAATTATACCAAGCTAGCTATAGCCCTATACAGTGGGGCAAATACGTGCTTAGTCAACCACTAATTGTGCAAGTTCTCCCACTTGAAAATATTGGAGAGGCCTGTATTTGTCAACATGGGTAAACCTCAACCACGAGAGACAGAATGTGAAAAAAAAAAAACAGAAAATCACATTGTTTGATTTTTAAAGAATTTATTTGCAAATGATGGTGGAAAATAAGTGTTTGGTCAATACCAAAAGTTCATCTCAATGCTTTGTTATGTACCCTTTGTTGGCAATAACGAGGGCCAAACGTTTTCTGTAACTCTTCACAAGCTTTTCACACACTGTTGCTGGTATTTTGGCCCATTCCTCCATGCAGATCTCCTGTGGAGCAATGATGTTTTGGAGCTGTCGTTGGGCAACACGGACTTTCAACTCCCTCCACAGATTTTCTATGGGGTTGAGACCTGGAGACTGGCTAGGCCATTCCAGGACCTTGAAATGCTTCTTATGAAGCCACTCCTTTGTTGCCCTGGCTGTGTGTTTGGGATCATTGTCATGCTGAAAGACCCAGCCATGTCTCATCTTCAATGCCCTTGCTGATGGAAGGAGATTTTTACTCAAAATCTCGATACATGGCCCCATTCATTCTTTCCTTTACACAGATCAGTCGTCCTGGTCCCTTTGCAGAAAAACAGCCCCAAAGCATGATGTTCCCACCCCCATGCTTCACAGTGGGTATGGTGCAATTCAGTATTCTTTTTCCTCCAAACAAGAGAACCTGTGTTTCTACCAAAAAGTTCTATTTTGGTTTCATCTGACCATAACACATTCTCCCAGTCCTCTTCTGGATCATCCAAATGCTCTCTAGCGAACCGCAGACGGACCTGGACGTGTACTTTCTTCAGCAGGGGGACAGATCTGGCAGTGTAGAATTTGAGTCCCCTGCGGCGCATTGTTTTACTGATAGTAGCCTTTGTTACTGTGGTCCCAGCTCTCTGTCGGTCATTCACTGGGTTCCTCCGTGTGGTTCTGGGATTTTTGCTCACCGTTCTTGTTATCATTTTGACGCTACGGGGTGAGATTTTGCATGGAGCCCCAGATCGAGGGAGATTATCAGTGTTCTTGTATGTCTTCTATTTTCTAATAATTGCTCCCACAGTTGATTTCTTTACACAAAGCGTTTTACCTATTGCAGATCCAGTCTTCCCAGCCTGGTGCAGGTCTACAATTTTGTCTCTGGTGTCCTTCGACAGCTCTTTGGTCTTGGCCATAGTGGCGTTTGGAGTGTGACTGACTGAGGTTGTGGACAGGTGTCTTTTATACCGATAATGAGTTAAAACAGGTGCCATTAATACAGGTAATGAGTGGAGCCTCATTAGCCCTCGTTAGAAGAAGTTAGACCTCTTTGACAGCCAAAAATCTTGCCTGTTTGTAGGTGACCAAATACTTATTTTCCACTCTAATTTGAAAGTAAAGTCTTTAAAAATTAAACAATGTGATGTTTTTTTCCACATTCTGTCTCTCATGGTTGAGGTTTACCCATATTGACAATTACAGGCCTCTCTAATCTTTTCAAGTTGGAGAACTTGCACAATTGGTGGTTGACTAAATACTTATCTGCCCCACTGTACCCAGGCCTACAAATAAATAAATTTCTAACAACAGTATGAAAATGAGTTGAAAAAGAATCTTGAGATTATGATGATTTACGTAGTTGCGTCTGGCATGCCCAGTTCAATGAAGTGTCTTGTATCCATTGTCTGTGGTTACTTCAAACGAGAATGATGCGTGCGTGTGAACTTGACATGTCACAAGGTGAGATGCCGTCTGTTAGAAATATTTACGAAGAAAATGAATATATTTCTCCAAAAGATATTTCGTCGTATTTTGCATATGCTTATGGCATCAATTCGTAATATTGCCCAGCTCATGTCAAGACGTACTAATGGTCATTAACAACAGTGACTCATGCTATTATTCACATACATTAACTAATTTACCGACATTGACAGCAATAGCCATTTACATTGCGATGGCTGACATTGAATGATTGTGTTTCAGTGCCCTTGACAATGATAGAAATCCAATCTATTTTGACTGGGAGGGATAGCAGTGACTCTCCCAGTCAAAATGGATTAGACGTTTATCCCCATCAATGGCAGGCAATGAGTTAATTTATTAAAGAACATTAAAGCTGATAGAACAATAGGACGGTTGTTGATATGTTTCCATAGTTTCAATGTTATAATTGGTAATACTGTCACGTTCTGCTCCTGGTCAGATTTTGTGTTGTTGCAGAGCCGACTGTGGGGGCGTTCCCGACGTCACACCTGCAGCTCATCAACAACAGTATAAAGACGCAGGCGATCCACTGGAAGGACGCCGAGATATTTATTCTTGCTGGTCGCCATTTGACATCCTTGCATTTCGAGTAACTTGCTACTTTGGTAATTTCGCACCCTCCGGGGGTTTTAGTCGCCAGTCACTTTAGTTTTGTATGCCTCTACCTTGTGCAGGTATGTGAGTGTATTTTAGTTGTTTTATTGGCTCTGCCTAGCACCTTGGTTTACCCTCGCGTTTGTGTATTGATCCCCGTCGACCTCCTGTCACGGACCCGTTTTGTTATTTCCCCTTTTTGCCGCGAATGCGTGTTTTTTTGTTTTGTATTTAATAAACTCATGTACGCTTCCTTCAGTCGTTTGTTGTCTGTTGTGAGGTCCAACCTTGTTTCCGCGTTCGCGGACCCTAACAGAATATCTCGGCCACAAGAATGGACCCCGTAGACAGCGAGTCCCAAGCCCCGGCGTCCTCAGACTCGAGGCAGCTTGTAGACCCGCACGATCGCGTTCTCCATGAGATCAGGTCAGCGATAAACGCTCTTACCGTTAACCTGCGCTTTCTCGAGGCACGTGTAGACCGGGTTTGCGCTCACCGCCCCGTCTCACCGGCGGTTACGGCATCCGTCCACGTTCCCCTCGCCTCTCCGCCGGCTCCGGCTTCCTCTCCGTCGCGTGAGCCTAACATTCCGCACCCACCACGCTATGGGGGGGAACCCGGCTTGTGTGGGCAGTTTTTGCATCTGTGTTCGTTAGTTTTTGACCAACAGCCCCTCACGTATTCCTCCGATAGGTCCAGGGTTGCGTTCGTCATGAGCCTCCTCACCGGTAAAGCGGCCGCATGGTCGATGGCGATCAGCAATCAATACCCAGTGATACACGACTCATTTCCGGATTTTCTCGAGGAAATGAGGAGAGTTTTTGATCACCCTATTCGGGGTAAGGAGGCAGGTAGTCGCTTGCTCGACTTGACTCAGGGCAAACAGTCTGTAGCGGACTACTCCGTCTCCTTCCGCATTTTGGCAGCGGAGAGCGGCTTTGATGACGCGGCATTACGCTGTATATTTCGGAGGGGGCTACGCCCATTAGTAAAAGACGAACTAGCCGCCCGTGACGAAGCACTTGATTTGGAGGATCTTATAGGTCTGGCGGTGCGTTTGGACAATCGGCTTCTCGAACGGGAGCGTGAAAGAGGCGTGGAATGGCGTAACCGGTCGACGAGGGCCGTCATTGAGAGAGCTGATCCGAGGGCCGTCATCGAGAGAGCCGATCCAGCGGCGAGCACGAGTGTCTTCAATCCGGCTTCTCCTCCCTCGCCTGGTCTCGGTGGGCAGTCTACAACAGGAGAGGCGCCCATGCAGCTCGGCGGGAAGCGGCTCAACACAAGGGAGCGTGAACGACGCATGGCGGCGCAGCTGTGCCTTTACTGCGGTGAGCCTGGCCATCGCGTCGCCTCTTGTCCATCAAACCCTCGTGCAGCCTGCAGGGGCGGACCTACTTCAAACAGCGGGCTCGCAGCGGGGAAGTCCCCCTCAAGAGGCACCCCACCGCGGCCATGTGAGTACCCGTCTACGGCCGCTAAAGCCGCAAGACAGCTCAAGAACACCAGACTGCAACTGCCTGGGATTATTACGGGGAACGGTCACAGCTTAAAGGTAACTGTCTTAGTTGATTCAGGGGCAGATGACTGCTTTGTGGATTATTCGGTCGTGGACTCGCTTGGTGGCTCCCTAATTAAATTGAAGGAGCCCCGGGAGGTACGGGACCTTAATGGAGACCTTGTTTTCACAGTTACCCACGAAACTGAAGCCCTCGCATTGGTTGTGTCTGGTAATCACGCCGAGCGTAGACCATTTTTTGTTATGCCAACCAAGTCTGCTCCAGTTGTTCTCGGGTTAACATGGTTAAAGCAGCACAACCCAGACATTGACTGGGAGGCCCCTAGGATCGTTAATTGGAGTGTTCACTGCCACTCCCATTGCTTACGTGCAGCGTCATCTTTCCCTGGAGCGTCAGTGCCATCTAAGCCGGAACCGATCGATTTGTCCTTGGTGCCCTGCGAATACCATGACCTCAAGTTAGTTTTCAGCAAGACCCTAGCTAAGTCACTTCCTCCACATCGCCCCTATGATTGTTCCATCGATCTGGTTCCGAACGCCAAATTGCCCACTTCTAGACTATATCAGGTGTCTAAACCGGAGCAGGGGGCCCTGAACGACTACATAACGTCGTCCCTCGCAGCTGGGCTTATCCGACCGTCCAAATCTCCAGTTGGGGCTGGGTTCTTTTTTATAAGTAAGAAAGATAAAACACTTCGCCCATGCGTTGATTACAGGGGTCTAAACGACATAACCGTCAAGAATAAATACCCCCTACCTCTCCTTGACTCTGCATTCGCTCCGTTGCAATCCGCCTCTGTTTTTACCACTCTTGATTTACGCGAGGCTTACCATTTGGTGAGGATAAAGGAAGGGGACGAGTGGAAAACGGCGTTTAACACTCCTATCGGCCACTTTGAGTATTTAGTTATGCCGTTCGGGCTCACTAACGCGCCAGCGGTTTTCCAGAACTTGATTAACGATGTTCTCAGAGACATGATCGGGCGGTTTTGTTTCATTTATCTCGACGACATCCTTATTTTTTCCAGAAACCTTGATGAGCACAGGCAGCACGTACGTTTGGTCTTACAACGGTTACTCGAAAACCGGTTATATGTCAAAGCAGAGAAATGCAAGTTCCATTCCCAGTCGGTCCAGTTTCTGGGGTTCGTTGTGGAGAAGGGCCAGTTGAGAGCAGATCCAGCGAAGATACAGGCTGTGGTCGAGTGGCCTTCTCCGACATCAAGAAAGCACTTGCAAAGGTTCCTCGGGTTTGCTAACTTCTATAGGCGCTTCATTCGAAACTACAGTCAGAAGGTGGAACCTTTGACGAGGCTTACATCTATAAAAGTTCCATTTAAATGGACCCCAGAGGCTGAGGCTGCTTTCGTAGCACTTAAAAGTTCGTTTACTCGTGCTCCTGTCCTCACTCACCCTAACACCGATTTGCCATTTGTTGTAGAGGTGGATGCCTCGGATACGGGAGTGGGGGCGATCCTGTCACAGCGTTCCCCAGTCGACCAGAGGGTTCACCCCTGTGCCTTCTTTTCACGTCGCCTCAGTCCCGCCGAACGTAACTATGATGTCGGTAACAAAGAGCTGCTGGCCATCGTTCTGGCACTACACGAGTGGAGGCACTGGTTGGAGGGGACGTCTGTGCCCTTCGAAATCTTCACGGACCACAAAAACCTGTCGTATATCAGAGCAGCCCGACGTCTGAATTCCCGTCAAGCACGCTGGGCCCTGTTCCTTACCCGTTTCAACTTTTCCATCACTTACCGCCCTGGGTCCCGCAACACCAAACCAGATGCTTTATCAAGGATCTTCAGCCCAGTCCACCACGAGACTGTTCCGGAGCCTATTGTGCCTGCTGTACGTGTGGTGGGAGCACTTCGGTGGGAAGTGGAGAGGAAGGTTGCCCGCTCGTTGCAAGACGGGAACGTACCGGTCGGATGCCCCAGGGACAAACTGTTTGTTTCTCAAGAGCACAGGTCTGAGGTACTAGAGTGGGGACATGCCTCTAAAGTCGCCTGCCACCCAGGGGTCTCCCGGACGCGGTTCCTAGTTTCCCAGAAGTTCTGGTGGCCTGGGATGAACAAGGACATCCGGGCGTTTGTTCTTGCCTGCTCGGTGTGTGCCCGCAACAAGCAGTCCCATCATGCTCCCTCTGGCCTCCTGCGCCCACTTCCAATTCCACCCCGTCCATGGTCTCACATAGCCTTGGACTTCGTGTCTGGTCTTCCGGTGTCCAAGGGAAAGACTGTGGTGCTGACCGTCGTTGATAGATTCTCCAAGATGGCACACTTCATTCCTCTGCCCAAGCTGCCTTCGTCGCTAGAGACTGCAAACCTACTGGTGAATCATGTTTTTCGCATCCATGGCCTGCCCACGGACCTAGTGTCTGACAGGGGTCCCCAGTTTGTGTCGAGAGTGTGGAAAGCCTTCTGCAAAGCCATGGGAGCTACAGCTAGCTTGTCGTCTGGGTACCACCCGCAGACCAATGGCCAGACAGAGCGGGCCAACCAAGACCTTGCTGCTGCTCTTCGGTGCGTCTGCCACCAGCACCCATCTTCCTGGTCCACCCATATCCCTTGGGTGGAGTACGCTCACAATACGCTGGTCTGCACAGCCACAGGTATGTCGCCCTTCAAGACCGCTTACGGCTACCAGCCCCCTGTGTTCCCTACCCAGGAATCGAGCATCTCCATACCCTCGGTACAGCACCACCTACGACGAGCTCATAGAGTCTGGCGGGACGCCCGTGCAGCGCTTTCGAGGACGGCAGTGCGCAACCAGCAGTTGGCGGATCGTCACCGGAGACCGGCCCCTGAGTATCGACCAGGCCAGGAGGTCTGGCTTTCTACCAAGGACTTGAACATTGCTGGGGTCTCGAAGAAGCTGGGTCCCCGCTTCATTGGACCTTATAAGGTTGATAAGGTCGTCAACCCGGTAGCTGTAAGACTCGCGCTGCCTCCATCCCTCAGGATCCATCCAGTTTTCCACGTCTCCTTGCTGAAGCCTGTCTCCACCAGCCCGCTTTGCCCTCCGGAACCTCCTCCTCCGCCTCCGCGTCTGCTCGATGGTGACCCGGTTTACACGGTTCGGTCCATTTTAGACTCCAGGAAGAGGGGCAGGGGGGTTCAATATCTGGTCGACTGGGAGGGTTACGGTCCTGAGGAACGCCAATGGATCCCCCGCTCCTGGATCCTGGATCCATCTGTCATCCGAGACTTTCACACACGCTGTCCGGGGAAGCCAGGTGGGTCGCCAAGGGGCTCCCTTTGAGGGGGGGGTACTGTCACGTTCTGCTCCTGGTCAGATTTTGTGTTGTTGCAGAGCCGACTGTGGGGGCGTTCCCGACGTCACACCTGCAGCTCATCAACAACAGTATAAAGACGCAGGCAATCCACTGGAAGGACGCCGAGATATTTATTCTTGCTGGTCGCCATTTGACATCCTTGCATTTCGAGTAACTTGCTACTTTGGTAATTTCGCACCCTACGGGGGTTTTAGTCGCCAGTCACTTTAGTTTTGTATGCCTCTACCTTGTGCAGGTATGTGAGTGTATTTTAGTTGTTTTATTGGCTCTGCCTAGCACCTTGGTTTACCCTCGCGTTTGTGTATTGATCCCCGTCGACCTCCTGTCACGGACCCGTTTTGTTATTTCCCCTTTTTGCCGCGAATGCGTGTTTTTTTGTTTTGTATTTAATAAACTCATGTACGCTTCCTTCAGTCGTTTGTTGTCTGTTGTGAGGTACAACCTTGTTTCCGCGTTCGCGGACCCTAACAAATACATCAAAATAATTGTGTGGTCAGTTATTTTATGAAAGAACATTAAAACTGATAGAACAATGGCTGGCATTGAATGATCGTGTTTCAGTGCCCTTGACAATGATAGAGGTCCAATCCATTTTGACTGGGAGGGATGACGGTGACTCTCCCAGTCAAAATGGATTAGACGTTTATCCCTGTTAATGGCAGCCAATGAGTTAATTTGTTAAAGAACATTAAAGCTGATAGAACAATAGGACGGTTGTTGATATGTTTCCTTAGCTTCAATATTATAATTGGTAATACATCAAAATAATTGTGTGGTCAATGTAAAAACGGCTTGTTTTCGAAGTACAGCAACTCTAGTTAATCTTTCTCCGTCAATGTCAGCCAAATAGTTAAATGGTTATGATAACTGTGGTGTTAATTCGCAATCTGTTGCTCACCAAAATAGCAGAATTGTCACACATAAGCAACCTGTCAAGGTATAATGAAAGTGTTAACACTCATCGTTTTTTGTAAACTTTTTTTTATCTTATGTAGATGACAATTAGTAGGCTGTGAATCTTTTTTTTAAACTTTTGATTGAAACACCATTTTATTTAAGGTAACAATGTAGGCTACTAGCAATACTATTTTACTTATTGACTTCCACTGACCGCAATAGACGTCCAATCCATTTGAATTAGGAGGGTCTGGCAGTTAATGAGTTAATATTATTGTGTAAAAGGATAAAAAGAACAGCTAAAAAACGTGCAGAATGTACAGTCCATATCTTAAGAAAAAATTAAAGATTATCGTTGCCAAAGTGGTAATGGAAGTGTGTGCCTTTGAGCAAAATGGTTTGAAAGTAACTATAGACATTGCTGGTAGACGTCGCATTTAGTTGGGCAAAAAATGTTTGTCTGAAAATGACAAACATCTCTGTGTGTTTGCGGAGTTGGTGTACATACTGTGAATATTTTTTTGACAAATCGTTTGAAACCCTTCATATGTTGCGCGACACATTGAGCTCCACTACTCTGTTTCATTTCCTTTCTGAGAGGCCACATCATAATGAATCGCCTGTGCCACCACTCCTGCTAGTGTCCCCTGCTGCTCACAGCCGCCATAAACATGTCACCGTCAGGCTCGCCACTCGGCCCTACCCCACGGTGCATCTGGCCTTGAGGGTGGATGGGGTGAGCCAGACAACGGTGGAAATGAGTGTTGTGTGTGTGAGAGAGACGGACGGGGGGAGGGTTGTAGCGGGCGTTGTTGGCGTGCAGCAGGCGTCACTTCCTCTTTTGTGTTGACCACCACTTGGGTTCCATCGAGAGCATGTTACTAAGGATGGACATTCGACACCTCCTTCATCAATGTAATTGTTCTATTTACATTGATTACATTACATACATACATACATACATTACATTTGCATATATATCGATTCTCCTCCTGTTTTAATGCCAACGTCCTGTTGTATATATTCAAGCCACACAAAGGTGTTGTGTCAGAGTGGAGATCTACATAGATATTGCCTAACTTCCCATAACATGATGTTATTCCTCTCAAAACTGCACACTACTGTCCTGCATTACATTTTCGGTGGGCAGGGAGATCCTTGGTTGTAATTTCCTTACTGCTTAAAAAAATAAAGGGAACACTAATGTAACATATTGCAGATTTGAATGAATGAAATATTTTATTAAATTCTTTGTTCTTTCCATCGTTGAATGTGCTGACAACAAAGTCACACAAAAATTATCAATGAAATCAAATGTATCAACCCATTGAGGTATTGGAAAAAAACACTACAGGCTAATCCAACTTTGATGTAATGTCCTTTAAACAAGTCAAAATGAGACTCAGTGGTGTGCGTGGCCTCCTCGTACCTGTAGGACCTCCCTACAACAATTGGGCATGCTCCTGATGAGGCGGTGGATGTTCTCAGGGAGCTCTTCCCATATCTGGACAAGGGCATCACTGAGCTCTAGGACAATCTGAGGAGCAGTTTCATGGAGGCCTGTAGGAGAATCCAGGAGACAGGTAGTTACTCCAGGAGAGCTGGACAGGGCCTTAGAAGGTCCTTAAACCCTTGGGAGGATCAGTATCCGCTCCTTTGTTCAAGGCGGAACAGCATGAGCACTGCCGGAGCCCAACAAAATGACCTCCAGCAGGCCACTGGTGTGAATGTTTCTGACTGAATCAGAAACTGGCTCCATGAGGATGGCCTGAGGGTCCGACATCCTGGAGTGAGGCCCGTGCTCACTGCCCAGCACAGTAGAGCTCCATTGGCATTTGCCATAGACCAACAGAATTTGCAATTACGCCACTGGCTCTGTGCTCTTCACAACTGAAAGCAGGTTCAACCTGAACACATGCGACAGACGTGAAGGGGTCCAGAGATGCCGTGGAAAATGTAATGCTGCCTGCAACATCATTCAGCATGACTGGCGTGGTGGTGAGTCAGTGATCGTCAGGGTAGACATATCCCTGGAAGGACACACAAATCTGTACAGGTTAGGTAATGGCACCCTGATTGCTAATAGGTATATAGATTAAATCCTTGGACCTATTGTCATAACCTATGCTTGTGCTATGGTACCTGGGTTCTTCTCATTACGGCAATGCCTAACCTCGTGTCTGGAGTATGCAAGCAGTTCCTGGAAGAAGAAGGAACTGATAACATTGACTGGCCCCTTTCACCTGACCTAAACACAATAGAACACCTCTGGGACATTATGTTTAGGTCCATCTGGCGCCACCAAGTTGCTCCTCAGACTGTCCAGGAGCTTAGTGATGCCCTGGTCTAGATCTGAGAGGAGATCCCCCAGGACACCCTCCGTCATCTTATTAGAGGCATGCCCAGGCATTGTAGAGAGGTCATACAGGCACATAGAGGCCACATACACCACTGAGGCTCATTTTGACTTGTTTAAAGGACATTACATTAAAGTTGGATCAACTTGTAGTGTGTTTTTCAACTTTCATTTTGAGTAAAACTCCAAATCCAGACCTCCATGGATTGATACTAAGAATTTCATTGATAATTTTTGGTGTGATTTTTTTTTTTTTTTTTGTCAGCACATTCAACTATGGTAAGAACAGAGTGTTTAATATTCATTCGTATCGACAATGTGTTACTTTAGTCTTCCCTTCTTTGTTTTGAGCAGTGTATTTTATGTAGTGGTCAAGCGACGTAGAAGTCACCGTGTTCTGGAAACGTAATGCTATGTTGGCACAGTCAAAACAACAAAAGAAATGTTCTTTACAACACCTAAATTGAATCAGATGTATCAATTTTGATGTTAGAATGCTCAATGTTTGCCATTAAACTGGAAACTTTTATTTCTTTGCAATGTAATATACCTTGGAATCAAAAACATTTTTCTTTCTCGGCAATGGAATGGAATTTTATTGTCATCATCATCGGTATCATTGACAATTACAAAATGTGATATGATTTGCCCGAGGGAACCGAAGAAGACAAAGGCGAACGAGATGAAGCATATGCTTATCAGTTTCCCGTCCCCCATACAACTAAAGACGCACATTCAGGCATGGAACATACATCAAAACTGTACAATAACACAATCAACAATCTGAGTTTAGTAAGTTAGCGTCCAGTCTTAGTCATGTCCCTAACATATATTTGCATCTGTTTGCTGTGGAACATTTTGTTATGGCTATGTGTGTGGCAAAAGTGATTATGTGTTATCACAGCTGGTGTGAGTAGCGGCAACAATTGGCGCACACAAAGGTCACTGTAACAGTTTCATCAGACATGTATGTATAAAATCAAACAACATGTTGTACATATTTTATCCCAAGATTAATGTCTCCCCAACGAAAACATGCTTATTATTCGTTCTATACGGTATCTTTTCCATATACTAGACATTTGAATCAGGAACTCGGTAGACACAGCAGATAATTATGTTTTTACAACTGGGCATTAGGAGCTCAATTGTAATACATTCAAGGAGATTGTCAATCATATTTGCAACACCCACTCTCCCCTTAGAAGCCCGATCCATTCGTGTCATGTTATGTCCGTGCAAATTAAAGTCACAGCCTTTGTTATCTTTAGTAGATAATCCTTAGTGTGTTCGAGATTCTTGTAGAGACTCCTGCCGTTGATAGGTTTCAGCTTACCGTCCACATCCACGAGTTGTTATACTGGTCCGCTGTGTGGTGTTTACAGCTATCCAGCTATTATAGTTAGCTAGTCAAGACTCATGATAGCTGTTATCTTCATATCTTGCATCTGGACAAGGAACCTGCAATCCGAGACCCAGGTTTTGGCTGTTTTCCCTGCTTTCTTGAGTTGACGTGCTTTTCTTGCAATTTCGGCATTTCGGCGAGTCAAGTTGTCATTCAAAAAAATCTTCAACCCTTTTAGGTGATGGCGCTGGTTAAGCAGGGCAGTCTTGGTCTTGTGGTCTGCCAGCTTCATGAGCACCGTCGCCGGTCCTCTCCCCCCAGATGGGAGCAGAAAGCAGCGACGGATGTCCAGCGGTTCCATGTTTATTTCATACTCTTTCAGCTTAGCAATTGCCAGGCACCACTGTGTCCCCTGGGCTAGGCGTCAGTTGTAATCCAGAAATGATGAGCTCATCTGCGCGTCGGCACTGGTCGAGATTGTCAGCCAAAATTTCCAGCCTCTTGATGCGAACATCTCTCTCCTCGACCGCCTGCTTGAGTTTCTCGTTTTCAGCGCGAAGTAACTGGAGCTCTCTGACGATTTCTTGATTCTGGTTTTGAATCAAGCCAGTCAAGGTCACTTCCAACTTCTGTATGAAGGATTTTATTTCATCCAAGTCTCCAGGTTTCAGATTCTTTGAAGCCATACTGGGAGTCGAGCTTGCGGGCCCTGAGCGCTTATTGGTTAAGATAAGAGAGTGTTTCAGGAGCTCAGAGTGCGCTGTACGCGTTGACGGCTGAGCTGCGAATGTGAAGCCTTAATAATAAGCCTTAATATTATGGAATTCTGATTAAATAGAAGTAAAAATCATAATGCAACTATTAGGGACATACAAAATCACCAAATTCATGACGATACTGTATTCTTTGGATAACAATGATATTTGTTGATATTACAAAGCTGGCCACGATTCAACTCCAGTGCCTTTGGTCTATTTGATAAAATATCATGTACCCAAAACAATCAGTTAGTATTTACCTAAAACGGTATATGAAGAAATCATGACCTTTTCATCAATTTTGTTGCTGAAATATTCCTGACATTTAAATTAAAAAAAATAATAAATAAATTAATTAAAATATCGTATCTAAAAGATGCTGATGTTGATCAGTTGTTTGCATTTGAATCGATTCAATTCGGTCATTGCTTAACCAATCGATATACCTAGTAATCCAGATCGATTTCTAGTGACCATCAATTCTGGTTAGTGCTTGAATATACACCAAGCAATCCCCCATCTATGTTAACACTCACCTAGGTTCATAGGAAGGAACTGTAACTAGATATAGTGACTAAAATCTGTCTATTCTTGGCCTGGTAATTTTTGCCCACCAAGGTGGACCACCTGTGTAGTATGTTTAAAGGGGTTTCCATCTCTACTGGCCTGGATACTGGTGGGCCCCCAAAGAATAGCAGAAGCTGTAGGGAATTAGCCCCCGGAGACCATCCATCTCTGTGGTCCCTACGTTAGGTGTGTGTGATTTACAGCGTGTGGGAAAAGATTGATCCGCTGTGTGAGCGAACTGCCATTCCACTCACGGAGGCTCATTAGTGATCTGGTGGGTGTACACATACCAACGTACAACACTCACAACTACAGGACTCTGAGCCGCCTTTGGTTTTGGAAGGTTTCAGGATCTTTCCTAAACAGTTTCCACGACTTTGGTTGGTGGGCGGTGAGTAGTGACTCCGTTGCTCTGACCGCATCCACTGCTAATGAAACACATGCTTACGTTATGGCGTGTCCTTGAAAGTGTCAGACATTGAGCTGTTTTCAGTCAGATTCTTACCTGCCAGTATCATAAAACATGTATGTTGTCAGCCAAGCAGCCAGGCTTTGGACAATTACCACATGATGCTCTGTGTCTTTGGAAATCCTAATTACAGAGAGCAGAATGCTGGCGTGTACACTGGAACCTTCATTACACACACATAAGAACATAATAAGATCTAATTCAGGAGCTCTATCACAAATTCTGCTGTGGCAAATTGGTTAAATTTTTTTTATATTGAGATTATATCTAGATATTCTAAATCCGGATAATTACGCAATGCAGTATTTTCATTCATTCATTCATTTTCCATGCCGCTTTTTCCTCACAAGGGTCGCGGAGGTGCTGGAGCCTATCCCAGCTGAGTACGGGCATGTTTTTTGAAATTTGCATCAAAACCTGTGGGAATGTTCTCTTTTCTCCATTTATTTAGAATGCATGTTTTATATGAATAAAACTAATAAATAGAAATAGAATGAAACAAAATATGTAGTGTGTTCAGTGTGTTGTTACTTCCATCATAGGCGGAGTTTGACTTTTGTGGCAGGAATGGGAAAAACATGTTAAAGACCCCGAAACGCGGTGTCAGCAATAAAATTAACTTGGAAGATAGACGCTCGATTAGTAGCTTAACGCATGCTCATAAATACAGGCACCTCAGCTATGTGGGTTTGCGTGCGTGTGTGAGTTCGTGCGTTTTTCTGCGGGGAAGTAGACGTTGATTTTTGCAGATTTTTGGTCTGATAATTAAATCCATTTTAATGCCAAGTTTTTCCAGTCACTCACACCCTTGTGAAACAAATCCTTAACGCGATGAGTTTGAAAATAGCAGCAGGCAAAACAGGAGACTGCATCCATTTTGACTGAATATTCCAGCCAGGAATATTTATAATCCTACATTAAAAATGAGCGTTTTTTGTTCCCCATAATTTTTTAGGGTAATTCTAAGTCAGGCTGCTTAGGACAACTATGCTTTTGACCAAGGACGTCGTCCATTGAATATGGTATGCCAGGTCGTAGCTCTGTTGTACAATTAGCATCTTTAGTGGGACAAACTGAAGCTTCGCTCACCATTTTGCCAGTGCTCTCCCACGTTTCATGGTCAACATCTTCAATCGTTGGTTGTTGTCGCTTTTTAAAGCTTAAGTTTGTTTGGCTAAGCAAAGCAAATGACCGTCTATAAGGTGCTCTAGTCTTTTAGTCACATGATCTGTTCGAAAATTAATTTTTGACCCATTATAAAAAATTTTTTTTTTTTTCTTTTCATTTCATTCATTTTTGTTGGTGGTTTTATTGCTTTACAACTTCTATAGACAACATTTTACCGGCAAGGTCTTAGTTTTAAATTCATATAAAGGAAAAAAACAATTACATGCAATTATATTTTCGTCCACCGGGGGGGCTATGCCCCCAGCCCCCCCTTTAATTCCCGTGTATGACATGACATCCATGCTAGTCTCGCAATGCTATAATTATTGTTTTTTGTATGTAATTATTTATTGACCAAAAAA
Source organism: Corythoichthys intestinalis (assembly GCF_030265065.1). Taxonomy (NCBI): domain Eukaryota; kingdom Metazoa; phylum Chordata; class Actinopteri; order Syngnathiformes; family Syngnathidae; genus Corythoichthys; species Corythoichthys intestinalis. The sequence goes on from NC_080398.1 coordinate 16,052,169, forward strand.
AAAAAAAAAAACTAATGCCAATAACTGAACAGCACTCGTGTGCATATGCTGGCTCTGGAACCCAGGCATTTGAAACAAACCAAAGCTGGCGAGTGTCCACATTTCACCCGTAAAAAGCATTGACGGAATGTGACAGGCAGGGGGGGAACTTACTGGCATCTGTGGTAAACCCCAGTCCTAAACATAGTGCCCCCCCCCCACACACACACACACACATATCAGGGATACCATTTTAGACAGAAAACGTTGCAAGATTTGAATACTGAAGCAAAAAATGGGCAAAGTGTACCCTGTCAATGTAAACAAAGCCAAGTGACACTTTTACTGACAGAAACGGCAGCACCTACTGGGGTACATAATCTTAAATTGTTTGAAAATGCCCTCATTCTTGATTCTGATAGTGTTCCATTTGCCTCTCTGCTTTTTGTGGGGTAATTTTCACTTCAAACAGATACAAGAAAATTAAAAAAAAGCCAAACAAAAAAAAAAACTATAGACTATAAGGCACACCTGACTATAAGGGCACCCATCAAACTTGACACGAAAACGGCATTTGTTTATAGATAAGCTGCACTGAACTATAAGCCGCCGCTGTCCTCACTGTATAATGGGATATTTACACCAAAAGATATTAATGGATAACACTTTATTTGACAGCGGCATCATAAGATTGGCATAAGACCAAATGAACCACTATGAGGCTTTGAACCAATTGGCTGCAAAGCTTTGTTGCTTCAAGAAGCTTCACTTGGCCATCACTGCTCCCTTGGGGGAGACAATCAACCTCTGCTGCCACCTGCTGTCAACACTGTTGTCATCCAACATGCCTCCTAACATGCATTGCAGCACTAAAGATGTACATAACAATCAAAATTCATGTTCCGTGCTAATTATTTCTTCAGTTACTGTTCCAGTTGTTTCATTCATTGCTAGTTATGGTATTTAGTAACACTTAATTTGACAATGGCGCCATAAAACTGTCATTAGACAATCATAATTATGACATGACACTGTCATGAGTATTAATAAATGCTTATGACAGATTTCATTTTGTGTCATCCGACAAATTATCTCACTTTTGAGTGGATGTAAAAGATCCGGGTTGGACATACAGTAAATGGAGTTAGTGACATAATTTGTCGGATGACATTTAATGACATCTGTCATAAGAATTCATTTATGCCCATGATAGTGTCATGTCACAATTATGACGGTCTTATGGCAGTGTTATGATGCCACTGTCAAATAAAGTGTTGCTTGTTAACCAAAATAAATCAACAAATAAGATGCACTGGACTATAAGACACAGGATTCAAAATGAGGTACAAAAGTAGGGTTATATATTCTGAAAATTACGGTACATGTAATGAACCCATTATACCCCTCATGTGAGTTTTATTGATCAATACCCTCACAACACAGTTGTCCTAGTTTACGGCATGCGTAATTCATTTTTGCTGTGATTTAGTTCCTGAACCGGTATTCAGGAATATATAAAACACAACCACATAGGCAACAAGATGTAAGACAATAGTTTGGAGAAGATAAATGTTCCCTTTTTCAGGCAGCGATATAGTTTTGTTTAGAATATAGATGCTTTAAAAACACTCTCAAGTCAATTGATGCGTGTTACCAGTTTGCTGACAGATGCATTAGGCCTCGTTGTGTTTGGCATCATGTACAAAGTAATAGTACAAACAGCCTGGGGTGTAAGCTGCAGTGAGTAAACGAGTTGGTGGATGAAAAGCAACCACATGGGGGAAGCAGTCTTTCACAGCTCAGTCAGAGGCAGGCAAACAGAGGCGGAGCTGCATAGCCAGCTCACTTTTATGGTCCATCTTTCTTCTCCCACATGGATGCTGCTGTGAGGAACGTTTGAAGTCAAGCCTGCTCCACCTCGGGCTGTGGAGACTGGCTATTGTTGTACATTTAGCACCACCAAACAAAATTTATGTGTGGCTCCCAGCTCAGTGTGTGTTGACAGTTTAGTCATCAATGAGCAACGCTGCGTGTATGTGTGAGTGTGCTGGGCTGCTTTTCAAAAAGTACAGTATTAAAGATTATGACAGGAAGCCTATTTTTAAGGAAAAATAGATGTTACAACGGTAGATTTTGTTCTACAAGATCAGTTAACAGATTATATTAATTTAGAACTGTAGGGGGTCCTAGGTTCACGACGTTCAGGACTATCGCATACGTTTAAAGGTTGTAAACACACTGAATAATGCATGCAAAGTTACTGCTGTTTTTTGTTTGTTTGTTTTGTCATATAGATATTTACTGTAATTATTAACTGTATTTGTGTAGGTTAGTGATAAATGATGTTAAAAAAAAACAAAAAACAGCAGTACTCAGACGCAATTACCTCACCAGGATGCTCTGAAGCGTAAAAGTAATCTTGACAGAGTATGTGTTTTGAGGCCACACTTGGACATTGTCATTTGAGCACATTTTATACGTTATAAAGAATCGATACTAGTCATTTTTTTTTATTTGCAGCATTTAGAGTTCACATAAACCGCAAGGAAAAAACTATTGTATTTCAATTAAAAATATCAACAGTAGATAAATGTGTGCATGATCCCTATCTTGATAGCAGCTTCACAATTCTTAAATTTGTTAAACTAGTGAGCTTTTGCAGATTCTTGGCATGGATTTCTTTGAGACTGTCAGAATAACCACCTCCCATCCATTTGAAGATGTTCCTAAGGTTCTCAACAGGGTTGAGGTCAGGGGAGGATTGGGGACCACACCATGACTTTTGAACGAAAGCATCCAATAATGCAGAGGCATTCCTTGCATCATGAGATTATTTACGGGCGCCATGCAGCCCTGGATTTGCATTCTAATTGGGTTCTATGATTATTAATAAACTAATTTAAATAATGCACCTAGCATGCGATGTTTGACTCAAACCGACCTGACAAAGTTCCAACGTTCTTAAATGCAAAAAGCTAAAGCATACCCTTATTTTCCTTAGACACAGATCCACGCCTTTTGGAGACACAGGAGCAGCAGCAGCCCACCTATGTCGCCCTCAGCTACATCAACAGGTAAATAAACACAACAAGCTAGAAGATCAATCGACCACTTCAGTTTTTCAACAAGTGCCGGATGTGCGTCACTGAGTTCAAGCGCTTAGCCCAATGAATGCTCATTTAAAGACCCCACAGCAATTTCAGACGTCATCTGGGGGATCGTTCAGAGGATCTGAATCGGGATTTGGTAGCTGGTTCGTTTTTACGACACCAAGTCAGCTTTGATATGGTGACTCAGACGGGCATTACCTCGAAACGTCTGCCGATGTCTCCCTGCCTGCGTGAAAGCATGTTTATGTGGTTATCACTTCATTTTTAAATTCCACTTTTTGCTTGAACGTTTTTATTTTTATAGCGTGCGTTTAAACTAACTGTCCATAAACTCCTTGCATACATCTTTTTATGGGACTAGAGTTAGTGATGTGTGGTGTGTCCCCCTCCACACTTGGGACTAAAACATACAGTAGTGTATATTCTATACTTTTGTACAACTCTCGAACAAGTAGTAGGTGTTTATCCATGAGCAGATCCATTAACACGATATGGAACTGTGTTGCAGCAGAGATTTATCATTATGAACAGCAAATGAGGATATGGGTTTGACAGAAAACAAAAGAAATCATGACTAAAGATACCACACACCCATAAAAATAAAAATAAGTTATTCACAAATATTCATAGGCGGAGTTTGACTCTTGTGGGGGGCAAAACATGTTGATCACCCCGAAATGCAGTGTTAGCAATAAAATTAACTTGCAACATACCGGTATATATCAGGGGTCGGGAACGTTTTTGGCTGAGAGAGCCATGAACACAACATATTTTTAAATGTAATTCCGTGAGAGCTAGAGATGTCGCTCGGGTCCGATCACGTCATTTTCAAAGTATCGGAATCGGCAAAAAAATATCGGCCATGTCTTTTTTTAATATATATATATTTTTTAATTAAATCGTTTTCTAATTGTATTTAACGTTACAGACATAATATGTTACACTCATCCAGAGTCTTTAGTTTAGGCTTAAGGTAGGGTTATCAAATTTATTCCGATAACGGCGGTAATTAATTTTTTAAAAATGTATCACATTAAATATTTAACGCAATTAATGCATGCGTTGCCCGATCCACTCACGCAATGTCGCGCTCAATCTGTAATGATGCCGTTTTACCCATTTAGAGAGATAAAAGGCAACGTAAAATGAGTAGAGTGAATTTTGTCAGCCTTTGGAGCCTTTTTTTTATAGGCTAAAGCCTTACAATCCTTCTCCCTACGATTAGGAATATCACGGGAAGCAATGTGGGGAAGCAAGGTAGCAATTGATCTTTTTCCTAACACCTTATGTTATTTCCCAACGCAGAGAAGATATATCCATTGGTAGCACTACGCACAGTCATGGTTCCACTTACCATCATGCATTTGGGTTGAATGGCTGCAGTATTATTTACTGAAAGCTCAACAAATACACTAGATGGCAATATTTAGTCACAATATACAAAGTCACAAGTCTTTCTATCCGTGGATCCCTCTCACAGAAAAAATGTTAATAATGTAAATGCCATCTTGAGGATTTATTGTCATAATAAACAAATACAGTACTTATGTACTGTATGTTGAATGTATATATTCGTCCGAGTTTTATTCATTTTTTTCTTAATGCATTGCCAAAATGTATATGATCGGGAATGATTGGAATTGAATCGGGAGCAAAAAAAAAAAGCAATTGGATCGGGAAATATCGGGATCGGCAGATACTCAAACTAAAACGATCGGGAGCAAAAAAACATGATCGGAACAATCCTAGTGAGAGCCATACAATGTGTTTACAACTAAAAATACAAGTAATGTGTGCATTTTATGTAATTTCAACACTTTTAAAGTATAGTAATTCTCTGAATTCTTTTTAATAACATTGTTATGTTGTTGCTAATCATTAAGGAGTATTTAATAATAATAATAATACATTTTATTTGGAGGCGCCTTTCTGGCACTTAAGGTCGCCGTACAATCATTTAAAACATTTAAACATATTAAAAGTGAGAAAATGAAAGTATATAACGTATAAGGAAATTTAAAATACTAAAAGAGATATAAGGGCAGTTAAAAAGACCAGAACTAAGTGATTATTGTGGATAGGCTAGTCCAAGGTTCACTAAATCCGAACCTCGGTGCCACTTTTCCTGTCGTGTTTTCCTCCCTCCCCTAACACACCTGAATCAAATGATTGTCAACAGCAACCTCTCCAGAAGCCTGATAATGATCCTGATTATTTTGATTCAGGTGTGTTGGAGGAGGGAGACATGGAAAACACGACAGGCCAAGTGGCACCGAGGTCCGGATTTAGTGAACCCTGAGCTAGTCTAAACAGGTGAGTTTTTAGTGAACCCTGAGCTAGTCTAAACAGGTGAGTTTTGATAGATAGATAGATAGATAGATAGATAGATAGATAGATAGATAGATAGATAGATAGATAGATAGATAGATAGATAGATAGATAGATAGATAGATAGATAGATAGATAGATAGATAGATAGATAGATAGATAGATAGATAGATAGATAGATAGATAGATAGATAGATAGATAGATAGGCACAACGACATGTATGTTTGCCACTTTCCCACTAAAATTACTGCGAACCAGCTTTCTAGTCGCCGGTGACCATCGCCGGTTCGCGCATGCGCAAAGGAGTCTAATGAACGATTTTTTTTTTTTTTTTTAACAATTAAAGATGTTCGTGTTCAATCTTCGGTTCAAGCTCAGTTGTTGTTGAAGCTTTTGAAAGCTTAGGTTTAAAGAAATTCCAAATATCTATCTTGCCTCCTCAGGTGTTAATTTGGTTAATCAAGGCAAAGGACCTCTCTAAGGTGCTAGTCACATGATCCGTTCGAAAAAATAATTTTGACCCATTATGAAATACTTCGTAGGATTCTTGTGAATTTCATTAGGGCCCGAGCACTAGGCGTGCGAAGGCCCTATTGTTTTGCAAAGGATTTTTTTTTTTTTTTTTTTTTTTTTCAGGGCAAATGAAAACGGCCAATTTGGAGGCCTGAACATGCACGAAAAGTCACCAAAATTTGCACATACGTGCGGAAAATTGTAAATTTTGATAATTTTGCAACGTTGCAAAAAAATATAACAAAATGGCTCAGTGGCGCCCCCTTGAAATTTTAAAATTGGCCTATAACATTAGGGTCTGTCAGCGTAGAGCAATGAAATTTGGGGGGTCTATACCTTGTCCAAAACCGCTCCAAAAAAGCATTTACACCCATATTCCAAACCCAACAGGAAATCGGTTATTTTGGATCAAATATGAAATTTTTTATCAATTTACAGGGTGCACATTTGAGACCTTTTCACCGAGGGAGTTTGTTGGATCATCTTCAAAATTGGTGAGACTGTACAGGAGACATATGAGGTCTTAAGTTTTTTAAATGGTGCGTTTTCATTCACGGGTCTGACCTGGGCGTGGTGCCAAAGTCGGCCATTTTTTCGGCAAAATGACAAATTCAGTAAATGACTAATAGTTCCTTGACACAACGTTCAGTCTTTTTCATATTTGGCATGTATGTGCGGTATCCCACCCTTAACACGAGTGCATTGAAATATTACCCATTAGGCCTAGCGCCCCCTAGTGAGAACAGGAAATGCCTTTTTTTACGAGACCGGTTCCTCCTCCAAGGGAAAAAAATCTGTTGACCTCAAACCTGCATCAGGGGAGCCTTAAGACCTGTGTTCAGGTGCCTGATGAAAAATATTGAGGTTTCGTTGAAGCGGAGGGGTCCAAACATGAAAGTGAAAATAACCGTCAACAATTTGTCTCGCAAAATACTTTGAACAGTCATAACTCAGCAGATATACAACATATCTGCACCAAACTTCCCGTGCTTGTTGAGAGTCATACCCTGAAGGGTCTTGTAGGGGTCATTTGCATCAACTCTACAGTGCCAACTAGTGGCGACAGAAAGGAGTTTTTAAAAAGGCCTTTCCTATTGGGTTTTTTCAACGTAGAGCAATGAAATTTGGGGAGTCCATACCTTATGCAAAACTGCTCCAAAAAGTCTCTTGCACCCATTTTCCAAATCCAACAGAAAATCGGGTATTTTAGACCGAATGTGAAATTTTTATCCATTTGTAGTGTAGTTTACATTTGGAGGCCTGAACATGCACGAAAACTCATCAAATTTTGCACATACATGCGGCTTTGCGTGGATTTCGATAATGTTGCGACGTTACAAAAAAATGTAACAAAATGGCTCAGTGGCGCCCCCTTGAATTTTTCAAAAAGGCGTTTCCTATTAGGTTTTTTTAATGTAAAGCAATGAAATTTGGGGAGTCGATACCATGTGCAAAACTGCTCCAAAAAGTCTCTTGAACCCATATTCCAAACCCAACCGGAAATCGGGTACTTTGGATCGGATGTTAAATTTTTATCAATTAACAGGGTGCACATTTGAGACCTTGTCACAGAAGGAGTTAGTTGGATCATCTTCAAAATTCGTGAGACTATTCAGGAGACATAGGAGATCTAAAATTTTCAAAATGGTGCGTTTTCATTCACGGGTCTGACCTGGGCGTGGTGCCAAAGTCGGCCATTTTTTCGGCAAAATGACAAATTCTGTAAATGACTAATGGTTCCTTGACACAACGTTCAATCTTTTTCATATCTGGCATGTATGTGCGGGATCCCACCCTTAACACGAGTGCATTGAAACATTACCCATTAGGCCTAGCGCCCCCTAGTGAAAACAGGAAATGCCTTTTTTTACGAGACAGGTTCCTTCTCCAAGGGAAAAAAATCTGTTGACCTCAAACCTGCATCAGGGGAGCAATAAGACATGTGTTCAGGTGCCTGATGAAAAATATTGAGGTTTCGTTGAAGCGGAGGGGTCCAACAGGAGGTGTGAAAATGACTGAAGCCATTTTGTCTCACCACAAGTTTTAAACAGTCATAACTTCTATAGCATATCTGCGCCAAACATCTCGTGCTTGTTGAGTCATACTCTGAAGGGTCCTGTAGGGGTCATTTGCATCAACCCTAAAGCGCCAACTAGTGGCAATAGAAAGTCGTTTTTCCAATAAATGTCTAGTTCTTTTCAGGTTGGTCATTGTAGTTTCAAGACCTTTTGAAATACTTGTTTTACGGCCTATGCCCACATGTCTTTTGCCGTGACGACCCTTTATTCGATCCTTTTTTGTAGAACTCTCTCCAATAGGGGTTTTTATCTCTTAGGTGTGTGAATGTAAATGGGCGACTTTCAAGCATGTTAGGTTCCAATGCAATGATTAGAGAGGACGATCTGCCACCACCCTGACCTGCACACTGTCCGAGTAGCGTGACGTCCGAGTTGCGCTAGATTGCGAGGGCCCGTTCAGTCCTGCTTGCAGGCCTAGTTCATTTTGTTGTTTGTTTTATTGCTTTACAACTTTTCTAGCCAACATTTTACCAGCTAGGTCTTTATGTTAAATTATATAAGAAAAGCAATGACATTTTTCGGCCACCGGGGGGTCACTGCCCCGCCGGCCTCCCCTCAATCTCCGCACTTGTCAATATTCTATTCTAACAAGAAGGGGGTGCTGAAGCCAATTCCAGCTGACTATTGACTGGAGGCAAGGTACCCACTTAACTGGTTGTTAGCCAATCTCAGGGCGCATTTTGAAAAACAACCATTTATAAAAGCATGTTCAAACAAACCTTAAGATGCAAACCTTCAGATAACGGTTTATTCGCAAATAATTTCAGGCAAAAAAATTGATAAAATTCGTTTTTGTTTTGGAGAAACTGCGAGCATTTATCTACTGTATACTCTGTAGACAACAAGCACACGATATATTTTGATGTTTTCTTTTGTCCTGCAGGTTTATGACAGGAGCCGCTAGGCAAGAGCACGATTCGCTGAAGAAGAAGATTCAGCCCAAAGTCTATCTGTCTTTAATGGGGAGTCTGTGTCGCAGCAATGTGGCCGCACAACCTCGCCACACCAGCGGAAATCTCACCCCTCCCGTCACACCGCCCATCACTCCATCCTCATCTTTTCGTTGCAGCACGCCCACAGGTAACTTGTCGTCTACACGGCCACTCACACCACGTTTAAAATGGATCAACATTATTTCAATAGCATGATGGTAAAACAAAGTGACACAATGTTACTGAAATGTCATGTTACGATACACAGTGAACACAGAACCTACAATAATACACAAATTAAAGAAATACTAATAATAATTAAGTACCTTGAGGACAGTCTTCATGGAGACAATATTGACTACCGTAATTTTAGCACTATAAGGCGCAACTGACCATAAGCGACGACCCACCAAATTTGGCAGTGTGACAGCATTTGTTCATAGATAAGCCGCACTGGACTATAAGCTATAAAATGTCCTCACTCTATTATGGGATATTTACACCAAATGATATTAACTCATTCACTCCCAGCCATTTTCACCGGTGCAACCCCCTTCGCTCCCGGCCGTTTTACTGGATTTTGACTGATTTTGCCAGGCCCACAGAAAATTCTCTTCTATTTCTATATAAACATCAAAAGAAAGATTAGACTCTCTTCTTTCAGCAGGAAAAAAAAGTTAGTTCATATCTTTTTCCATTCTTCAGAAATCAGCGTTAAAAAATAGCTTAATTTGAGCAATTTTCCAATTTCTGATGAAAAAACAGAAATTGAGCTTTTTGTGAAAGCATACATTTCAAACATTGACTTAACACAGCTATTTTTTGCTTTAGTTACATCCCAAACATCTGAATATTTTTTTTCTTTTTCAAAATAACATAATATAACAATAAAACAAAAAACATAATAACAAGACAAATAGAGCTTTTGATTGCAAAGTAACAATTTATTTACACAAAAATAACTGAGAGATGATGCTGTTGTGGCCGTGACAGCCGGGGTAAACTTTTCCCTCATCGTCACCTGTTTCATAAAGATGGATTTTTTTTTTAGTCGTTCTTTTGTGGTGACCATTGCCTCGTGGCAGAGTTCGCCTGGGGAACTTGTGTTCCTGGGGGGGGAACTGGTTTGGCTGTGCGCATTTCCGTGCGAAACACTGGAGGGTGCAGGGGATGCGAGCGGCCGAGCATGGTGGCGCGGGCTCTGCTCAGCGAGCAGCACGGACTCAACGGCATCGTCGGCTGCACTGGTGGTCCTGGTCGTTCTGCTCGGTCGTCCGGCACCTGGTATCCCGGGCGTCCTCCTTGTTGTTCTGCTCGGTCGTCCGCCGCCTGGCGTCCTGGACGTCCATTCAGTCATCTTCCGCCGGCGCCCCGGCCGTGCAGCCCGGCCATTCGTTTTGTTGAATCAGGTTGTGGGTCTTACCAAAGGCGCGACTGCCCTCCAGTAACCAGTTTTATTGCTTTAAAATGGATTTTCAGCGTTGCGCTTTGGAGCTCAGTTGAATCAGAACCCAGAGATGTCTCTTGTAAAAAAAAAAAAAAAATTTTTAAACGTAAAAGACTGATAAATACGACTTTGGGACACTGAAACAAAAATAGAACGTATTTATACGTTTTTGGGAGCAAATGAGTTAACTGGTAACACTTTATTTGCATCATTGAACTGTCATAAGATCAAATGAACCATCATGAAGTTTTAAACCAATTGGCTGCAAGGCTTCATTGCTTCAAGAAGTGTGATTTAGCCATCACTGCTCTCTTGGGGGAGACAGTCAACCTCTGCTGCCACCTGCTGTCAACACTGTTGTTGTCCAACATGCCTCCTAGCATGCATTGCAGCGCTACAGATGTAAATAACAATCGAAATTCATGTTCTGTGCTAAATATTTCTTCAGTTACTGTTCCAGATATTTCATTAATTGCCAGTTACGGCATTTGGTAACACTTTATTTGACAGTGGGGCCATAAGACTGTCATTAGATAATCATTATTATGACATGAGACACTGTCATGAGCCTTAATGAATGCTAATAACACATGTCATTTAGTGTTATCCGGCAATTTATCCCACTTTTAAATGGATGTAAAAGATCCAAGCTGGACAAAAATTGAGTTAGTGACAAAATTTGCCAGATTACACTTAATGACATCTGTCATAAGCATTCAGTAATGCACATCATAGTGTCATGTCTAGTTATGACGGTCTTATGACAGTTTTATGACGCCGCTGTCATATAAAGTGTTACCTATTAACCCAAATAAATCAACAAATAAGCCGCACTGGACTATAAGCCGTAGGATTCAAAATGAAAGAAAAACGTGACCGCTTAGAAAATTTCGGTAACTTTTTGACTGGAGGCTGGCTAATTATTCAAACTTAAAATAAAATAAAAATGGTAATTATTACCATTACTCACTATTCAGCACAACTTCTCAGTAGACTCATTTACCATGTTACTGTTTTTTGGGTTGCTTTTTAACACGGCTTCCCACGCACAGGCAGCGAGTGCGACGAAGAGGAGATGGACTTTGAGGATTCTGACAGCGACAAGTCGTGGACTACAGAGAACGCCATCAGCTCGCAGTCAATCCTCAGCTCAATGTGCATGAATGGTGACGATGAGAAACCCTTTGCCTGCCCCATTCCGGGCTGTAAAAAGAGATATAAGGTTGGTTTTACAGTTGCATTCACAGCCACATGTCTGGATCTAAGAATTATTGGCACAATCGCAGAAACAAAACCAAAAAAATGTGGATGAAATCATAAAAGGTACAAATACATACATGTATTATACTGTATATATACTGTACTGTATATATACAGTACTGTAAGATTACATAAAGCTAAAGTCCTCATTAAAAAAGGGGGTCTTTTAAAACAATCAAGCTGTTGGAACATTTTAAAAAATTCAAGATAAAAGTTGAAATTCTCTCAAAATTAAGAATTCTGCCTTTTTTCCAGGAGGAAAAAAAATGAATACCTACAAAACTTTCAATTTAATGTTACGAGGAAAATGTTGAAAATGAAGTGAAGTCCTCATTTTTCTGATTAAAATGGTAATATGTCATGTGTGAGGCACAACATGCTGCACAAGACCGTACCAAATGGAAGCAGATTGTCACGGCCTTATGTTCCAAAGGGAACGAAGAGGGTTAAGTAAGTAAAGTGGTAACATAAAAGAAAAAAAATATATATATATATATAAAAGAATGCGGTTAAAACAGGATGACAAAAACGGTCTTGAATTTACATGAATAAATTAATGGCAAAATTAAACATTTGCGAGAATAAAAGTCTTAATAGCATGAAGTAATGTTTTTATAATTTTTATAAATAAATTTTATGTGAATTACAGTGAAAAAATATTAAAGACCAAAGTCATACTATTACAACAATTACATATTGTCTTATTAATTACATTATTATTATTATTTCTAGAAAAAAAAAGTATTTCTTTTGAAGAATTCTTTCCATTATGTGAAAATTATGCTATTTGCGTGAGGGTAAAAGCTTACTTGCGGTAATTTGATTATTTAAAAAAAAAAAAACAACAACAACAACAACATTGCATTAAATAATTATACCACTATATTGTTGTATTACCCGCTGACAGCTGGAATACTATGATGAATAAATTTACAGGATTAAAGTCATATTTAAAAGATGTATGTATTCCGGAAAATAAACTTGCATTAGTATGTTGAAAAAAATAACACTTCTCATGAAAAGTAATAATAATGTAAGGTAATATTATAAGAGTCATAGCAAAATTGAGTTGTAATATGATATTAGGAAACCAAAGTCCATTGTGAATTTTACACGTTGTGATGTTACACAAAATCATATTTTTATTCTTATTACAATAATAATGTGGTTATATGACCATTAAATTTAGGAAAATAAGAAATCGAAAAAATGCAAGCATATGGGAATAGATATTAATTACTTTTCTTGAACCAATAATATGATTTCTTTGTCAATCTGATATGTTTTTCTGTCTGAGAACATAAAACGTAATTCCCCTCCCATTTTTTGTTCGGTCAGAAGTTTAATAACACTGCAAGTAATTTTATGTTTTTTTTCTCTTTTGCCTCATCTTGATTGCAGAATGTCAACGGGATCAAGTATCACGCCAAGAACGGCCACCGGATGCAGGTAAGAGTACAAAAAGCCTTCAAGTGCCGCTGCGGGAAGAGCTACAAGACATCTCAGGGTCTCCGTTACCACAGCGTCAACTTCCACCCACCTGTCACTGCTGATGTCATCCATTGTAAAATACGGTAGTAGGGACTTCAACGCATAGCTGCTGTTTTCGGCACTTTGTTCTTCAGCTTTTTCACACACTTTCTTACCTTGTGCTATGGACACAAGATTTTGTTGAATGCTTCAAAAGGGGATAGGTTTTATTCTGGATGTTTAAATGTACGATTAGGACACAATTTTGTAATTTGCACTTTTTTTTTTTTTTTTTTTTACTTTAGGCCTCTATGGTGCTTGTTAATACTTTCCAAACGGCTTACTTTTTAAAATGCCTTTGTAATTCGACATGTGCCAAACCCTTAAAGAAGCCAATGTACATGCACTGTTAAAATTATTTTTTTTGTATTATATCATGTAATGACAGTATATATTATGTTCTATGTCCCAAAAACCTGTTGAGTATTCTAAATTCTCCGTGATTGGCTGGCAAATCTTTAGTATATAGTATTCTGAATTCCCACTGTCAACTGGACTAGACTCCAATCTCACATACCTAAGCAGTATTGAAGATGGATGGATGGATATATGGAATGTTGCGGCCAAAGAGAAAAAGACAAAATATATGCAGAAAAATAAATGGTAGCTTTACAATAAGTCTGATTCCTACAAGCATGAGCTTGTAATATTTGCATACTTGATTTGCAATCAAGTCACGACTGCACAAGAAGTTGTGATAAAACCATAGTTGTTCCAAATTTGATAAGAATATTGTACTGTAATTCAGAAAACGTGGCAATTTTATGGAACTAAAAAAATGGTCTGTCCATCCATTTTCTGCATCCTCAGTAGGTTCAGTTAAGCAGGAGCCTATAGCAGCTGAGTTTGTCACTTTTATGACATGTGTTTTCAGCATTTTTCAAATCTGAACTTTTATCGTGGCCAGGGTATATATACATATACAGTGGGGCAAATAAGTATATAGTCAACCACCAATCGTGCAAGTTCTCCTACTTGAAAAGATTAGAGAGGCCTGTAATTGTCAACATGAGTAAACCTGAACCATGAGAGACAGAATGTGGGAAAAAAAAAAAACAGAAAATCACATTGTTCAATTTTTAAAGAATTTATTTCCAAATTACAGTGGAAGATAACTATTTGGTCACCTACAAACAAGCAAGATTTCTGGCTGTCAAAGCGGTCTAACGAGGCTCCACTCGTTACCTGTATTAATGGCACCTGTTTTAACTCATTATTGGTATAAAAGACACCTGTCCACAATCTCAGTCAGTCACACTCCAAACTCCACTATGGCCAAGACCAAAGAGCTGTCGAAGGACACCAGAGACAAAATTGTAGACCTGCACCAGGCTGGGAAGACTGAATCAATAGGTGAAACGCTTGGTGTAAAGAAATCAACTGTGGAACTCCCTCGATCTGGGGCGCCATGCAATATCTCACCCCGTGGCGTCAAAATGATAACAAAAACGGTAAGCAAAAATCCTAGAACCACGTGGGGGGACCTAGTGAATGACCTACAGAGAGCCGGGACCACAGTAACAAAGGCTACTATCATTACCACAATGCGCCGCCAGGGACTCAAATCCTGCACTGCCAGATGTGTCCCCCTGCTGAAGCCAGTACACGTCCAGGCCCGTCTGCGGTTCGCTAGAGAGCATTTGGATGATCCAGAAGAGGACTGGGAGAATGTGTTATGGTCAGATGAAACCAAAATAGAACTTTTTGGTAGAAACACTGGTTCTCGTGTTTGGAGGAGAAAGAATACTGAATTGCATCCGAAGAATACCATACCCACTGTGAAGCATGGGGGTGGAAACATCATGCTTTGGGGCTGTTTTTCTGCAAAGGGACCAGGACGACTGATCTGTGTAAAGGAAAGAATGAATGGGGCCATGTATCGAGAGATTTTGAGTGAAAATCTTCCATCAGCAAGGGCATTGAAGATGAGATGTGGCTGGGTCTTTCGGCATGACAATGATCCCAAACACACAGCCAGGGCAACAAAAAAAGTGGCTTCGTAAGAAGCATTTCAAGGTCCTGGAGTGGCCTAGCCAGTCTCCAGATCTCAACCCCATAGAAAATCTGTGGAGGGTGTTGAAAGTCTGTGTTGCCCAACGACAGCCCCAAAACATTACTGCTCTAGAGGAGATCTGCATGGAGGAATGGGCCAAAATACCATCAACAGTGTGTGAAAAGCTTGTGAAGCGTTACAGAAAACGTTTGGCCTCCGATATTGCCAACAAAGTATTGAGATGAACTTTTGGTATTGACCAAATACTTATTTTCCACCATGATTTGCAAATAAATTCTTTAAAAATCAAACAATGTGATTTTCTGGTTTTTTTCCACATTGTCTCTCATGGTTGAGGTTTACCCATGTTGACAATTGCAGGCCTCTCTAATATTTTCAAGTGGGAGAACTTGCACAATTAGTGGTTGACTAAATACTTATTTGCCCCACTGTATATACATTTTTTATTTTTTCCGGCATTTAAGTTTTTGTGTGTGTGCAAACGCCCAAGGGTGAACTCAGGTGACCTTTGAGAGCATTTCACAGCTCTTCAGTGTTTTAGCTGCCATTAACAGCGATAGATGTTCATTCCGTGTCAGCCCTCTCAGTTCAAATGCATTGGACGTCAGTGAGTAACAGTCATTTAATTTCACACAGAAGGCTGAAAAACATGATTGGACGTCTGTCGTCGTCGATGAAAGTTACAGTACGCTATTGTTTAGCCAATTTCTATTTTGTAGTTTTCGAAGCACTTTTGCCAACAAAGCATTTTTGACAACGCTATGTTTCTGGTGTTATGTACATAATAGCCTACAGTATATTTCAAATGTCAGCCATTTGCAAAAATGAGCACTAAAATTCCAGTGTTTCCCGTATTTTGACGTATGTCATTGCCTTGAATCGTGAACCATTTCGGATTAATGGAAAGCCATTTGAGCATTTATCACTGCAGTCGTGTCAAGTTGTGATTGACAGTATTGCACTGCCACAAGTCTTTATACTATGGTGAACAATGAATGTACTGCGTTAGGTGCAAAGTGCATTAAAGTATATTTTCATATGTTAATTAAAAAACAAAATGTTATTGTACTGTAATTCCACAAAAAGCTGCTGCTTTGTGTTTGGAATAAAGGACGTTCTGATGTTTCAAAGGATCTTTATTAGTTTTGTCAACAGATAAAACAAGTATATGAAGAAAATAATAGAAGTTGGGAGTATGACATGCAATGACTCACCGACGAAATAGGTAAAGCCAATAGAAAAGAAACCCAGAGTTGTACACATAGTATCAAGGCTGTAACAATAGCACTGGCTTACTCTAAAATCTGACAAACGTCTGTATTTATGACTTCATTTCAATATAGCTTTCTTAAGAGAAGTAGTGGGGCAACTGTTTTGGTTGTTAATTACGTTGTATATATTGTGTTCCCCACCTCAGTTTCTAAAAATCTTAAACAGTGTAAGGTTAAACATTTCATTTTCAGGATTAACTGCAAATTGGAAACGTTAATTAATGACATTTCCAACCCTAAAACGCCAGTTGGTAACTAAAATAAAGATTTTGAATGACACCGCCAATGCAAGCGTCGATTCGGCCTGTGACTAGTCAAATTCGAGCGGGTTCCCATCGAAGTGGGTGAGCACGTGATTCTCAAACACCTTCTGGTCACAGTCCAGTGGGAACTGCTCACTGCACATGGGGCAGATCTTCCAGTGGCTCTCCACGTGCTCCTCAAACTTGGACTGATCGTAGTTGGGCGGGAAGATGACCTCACACAGCGGGCAACGCTTCATGTCCATGCTGTACAAACAAAGCAAAAGGAAGAGGCAAATTTTAAGTCAATCGCTAATGTTGACGGTGAGATAAGTTGAATCCGTTTGAATTGAAGGGTTAGCAGTGAATGATCATGTTTCTAGATGTCCAATCCATTTTGAATGGGAAGGACAAGCAGCATGATTGGAATGGGCAGTCCGCTAGCAGCATTCAAAATCAATTGGACATCATCACTGTCAATGTCAGTGAGGCAGTCTTAAGTCTTGTTTTGTTTTTTTTTATTGTATATAATTTCTTTTATATACTCTTGATTTTCTTTAAGCGAACCTCGGACTTAAAAGACTTGTAGGGTCTAATAAGCCACAATTATTCTTTTATTAAAATACTATTAGAAACACATTATTTCCATTGATTTAAAAATCTATTTAGTACATGTTTTGACCTGAGGAGGGCGCCATGTTTTACGCACACAATGCACGCTGGGGATGATGACGCGGTTGGCTGGACTAGGAGGATAGCCGTGCTAGCCAGCAAGTGAAGCTGGTATGACGACTGGCATCATATGGTCACATTCTGCTGCTGGTCAGATTGTTTTGTTAGAGAGCTGTGGGATGAGTTCCCAACGTCGTACCTGCATTTAAATCCAACTCATCAGCAGTGTCTTTAAACCGATGCTAGGCGGCTCACCGAGAGTTGACTTGCTGCTATTTGCTTTTTTTTTTTTTTTTTTTTTGATCCCGACCTACAGTCACGGACCCTTTTGTGTCTCTATTTTCGCGATCGTGTGTTTTTGTGTGTTCAATAAACCCTTTTACGCAATCCATATGTTATTATTGTCTGCGTTTCCCTTTCAGGTTTTAACGCAGAGACAGACAACGCATTTGGGTTGCGTCTGCTTTATAAGGAAAATCATGACTTCTCGTGGAAGTATAGTCCTGTCGTCCACGTGCTCGTCTGTCGTACAGGAAACACCTTTGTGAATCCCCCTGGAGACCTTCATTTAATTGCTTTTGCTGCTCGTTTTGTGAAATATTGACAGTTCAAATTCAAAGGGCAGAACCGACGATATGTTTATGTAACTAAAGAGTGACACTGTGGTAACCCGGCAGCGCCGCAACTGACGTCACCGCCCAGAGTGCATTGCGTTGTCAACAACAATGGCGACCTACAAGTTGAACTAATTTTACAGATTTTGTTAAAACGAAAACATTAATTCATTTGCTCCCAAAAACGTATAAATACGTTCTATTTTTAATTGTTTCAGTGTCCCAAAGACGTATTTATACGTCTTTTACGTTTTTTTTTTTTTTCCTCCAAAAAAGACATCTCTGGGTCGTGATTCAACTTAGCTCCACAGCACAAAGCTGAAAATCCATTTTAAAGCAATAAAACTGGCCACTGGAGGGCAGTAGCGCATTTGGTAAGACCCGCAACCCGATTCAACGGCAACGAACGGCCAAGCCGCATGGCCGGGCGCCGGCGGAAGACGACCGAATGGATGCCAGGGGGCATACGACCGAGCAGAACAACCGGTAGGACGCCCGGGATACCAGGCACTGGACGACCGAGCAGAACAACCAGGACCACGAGTGCAGCGGACGATGCCTTTGAGTACGTGCTGCTCGCGAGCAGAGCAAGCAGAGACAAAAAAATTCATCTTTATGAGACAGACGGCGATGAGAGAAAAGTTTAACCGGCTGTCGCGGCCAGAACAGCGTCATCTTTCAGTTATGTGTAAACAAATTGTTACTAAAAGCTCTATTTGACTTGTTGTTTATCTTATTTAGTAAAAGGAAAACATTATTCAGATGTTTGGGATGTAACTAAACCAAAAAATAGCTGTGTATAAGTCAAAGTTATGTTAGAAATTATGCTTTCACAAAAAGCCCAGTTTTTTTCATCAGAAATTGGAAAATTGCTCAGACTAAGCTATTTTCTAATGCTGATTTCTAAAGAATGGAAAAAGGTATGAAATAACTTTTTTTTCTGTTGAAAGAAGAGAGTAATCTTTCTTTTGGTGGGTTCCATGTTTATATAGCAATAGAACAGAATTTTCTGTGAGCCTCGCAAAATCAGTCAAAATCCAGTATAACGGCCGGGAGCGAAGGGCCTTGCTCCGGTGAAAATGGCTGGGAGTAAATGAGTTATGAGGGGTTTTAATATCAAATTATTATAACTCATACTAACATTTATCTTTTAATTACCTGTCTTTATATCCGTGGTACCCTTTAAGTTAATATTTTAAAATACAGGGTGATTCAAAAAGAATGCCATATTCCTCATGCGATAGATCAAAAATAAAAATAAAAAATTTAAAATGTTACAATACTCTAGATTGGACACATGCTCAATATACCCAACAAATAAGCCGCACTAGACTATACACCGCAGGATTCAAAATGAGGGGAAAAAAGTAGTGGCTTGTCGTCCGAAAATTACATAACCAAGTTTTCAAATTAAGTGCTCAAAGGTGGCCAACATCGGCACTTGAAATACATCAGATACTTGAAGTTATGTTCAACACATTTGCCTTTGCCAGAGTTTTGTAATTTTTTTTATTTTTGACATATCGCGTGATACTTTAGGCACATTCTTTTTTAATCACCTTGTTTTTTAAATGTAAAACAGTATTCAATTTGTTTTGATTTGATTTAACTAATATTTTTTTTATTATTTCATTTTTTAAAAATTGCAAATACTAATATGACATGCAATGATTCACCGACAAAAAAAATAAACAAGCCCAAAGTATTACAACTTCACACCGCTGGTTAACAAACAGCCATGCGATGACGTGGGAAAAGCAGGAGCTCGAGGTAGTTAAAACACGTCTGTCTGATGCGACGTGGGTGGGCCGCCGCCACCGCACACAAAATGGCAGGGGGGAGTCAATTACAGCAGAACAAACACATTACACACGTTACGGCGCGCGGCATTCGTGGAAACCCAGTTCAGCATTTCGTAGACTGCGTGTTACCTGGGATCAAAGCAATACGGAGTTTGGCCATCATTCACAAATGGGTTGGGGGGTTCTGTTGTGGCAGGCTTCTCATTGGTATTAACCTGAGAGATAAAACACACACTGATAAGATTCAAATCAAACTGGAGGTTCCACAGTCTATATATGCTTTAAAGTGCCTATGACAGCAAAAAGCATGTTTATTTCATATTTCACGTGAAATGGACCGCTTGGATGTGTGTGGAAGCGATTGATTGTTTCATTCATTTTTTATATCCCGTTCCAAGAAAATGAGTGACTTCCTGGATTAAGGAAGAATGTGACGTCAGCCAGGTCACCATCTCATAATGCAGCTAATTACTACATAGCATGCAGAATGGCTGCGGATCCAGCTGATTTTGCGGATTAATTCGTTTATTTTTCGCATCACGCCAGCTCAATGTGCTGCAGGCTTTTGTTGCTGCAACAGGGAGAGGCGTGTGAGCCTTTTTGAGTTTCAAAAAGTTCCTGTTCACTGCGGAGAATGGCCAAAACAAGTCCGACAACTGTGGGACCATTGGACAAACAAGGAAGTGCGTAAACATTGTGTTCTGTATTATGTCAAATACTGGGATCATGGGACACATTTTAATATGGAGGTGGCTTGCATTTGGTGGCTGACAATGCTCCCTGTCCACAGAGAAGGCCATTCGGCCATCGACCAGCGGCTTGTCACAGACCACGATCACTTCCACCCCATTGGTCCTCTTTGTGTGCCGGCCAATACACTACTATCCTCGGCTTGGGCTCGGGCAACCTTGCGCTCCTCCGACATTGGCCGGTTTGTCCGGCGGTCATTCTCCAGTTGCGTCCCCGGCAACAGCACTGCTCCCCGCAGCAGGGGAACGACGAGCAGAAACTTGCTCGCCGCCAAGGGCTGGCCGATCGGTGAAGGCTGTCACCCTCGCCTCCATGTGTGACATGAGTTGGGGTAGTCTTATGTGATTCTTATGTGATTTTTCGTTTTGGAAAGCTGAAAAAGATTGGAACAGCCACTCGGTTTGGGTTAGCACATTGGCTAGCTGCCACGCCTCCTGTTTTGTTTATGCTCTTTCCTCCGTCTCCAAAGCCTGGGCGGGGAAATTACAAAAGCTGGACTAACTCCGGTGGCATAAAATACCGTTCAGGAGGTGAAAAAGTCAGCAGTTTTGACCATTATGCAGCAATTTTGCCCTGTTATACTGAATAAATGAATTTTTAATATTTCATATTCCATTTAGCACAAGACTTTAGCATATGACAATTCCATTTCTTTAGCAAT
The DNA here is from genome assembly GCF_030265065.1 of Corythoichthys intestinalis. Classification (NCBI taxonomy): domain Eukaryota; kingdom Metazoa; phylum Chordata; class Actinopteri; order Syngnathiformes; family Syngnathidae; genus Corythoichthys; species Corythoichthys intestinalis. The sequence continues at coordinate 16,073,373 of NC_080398.1, forward strand.
TGGGAAAAAATACTTAAAAAGAATATCCTGTAAAAATATTGGGAGTACAGAGATTGAAACAATGATTTTGCTGCTCTCTTGCATTTTCCTCGTTCTGAATCATCCCCCTCAATGGGCTGAATTCTAAATCAGCTGAAATCGTTACCCTGCTGACGTCATCATTCACTTGGGGACGCTAGAGCGCTATAATGACAGGTAGGGGTAAACGGCAGATTAAAAGACTAATTTCTCGTCATCTGCCTTTTGCCAAATTGTTGTACATAGTTAAATTGTCTCAAAATATGATTTAAAATTCACATAATAATGCTATTTAAGATTTTTTTTTTAATGCGGTCACAGGCACTTTAATTAACAAACAAGGAGAGGAAGCTACATTGTTGTTGTTGGTGTTGCTCTGCTTCTCATCAGACTCCTCACGGCCGTCGGGTCGGGCCTGGTTGCGGGTGGGCTGGATGCACACCACGTTGCTGTCCCAGGAGGGCGGGCCCATCGGGGGGAGGCAAAGCAGCTGCTCGTCCGACACCTCGTCATCATCCTCGTCTGCAGACAGCACGGTGAAAAATATTTGTGGCAAAAATAAAGTATATTTCTATAGCATTTACTGTATGTGTGCCTGACATTCAAGGTTCCACTGCACTGACCTTTAGAGTCAGACACTGAAGTGTATGGGTTTCCAAACTGCAGCTTAGTGGGGCTCTGAGAGACCAACAGAGCGTTGGGAGTATCCTGGGTGTATGGCATCTGGTACTGCGGATTGAATGGAGGAAGCCTGAAATGACTATTCTCCGCAGCGCTTTTCCCACCCGTGACCTGCTCTGTCTTTTTGTTGCTTTTCTGGATCTCCTGGGGAGGCAAAAGCAGCGTTGGAATAACTTTGACAGGGTTCATTAAAGCAACATTTAACAACTTTCAGATTTCGGTGATCTTGACGACGCAAGTGGACAAAAACAATAGTGTTTTGCCGAATGGCAGACCACATTTCCCATGAAGACCTGCGCAAGTGTCGCCTGCAGTCAGACTGCACTACATTTCTGTTTCCAGTGGCCATGCAAAGGATGAAAAGCTATGAGGTAATTAATCTAACTCTAGCTAAACAATATCATATGACAATGTAACAAATGGGGAAAGCGGTATGCCGTGAAGCAGGTAGCACATTTGAAGTTTTTTGTGTGGCAGAGTTCCCAGTATCCTCCTCTATGTTTAGTGCCAGTAAAAGTGATACAGACCTATTGGGGCCATGACAGAGGTGCATTCAACTACTTATAGTCCATTTTTAATCACAAAAGTTAAGAATTTGTTTGATGAAGGTTGAATTGTTATTAAGTGTGGCTTTTATATGCAATGTGTTCAATAGCTTCAGTCGTATAACAACAAGTTGTCACTAAGTTCAGAGGACATATTGTGTACCCACAGACACACACAATTTGAGACACTTCTATGACATTCTTTTGTCAAAACAGCAAAGGATCAATGACAGGACACTTTCTACCCTACGATTGTCTCCTCCCAGATATTTTGAGGGGCAGTCCTACCACATAGGTTATGAAGTGTATCACACTGCTCCCTCTCAAAGCAGGCCACAAAAAAGTATGGATTTCATTCCTTTGACCAGTGTTGTTAATCTTACTTTAAAAAAGTAATTAATTACAGTTACAAATTACTTCTCCCAAAAAGAAATTGAGTTAGTAACTCGGCTACCTGAATGGAAGAGTAATTAGTTACTTGGCAAAGTAACTGGTGATAATTTTCCTGTTTGTTTTTTTTTTTCACAAAAAAAAAAAAAAAAAAAAAAAAAAAGTCACACAATGTTTCACACAAAGGGGTTTTTTGGACAATTGGTCCTAGCCCAATTCTTTACCCTAAACTCAACTAGACACAGGGGTATTGCGGATATTGCGATAACTAGATAGTAACTTTTGCTATGTGTGGAAGTCATTTAATGTTGTGAATTAACCGTTAAAGTTGTTCAAATTGCTCCCTTTATTGAATTAGTCCCCTTTTGTCTACTTTTTACATGTTTAAGTTTTAAAACTATTTCATCATTTAAAGATAGATTTAAGTCAACATTTTGCCAATTTAGGAGCATTTTAGATAAAAAGTTACTTCGGTTCGCTGGGAAGGTTCTCTACAACAGAGCCTTCCTGAGAAGGCTACTGCTTTAAGATGGCGGCTGTTTACCAACGCATCTAGTTCTTTATTATACATGTTGCTGATGCAGCCGTGTCTGTCATTTGCATCAAGTTCTGTATATATGTGATATCTACCGAAGCATCATGTGGGCGTAGTTTGTAGGCTATCGGCTACAGTCAGGTATTACTGGAGCCACCTAGCATAGTAGCATCGCGTTTGCAATGGCGTCACACTCCCTTGCCTCCTCCCCACTCCTGCTCTGCTCTCTCATCTCCATGAGTCTTTTTCAGACTTTTATCGCGTCAGTCAACCAACATCACAACACGTAGTAACGCACACCTTTCCCGCCCCAGTAACGGTGTTCCCAAGATGAGAAAATTAGATTACTCACTACTGAAGAAAATAACGCCATTAGTAACGCCGTTATATTCTAACGCTGTTATTAACAGCACTGCCTATGACGACTTCAAACAGCTCAGGAGTAGCACTGTGTTGTGTTGAATCAGTTGATCAGTTTGAAAATGTCAGAATTATGATTGATAAATATAACTTTTTTCAACTTGGGTGATATTTAATTTTGGTTGCCAAGGACACCCTTTGAAAATTAAATTCATAATAAATTCTGAATTACCTAACGATAGAAATAAATCCTGATTAAATTCAGTATGTCGTCACCTTCTTATAATTGGCTGTCATTTCTTTTACAAGAATAAAAAAAATGTCAGTAAATACCCAAATTTCAACAAACAGTTCCCTTTTTTTTACTCTCATTTTACTCTATTTTCAGAAACCGTCGATATTTCAGTCCACCACTGGCAGGAAGAAGAGCTTAAAGCAAAACTTTGTAACTTTTCAGTTTGGTCGATTTCACCGACGCTGCTAGACAAAAGCAGTAGTGTTTTGCCTTAAGGAAGCCTGTGTTTCCCATGAGGACCAGCGCACACCCGAACAGTGTCGTAAAATTATCAATGAATCAAAAATCAACACCGAACAGTGTCGTAAAATTATCAGTGAATCAAAAATCAATCTCCCGGTCGCCTGTAGATGGATTAAAAAACATTTCCGTTTCCAGCGGCTGTGTAAAGAATGAATAGTAATAAGGTATTGAATTCAGTTGAGGCCAAACTATAGCATATGACTGTTAGCAACCATGTAGCATAGTGTCGCTAACCCCCAACCCCACTCGAACTCTTCAGCGCTAACGAGTCGACGTCACACCAGCGAGTGAAAGCCGGGTCAATGTTTATTCTGTATATCCTGGCAGCCTCTCTTTTTTTCCTCCCCAGATGAAACTTCGGTAACACTTTATAATAACTATCCGTTTTACTAGTTGATAGATCATTAGTAAACTGTTGATAAATGATTAATTGTTGATTTGTGAAGTATTTGTTAACAGTTTGTTAAGCATTTACAGGGTGTTCTTAACCTGAAACAAAGTTTGTGTAGAAACGTTTCAAGTTTCTGTGTGTAACGTTTGGCATTTCTATCTTTTCAGGTTAAGAAATGCCGTTCACTTCAAAAGAAAAGGCATTTTGATAAGGTATTTTGCAGGCAGCGCTCATGTTGCACATTTATGAAAATCTGCCATAGAACCAACAAATATTTATACTTTTCTTTGTATATTTAACCTATAAAACATGACCTTCAACTTAAAGTGTATATAGTTTTATTAAGGTCCATCAACTAGGATGGGCATTTAGAATGGGGTCAACCATATTGGAACACCCTGTAAATGCTTAAACTGTTAACAAATACTTCACAAATCAACAATAAATCATTTATCAACAGTTTACTAATGATCTATTAAGTAGTAAAATGGATAGTTATTATAAAGTGTTACCGAAACTTCTTTCCTCATTTGCTGGTCTGCCATCTTTGCAGCATTCGCATGAAAGCGTTCGCATCGACTTCCGTCTTTATAATAAATGGGGACAGGGGGAAGTGACGTATGCCGTAAAGCAGTCAGCACATTTGTAGGTTTTTTTTTTTTGTGTGGCACCCCTCCCACTCTCCTCGAAGTTAATTAATGTAATTGAAAGCGATATAGACCCCCTCAAGATATAAAAGAGCTGTCATTCAACTAGTTGTCAGTTGACATATCACAAATGTAATGAAAATATTTATCAAGTTTTGAAAAGTTATCTAGTGTTGCTTTAAAGAATGCAACAGGTATTACTGCTCTTTTGATAAAGTGGATCAGATTAAAGAATGAAGCTTATGTGATTGAATAATATGTGGTCTGTATGACATTTTATATTTTAAATTGTGTCAAACGTTATTTTAATTTAAACTCACCAGCTGGGCGCTTACACAAACGTTTAAGTTGTACCAACATTAAAAAAAAAAAAAAAAAAAGAAAAAACAAAAACTAATTTCAATTCAAAGGCAATGCAACCATTTTGTTTTATAGACGTCAGGGGCAGACGGCAATTGAATTTATAGTCTAACCCTCTAATTGGGTCATTCGGGCCCTTTAAAGTGACTCCAAACATGATTTCAGGGCAATATAGGTCTTGCTGTGGTCCAAACTAATGGAAAGCAAAACAAAAACACATTCACTTCTCTTTTACAATTAAGAGCCATTTGACTCTCTCCACCAGAGTGGGGAAAATGGCTGTTGTTTTTCGGGAAGCATTTTAAGGGTGGAATGATTGTATAAAAGAGGAAAAGGAATCGGTTGCAGGGAACCTCCTGTTTTTCCCTGACTTCTATCAGCTCCCGCCCCTTCTCTGCTACCTGGCTCTAGAGTATACAAAGGGATACAACAACCAAGGAATGACGCGCTCTCCGATGGAGAAAATTCAGTCAAAAAGTAGCCAACGTGTACTGCAATACTCTACAAAAGATTTCTCTATGCAGAGTGCTGATTTATGTGCCGTGCCGCTGGGAGCAAAACAACATGTTTGAGTTCCTCACAGACACGAGGGCAAATATCCGCCTGCCCCGGAGCCAAGCGAAGCATTAGGCCGGCAACTGGAGAGGACTCGTTCGAGCCAAGCTTCACTTGTCTCCAGTGGCGGACATAAACAAACGTAAAGTGTTGTCTCCCAGACAGGCCTGCTCGTAAACAACACTGTCACAAGGATTGTGCTTCTAATCAAATTCTGATCCCCCTGGGCTTACATTAGCCATACAATGAGGACACATAACTGGACTGATTTAGACCAAGTCCATAACTGCTCGGTCTGGCCATATGATAACTTTTTTCTTTCCAATACGGATTCCTGTATCATGGAAGTAATCGTTTGAGCTTGTCATCATTGCCCAAGTTCCATTAAATTCTACACTTTCTTATCAAACCACTTATACACTTAAAAGAAAACATACATTTGTAAAATTTTCCATTCGTATTCTTCCGAACATATACTCCAAGAGTTTCACCCATCCGTTTTTCATGAATTGTAAAACAATAGAAGTACATATAAACAACAGCTCGTGAGAGGATTATGCATCTAAAGGAAGTCACAAAGCGAACACCATTTTACGTGTTATAAATTATTAACACGACATCCCAAAATAAAAGCTACAGTAGTTTTCGGACTATAAACCGCTACTTTTAACCCTCATTTTGAATCCTGCGGCCTATAGTCCAGTGCGACATATTCGTTGATCTATTTGGGTTAATAGGTAACACTTTATTTGACAGTGGTGTCATAAGACTGCCATAAGACCATCATAATCATTAATGAATGCTTATGACAGATATTAAGTGTCATCCGGCAAAGTATGTCACTAACTCCATTTATGTCCAGCTCGGATTTTTTTACATCCATTCAAAAGTGAGATAATTTGCCGGTTAACACAAAATGACATGACATAATCACTCATTAATGCTCATGGAAGTGTCACGTCATAATTATGATGGTCTTATGACAGTCTTATGCAGGCATGAAAATGGGTCAGGGGTTAAAAAGGTGAGAAGGGTGTGGAGGAAATATGTTCCGGTACACTGTACAACAAGGGCTGTCCAAAATGACAATTTTCTCCCGATAAGTCTGCAGACTACGGTATTTTTATGATTAATCTAATCCCCCCCCCCTCCTTTTTTTTTTTTTACCAATTTAGTAATTAAATTTTTGATGACATTAATTCACAAAAAAATTTTGGAACACTTAAATTCTTTATTAAAGTACAAATAAAGACGTAAATAACAAAAATAAATCACAAATAAACAATGACGTCAAATGGTAATAGCATTAATTAGTGCAAAAGAATGGAATGTTAAGAGATTCAGAACACTGACTTTGCCTTTCCAACAGTGAAAAATAATATACAATATAGCATATGGTTATGGTGTTATACTTACTACTACTATATACAATAGTAGAATAATGAAAATTAATTGCCAATCAGATTTTTCATAAAGGGTGTCATTTTAAAGCTATTTTTAGTGTAGAATCCGAATTCTGAAGTATGTGGGATTAACTCCAGAAATCATTATTTATATGACGAACATGACGTGCTTTTATTATGAAATGTTCACCGGAAGTACGTCTGCTTAACCTAAGTTTTACACTCCGCAAAAAAAGCTCTTTTTGTCATTGCATGTGGTGGCAGTCATCAATTTTTTTCTTTTTTTTTTTTTTTTTTTGCAAATGCTGTTAATCAGCGATTTTTCATGTTTGAAGTGTCACCCTTTAGCCGCAAGTTTGCGTTTTGGAGAAGACTGCCAATGTTTTATAGCAGGCTAAAGTAGGTTGTCTTTTCCCCATTAGCCTCAATGTAGCAATGCTAACATTTAAAGTGTTTAATATAGATGTGTTTCCTTATTTCGTATGTCTGAACTTTAATTCGACGGCTTGTTGATGACCAATAAACATCTGTGAAAAGAACTGAAGTCTCATATGCTATCAGCACGCACACACAAATGTATGCATGCACGCGAGCACAGCGATAAACGCAGCCGTGAAAATTACCGCCCTCATTTTTATTTACCGTGCAATTAATGGACTCTTTGCATTTTGCAACTGGCTTAGCAACTTCTATAAAACATGTCGTTAGTTAGTTAGATGGACTTACAATCTGCCAGCTTGTAGTTGTGTCCTGTCGTCTTCCAAAAATTACAACTGGGTGACGGCGCTTTAGGTTTTCATTCACAGCCGACGTGCAGCCAAGCTTGGCATTGAAAAGACAGAACACAACAGTGTACCCTCCTTTGTTTCGTTTAAATAAGTCAAGTCAATGTTTTGGCCACTTTTTTGGCTTTGTGCCACTTTCCCCGCTTGCATACCAAGCGTCCGACATCACAAAATATCTACCAACTGCCCCTCTTTAAAAATTTTCATAGGTCTCCCTTTTACTTCAAAACGGCGAATTTCACCGAAAGGCGAGATATTTTCATGTTTGCTTATAGTGCCTCTGTCAAATGTGTTACCACACTACAATAACTAGCAATTAATGAAATACTGGAACAGAAACTGAAGAAATAATTAGCAGAGAACATGAATTTTGCTTGTTATTTATATCTGTAGCGCTGCAATGCATGCTAGAAGGTATGTTGGACGACAACAATATTGACAGCAAGTGGAAGCAGAGGTTCAAGCTTCATGGTGGTTCTTTTGGTCTTTTGACAGTCTTATAATACCTATGTCAAATAAAGTGTTACCGGTTAATATCTTTTGGTGTCTATATCCCATAATAAAGTGAGGACAGCTGCGGCTTATAGTCCCGTGCGGCTTATCTATGAATAAATGCCGTTTTTGTGTCAAATTTGGTTAGTGGCGGCCTATAGGCAGGTGCGCGTAAAGTCTGAAAATTATAGTCTTCTCCTTGTCGACACTCAAACACTGCAACAAAGGTACTGTAAATTCTCCACCATCTTATAAATGCAGTAATAGCAATTTTGGATGTGGACAAAAGGCCAGAAAGATCTTTAAAAGCCAGCTAGTGGTGAATGCACCCACCATATAACGGTCTTCCCCTGACGCCAGTTGCAGCTTCAGATTCTCACTAATCTTCTGCTGCTCTTTCATTTTTAACACCATCTTGGCAAGCTCATCGTGCATGCCGCTACGTTCCTTTTCCTCCTGAAACATCAACAGATGGTTAAAAAAATGCCCATAGATCTTGCACAGTGGGCATTGAAGATTTTTACCATCAACAACTGCTTGTATTTCCTGTATTTGGACTGTCTGTCAGAACCCTCTTTGAGCTTCTCCTGGATAATGGCCTCCAACATAGGATCTGCAGAACCAAGACTCCATATAACAAGGAAAAGCCAACAACATTCAGTAATAAAGCAGAGTGACAAGCCTACCTGGAACAGATGTGTCTGGACTCGCTGAAGCAGGTACTGTTGTCAGGTCTTGTGCAGAGTTTCTCTTAAGCTCCTACACACAACAAAAGAACCACATTGCTAAAAATAAATACAGACTAGAAAATATTTTCCAAACATTAAAAATTAATATGTGAAGCATGAGTGTGGGAATGTAGAGGCATAGTCGCACTAGTAATCAGGATGCAGACTTACCCCTTGCTGCTCACACAGTTTGAGCACTTGTTTTTGCAGTCGAGTACATTCCTTGTATTTTTCCTTGTAGTGCTCAGCAGCCATGTGCAGACGCAGCTTAAGGTCCTCCACCTCTCTCTGCAGCTCTGCCACAAGAGCAGGGTCCGTAAAGGCTTCCTCCGCTTTGGCCTGGTGGACACCCCATATTAGGTTACATAACTGTCAATGATCCTTAAAAATTGTAGAGCTGCAACTTTTTCAGCCGTCAATCATTTAGTTTCTATTTTTTGACAATTACTATGCAAACATCAAACAGTATTGTGTTTGTAACACTTTTTGGGGTAAATTCATATGGGCCTATTTAAGCTTATGTTGCAGTCGACCCCAAAGGAAATATGAAAGCCTTAACTTCCAAAAGTACTCAAATAGACTGGATTGCGTTCTCATTTTTCTCACTGTGTGTAATCATTATGGGCACTTGGGCCACCATCAGCATGGGAGCATTTTTTTACACTTTTAAAACGCGCTCATGAATCCAACTTTTGGTAGCAACACTTTTATGAAGGTACCAAATTACACCAACAGTTATGTCAAGTCAGCCACCTTATATTGAAACAGTCAAAACTCCAATATCAAAGAACACATAGTCATCTTATCAAAATTAGGTAGGAACGTAAAGTTTTTTGTCTACGTGACTTTTGCCTCAATCAGTGCCATCAACCATTGACAGGGTCAGACATTAAATCCATTTGAACTGGGGTGACCGGCATTAAATGCTCTAGTTTTAATGCCTTTGACAGGAGTATACGGTCAATCCATTTGGATTGAGAGTGTTGTTAGCGATACTCCCAGTCCAAATATACCAACAAAATGTCAATATGATCGAATAACAGAGCAGCAGCCATTTTAAGATAAAAAGATAGAATTTGAGACCTCCCTCTGGGTGTTCCAAGACGAGACATGAGGTAGACAATTCCTTTCAACTTGCAGTTACATCAGAAGTACCTGATGAATTGTAAAGTTGCTGTAGTAACTTACAGCCTCCTGCTTGGCTTCTGCCTTCATCTGCTCCACCAGGTTCTCCAGACGGCTACAGTTAGCCTGCGCCTCAGCTTTTGCCTGTCGCAGGATATCGGCCTCCACCTTCATGTGGTATAGTTCGGACATTGTGCGGTCGCGGGTGCTCGATGCATCCCTCAGCTCAGCGGCCAGCATGGTCGACTGCTGCTGGTTGGCCTGGAGCTGCTCCTCTTTCTGACGCAGTTGCTCCTTCAGGGCTTTTAAATCTCCCTGTCATATGTGAAAACATGTACTAGGAAGTGGGCAACGTGGTTTTTATGACATGGAATATGAGCAATAAATTCAACAGTACGTACCAAGGGGGAAACTTTGGCCAAGATCTCTTTGTACTGCTGCTCCTTCTCCGTAAGGCACAGCTGCAGGCGGCCCACTTCGTCTTTGAACTGAGCGATGGTGTTCTCTTTGTTAACGTCCACTGACTTCATCATTTGCAGCTCTGCATTCAGCCTAGTGTTGTCCAACTCACGGTTTTTCAGGTGAATCTGATGCAAACACAGGTATATTTTTAGTCAAGGCAAATTTATGTATATACCAACAATTCAACACAAGGCAATTCAAAGTGCTTTACATCACAAAAAGATCATAAAAATCCCATTAAATCAATAGAGCATAAAAACAATCGAAACAGGAAATAAAATTATACATAAAAATCGCATTTAATCACGAATAGAATACAATAAAAAATACCACTACTACTACTACTAATTGAAATCAGCAATGGAGATAAAGCACAAGAGGAATAGAAAGCAAATAGATTGAAAAATATAGATATAGATATGCTGTGCTAAATAAGAGCGTTTTAAGCCCTGATTTAAAGGAGCCAACAGTTTTGAGGATACTTCAGACCTTCAGGTAACTTGTTCCAGAGGTGAGGAGCATAAAAACTAAATGCTGCCTCACCCTGCTTGGTTCTTGTTCTTGGAACATACAGGAGACCAGTTCCAGATGACCTTAGGGGTCTAGAAGTTTCATAGGAATCTAACAAATCAAGCATGTATTTTGGTCCAAGGTCATTTAGTGTTTTGTTGACGAGCTGTAGTATTTTATAGTCTATCCTTTGACTCACTGGAAGCCAGTGTAACGACTTCAAAACCAGTGTAATGTGGTCCAGTTTCCTTGTATTTGTGAGGAATTTGGCTGCATCATTCTGTATTAGCTGCAGCTTCCTGACTGATTTTTTTATCAAGACCTTTAAATATACCGTTGCAATAGTCCAGTCTGCTGAAAATGAATGCATGCATAAGTTTTTCCATGTCTTGTTAAGTCAGAAGCCCCTTAATTCTGGCTATATTTTTTTTTACCACATTCAAACAAGCAAGTTTTACTTTTATTGTAGTCATTGTAATAACCATGTGACAGTTCAAATAAATCCATCATGACCAACAAGAAAAAGGGAGAGCGGGGGACGCAAACCAACACTTATCGTGCAAGTTAAATAAGAGGTGGAGTTTTTTTTGGGTACCATTTCCGTGGTGACTGTGTTGTTTGCGGCAATGCCATTTCCTTCGCTTTGCCCACCACAACAAAGAAACAGAAACACCAGACACAGCAGAAGATGGCTTAATATGGCAAGCCCTCTTTAGATGACGTTTAGGGAGAAAATAGTTCAAAATAATCACAGTAGTTAAAAAAGCTCAAAACGGAGCTCATTTTTAAGCCAATCTAATATCACAAAAAACGTAAATTGTATGTGACATAAAGCTGTCACTGAAAATAGTTGTCAAGTAAATTTACTGCCAACCAAATTGAGAAAATTATTACGTGACAGGAGAGGTCTTTGTTGCCTTGTCGTGGGCCCTGCTTTTCATCATGGGAGTTATAACACATGTATCGAGCAGTACCATTGCAATGAGACCCTTGGTTTTCCCTAGCAAAAATCCTGCCAGAAAAAAAACAACCTAAAAGTACCGTCATATTACCTTGTAAAGTTCTTTCTCATCTTTCTCGTTGTTCACTTGAGACTCAAGAGTTTCTTTTTCGATTGTGAGTTTTTTCATTCTGTCCTTCAGGCTGTAAAACAGAAAACAAGTGTCTTTATCTGTATGGAATTCCAATAATATTGTGGTATAAAATTATTCAATGCTTCAGAGTCGAATAGATTTTAAGAAACATTTATAACAGTAGAATAAAATGTGGCCTATCTATCTTTCTATCGATTACAAAAACAAATCAAAGAGAGACGGTGTAGATGTAGGCTTGTTGTCTTAAGTGGATGTTGGTCTGTAAGAGACTATGTTAAGAAAATGAACCAGTGTAAATGTGAATATTATATGTATTTACAAGTCCAGCTCAGTTTCCTTAAGTAAGCCTCTCTGGGTAACACCAATAAGGTCTGCCTCCAGCTGTAACACCTTGGATGTGGCCTCCTCCAACCTACTCTTGACTTCCTCCTTTTCCTCTTGCAAGACCCTTGAAGAACTCTGAAGCTCCTAAAAGTCATAACATACACTGTTAAACCCAGTGTTGTTAATCTTACTGAAAAAAAGTAATTAATTATAGTTACAAATTACTTCTCCCAAAAAGTAATTGCGTTAGTAACTCAATTACCTGAATGTAAGAGTAATTAGTTACTTGGCAAAGTAATTGGTGATAATTACTTTTTTTTTTTTTCCTCAAAAAAAAAAAAAAAAAAAAAACATTGGCCACACTATGTGAAGTTTTTTGTGAAGGTTTTTGGTACAATTGGCCCGAGCCCAATTCTTTACCCTAATTTACCCTTTACCCTGAATCACTTGTTGAAAGTTGTTAAAATTGCTCCCATTATTGCATTTGTTCCCTTCTCTCTACTTTCGACATATGAAAGTTTTAAAACTGTTTCATCATTTAAAGATAGATTCAAGTCAAGATTTTGCCGATTTAGAAGTATTTTAGATAAAAAGTTACTTAGGTTCGCTAGGAAGGTTCTCTACAACAGAGCCGTCCTAAAAAGTCTACTGCTTTAAGATGGCGGCTGTCTACTAACGCATTTAGTGCCATGCAGTGTTGTTAATTTTACTTTAAAAAAGTAATTAATTACAGTTACAAATTACTTCTCCCAAAAAGTAATTGCGTTAGTAACTCAGTTACCTGAATGTAAGAGTAATTAGTTACTTGGCAAAGTAACTAGTGATATTTTTTTTTTTTCTCAAAAAAAAAAAAACAGGTCACACAATGTGAAGCTTAAAGGGTTTGGGGGACAATTGGCCCAAGCCCAATTCTTTACCCTCCACTTAACTAGACACAAGGGTATTGCGATAACTAGCTAGTAACCTTTGCTATGTGTGGAAGTCATTTAAAGTTGTGAATCAATCGTTAAAGTTGTTAAAATTTCTCCCGTTATTGCATTAGTTCCCTTCTGTCTACTTTAAACATGTGTAAGTTTTAAAACTGTTTCATCATTTAAAGATAGATTTAAGTTAAGATTTTGCCGATTTAGGAGCATTTTAGATTTAAAAGATTTACTTAGGTTCGCTAGGAAGGATCTCTACATCAGGGCCTTCCTGAGAGGTCTACTGCTTTAAGATGGCGGCTGTTTACAAACGCATGTAGTCCTTAAAACATGTTGGCAATGCAGCAGTGTCTGTCATCTGCATCTAGTTCTATAATATGATATCTACCGTGTCATGTGGGCGTAGTTTGTCGGCTATGGCTGCAGTCAGGTATTATTGGAGCCATCTAGCATCGCGGTTGCAACGGCGCCGTCTTCCCCACTCCTGCTCTGCTCTCGTCCCCGTGAGTCCGTTTCTCTCAGACTTTTTTTTATTTAACCAACTTAGTAACGCATAGTAACGCACGCCTTTCCCGCCTCAGTAACGGTAACGGCGTTGCCAAGATGAGAAAAGTAATTAATTAGATTACTCATTACTGAAAAAAATAACGCCGTTAGTAACGCCGTTATATTGTAACGCCGTTATTAACAACACTGGTTAAACCAAGGAATAATTCATTAAACGTGAATTCTAAAACATGTAAAAACATCAGTTAATAAAACTTTTGTCATAAAATTTAGTTAGTGTATCTTTAAAAAATCATACATTTTGTAATAAAATATTTATATCATATAATTTTAATTCATTTTTTTTTTTAAATGAGTAAATAGTTATTATCTGTTAAAGAACAAAATAAAGGCTTACAGCAGGTACAGTAAAATGCATGCAAAATAATTGTTAACATTCTAAAGCAATTTTGCACATTTTTATACTTCTTAAGAGCATCATTTGTGACTCTTTATAGCTACACCACATTAAAAAAAAAGTATAGACATAAAATTAACAGCCACAAAAAATACTATTGCTCTCTTATGAAAGCTGTTTCCAAACCAACAGATTTATGGCAGAAGGCAGTCATATGAATTCTAACTGACATTACTTTTAAGACTTAATGGCTGAGTTGTAAAAATGTTGGATTGCGAGTTGATAATACGCACATACATATCTGTCAAAATCTGATTTATGCCATCAGTGGCATACGTTTAAAAAGCTCTGCATGTCTTTCACTAGGGGGTGCTATGAGACTGTTTGGACCCAATTGAACAACTCTTAAAAGCCAAGGAGAGCAAAAACCTTAGCTGAAGGTATGTAAATTTTTCTACATTCTAATATAATGTCAATTTCTCCAGGCCCCTAATCCCAGATTACCTGATTCTGCATTTTCAACAGGGCGCAGTTCTCCTCCTCTTGTTTGCACGCGTTCTCCAGGCTTTCCTTGGTTGATTCCAGCTGGGCCATTTCCTGCTGTAACACAGCCACCTTCTTTACCAGCTCATCTTTCACTCGCTGTGCTTCCTCCACTTTTTGCTGGACAGAGAATTTAAAACTTGTTTAGTTTGTTGTCAGTGGCAGCCAACACATTAATCAAGTGCCCTATAAAGAGTTAATACGTGAGCATCTCTGTTCAGTGATGCTACAAATACAGGTAGTCCCTGGGTTAGGAATGAGTTCCGTTCTTACGCTGGCGATGTAACCCAAATTTCCGCGTATATCAGAATTAACCCTTTCAGTATCCCTAAATACCCCCTAAATCTCTAAATAATTATCAAAAAACATGTATTGTACGCCATACTAATAAAATAAAGTAATAAATAGGGCTGTCAAAATAATCGCGTTAACGGGAGGTGATTAATTTTTTAAATTAATCACGTTAAAATATTTGACGCATTTAACGCACATGGCTCGCTAAAACAGATTAAAACGACAGCACAGTGTAATGTCCGCTTGCTGTGTTTTTTGTGTTTTGTCGCCCTCTGCTGGTGCTTGGGTGCGAGTGATTTTATGGGTTTCAGCACCATGAGCAGTGTGTAATTATTGACATCAACAATGGCGAGCTACTAGTTTATTTTTTGATTGAAAATTTTACACATTTTATTAAAACGAAAACATTAATAAGAGCGGTTTTAATATAAAATTTCTATAACTTGTACTAACATTTATCTTTTAAGAACTACAAGTCTTTCTATCCATGGATCGCTTTAACAGAATGTTAATAATGTTAATGCCATCTTGTTCACATATTGTTAAAATAAACAATTACAGTACTTGTGTACCGTATGTTGAATGTATATATCCGTCTTGTGTTTTATGTTTCCATTCCAACAATAATTTACAAAAAAATACGGCATATTTTATAGATGGTTTTAATTGTGATTAATTAATTTTTAAGCTGTCATTAACTCGATTAAAAATTTTAATCGTTTGACAGCCCTAGTAATAAATAAAGATACTGTGAGGTACGTTGTGTTAAATGCGGTTCTATGCAATGACAATTCGGGCTTTGTTCGCGAGTGAGTTGCCTTGCTGATAGAAAAGGGCACTCTAGAAAGAGTAGGGAGGCCAGCGTCGCCTCTCTCAACGCGAGTCCGCTGTCCGAACTCAAACGGATTTTGACTCGCAAGAAGAGTTGGCGCCGTGGGACAAGCAGCAGCAGCATGACAAGAAGGAAGCAGGACCTGACAGCGCAGGACAGTGGTGACCTTGCCTGGAGAGGGGATCTTGACATAAAGAACGGCAGCGGGAACTAAGTACTGTTTACATGATTTAAAAAAAATAAAATAAAACGACTGGAGACAAAATGGCGGACGAGACTCCAGCTTCGTACTGTCGAAATCACATAAGTCGGGTACGACGTAACACGGGGACTACCTGTAGTGATTTTACCTCAAGAAAGCCAGCCTTGGTGGTGACCACCAGGATGTCAGAGTTGCACTCATCCTCCACAGTCAGCAGCTCTTCCTCTGAAGGGCTATTGGCACGGAACAGGAAGGGTGTGCTGGCACCACGAATCTCCCCTTTGTGGGTCACATAACAGAACTGGTAGAACTCGCCGTCATCATTGGGCACATAGTAACCTGGGATGAGGTGACAAAATATGAAAAAGCTATTGAAAATGGCATAAAAGTTATATTTTAAGTTTGGTGGAAGGAGTGGAAGGCTAAAAACATCACTGAGAAGAGACTTTAACTAAAACACACGACACTTCAACTCAATTACTTCTAACACATCACATATTCCACATTCAACAAATTAAACAGGCATATGATCTGCAATAACAAAATTTGCAGTATAACACTGATCTTACCCTGAAAGACCACTGTTCTGTTGACTGCAGTACCATCCACATAATTCTCAGGGAGAGGGGACCACAAGAATGTGTAATAGTCCCTTGCTGTGCTCCAACCGACCTACAAGATATTGCAAGGAATCTGTTCAACCAGACGTCTTCATCACATCTCAGGCTTTCCCCTACATATTAATAATCGTCGCGCAGCGCCACACCAAAATAAAAGCCGCCACACCTCGCAGATGGGATTTTTATTTTATTTTTTTAAAATTCATTCTAATTATTAATTCGTATTATTCAACTTGATGTCTAAATGAATATAAGAAGCTCATTTTTACGCACTATTTGTCATAAGTCGTCTGAAATAGCACGAAAAATACAAATTGTTCCTTTACATGTTTTATTTTGAAAAGCGCATCAGTTCTCCTATTGAAGGTTTGCGCATGGAGGACGTCGGCACGGAGATTGAAATGGGGAGAAAAATCCACAGAAAGGCATTTGAAGTTAAGGAATTTACCTATGGCTTATACTGTAAAAACGACCTTGATATTGACATTAACGTAAGTTCTTTATGGCGTGTCTTTGACCCGAATCGTCGCCTCCTATAATAGTATTTGCTCGGCGCTAACGTCACTCGTGGTAATTTTAGATGAGGATTTCGAAGTACAGTATTTTGGAAACACAAAAGTTCCTGAATACGAGGGTAATCTAGACATATTTGATTTAAATCCAAATGGGTAAAACATTGAATGTGTTTCAGAATATGAACCAGGTCATATGTCATGAAGTCAAAAATGGCATCACAGACTGATGAATGGGGAGTGCTGCCGACGGCAACTGTCGGCCATTGCGTTGACAGTGCCCATCTCAACAGTGAACTGTGAGAGAGATTTGTCTGCAATGAACAGAGTAAGACATTTAGGCTATGTTCATACTACAGGTCTTAATGCACGAATCCGATTTTTTGTCATATCCGTTTTTTTGTGGTGCCCGTTCAGACTGCCTTCGTCCATTGAGACCGTTCAAGTATTACGCATGCGCACTAATTCGCAGTCCGACACACGCTGAGCAAGAAGACCCGCATGCGCAGAAGCATCAAAACAAATGACACACGTCATCCGTCATTCCAGGGATATCATATTTTGCTTTTCAAAAGGAGGACACAAATAACAGACATAAATAATCCCCGTTTAGGCTTATATTCAAAGTTTATATGGATCGATAGCATGCACGCACTGTCCGTGCATGTCACACACACATAAGGGCAGGCAATGTTGAAATATTGCTCACTTGGAGCAGAGAGAAAATTGAGCATTCTCAGGCTTACCCTCAACCCATTTTTATTTTTTATGACTGTTGTCAAGCCCAGCCCTTCCCCAAAAGCCGTGTTCACTGCAAGCTAGGTGCTAATAACGCACAGCTACATCGCTACGGTAGAGTCTCTCTCGCTATTTGATGACGTAATTGCTGCATGAAATCCGATTTGGGAGAGTGGACAGTACAGACCGCCGCGACAGTCTGGAAAAATGTGGCCCAGATCGGATTTGAACCACATACGAAAGTGACCCAGATCGGATTTGAAATGGTCCAGTTCTATGCGACTTGTCACGTTCAGACCGTCAAGTTAATGCCTCACTCGAGTCGGAAAAACACGAAAAAATCGGATTCGTGCATTAAGACCTGTAGTATGAACGTAGCCTTAGTCAACTGTACAATGTAAGTTAGAGATGCTTGAGTGTCTTCATTTCCTAAATCTCATTTTTTCTTATTCCAGTGTAGGTGAAGACAGACTTGAGAATCAGGGGGTCCATCTTGCAGCACGCCTCACTAAAAATTGACTATTTATTGCTGGTTTGCCTTTTTATCTATTTATTTTTAGTCCAGTAAAATAAAATGTTTGCAGGCAGGATGCAAACTTTGCAAAGGTTAAGGTTCTTAAAAAAAAAAAAAATGCTTTGGAAAAAACCTTATTTGTCATGATATTAAACAAATTCACTGCGGCACATGATGGGGTTGTCAGACTCTAACGCGGCCCACCAACACCACCACAGCTTCAAAAAATCCTAGGGGGAACACTGCATCTGTATGATTATAACAACAATGAAGATGTCAAAAACGAAGACTTTTCAGAGGTTACACACAACCGTTTAAGTGTGTTGTGATTGCAGAAACATTTTCATGATGACTGAAATGTACGTAGGAAATACAAGGTAAAGAAACATAAAAAACAAATTGATTAACTCTTAGTTATCATCAGCATGCTGTTACTTCAAAGCCAGAGACCCCACCGACCCCACCCCCAAAAAAGAATGACAACTCAAACTAGCATTTTTTCATGTGTTAACGACGGCTTATGACGGTTGGGAAAAGCATAGTACAGAGAATACAAATTTAAAATCTTCTGCTGCCATAAAGCCGTCAAACAAAATCAGAGTCAAAGGAATGGGCTAGCTGTTAGTGTGCATGCTTTCACACATGCAACCAAAACAAATCTACCTACAGCATAACCATACTCTTGAAGTCAGAGTCCTGTGTCATTTGAAATCTATCCTTACCTGTCTACACTCATTATTCTCATGTGGAAAAAAAGATTGTGTTAAACAATATTATAAAAGCCTAGAGCTAAAACAGTGCGAGTGTTCATCAGAGCCAGAGATAGAATGCCCCCACGTGTGCTACGAAAACCCCAGTTGTTAACCGGTGCATTTCCAGCCTCTAGCAGTAAAGAACAGGAAGCAATTAAAACATGCACACAGTGAGTTTATGTCATTACTGGAGGCAAACCCCCACCAGTCCACTCATTAGTGACACCGGCTGAAAACTCGAGAGAAACTCACTTGCCTCAGCCATGCCCACAATGTGTGTGGAAATTCGCATTCCTCAACATTAGCTTCAGAAAGTTATTAGTTTAACAATGTTTGCTCCTGTCGTTGTATTGTACTGTATATTCTAATAACCATTGCTGACTGTCATTGTATTAAGTAGATGTCGTATTTTATAAGGATGCAACAATACTCAGTTTTATATTGAAACCATCGATACACCCTCTTTGATTCAATAAGCAAAAATATTCGATGCAAATGAAAAGCTCCCAAAATGTGCTTTCCAAATTTTTTCTTGCTTGCGCTCGCTAATATGCCCGGGGGTGCATCGAAAACTGAGGGCTGTGCCCTGAAAAACTCTTGAGCCTCCTCCTATCCTCCCCCAAACTGCGTGGAGGGCAGAGTGAAGCACACTGCATTTGTTTGTGGTAGAGATAACAGACACGACAATCATGGCTAACGAGGAAAGACAGAAGTTTGAGGAGGCGGCTTGAGCGTCGTACAGATCCGCTGTGTAGCAGCATTTTGGGCTTGGTGATACACTATCCTCTCTCGTACATATTTCACAAAGACTATCTTCCCGGATATTTACAACGAAGTCTGCTAAAACATTGTTACTGACTTGGCTGCTACGAACAACCTTGCTTTGACAACAGACAGCTGGATAACCCGGGACATTGAGTGACACTGAATGAGTGGCAAATTAAGAGCACTGTACTTCACACTCGTCCTGTTTATGAAAGTCGATTGTCATATGCTAATGTTGTGCAGTAATGAGCAGATGTGACTTCTGTGGCGTTTTTTTAACTTGGGCACACAAACTAGATATCATCAAAAGCAAACTAGATGTGCTATGTTAGATCCCCCACGTCCCATGCCATTGGCTACGTGAGCCCAGAGTGATCATGGGACACGATGTCATATACTACAACGATGAATTAAAAACTGCCATGACTGAATGGAAGTTAAGCAGGCCAAATAAATCCATACCAGTGACTATCAATAATGCTGCAAATATTGGCAATTCAGCACGTGGCACAAATGAACTCGGACCACAAATAGGATGTTTTGCTCATGTGGTAAACCTAGGAGCTAAGAGAGCTGTAGCAATCAAGAGTGTGCCCCGCCTCACTTTACAAACACTAATGATTGTCCTCAGTACTTTTATACAAAATTTCTTCAGATCAGTAAGGAGTACATAAATATTATGCACTAAAATGCATGTTTATATGAGGGCAATGTTATTTTTGCTTGTTGGCAAAATTAAAAAAAAAACTCGAAAAAAAAATAACACTTGTATTTTTTTGTTTCAGAGCATTAAATGTATTGAATCAAATTAAAAATCATGTCCCTCGTACAGAAAATCGTACCGAACCGTGACTTAACTGTATCGTCACATCCCTCGTGTTTCATGTGAGAACATAATTGTTGCATAAATCTGCATTTTAATACGGAAATAGGAGGCGGCCAACCAACTTAATCAAAGGTGTCCATTTCACACAACATTGGACTAGAAGTTAGAACACAACCATATTGGTATTAAGAAGTTAAACATGTCATATTGATTTATTTACCTGTTTGCACATTACGCCCCGTTTTTTTTTTTTTTTTTAATTTTAAGATTATTACTGTATGTTTGACATTTTATTTAAAATTTGTTTTATTTTCCTACTACGTTTCCTACCAATTAGTTAACCTGTCTTGTCAAATTGTGGTGTGAAAGTTGTGAATGAGAATGTTTTTAGCGGGAAGGGTACCTTTCTCTTGATTCACTTTTTTAATCAAGAAGTTATTTTCAACTGTGTCATGAATATCGAGATCAATCTTTCTCTCAGCGAATATAGTGCTTTTTCTGCATCGACCCCTTTATTTTGAAAAAAAAAGCAATAAAAATATATATGGGAAAAAGTTATCGACAAACAGTATTGGTTGTTTCACACTAGCCATAGCCTAGAAGAAACTGAGTTATTTGTAAACAACAGGGGACGTACAGTAAGCATGGAGGATTGTGTGGTGGCGTGGCTCAGTGGTAGAGATGTCGCTTCCCAACTCAGAGTTTGTTGGTTCAATTTCCTGCCCTAGTCACGTTGCCAAAGTATTCTTCAGCAAGATACTAAGCCCTACGTTACTCCTGATACGGCGTCATCACTAGGTAAATGCGAATATTATGTCAAAGCGCTTTCAGTGCCATTAACTTCGAAAGGCGCTATCCAAGTTTAAAGAGCATACGACAGGAGAAAAAAAGTCTTAAATGGCATTATTATGTGAATTAGAATCATATTTTGAGACGATTGGACTATATACAACAATTTAGCAAAGCACAGATGACGAGAAATTAAGTCTTTTAATCTGCCGGTTAGCCACGCCTACCATTATAGGGCTTTAGCGTCCCCAACAGGTGGATGACGTCAGCGGTAGACTGGGCTCATCGGTTTTACTATTCAGCCCACTGAGGGGGAATTATTCAGAACGAGGAACATGCGACTAAGACAGCCGCAAAATGTCACTGTTTCAGTCTCTCTACTCCAATATTTTTACAGGATATTCTTTTTATCCAAGTATTTTTCCCCAATAGCTATATAAATGGCTTGAGAAGGACCAGTCAGCCCGTCGCGAGGGAACTATTCACAACGAGGAAAACGCGACGAAGAGAGCTGCAAAATGTCATTGTTTCGGTCTCTTTACTTCAAAATTTTTACAGGATATTCTTTTTATCTAAGTATTTTTCCCAATTGCTAAATAAATGGCATGGTCATGACAAATAACAGTCTTGTGCTAAATGGAATATGAAATAATAAAAATACATTTATTCAGGACGACATGGCAAAATTACTCCATAATGGTCAAAACTGTCGACTTCACCTTCACTGTCGCACCTCCCGAACGATATTTTATGACACCTAAATTGGACATGTCATTTCCCTTCCCCGGCTTCGGAGAATGTAAACAAACCAAAAGGCGTGACAGCTAGCCGACATGCTAACCCGAACCGAGTGATGTTTCAAAGTCTTCGAAGCTGAAAATCACACATAACTAGCCTGGATTTATTGACATGACGACTGGGTTGTCGATTGTCTTTGCGGATCGGCAAACCGCCCGGCAGAGAGCAATTTACAGTTCGTTCCCCGGAGGAGGGTGGCTGCAGTTGTTGTGCAGCTAACGTGCTGCTAATGTGCATGAGGAAAGTTTTTTACATGCCTATCAATGATCAAACGTAAGTAGTCCTTTATTTAAAGAAAGTTTGTAGTGTTTACTTTGTAGTCGCTGTATTCGTATTTGACATAATACAAAACAAGATGTTTACTCACTTCCTCGTAAGTCCAATGGTCCCACAGTAAATATCCACGGTGAATGGGAACCTTTTGAAATTCCAAAAAGGCGCATACGCCTCTCCCTCATACAGAATGATTTTTCTGCAGCCGTTTGGCTGGCGTGATGCGACAAATAAACGTATTAATCCGCAAAATCAGCTTAATCCTTCGTCCTCATACAGAACAGTACGCTATATAGTGAAGAGGACGTCTTCTATTGTACACATCACAGCGCCCTCCTCCTCAATGCAAGACCCAAGCCGGAAGTCACTCATTTTCATGGCGCATGATTCAAAAAACTAAATAAATATAGCGATTGCTTCCACACACATCCAAGCAGTCCACATCATTCAGGAGCATAAAATACAGCGTGTAGTATGAAATAAACATGCTTTTTCGTGTCACATGCACTTTTAAGTCCATTTAGCATTTAACACCGCACTCCAAGACAAAAAATTGCTATCCACAGTAAATTTTGGTGGTAGTTTCATCATGCCGTGGGGCTGTGTGGCCAGTGCAGGTACTGTCAATCTTGTTAAAGTTGAAGGTCGCATTAATTCCAGTCAGTATCAGCATATTAATCAGTACATAAAAAAATCTCAGCCTAATTCTGACACAAAATGCAAAGTTCTATAGCTGGGCTAATGAAAATTTGCATATGTGTAATAGTAATAATGAAACAATCAAACAACTGCCACTTTTAACACATTACAGCATGAACGCATTACACTTGCGGCACTACAGTGTGAAAAGGTCCTGCATTAAAGTGCAAAACGACGGCAAAATTAAGTACCCAAAGCGACGCTGACAAGCCGTTTTACTATAGTCACAGGCACGTTTGCATTTATTTTTGTTCAAGACAGCCACAACTTTTCTCATCATACGGATGAAAGGGAGAGGAAAACAGCCATAAAAAGGACTTTATTTCTCACTGGACAGTTTATGTCGTTCATAAACTACAGTTCCAAACAAGAAGTATCAAGATATCATTTATCCTAGCAGGGAGAGATGTGAGACCATTTATCAAGTGTCCCAAAGCTCATGGAAGCATATTTATCAAGGCTTCCTCTGCCATGACTTGTGTGTATCCATCCATCAATACAGTAATGGTTAAGATATCACTAGGCCAGCACCTCTGTTGTTGGACACTCTCAGAGTTTGCCACTCTGAAACAGAACAACTTACTATTATGGGACCCGCCCCTCCAGGGCAAATTCACTCACTCTTTTCTGCTCTATCCTTTATGGCCCCCAACACTCAACAACACCAGGAACGCCCCCTCCAACATATACAATAATTGGGTTTCCGCGTGGCAAACTGCGTGTTGCTACCACAAATGTAAAAATGAGTATGTATTGTCTTTGCTCTCAGGGAACAATGCCTATTACTGCAACTCAGTATTCTCTGCCTCTTCTACTTGCTTATTTATGCTGCATCTCGATTTAGTAGCGCATAATGCAATATTCCACATTTCTACATTGTTGATGTGCAACTCTATCACTGTTAATGTGAAAGGACTGCGACTCGAAATCTACTCCCTTTGTTAAGTGTCTTTAATCCAACTTTTGCTGTGATTTGGCACCCAAAAAATACAACTAAATAAGAGTCGAATTCAGACCATTAAAGACATGTGAATTTGTCTTAAAAATCCAATCTTGTGACGGTGTGAAATATGAACTGTGATATAGGAGAGACTCATTGTGTTGAAACAAAGAGATCTACAGATTAACAGTTTAAAAAAAACACTACAGGTTGCTGCAGGACACTATCTGCTGTCCAAGTGCCAGTCAGAGGGAACACATGCAGGAAGTGTTCATGAATCACATGGTGAGTAAGGCATTAATTATAAAGCAGCATTCGCTTTCTCCTCTGCCTCTCGCAAGCCAGCACGACCCTCTGTGAGCCCTGGAGCAACTCTGTATGAGAACTGTTCAAAGGGCCGAAGGCTGCATTAGCAGATGTGACAAAAGGAAAAAAATGTCTAGTACAGTACTGTATATATTTGTGATGGATGACATTTATGACCTGAGGGTGTAAATGAATTTTTTGCAGATTTATGGTTATAGTTTACTTGCAAAGTAAAATCTACAATACAAGCATGTGAATTGTAAGAAGGTAAAAGTATTATTTTAGAAAATTATTTTTTCCTGTCAACTCAAACACTTAACTTGTCGCACAATATACAGTATATAGCCAGCAAAAGGTTGAGGAATGTTAATTTTTTTAAAATAGGAATAGGCTTGTGCCAGTATGAGATTTTGACGGTACGATAACCGTGAGCAAAAATACCGCGGTTTCACGGTATCACGGTATTGCAATTATGGCTCCAAAATGTGTTATTTTGAGATGTATGGGTTAAAACTAAAAAATAACTTTTTTCCATTGAACAGGATTTTTTTTTCAGAACAGTTGCAATTTGGAATATGAATGTATTGTTAAAATAAATAAATGATCAATAAAAAATATATATATTTTAAATAAAAATTAAAATATAACGTAGACTATACCCATAGCTCAAGTTGCTCAAGGTTTAGAGCAAGAACAAAATAATTTCTATAAAAAAAGTAAAAACTCTTCTGAATAAAATTTTTAAAAATTTATACTGCATAATTTTTTTTGAGGATTAAAAATTTATACTGCATAATTTTTTTTTTGAGGATTGAAAAGCTCAAGTGAAGTTTCACCATTTTCAGCCACTGTGTCAACTCTAGTCTACGTGATGTCATGCCTTTGTGTTAGAAAGAACAAAGAATTCAAAAGTTCATAAGTTAGTTAAAAATGTATAAGTTAGTTAAAATGTAAATATTGTTGTGGAAAGGTTTCATCTAAAAAAAATTTAAAAAATTAATTAAAAATAAAAATAAAAAATAAAAAAAAAAATCATTGGGAGTGAGACCTCACCTTGATCCAGCGAACGTGGATTTGTGCTTAGGGCAAGATCATCTTTCCTCAATTAACGATCTTTGATGCTATGCCTTTTTTCCCCTTCATTCAAGCGAATCAAGCTTGTTTTCTCACTCTGCGGCTGTAACACTCGATGAAGTTGCTCTCCCAGCTAAGCCTAGGCTAACATTCGTCTTTTATAAGCTTTTAGTTAGTTTGTATATCGAATTTCAAAAGGAAAATATGTGTTTTGTTTTTGGTGAACTTTTTCATGGTGCTAATCTGTTTAGCTACTCACACATGGAAAAATACAATTGTACAACGTTTTAAATGTATTCATTTTGTATATTCCACTTACCACGATTTGATAGCTCAATAAATTGAAGAAAAGAACGCTTTATGTTTGGAGTATTTGTTTAGGGTTCGCTGGCTGTTTAGCCGATAGTCACTTTCACACACAGCAACAAATTGGAGGGGGTGAGCGCTGTCGCGCCACGCCACTTCTGGCTGCATTTTTGACACATGAAAAATGAATACCGTACTACGGTCTGACGGAAAATTTTAGTGGTTTTGAAACCGCGACGTTTTCACACCACGGTAAACCGTGAAACCGGTAACCGGCACATGTCTAAATAGGAACAGTGTGAGTGTCATAAGAGAGTTTAAACGGAGGATCCCTGGAAAGGATGGGATGTGTTTTACCACTTAGCGGGAACTGAATGAGCAAAAAAAAGTCCAACAGTTTGGAAACTACTGTTTTAAACATACAAATGCAGGAAATTTAGGGATTTCATGAGAGGCGTGTGAAATTTCTGATTCTTAGATTATTTCCAATTCGGCCATGGAAGATTCCAGAATGATTCACAAATAGGCATGTGCCGGTTACCGGTTTCACGGTTTACCGCGGTGTGAAAACGTTGCGGTTTCAAAACCACTAAAATTTTCCGTCAGACCGTAGTTCGGTATTCGCTATTTTTCTTGTTTCAAAAATGCAGCCAGAAGCGGCTTGGCGCAGCAGCGCTCACCCCCTCCCGTTTGTTGCTGAGTGTGAAAGTGACGCTATCGGCTAGCCAGCCAGCTAACCCAAAAACAATTACTCCAAACATAGGGCGTACTGTTCTTCAATTTATTGAGCTGTCAAATCGTGGTAAGTGTAATGTACAAAATGAATACATTTAAAATGTTGTACAATTAGATTTTTCCATGTGAGTAGCTTCAACAGATTAGCACCATGGTAAAAGTTCGCCAAAAACAAAACACACATTTTCCTTTTATATTCAATATAAAAACTAACTAAAAGCTTACAAAGATGATTGTTAGCCTAGGCTTACCTGGGAGAGCAACTTTGTTGAGTGTGACAGCCGCAGAGTGAGAAAACAAGCTTGATTCGATTGAATGAAGGGGAAAAAGTGAAAGCATCAAAGATCGCTAATTGCAAAAGATGATCTTGCCCTAAGCACAAATCCACGTTCGCTGGATCAAGAGGAGGTCTCACTCCCAATGTTTTTTTTATTTTATTTTTTAGATGAAACCTTTCCACAACAATATTGACATTTTAACTAACTTATACATTTTTAATTAACTTATGAATTCTTTATGTTCTTTTTAACACAAAGGCATGACATCATGTAGACTAGAGTTGACACAGTGGCTGAAAATGGCAAAACTTCACTTAAGGTTTTCCACATTAAAAAAAAAAAAGTCATGCAGTATAAATAAAAATAAAAAAAAATACTCAGAAGTGTTTTTACTTTTTTATAGAAATTATTTTGTTCTTGCTCTAATCTTGAGCAACTTCAGCTGTGGCTGTGAGTATAGTCTATAAGTCATATTTAGTTTAATTTTATTAAAAAAATATATATATATATAGATAATTTATTTATTTTAACAATATATTCATGTTCCAATTTGCAACTATGGTCTGAAAAAAAAAAAATCCTGTTAAATGGAAAAAAAAAATTTAACCCATGCATCTCAAAATTTTTTGGAGCTATAATTGCAATACCGTGATACCGTGAAACCGCGGTATTTTTGCTCACGGTTATCGTACCGTCAAAATATCATACCGGCACATGCCTATTCACAAACATCCAAATTCCGATTATTTAGTCATACCAGGTAAAGCAAAACTAAAACACAGTCAGCACGGTCTTCGGGACGCAATGAGGAACGGTCCGAGAGTAAATGTCATGTTTAACTCATGCGGCTAGGTTAAAAAATAAAAATAGAAATTAAAAAAATAATAATAATAATAATACCTGACTGCGGCCGACAGTCGCTACAAACAATGCCCAGCTGCTAATTGCTACAAACGTAAGGCCACAAAATGCTACGGTAGATATCACATACATATAGAAATAGATGCGAAATGACAGACTTGCCAGCGTTACTAAACGGCCGCCATCTTAAAGCAATAGACTTTCCTGGAAGGCTCTGTTGTAATGAACCTAATTATCTTTTTATCTAAAATACTCCAAAATCGGCAAAATCTTGACTTGAATCTATCTTTAAATGATGAAACAGTTTTAAAACTTTCACGTCGAAGGTAGATAGAAGGAAAATTATGGCATTTGGAATCAACATTAACTTCATTGAACCTGGCTGATCGAATTTAGTTTAAAGCTGCTGATACAGGATGGGGACCTGAGTATTTAATTTACTCTTTTGAACTGTTAACTTGATACTGAAATTGTAGTTTGGTTTAGCCTGAGAGGATTTTTGAAGAATTTTGGAACTAATGTACGAAACATTAAAAGCCGGGGGGGCATCAATAATCGATTTATAATCGAATCGTAGCCTCTGAATTAAGAGTGTGACAATATCTCGATACAGCGATATATCGCGATATTTTGCAACCCGATCGGTTATCGATATGCTCCCGCCAAGTATCGATACTTTTATTTAACATATTGGCCATACAATGGAGTATGGATGCTGTAAACTGCTCAATGTTTGTTGAGCAATTCCTTGGCGGTCCACTAGGAGCGCTCGGGAGTGGCGGTGAAGGTAAAGTGCGCACAAGTAGTCTAGAGAAGAAGAGAGGAAGCTCCAAGTGGGCTGAAAAAATAAAAAAGCTCTGTGAGAACGGTGGAGGAAAAAATGAGAAAAATATTGCTACAAATCACACATGGGGACACACTTTAGATTTTACACCAACAAGAAAGAAAGTAAGGTGAACAAAGACTTTGCTGTATGCAAGAATTGTCTAACAAAAATAAGGTTCACTGGGAGCTGGTGACGAAGTGCACACAGGATTTCTTCACTGCATCGCATTCATCACTTGAGGTAAGAAAGTTTTGCAATGTAATTGATTTTTAATTTACATGTATTATTTTGATGACATTTGGTGTTGAATGATATAAAATAAACCAGGACACTAAACTAGATGAAAATGAATATCGAACAAGCCCACATGAATTTACCAATTTATCTGATATTATTTGAGAACCACTTTCCATCTAGTTTACTACACAAACTGTTATTACTCTCATTTTGATAGAATAAGCTATGAAAATGGTTTGAAAAGCTTCCAAGATATATAAAGTGATGTGCGTGATAATTAATGTAGCCTACATATTAAAAATAGGTAATTATTGCATTTTTAATTTCTATACATTCAATTCATATTGTTTTTTAATTCAATACTTCCAACACAAAAAAAAAAATCAGGATTTCAACTCAAAAGCTACGAAGTAGCTAATATTTTTTGTTTTATTTATTTTTTTTTTAAGGTGAGGAAGACTGTGACTGAGCAAGTCTGACATCTTAAATGCTGAAGCAGATAGTGGAAGTGCTCAAACCAAGCAAAAAAGGTCACATACGAAAGACCCACCAATTTTATCATTGCCCCACTCCAAGCTCAACTGCTGACAACAACTTTTTTTTTTTTTTTTTTTTTTTTTTTTTAAAGATTTAAAACTTTGAAGAAATTAAGGGTGCCATTCATCATGATCTCTCCAAGCGATATCAGTGGTTGTGGTTTGTTTCCTCTACATGTGCAGGTGCACAATTCACAGTAGATTTATATTTTACAGCAATGTAGCACAGAAAAGGTGTCACTGTTGAATAAATGACTTAAACAGTATTTTTTCAATTTTGAAGTTTTTTTTTTTCTCGTTTCAACAGTTGTATCGTAGAATGTCATGTATCCAATTTCTGACCAATATATCGATAATCGCTGTATCGTGATATCGTGAGATAATAGTTACCGTGAGCCTTGTATCGCGAATCGTATCGTATCGTGAGGTGCCCTGAGGTTCCCACTTCTTGAAACTCAATGGCCAACACTGGCAGTTAATAAAGGTTTTAAGATTGTGACTTTAACTACAGAACACATTTCTATTCCCAGTTTTATCAACTGTTTGCAAGGTTGTTTCAAACTGAATGTGAACTTTTACATTTTACACTTTTAGTTAGGTTTTGTAGTTGCACATTCTATTTGAACAGTTAACTTTGAGTAAAAAACTGCTGGCTGGAAAGTACTTTTTGTACTGAACAAACACAGCATGCCAAAGCAGAATTTTGGCAGCAGTCATTCTTCCATCAACAGTGTCTCGAAGAAGTTCTGGATTTTAATATACATACTAACATGACTGAGCATTAGTTTTGGATCTATCATATGCTTTAAAACCTTACCTACTCATATTAACATGTATTTATTTGGTTCATTAATCTAAAAGGTACATATTAATTATCAATAGCATGTATGTATGCCAGATTATAGCCATAGGCTAGTTTACTTATTTAATCCCTTGGCAGGTTGTTGAATACAATTTAAAAAATAGGGTTACATTAAATGTATAAATCCACTAACAAGGTAATCAATAGCATATAGACTTTTTTAAAGTGGTTATTTGCTTGAAATACTAAAGCACTTTGAGCAATTTGGGTGTGCACAGAATAACAAAAACCTTACCACATTGCTTAATCTAAGTAAACACAGACTAAAAACTCATTATATGACCTTTGTCAGTTTTGCTAACATATTGGGTTTTTTTTTTTAAATAATATTCAGTATTTTAATCAAAACGTGTATTTTAACAAAGGTGTAGCCAGTTATTTGTTCTTCTTTGTAATAGGTTGCTTTCAAATACCAAAATGGTTTGTTACCTTGAAGATTCCAACCCAGTCCTTTGGGTGTGGTTTGATGAACTGTGTGAGAGTATAATGACACTCCAGGGCAGCATGAGGCAGGTAACTCTTGCCTACATTCTGGAAGAGGACGTGAGCAAAATTTGATGTGTCCATGTTGTTGTCTAATGAAGGGCCATCCACAATCAGCGCCATTAATCAGTCAACGATGGCTGTAAGAAATTTAAAAATGAATTAATAAATAAGGAACATTTTCCACTGATCACTATTGTAATGAAATGACTGATAAAAAAACTGATAAAGCTAAAAGCTGTGACAAAAATGTTACTTGTGTGTTTTCATATTTTACGTGTGTCGAAGCCATCAAATTTTACTGCTATAGTTAAAATTTCAAGAGTTTCTCAAAGGATCTCATAAGGTCTGTGCCTAGACCCCACAGATACTGTAGGTACCAGTAGGGTTGGGCAACATTTGAAATTGAACGATTCCAGTTCCATATTTCGATTCCGGTTCCAAACGATTCTCGATTCCAATTCTTTTAAGAGGCAGGGCCCCCCCCCCCCCCAAAAAAAAAGCAGGGTCAAAAAATCTTTAGTTTAAAAATGTATTACTTTATATTAATGTCTTAACTTCTCATTTTTTTTTAAATTCTATGAATTTAAAATGTATTATTAATATTTATATTTAAAATTATTATTTATTATTAATTCAATTACCGTAATTTCCCGAATATAAGGCGCACCCGTGTATAATGCGCACCCCAAATTTACTTGTAAAATCGAGTGAAAATTATTGTACCCGTTTATAAAGCGCACCCTAATTTTAGCACCAATAAATAGATGAATATAAGCTTGTGTACAG
Organism: Corythoichthys intestinalis; assembly: GCF_030265065.1. NCBI lineage: Eukaryota > Metazoa > Chordata > Actinopteri > Syngnathiformes > Syngnathidae > Corythoichthys > Corythoichthys intestinalis. The sequence continues at coordinate 16,104,533 of NC_080398.1, forward strand.
ATACAGAAATGTCATTTTACTGACTGGTGAAACACAGCACAAGCATAGCATATTGCTATTTACGGTAATAATATGATTTGACAACTTCTCCAACTTACCAGAATCTAGGAGAAAACAAAACAGATGTGACTTTTCTTTTAAAGGCTGCTGTATAACTTGCTCGTTTCATCATGATGAATAAATGTTTCTTCCATGGATTGATACGGTAAAATGAAAGTAAGAACGTAAGTCGGGAATCCGAGAGAGCTCATCGCTGTCGACCCGATAGTAACAATCGGAACTATTGTTATTTGAGTTTGAGTTTCCCAAGGGACAGATATAGTTGACGGACACACACAGGAAGTCTGTGTTGTTACATTTGTTATGATCCGAGTTGCGGAGCTGCAATAAACATTGACTCAAATGAGTTCAAGAAACTAAATTCTGTGCTTTATGAAGAGTGAAGAAAGCAGAATTTAACACAGACGAAATCATTCGGCTGATCAGAGTGAAGTATTACCGAAACAAAATGGTGACGTCCCGTACCGTAATGGTCGGCAATGCATCGCCGCATACGTTTCTTCTACACAACGTGGCCGTGTCAATAAAAAAAAAAAAAAGAAAAAAAAACGATTTATATATATATATATATATATATATATATATATATATATATATATACACTTCTGTCTCCATCCATGTACCCGTTTATAATGCGCACCATGACTTTACAAGTTGATTTTGGGGGAAAAAAGTGCGCGTTATATTCGGGAAATTACGGTAATATTAAATTTATAAATTATATGAACTGCTCACAGGATTATTTTTAACCTTTATATAAATATCAATCTTTGAACTCGAATGTGATGAAGTTTCTTTCCACAGGAGTAAACGTTCACAAGGATGTTTATTTTTCAAAAGCTCACCGAGAAAACATTTACTTTTGTTCTTTTGCCATACTGTACCTTAGCTGGGAGCTACAACGAAGCATTAGTACAAATTCTTCTATTGATCATAATTTGATCTAGATGAGGCAAAATAGTAAGGTTTCCTTATTTGTACAACCAATTCTGTCATGATAACAGACAAATGCAATGTTTATGTTGTGACAATACCAGTGATGCTGTAGGAGTGTGTACGTATAATGCGGGAAAGAAAAGATGAGAACTTCTGGCTAGGATGCTTTGTGATGTGATGCTATGTTTTCACTGCTACGAGTTCATTAAAAAATTATTGGATGCTTCATATGGTTGCTTCTTTCTAAATAAGCAACACAACAGATTCCAAAACAAAAATCCTTTTAATACTGTTGATTTTAACAGAGGCGTCTACTGCTTTAAGAAGGCGGCTGTTTACTACCGCCAACGAGTCAGACATTTCGCATCCATTTCTCTTTATATAGTCTAACGCTGCCGAGTGTCATTTTGCATCTAGTTTGATATACCGTTTTGGCCCGAATACAAGACAGTCCTGATTATAAGACCACCCCCTCCTTCTCAAGACTCAAGTTTGAGAAAAAAAAATTTTGAACACCAAATTAATTTTTATACAGAAAATAGAAGATCTGTAATTGACCAAACTGGTTAAACTAGTAGCTGAGATCTGTCATGACAGAACATAGCTTCAATGATTAATGGTGTCATCTAGCGTCGTGAATGGGGACAGTAGCTGAGATGAGAGGGTGGCAGCGAATGAACATTCGTCCATTCGCTGCCATCCCTCGCACGTCAAACGGATTGAACGTCTATGGCCGTAAGTGGCAGCCAATGCCAGGCAATGAGGTAATTTTGGGCCATTTAAGATCATTTACCTGTTGATTTTCAGTTACTTCCTGTTGATTTTGGAATATTTTATGGGTCACTTCCTGTTTATTTTGCGTTACAGAACAGGAAGTGACCTGGGAATCACCCAAATGAATAGGCAGTGACTTAAACTCAGCAGGAAATGACCTGGAAATGCCCCAAAATGAACAGCAAGTGACCTGTAAATGCCCTGAACATCGGACAGAATGACTGTGAATGCTCTGGTTTCAAATGAATGAACGTTCCCAGTCTAAATGGATTGGGCGTCGAGCACCGTAGATGCAGCCTTAGAGTTAACTGAGACACTATCATGGTGGTAGATTTTGGTGGTTGCAACTTGTTGGTTCCTTTTTTTTTTTTTTTTTTTAATACAATTGGCACCTTTTTAAAACGATATCTCGATTCTTGGCAGGAGCATATCGATAACCTTTTGGGATACAAAGTATCACGATATATCACCATTTAGATATTTTGTCACACCCTTAATGTTCTGTATTTTGATTACCTCATGAGCAATGTTCTGCGTTTTGTTAACTTTAATTTTGTGCAATGATTCTCATATTTGTGAAATGCCTTGTAGTAGTCTTTCACAATGCATCTTTGTTCTGACATTAAAGAGTGGTTAAAGCAGCATCTGGTTTTGTCAACTTTCACTAAGTGACAATAATTAGACTTTAAATTTGAAAGAAAAATGATTGTGACAATTATCAATATCGACTGATAAGAAAGTTTTATCGTGAGAACAATTTTTGTCATATCGCCCAAGCTTACTTTTAGCTGCAGTTGACAAAGTTGGCGAGGCTTATTTTTTTGCCTACTTTTTTCCTGAACCACGACTACCACAGGAACAGGCAAAATTCTTAACCACTTGGTCATAGTTGCCATCAATGGCGTGTGTTTGACTTTGGAGCTTCACTGCACTAACGGTCTTGTAATTCTGCCAAATATAAATCTTTCATCACAGGGTTACAGTTACACGTGCGTTGTTGCCTTGGTAATGACTCTCCATGAATGCATGGCAGAGATCACGGTAAGAGCTTGTGGTAGTGTCAAGTGTCAAATGCCAACAATCTTTGTCCAAGCCAAACCCTCAAGCAAAATCCACAAAAACCCACACATGACTTAAAGATCACGTCTAACTTACTTTTTTTTTTTCAAATAGGGTGTTGTCTAATTCACAGATTCCAAACTAATTTTAGGCGTGAATGACAAAAATATACCCAACTAATCACTGATCCACTTTCAGTCATTATGTTATGAAGTCCTTAGTGTTGCTGCAGTTAGGTGTTAATTTTTTGTTGAGTTCCTTAAGTTTACGTCAGGCACGTCACTGGACAGCTAAGGGATCCATGTTTGAACAGCTTATTATTTATCTGTTATATTCTTTGAGGTTCTTTGCAGAAACTACAATGAAGGCTAGTCACTCCTTGTGATGGGCAAATGAAGCCCTCTGAAGCACTGAGGCTTTCATGTCAGTTGTCTATTATTTTTCTGTTGTTCTTCGAAGAAACCATGTTGAAGGCTCGTCACGCCAAGTGTGGGCAAATGAAGTCCTCTGAAGCATTGAGGCTTCATGTTTTATGTTTTTTAAGCCATGTTTGTAGACAAACAATACCAACTTGTGTCACTATAAATTCAAATGAACCGCCACGTGTCGACTTTAAAGTGGCGTAGCTTTTGGTACCAATTTTTTTTCTTTTTAAGTCACGTGATTGATGAAGTTTGAAGCATTTTTGGGACGGATGAAGTTTCGGACATCATCAGTCACGTGACAGCTGCCATTTGATAAAACACTTTCATTCGAAATGCTGAAGTTCATTAGAGTGACACAAGCTTAGGAGCTTCCGTTTTGTTTGGCCATCACTAGTCGGGCCACAGCTATTGCCCCGGAGCTGTTGAATATCTTTGTAAACCCGAATCGAGCTTTGATCATCACTCACTATGGCCAGCCCTTAAAGGCACACGTCCAATGCTAATATTCAACACAGACAGTAATTACACTTTATAAAAAGGAAGTATTACTTTCAAATCACATTGTTTTCATAAAGCCATCTTATTTCAACGGGCCTGCTGATTATCTCACTAAACAGTGATATTTTTCTTCATTTGAAAAACTGAACTTAAAATACTGTACATTCTTTTCTTTAAAGTCAAAGTTGAAGTAAAACCTCAAGACAAAGTGCAGTGTAACAAGCTGTCTGAAACAGCTGAAGAGTTCGATAAAATTTATGTAGCATTATCAAGGAAATTACACATTCAACATGTAATTGAGGGAACCTATCTATATACTTGAACTCTAATTTTTCATTTATTCATTTTATTTTAACATGTTGTACATCATTAGACATGAAAGCGTAAACAGACATTTCCACGTATTATTATGAACAGAAATGCTCAAAAAGAGCGGGCAGAAGCCGAGGCTTATGGAGGCCTGCCCCTTTTCAATATTGATATTTATCAAGTAAAACAGGTCTGTTGTTGCAAAGGTAGGTAATGCTTATTAAGACAAAATTTACAGGAATTATGGTTATGCATATGGATGCGAAGTTTCGTTAGCCCATACATATATTTCCCACACGGGGTGCGGGTTTTTGTCTATAAGTGAATGTTGTCTTAAAATGCTTTTTCCCTTCAACTGGCATAAATGTGGAATATTTTCTGTTTGAACCTTAGATTGAATTAATTAAGTGAGATGCTACTATTTATGTAATGATTTTTTTTTTTTTTTATAAACCCAAACTCATGTCTTTTGAGTTTCCAACGTTAAATACTAATGCATTTAACGATACCAACGTATTTCGAAAATCATCTTTTAACTAAATTGGACCTCCAAAAACTTTGAACTTCCTTAATATCAAAGTAAATTCAGAGGTTTAAACTTTTGAAACCTAACATTCCAGAAAGACTAAAGGACTGAAACTTCCAGGCGAGGCCTAAAGCGACGGCTGTGCGATTAGCTGGATGAGGTTAGCCTCCTGTTTATCAATAAAGGGTAATGCCCAGTTATAAAGTAAAAAGAAACCATATTTTTATTGGCAATAATAAAATCCCTTATAATACTGGCTTCAATCCAGAACATATATCCACCTAATAGCGACTCGTCGACTCGACGACAGTTAGCTAACGTCAACAGATAACAAACGCCGACTCTCGAGCGTTTAAAGCGTCGTATCAAAACAGTCCAAATTAAACGAAAACTATATTATCAGCAAAGTAGTGGGAAAAGACCTTGTACATACCCAGTTGACATGCTGAACCTCGACAAAAATCGTTATGTATCATAAAAATGCCTGTTGACGCAGTTCAGTGCTTTCCCGTCGGCTCTTCCTGGAACAACAACAACATACGTCATTTCCGGGCATTTGTTTGCTGGAGAAAACTGGTTTTATGAATAAACTATATACAGTATTTGGTTGCAGCAATACGGTCGCATCATTATCATCCTTACTAAAACTTGGGAACCCAAAATATAAACATTATAATATTTCTAATATAACCATTTCCGATGTGCTTCAACTGATAAAACGTCAAGTATAAAACTTGGTAAATACATTTCCAAAACTATATTTACTAAAAATAAAAAGTAAAACAAATATTTTAAAAAATTTATTAATTAAATTAGATACATTTAAAAAAATAATAATAATAAAAAAAAAAATACGCAAAATGTGCTGGATTTTAACCAAACCATGGCAGAAAGTCGTCCACCCACCGCTGCAGCCCATTGGCTGAAATCCAGGGGCGTCCTGGGTCCGTACGTTATTTGATTGGCCGAGAAGTCCGTCATTTAACTATGTAATTACGTCACGCAACCTGGGTTAAGAGGAGACAAGTATGGCGGCCGTGTTGCGAGGGACCCAGTACCTAGTGGGAAGGCGGTGCAGGAATGTTCAATATGCGATTGGTAAGGATATCGAACAGACTGACAGGCGCTGCTCTTACTTTCTTTGCGTTTTAACGCTCTTTGCATCCATAATACCCACGTAGGTCTGCTTGATACTGTCAGAAGTTTGATACATTTTTGACACTGTTAAGCTAGTTCAGGGTGCTTCTCTGATTTCCACGTTTTTAGTACTTTTTACCTGTGTCGGCTTCACTGCGTTTGCCGACTAATGTTAGTTTATAAAACTTATTGATATGAATATGCCAAACGTGTTTGCATTATAAATTTGCAATGTAAAAAACGGTCCATATTTTTCTCTTGTTTGAGTCTAGTCCTTTTTTAAGGGATAATTGTGTAACTCTACTTAACATGTCATTGGACGGAACCTTTCTGAAGGCCAGGCTGTTTAAGTGGGAAAACATGAAAATTTTAATCTAGTAAAAGCTTTTGTCTGTCCACTTGCTCTTTCTGTAAATTTATGTAATGTTTTTGTTGTAATAAAATCAATGATAAGGGTACATGAAAAGTGAAGTCATTTTTCTTGTGTACTCTATGGTAGTGGGTGCAAATTTGGTTGATTTACTAATTTCGGGGTAAAAGTGTCTGGAAAAACTGCCGGCACTAGCAAACTTACCCATAATTGATGGCACTGTCAATAAGGCAATCGATTCAACTTCATTTGTACACTTTTTTTTTTAAAGCTGTTTGGCACATCCCAGCTGATGTGCAATTGACTACATGAAAAACACAAGTCCAAAGAGAACCTACAGGACTTTACAAAAACGAACTGTGCTGCCATGCTGTTTGACAGCTCATTTTGATTTTTAAAGTGTGTAGGGAGGGTGGGTTATTATAAATTTGACACACTGCAGTGAAACGTGTTTTTGTGGGACGATACTTATTTGGACCACCCTGAGCAGCTGCAACTGAAATCAAATATTTTCTATACCTATCACTGAGACTTTCATATCTCTGGAAATATTTTGGAGAACTTTTCCTTGAAGAATTGTTTGAATTCAACCACCACGCTGGAGGATTTTCTAGAGTGAATGGCCTTTCTAAGGTCATCCCACAGCATTTGATTGGATCCACTTTGACATGGCCTCTCCAAAAACTTTATTTTATTTATTTAAAGTCATTCAGAAGTTAACTTCCTGCTGTGTTTTGAATTGATGACATGCTGCAGAAGAGCTTTAGAAAAGAAATGGATACCCAAACATTGTCATTCAGGCCTCTTTTTTTTTTTTTTTTTTTTTTTTTTTTTTTTTTGATAAAGACAAAAATTTATGGTTCCATCAATCACAGAATAGAGTAGAGTAGAGTAGAGTAGAGAAAACTTCTGCTTCCATGTTTGATTGTTGGTGTGATTACAGTGTCTGACAAATGTAACAACCCATCCAAAAAGATTTTTTTTTTCTTCAGTCCATAGAATATCACTCCATCCCTGGAAGAAGAAAAAATGTATATGACGGAAAACACTCAGGAGACTTGAAGTTCCGCTCTGAGACCCACGATTTGGACAAATTTCGAAATTGTCCAATATGCACATATAATACATCATTGGAAATCTTAAAATCTCAAATTTCTGGGGGAGGAAAAATTTTGGACAGGAGGGCATTTTGAAAATAAATAAATAAATAAAACAGCAAAACCCTAACTGGAGGTGAGAGCACGCGAGAGCAGAATTACAGACTGCATGACTTTAACGAGATATTATCGCGTACTTACCTCTTTTCGATCCAAAAACTCCATATCGCATGTACCACCGAGTGTCAAGACATAGCTGTGAATGGCCACAGCCGAATTTTTGGGAGATTTTATGGGTGAAACATGGTAATATATCAAGGGTCACGATGCAGAAATCGCAGACATCAAGGAGTGGTCGTGATTTTCTTTTTCATAAATATATCCTTTTAAACATTTTTTTTCTATTTTTCTTTGTTTGGATCGATTATTTATCATGTAACACATCGCAGAAAATGCGACGGTAACAAAAAAAATACAATTAAGCGATAGTTATGTGGTAGATGTCCGTGACTTTAAAACAGACATCATTTTTTTCATTGTGACGTCATTTGTTTAAAAGTTTAAAATATGCGAGTGAATAATTTTTATAAGTTTTTTTTTTTTTTTTTTTTAACGGAATATTAGACATCAATTAATGATTGTAAGCTAAAAATGACAGACATTTCGAATAATAAATACAATTACTTACCTTCTTTTTATGGCTAGGTTCAAACAAAAGCGGTTTCACGACCTCTGTAAATGGGGTTTTTCAGGGTAAAACGGACAAATTAAAAATAGTTCAGGGGCTTAATGCGCCATGTATCTGCTATGGCAGCATATAGACATATTGTTCTATGAAACACAACAGTTGTTTTGGCTTAAAATACAGCAGTTACTTTTAAAGAGGAGTGCAAGAGCAGAAACTGCTTTTCTGTCTTGTTTGTGTTTTCCGTCATATGTATTGTGTTCCAGAAGTTGAACTGCAGTAAATTACTGCACAGAGGGGAATAGTTTAGTAAGGCAAAAACATTAAAGCTTGTTTAGGTTTCAAGGGAAATAAAGCAAATTTGTTTTGTACAAATACTATGTCATTGTCACTGCTTTTTCTATATCATTATCAAAGAGGGAAATACAAAAGTCAAAATCAAGATTATTGAAATTTTAATGCCATCACGTTTTCTCATGAGCGTATTGTATTTTAAAATTAATTGGAATACTAAATGAAATTTTAAAAAATATCATTTTCTTGGGACCCCTGGTGATAACATCATTGTGTTTTAGCCTCCCAGAGGTCCATGGCCTCCAAGACACAGGTGGGCTTTATTGGCCTTGGAAATATGGGAAACCCAATGGCCAAGAATTTGCTGAAAAACGGATACCCAGTAATTGCCACAGATGTCTTCCCAGAGTCCTGTAAGGAAATTCAGGAACTGGGTGCCCAGGTGGGATATTAAAGATGTTAAAACATCTTGGAAAAAACAACACTGCTTCCACTTGTTAATTTTCTTCAACTGTCGTGTATTTTGGGTGTTTTTTCAGATTGTTGACAATCCTGCAGATGTAGCAGACAAGGCTGACCGCATTATCACCATGCTTCCCTCCAATCCCAATGTTATTGATGCCTATACTGGAGCTAATGGAATTCTCAAGTATGGCTTTCTTTTTCACCTTGTTTTCACTAAAATCTTGCATAGCAATTATATTTTAAATACACCCGCCCCTTTGTTCACAATAGGAAAGTGAAGAAGGGTTCATTGCTGATTGATTCCAGTACAATTGATCCGGCTGTTTCCAAAGAGATGGCGGCAGCTGCTGAGAAGATGGGAGCAGTTTTTATGGATGCACCTGTGTCAGGAGGTGAATTTTATAAGCAGTACTTTTAATTGTAATATAGGCAGAGTGCACGATTTTGTGTGCAAACTTTTTCCCTCACGTGCCTTATGGAAATTTTGGAGGATGTGGTTGGTGTGCTGCTGTTGTGCTGAATAAGGTGGGTGATCTAAAATTGCAGCCTTTAGCAAGATGGCTAATGCGTTTACAGTACAAGACCTAGCATTCTATCAGGTAAGTTCTGTTCCGTTTTACACAACAAATCTCATCCTTTTTAAGGAGTATATGCCACAGGGATGGCGGGGTTTGCGGTGACAAATTTTAAGGGGTGCGACTATTTCCAGCTCACTATATTGGCTTGATTTGTATCTGTCAACAGGACCAGAAAAATTAATACATCAGCAGACAAATGTACACTTACGGTCAGCATTGCTGTGTACCTGCTTTTTGCAGGTGGAGTGCAGCATTTGGTGGGTAAAGAAACACAAGTTATTTAAATTACATTGTGCTAGTTGTTTTTTTTTTTTTTTTGCAGTATCAACCTAATACATATACACAATAGGAGGTCTAACAGCTTATGAGAATGGACAGGGGTAAAGACATCGTTGTAGCTGTATAGCCAATGCATGACGAGTAGGCGGGACAATCTAAAATACTCGCTTGGCTAGTTGGTTCAGGCATTTAAAAATTTCTGACAACTGCTATTTTGCCTACTTCCTGGAAACATTGGCTTTTGATTGCGTTTTTCTCAATTATTACACCATAAAAAGATTCTTTCCACTGGGATGCACATGATCAAAACCTTTTCTTACGCTTTAACAGTTTTATGTATTGAATACCTTTGTCATTGCATGTAAAATACAACATAATTTGAGTGCTACACCAGTAAATTGCTTAAGCCATACATTCATCAAACCCATGTATAAAACGTATAATAAATTAGATAATTAAATGACTAAACTCTAATCGGAAAAGGAAGGATTGAGGTAAAAGCAGAAGAAACATCGAGGCCAATAGCTATTATGGTTATCATGGTTGCCAATTGAGCGAGGTCATTGTGCTACATCTAGATGTTAAGGCTGAAAGGTTCATTCAATGGTCGGCTTATAGGCTATATCTGTAGAGGTTGCTTGAACTCTGACTTTGTGGAGTTTGCTCTCTTCCTATCTACCGGTACTTGAAGCACTCAGATCAAATCGTTAAACTCCGGAGTCCGTATTTGAAACTGAACTTTAACACGATTACAATTCAAGACAGTGCCTTATAGAAAACCACAGACAAAAGCGATTATAAATAAGTTCACCTGAGTGCTTGGTGCAAGTACCCACTAGTAGGCAATGCATGCAAACATGAATGCATGCTAACTTGCCTTCCTAATTGTGAATATCATTCGACGCATACTGCCTTTGTCCAGTAATTTGAAGGAATTTGTTTGAACGATTCGATTCAAGTCCTTCAGAGAAAAGGCAGGTAAAGCGAGCGATTATTAAAAAAAAAAAAAAAGTAGACACTGCCATTTCTCTCAAGATGGAGAGCGAGGCGGAAGTTGTTCAGTGTGACAAGGAAATGTGGCCGAATATTAATGGCATCTACAGTAGTCCATTTTACAGTCGTTTTCTTCTTTGTGCTACTTGTGGTTCACCTTACAATGGTATCCTTATTTTAGAATATCTCTAATATTAATGGCATTGTAGTAGCTACAGTGGTATGAAAAACATCTGAACCTTTTGGAATTTCTCAAATTTCTGCATAAAATCATCAAATGTGATCTGATCTTTGTCAAAATCGCACAGATGAAAAAACGGTGTCTGCTTTAACTAATACCACCCAAACATTGATAGGTTTTCATATTTTAATGAGGATAGTATGCAGAAGGGGGAAAATAAGTTGGTGAACCATCACATTTAATCTCCCCTGGACTTTGACTTGGCCACTCCAGAATGTGTATTTTTTCTTCTGAAACCATTCTGAAAATGATTTACTTCTATGTTTTGGATCATTGTCTTGTTGCAGCATCCATCCTCTTTTACAGTAAAAATTGTTCTCAGCACTTTTATACTAAATTTCTTCAGATCAGTAAGAAGTAAGCACATAGATATTATGCACTAAAATGCATGTTTATATGATGGCAATTTAATTTTTGCTCATTTGCAAAAAAAAAAAAAAAAAAAAAAAAAAACGAAACAAAAAATACAGTTGTTGGGTTGTTTTTTTTCCCAGAGCATAAAATGTATTGAATAAGATCGAAAATCATACCGAACCGTGACTTAACTGTATCGTTGCATCCCTATGGAGCACCATTGCAGATGCTACAAGGGGGGAAGTTTTCATTTGCCTAAGTGCTTTAGTTATTAACTGCAATTGTATTTCTTTTTTCTTGAAAAACACATTTTATTTATTCTGTGTTTCTCTGCCGTGTTAATATTGTTGTCTTTTACTTAAGGGGCATGGTCTATTGTTTTTAGTTGTGATTTCTTATCGCGTTTAAATGGGTGCACTTGATCTATTAAACAGGCCTATGACTGTGGTCAAGCCAGTGTCCTCTCTAAAAGCAGAGTTCAAGCTAGGCGCTTGCGCTAATGCGCAGCTCCATTGCTGACGTCCTCCCTACCTCTCTTGCTCTTTACTGATGTTATTGCTGCATGAATTCCAATTTGGGAGACTTGACATTTCAGACCACAGCCAGATCTTTGGAAAAATGGGACCCAGATCAGACTTTAACCACATACGAAAGTGACCTAGATCGGATTTGAAATGGTCCACTTCTATGCAACTTGTCCCATTCAGACAGTCAAGTTAGTGCCTCAATTGAATCGAAAAAACACGAAAAATTTAGATTTGCCCATTAAGACCTGCGGTATAAACCTAGCTCTGACTGCAAGCCCATATACATGTATGCATGTAGAAAGGTTTTTAATGTCACATTTTTAGATGTGACAACAATTGTCAATTTTGGGGTTTTAGCAAGAAGCATGAAGTCAATACACAGGATTTAATTTGACCCAACAAAATGATGTGACGAGCTGGATTTGGCCACGGGCCTAGAGTTTGACACCAGCGATCTACAGTGGACAGTACATTTCCTTATAATTTAAGAGTTTAGTTTATGCATTGTCATAAACTATACTAGTCCTTCTAAAAAAAAAAACAGCATATTGTGATAAAGTTCATTATTTTCTGTAATGTACTGATAAACATTAGACGTTCATATATTTTAGATTCATTACAACTGAAGTAGTTCAAGCCTTTTATGGTTCTAATATTGATGATTATGGCAAAAAAGTCAAGAAAAAACAAAAAATCCCCATCTCAAAAAATTAGCATATTTTATCTGACCAATACAAAAAAGTGTTTTTAATACAAAAAAAAGTCAACCTTCAATTAATTATATCAGCCATGCACTCAATACTTGGTTGGGAATCCTTTTGCAGAAATGACTGCTTCAATGCGGCGTGGCATGGAGGCAATCAGCCTGTGGCTCTGCTGAGGTGTTATGGAGGCCCAGGATGCTTCGATAGCGGCCTTAAAGAGCATACGACAGGAGAAAAAAAGTCTTAAATAGCATTATTATGTGAATTAGAATCATATTTTGAGACGATTCGACTATATACAACAATTTAGCAAAGCGTAGATGACGAGAAATTAGTCTTTTAATCTGCCGGTTAGCCACGCCTACCATTATAGGGCTCAAGCGTCCCCAACAGGTGGATAACGTCAGCGGGTGACTGGGCTCATCGGTTTTACTATACAGCCCATTGAGGGGGAATTATTCAGAACGAGGAAAACGCGACGAAGAGAGCCGCAAAATGTCATTGTTTCTTCTTTTGAAACTCCAAAAAGGCGCACACGCCTCTCCCTCATACAGCAAGATTTTTCTGCAGCCGTTTGGCTGGCGTGATGCGAAAAATAAACGTGTTAATCCGAAAAATCAGCTGAATCCTTAGTCCTCATACACAGCAGTACGTTGTATAGTGAAGAGTACGCCTTCACCCGTACACGTCACAGCGCCCTCCTCCTCAATGCAAGACCGAAGCCGGAAGTCACTCATTTTCATGGCGCGGGATTAAAAAAACTAAATAAATATAGCGATCGCTTCCACACACATCCAAGCGATCCATATCATTCAGGAGCATAAAATACCGCGTGTATTATGAAATAAACATGCTTTTTCGTGTCACATGCACTTTAAGCTCATCCACAGTGTTGGGTCTGGTGTCTCTCAACTTCCTCTTCACAATATCCCACAGATTTTCTATGGGGTTCAGGTCAGGAGAGTTGGCAGGCCAATTGAGCACAGTAATGCCATGGTCAGTAAACCATTTACCAGTGGTTTTGGCACTGTGAGCAGGTGCCAGGTCGTGCTGAAAAATGAAATCTTCATCTCCATAAAGCTTTTCAGCAGATGGACGCATGAAGTACTCCAAAATCTCCTGATAGCTAGCTGCATTGACCCTGCCCTTGATAAAACCCAGTAGACAAACACTAGCAGCTGAAATGGCACCCTAGACCATCACTGACTGTGGGTACTTGACACTGGACTTCAGGCATTTTGGCATTTCCTTCTTCCAAGTCTTCCTCTAAACTCTGGCACCTTGATTTCCGAATGACATGCAAAATTTGCTTTCATCTGAATAAAGTACTTTGGACCACTGAACAACAGTCCAGTGCTGCTTCTTTGCAGCACAGGTCAGGCACTTCTGCCGCTGTTTTAAGTTCAAAAGTGGCTTGACCTGGGGAATGCGGCACCTCTTGCCCATTTCCAGCACACACCTGTGCATGGTGGCTCTGGATGTTTCTACTCCAGACTCGGTCCACTGTTTCTGCAGGTCCCCCAAGGTCTGGAAAAGGCCCTTTTCCACAATCTTTCTCAGGGTGCGGTCACCTCTTCTGGTTGTGCAGCGTTTCCTGCCACACTTTTTCCTTCCCACTGAGGTGCCTTGATACAGCACTCTGGGAACAGCCTATTCGCTCAGAAATTTCTTTCTGTGTCTTAGCCTCTTGCTTGAGGGTGTCAGTGATGGCCTTCTGGACAGCAGTCAGGTCGGCAGTCTTGCCCATGATTCAGTTTTGAGTATTGAACAAGGCTGGGAGTTTTTAAAAGCCTCAGGAATCTTTTGCAGGGGTTTTGAGTTAATTCCTTGATTCAGATGATTAAGTTAGTAGCTTCTTTAGAGTACCTTTTCATGTTATGCTATTTTTTTGAGAAAGGGATTTTTGGTTTTTCTTGACTTTTTTGCCAAAATCATCAAGATTAAAACAATAAAAGGCTTGAACTACTTCAGTTTTGTGTAATCAATCAATAATATATGAAAGTCTAATGTTTATCAGTACATTACAGAAAATAATGAACTTTTTCACAATATGCTAATTTTTTGAGAAGGACCCGTATGTGAACCATGAAGACAACAGGCCTACATATTATACAACAGTCAGCTAAGAAGTTCTTGTCAAGACAATTTGAACATTGTCGTCATACTGTTTGGTCACTTGGAGTCATTAGTTTCTACAATGCAATCTTAAATTCATATTGTTCATATCATATATTCCTAAGACTCTTTTGACTTACATTCATAGCTTCGGATACTACCTTCTTAATTTGTTTGATTTCATTTGTTCGTTGATATTTGTACTCCGTCATGGTGATATGACGTTTAGATCAGTTTCTACACAAACATTTTGTTTGAACTATACCTACACAATAGCTCATCCATCCATCTTCTCCCGCTCATCTGAATTCAGGTTGTGAGGCAGCAACTCTTGCAGATAGGCCCAGACTTTATTTTCCCCATCCACTTTTACAGCTCTTCCAGGGGGATCTTTAGGCGTTCCCAGGCCATCCAAGTGACATAGTCGTCCTAATATGTCCTGGGTCAACCCTGAAATCTCCCCCCAGGAAAGCTCGCTTCTCTTGACTTGAAAGTTGCTTTATCACAGGGGCTCACAGCCTGGCAAACAGTGCACGTGAATTAAATTCTTCGCTGGCGGCAGGAGTCTGAAAATGTGTCCATGTCTACGTCTGATTTCCATCACCATGCTAAGATCATAAGAAGCAAACTTTGTGTGTGCAACAATCAAAAGACGTACAGTGGTGTGGTAATTACTGTTTAATTTTGTATGGTTAAATCATAAATGTTAAAAGCACACATGGAGTTGGGAACCTAATTGAGTCAGCATGTGTCTTGCTGGTTCTTCATGTGAAAAAATGTCAGAACCAGATGAGAGAACTGCCTTCTGATTTGTCTTATTCACTAACACTAGTGTTTGCCAACAACTTCAGAATAATGGAAACTGTGCATTTGAGTTGTAGAGAATAGTTTATGGGAAATAATTGTGGAGAATAAATCAAGAATTAGAGACAGTTTCACCTAAACACTTCAAACTTAATAATAGTTGCTTTCATGAACTGCAAATACAGTATATCCGTTTCATTGCATCAAACCACCTTTTTCAAATCACATTTTTCTTTTGCAATCTTTTTTTAAAAGCGAGAGTTTAATTGGTTTACTTCACTTCTTCACCCAAATTGTACAGCGCTGAATTGCTCTCAAGACCAATGATCTGGAAGACCTTAGGGGATCTTGGCTTCTTTCCATTAGGTGTCCTGTAAACCTGATGACTGATTTCAACATTTCCTGGTACTCGTGTGGCTTGCTTTAACCCTATATGTACCTACTACATTTTAACTACTGTATTGAATTTACTGGTAGTTAAGGGTCTGCTTTTCTTTTTCAGATTTGATTGGTATTTTTTGTTTTGTTTTGCTTTTGTTTGTTTGTTTTTTTTTTTGTGTTTGTTTGTTTTTTTTTCCTTACTTTAACTAGTTTCTTCCCCTATAAACCATGTTGAAATGCGAAGTAGTCATACAACCTTACATTTACAAATACTTGTATGGATAGTATTTACTTCTGATATGTAGTCGCCATTTATAATATAATAGTCTGTTTACTTTACATGTAGGTTTAATAAAGGTTCATTTTGTTCAATGTCTGACCAATGACCATAGACTTCATAATGTATTGATGGGGTGCAGGGCCGATGAATAGGGCGCCTGCATTGTTGGCAAGGCCATCAAAGCTGACAGAGTGGAATAACAAAGAGCTTATTTAGTTGAAAATTCTTGTGAATAAATGCTTAAAACCCTGAATTCTTTATAAATATGGACATGAAACCGTTTCAATGCTTGGCTAAAAGCAACAAAAACGTGCAGTTAGCATTTATTTTACGTAAATATGTCGAAGTACAATGCTAGTCTGTTAGTGAATGTAGCTAGCGGCCGCCTTATGTAAACAGCTTTTCCGGTGAAAATTCTTGTGAATCAATGCTTAAATCCCCAAATTCTTTATAGATATGGATGTAAAACAGTCTCGATTCTTGATCAAAAGCAAAAAAAACATGCAGTTCTGTTAGTGAATATAGCTAGCGGGCGCCTTATGTAAACATAGCTAAACCGGTGAAACTTTTTGTGAATAAATGCTTAATTCCCCAAATCCTTCATGGACATGGATGTAAAATAGTCTCAATTTATGGTTAAAAGCAAAAAAAAAACATGCAGTTAGCATTTCTATTACGTAAATAAGTAGAATTACAATGCTAGTCTGTTAGTGAATGTAGCTAGCAGCAGCCTTATGTAAACACAGCTTTTTCAGTGAAAATTGTTGTGAATAAATGCTTTAATGCCCGAATTCTTTATAGACATGGACGTAAAACGGTCTCGATTCTTGGTAGAAAGCAACAAAAAAAAAGTGCAGGTAGCATTTATTTTACGTAAATATATCGAATCACAATGCTAGTCTGTTAGTGAATGTAAAAAGCGGCCACCTTATGTAAACTGAGCTTTTCCGATGAAAATTCTTGTGCATAAATGCTTAAATCCTCGAATTCTTCATCGATATGGACGTAAAACAGTCTTTATTCTTGGTGAAATGCCCCCCCAAAAAAACGTGCCATTAGCATTTATTTTACGTAAATATTGTGAACTATGATGACAATGCTGTAGCGACTTATTCCTCCCGTTTATTTTTTTCACATTTCAAAATATTTGCATGGTACAAAAAATATTAATTTAATTACATTGAATCCTCATTAAATCACTCCTGAGATAATCCTTCCTGTTTGTATGCGGTACAGCTTTCGTACTTTTTCAACAAAAATCTGGCGTTAGATCGCTGCGTACGTGTCTTTGTAAATAGCTCCTCTTGATGTGAGCAGCCCCCCTACTTGAATGCGAGGCGCAGTGCATGACCGATCCGACCCGTCAATACCATAATGAAGTCTATGGTCTGACATTAAAACAAATTCATTGTTAGACTATAGCAAATAACGTATCGTCTCTTTCTGTTCTGGTTCTACGGCACTCCACAGGCAAAATTTGTCAGGGAGTGAGACAAATATGAACTCACATGGCCATTTTATGAACACATTGATCTGGTTTATCTTCGCTCCATTTCATCTATCTTTCAACCTCTTGGAACTATTTGAAACTTGCAACAAACCGTGACAGTGCCACAATTTCCATTGTTAGGTGTGGGTGCCGCCAATTTAGGAAAGCTGACTTTTATGGTGGGAGGAGCTGAGGAAGAATTTACTGCTGCCAAAGAGCTACTTAGCTGCATGGGAGCCAATGTGGTGTACTGTGGTCAGGTTGGAACTGGACAGGTATGAACGAAAAAAAAAATCATGATTTCAAAATGGCTTTTTTGTATGGAAAAAAAGAACATATCTGAAAGTTGTTCAAGTTAATAAGCATAGTATTTCATTTGCTGGATTCAGGCTGCCAAAATCTGCAACAACATGCTCCTTGCTATTGGAATGATCGGTACGGCAGAAACAATGAATTTGGGAATCAGGTAACAGCATTTCACTGTTGTTATGACACGAATTTGTCCTCAAATTTAATGTACTGACACTCTTAAGCATTCCTAATTCCCAGGCTTGGTCTTGATCCAAAACTCTTGGCAAAGATCTTAAACATGAGTTCAGGACGTTGCTGGTCGAGTGACACCTACAATCCTGTGCCTGGAGTGATGGAGGGAGTCCCGTCTGCAAATAACTACCAGGGAGGCTTTGGCACCCAACTCATGGCAAAGGTTCGTCTGCTTCCTTTACAATTGTCACATGAAGGCTTGCAGCTGCTATCCAATAATGCATCCAACAGCAGAAGGTTGAATCCTGCATTTTTAAATTAACATCCTTTTTAAGGCACATTTTTGCTCAATGAAAACTGTAAACCATCTTGGGTCTAAAGCTTAAACAAGACCTTTCTATTAACTGTATGCGTAATATTTTTAAATGCACTATCAAGATGAGTAGCCAATGTAATATTTCTACAATTGAAACTTTTGATTTTCATTGTGCATTGTGATGGTTGTTTGCCTAGCCTTAATATACTGTGGTATGGAAAAGTATCTGAACCTTTTGGAATTTCTCAAATTTCTGCATAAAATCACCATCAAATGTGATCTGATCTATGTCAAAATCACACAGGTGAAAAAACAGTGCATAAACTAAAACCACCCAAACATTTATAGGTTTTCATATTTTAATGAGGATCGTATGCAAACAATGACAGAAAGGGGCGGGGGATAAGTGAACCATCACATTTAATATTTTGTGGCCCCCCTTTTGGCAGCAATAACTTCAACCAGATGCTTCCTGTAGCTGCAGATCAGCCTGGCATCAATCTTGGCCTATTCTTCTCTACAAAACTGCTGTAGTTCAGTCAGATTCCTGGGATGTCTGGCATGAATCGCCGTCTTTAGGTCATGCCACAGCATCTCAATGGGTTTCAAGTCTGGACTTTGACTTGGCCACTCCAGAACTTGTATTTTGTTCTTCTGAAACCATTCTGAAGTTGATTTACTTCTGTGTTTTGGATCATTGTCTTGTTGCAGCATCCATCCTCTCTTTAGCTTCAACTGTTTGACAGACGGCCTCAGATTTTCCTGCAAAAGATCCTGATAAACTTTTGAAATCTTTCTTCCATTAATGATTGCAAGTTGTCCAGGCTCTGAGGAAGCAAAACAGCCCCAAATCATGATGCTCCCTCCACCATGCTTCACAGTGGGGATGAGGCGTTGATGTTGGTGAGCTGTTCCATTTTTCCTCCACACATGACGTTGTGTGTTACTCCCAAACAATTCTACTTTGGCTTCATCAGTCCACAAAATATTTTGCCAAAACTTGGAGTGTTCAAGGGCCTTTTTACGTACATTAAAGGAGCAACAATTTTTTTTTGGACAGCAGTGGCTTCCTTCGAAGAGTCCTCCCATGAACACCATCCTTGGCCATAGTTTTACATATAATTGATGTGTGCAGATATTTGACTGTGCAGTGATTTCTGTAAATCTTTAGCAGACACTCTACCTCTGAGTATTCTGCGCTGAACTCCTGGCGTCATCTTTGGTGGACAGCCACTCCCTGGGAGAGAAGGAACTGTGCCAAACTCTCTCCATTTGTAGACAACTTCTCTGAGTGTCGATTGAAGAACTTCGACTTTAGAGATGGTTTTGTTTCCTTTCCCAGCTTCATACAAATCAACAACCCTTGATCGCAGCTATTCAGACAGCTCTTTTGACCGAGCCATAATACACATGAGACAATGCTTCTCGTCAAGACATTTTTTACCAGGTGTGTGATTTATAGTGGGCAGGGCAGCTTCAAACCACTCATCAGTGATTGGGCACACACCTGACTTAAAATGTTTGGTAAAAATTGGTTTCAATTGCTCTTGAAGTCTCCTTAGGCAGATGGTTCACTTACTTATTTTTCCCCCTTCTATCATTGTTTGCGATTTCATTAAAATATGAAAACCTATAAATGTTTGGGGGGCTTTAGGTAAAGCAGACGCTGTTTTAACTTCTGTTTGATTTTGACAAAGATCAGATCACATTTGATGATGATTTTATGCAGAGATGTGAGAAATTCCAAAAGGTTCAGATACTTTTTCATACCACTGTACCTTATGCCTTAATATACAGTACCAACGATTCCCCCCCCCCGCCCCCCCCCCCCAAAAAAAAATCCAAAATTATTGTCTTTTTCAGGATCTTGGTCTGGCCCAGAACACAGCTACCAACACAAAGACTCCTGTTCCACTCGGTTCTTTAGCGCATCAGATCTACCGGATGATGTGCGCCCGTGGTTACGCCAGTAAAGATTTCTCCTCTGTGTTCCAGTTCTTGCGCGAGGAGGAGGGACAGTAATATGTGCCTCCTCTTCTCCGTCCCACGCAAGCCTTACCGTCACTGGCCTGTTGCCACTGCACTGTAGGGGGCATCTTCAGCGGCCTGATAAGGACTTCTCCGAAGTTGTCAGTGGCAGAGCCACATGAGCTCCCAAAACAACCTTATGACTAAACAATGCAACACTCCTTTCTCAATTGGAGGCCATACTGTCAGACATGGAGAGGAATAAAATGTTTAAGGCTGTCCCAATAGAGCGCTTACTTCACAATATGTGTCAGCTGGGGTTTTTAGTTACAAGAATGAGACTGTATTTCTCGTTTATAATCATTTTGTTACTTTTCAATGGCAATGTCATTTCAACGGTGTGTGATAATATCTTGCAAAGAAATAAAAACAAATCCTTTTCTTATACTTTAATTGAAACCTGAATTCTAAATTACAGTAATATATATTTGCCATCATAATACTGTTTACATCAGCATTGTTTAATTCAAAGATGTTCAATGCACATTTTACCTTCTGGTGAAACGGTTTTATTAGCAATGAAATGTCTAAATAAAAGATCAATACCATGCGTCTGTGCCACATACGTTTTCTGCCACTAATAAATGCAATGGATCCTAGTTTGACTCGCAAAGTAGTAACAAAACATCCAAAAAGCTTTTCATATGGAATGGGCTTTTTTTTAATAACCCTACAAGCAAATAAAATGGGAAAAATAATACCAATAATTCCCATGGATAAAAAATGCATACTATTGACTTGTTTTTGTCTGACCTTTTTTAGAAACATTTGAGATGTGAACCATTAGTCATTTTATCCTTACTTTGGTGCGGCATGTTTCTGATCTGCTCCTCCAAAGAGAGCCACTGAAGGGCCAAGGTGCCACAGGTCATGCGATCACAAGACAACCCCATAAAAAGTCCATTAAGCACTGTAGGCTGAGAGCTGTGTTGTCAACTGCTTGATAGGTACTGCAAACACAGCAGTACTTTGCTCTCAGGCCTGCATGCACGCTGTCACGCCAACTCTCACCCGTTTAAACTCAAAATGGCTACTTCTTTGCATGCAGCAGATGTGCCACCATCTTGTGCATATTTTGTTCCTGTTAAGTTGATATCACACATTTCTATAAAGGGAAACATTCATTCTAAATCCACCACTTATTGTAAAAAGAAGATATAGGCTGTATGTAGTTCAAATCAACATAAGATTATCATATTGACTGTAATCTTGAGCCATTTAATATGTATACAGTCCTGTGCGAAAGTCTTGGGCGAAGGCGTAGGTTTGCATAGGGACGGTAGAGACATAACATTACCAATTTTTCAGGGCGTTCAAATTGTCTCCACCAACTTTTAAGCAACATTATTTGCATTATATAATGACTTCAGGTACAGTATATACGTACGATAATTTAGATTTTCTTCCCATATGCTGCAAGGATAGAATTGACCCTACCATTATTAAGTGAATCATTTTCATTATATTCAGACTCAAATGTACTCTTTTCACTTGTTGAATGTGCCAGTCTATTTTTTTTCCTCAAACGCACGTTTAATTGGTTGATGACTTGACACAACACACACACGCGCACTCACAGCCACGACAGAAACACAACCACCTCCTCCACCCCGTTCAAATCGTAGGGATATTAGAAGTTTTTCAGCCACCAAGAGCCACTGTAGGTAATGTAAAAAGACGTCAATAATGTGGAGGTTGTGTACACACCACTAATTTTGCTACTAAAAATCCAACCTGCATCAGCTAACCTGCAAAACTTGAGTATAGGAAGCTACTTTGAGAGTAGTGTCTTCCTGTATGTGTTTCTACTGTTAACGTTAAACTGTGAGAAATATAGTGAATCGAGGTTTACCCCTTCTCCGCAATTTTTATTTTATTTATGTGGTCTTAAAGCAGCCCAAAAGATCTTTTTATTTTTTGTTGACTTGGCTGTCTTGTGGACAAAAGCAGTAGTGTTTTACCTGAAGGAAACCTTCATTTATTCATGTATTTATTTATTGTTCCCACCTAAGAGTTTTTTTTTTTTTTTTTTTTTTTTTTAGTTATATTGAATTTCTTTATTTAGACAATGTTGAGTAGTCTTAAGACAAATCTTTTTGTTTTTAGCATTCCTGGATAGTTAAATTATTATCAAGTTGGTATTTATTGTTAATATAATTTATTTTCAAATATTGCAATTTAAATTTGCTAATAAAATCCAGACATTTATTCTGGAAGTTTTCAAAATGTTTCTTTAGTAGTTTTTCAAAACAAAGGTTGGAATCGAACGGTGTATCACCAATACACGTGAAATATAAGTCAATACAGATGTTTTGGGGCATTGATCATTTAGCCTATCAATTAATCATGTTCATATTGTTAAGAAATGTAGCCCTGACCCCCGTTCACCCAATCTGTTTGGTCTTATTAATGTTGCATCCCCAGCAAAAAGTGTACATGCAGGTTATGCTGTTATACCGTCCCTATATGTTAAGACCAAACCTACGCCCATGGTCTTGGGCCCATGCTCACTTCACGTTACACACATAATGTAAAAAATGTTCATTCATTCATTCATTTTCTGAGCCGCTTATCCCTTTGAAGTGATAGTGCTTGCTACAATGTTGTTTTGTTTTGTTTTTGTTTTTTTTTGTGGGGGTGGGGTCAGGATTCGGATGTGGTTGCAGATATACTGTAATGGTATAGGGCAGTGTGCTTGTGTATCTTCATATACAGTAAGTAGTGAATTGTGCTGCACCCATTTTAATGTGGAGGTGCTCCCCTCAAATCGGATAACTGTTAGGCCATCTGCGCACTTATATTTGACTTTACACAATTGCTCAATAAGAGCAACAATCACATTTTGTAATAAATTAGAATTATCGAATATTTTCTACCCTCAACATATCTTTTTAATAGATTATTAATGATGTTTACCATGTGTAACCAACATTTTCAATCAGATCTTCTTGATTAATAATACTGCTCCAAAGGCCAGAACATTAGCACGTAAAGTAGTGGGCTGTAGATCATTTTTGTTGTTGCTTGTCATATTTCATACATATATTATTAATATTTACTTTCTTCAATTTGGTGCAGTTAATATAGGAAAAAAGTTAACATATGAAAAGAGAAAAAAAATCCTGCGTATTAACTTTTTTTTAAAGGTGTCAAAACTATGCTTATGAGAGTGATACGTTTTTTGAATCTACCATATATGGCTCTACTTTTTAATTGAATGTTTCAATTTTCGCAGTAAAGGTATTGCCAAGTTATGTCAGGTTTGATGTGTTTTATTTATCTCTTAAATGTTTACGCATGTTTTAGCAACATTAAATCGGAGGTTATAACATTTCCCTGCACATGCCTATATACGAACTTGGCCCATAAAAATTTACAACCTCCAAAAGGTGAGGAAAATTCTATTAAAGATATTCGAAAGGGACTCAGATTTAGTTTAACGTGTACTACTTCATAAACCACTAAGCAAATAGAATTTTACAGAAATGCTTTGCTTAAAAGTGTTTTCCCGTCAAAATTACATTGCTTTTATTCATTTTTTTAAAAAATTCCCTGAGCTAATCCCGTGTTTGCTGTTGACAATTTCATTTGTGTTTGTTTCTTTTGATTTTGTCTTGTTTGTAGGTGAAGCAAATGCTGATTGATGGGCAGCTTTGTTTCTGTTTTGAGCTTCTTCTCTTTACTCTTCCGTTTAATTGTGTTTACAGCTCTTTTGTCTTTCAACTTGACCTTGGACTCCAGCCGCGCCCAGCTGCTTTTAGACTCCTTGCAGCCAAATGTTGGTATATCTTGGTCTTTTTTATTATTTGCATTTAGTATAGGCATGAAATACCTCGTTTTAACCAAAAGAGGAATATCGATATGAATGTTCCATTCAATTGATAAATAAGTGGACTTCATTTGTCAAATCTGGGGTTCCCTATAAAGGGGCTAAAAAGCTGCACCTTGGACTCATTAAGTGTTTCATGAATGCTTTGAAGACTTAGGACAGGAATATATGCAACCGTGCATCAATATTTCAAGTCTAAAATTGTTAGACATGCCAAAGCAGTTTTCTAATCCAAATTCAAAAGAATAAAGAAAGGAAATAGTGCATTTACGTGAGCATGTTGGGCTAATGTGGCTTGATTATCTCCTGTACAGACCTTTATCATCTCCTTTGCATATCACGTGTCTGGCTCGGACCAATAACCTCGCGATGGTTCCGTGCGGGTATGGTTCCCCTGCCAAAGAGTCCCTGTCTGGGTGCATTCGGTCGAGGGGGGTTTGAGGAAAAAGAGCCGCACGCGTGCATGTGTTGAGACATGCTATGACCGCGTCATTGCTGCTGCACTCGCACTGGGCCGAACCGCTGATGTTCGTCTACGACAGCAGCGCGGAGGAGCGCGGCAAGAACATGCAGGACGCGCCGTTCCCGGGGGGGAACTTTGCGCCCAACCAGTGCAGGAATCTGCTGGCGCATCCCGCCTCGTTGGCTCCGAGCAGCAACGCCTACGCCAGCAACGAGGTGCCCGTGTCCGGTTTAGGGGAGCCGGGCAAGCAGTGCAGCCCGTGTTCGGCCACGCAGAGCTCACCCAACGCCTCTCTCCCTTACGGATACTTTGGCAGCGGCTACTACCCGTGCAGGCCGGTGTCCCACGGTGGCGTCAAGGCCTGCGCGCAGCCCTCCTCTTACAGCGACAAGTACGTGGACTCATCGGTCCCCACTGAGGAATTCTCCAACCGAGCCAAGGAGTTCGCATTTTATCAAGGCTACACTCCAACTCCATACCAGGCGAGCTACTTGGACGTACCCGTGGTCCCCGCACTTAGTGCGCCTCCCGAGCCCAGACACGAGCCCCTGTTACCAATGGAGCCCTACCAGCCGTGGTCCATCTCCACCAACGGTTGGAGTGCAAGCCAAGT
The DNA here is from genome assembly GCF_030265065.1 of Corythoichthys intestinalis. NCBI lineage: Eukaryota > Metazoa > Chordata > Actinopteri > Syngnathiformes > Syngnathidae > Corythoichthys > Corythoichthys intestinalis. The sequence goes on from NC_080398.1 coordinate 16,129,645, forward strand.
GTACTGCACCAAGGAGCAGCCCCAGGCCAATCCCATGTGGAAGGCCTCATTGCAAGGTGAATTGATTTTTCACAACATAAAACATATATTTTCATTGTTTTCTTATATATATATATATATATATATATATATATATATATATATATATATATATATATATATATATTTATATATTTATATATTTATATATATATATTGTATATTTCAGATGTATGTAATACGTCGTATTTCTTCAGGTTTTCCACTTCGTAAAAATCGACAGATATCGATGCAATGCTCTACACTTTTGCTCCTTAAAAAAAATAAATCTATATATTTTTTTCCCTTTTCACGCAGAGTTCAAGTGTACTATCTGAAATGTTTTCTTTTGATGCACGAAAATTGAGGATAAGCTCATTGCAGCGGTGACATGTTTATTTTTTTTTGTGTATCTTATTAGGACATACATTGTGGTCTATACGTGCATGCCTGCATGCATTATTTCCTATGTACAATATAGTACAAGCGTCAGGAAATTAATTCACTATAGGAAAGTATTGATTCTTCCCCCGTTCAAATGGGATATAGTTTTTCTTTTACTTGTATATTTATAAAATATTTACCATTTTACCCCAGTATTGTTATTGAGTATGACAGCAAAATAAAGTATCGTACCAATATTGAAATAAATCTTCCTTTCCCCCATTAAACTGCATGTAAGAATCAATTTTCTTGATTTTGACCAAAGTATTGTTTAAAAGTGCATGTGTGTGTGAGGACGTTTGCTAAAATGTCAACTACACACACACAGACAAAATGCCTGATGTGCCAAAATATAAAACTTATATATATATATACATAATACGCAGAATTTCAGTCGTGCTGGAATAATCGTCATCTTCATGTAAGTAAAGGAAAAATTATTAAAATATCTTTTGCTGACCCAATAAAATATATGTCTATTATACATATATATATATATATATATATATATATATATATATTTGTATAATTTTAGTACTTAATATTGCACAAAAAATGAGTTTCCTAATCTTGAACTCAATAAAATGCCACATCTTGAATAACTTGCTGGATATTCAAACATATTTTACTGGTATCTATTTCATTATGTATATGTATGTATGTATGTATGTATGTATGTATGTATGTATGTATGTATGTATGTATGTATGTATGTATGTATGTATGTATGTATGTATGTATGTATATATATAAATAAAATTTTAAAATATATATATATATATTATACAGTAGTAACATTTGTTTGAATATTAATTTTAAAAAATAAAATCTGCTACCGTATATGTATCATATACGATATACTTTCACTAATCAAATGTTCCTCAGTATTTTTTTCCCAGCACGTCATTATCCCTTTATTGCCAAATGTATCACATTTAATACACCTAAAATGTCATGATTTTGAGAGTAATTCAGAATTTTGACATTTCTTTTGGAAAAAAAAAAAAAAAAAAAAAGATTGATGCAAGTCAACACATGCATCTGCAGGTTCCATGAGAAAAGAAAACAAACAAACAAACAAAAAAAAATACAAAAAACAGGATTTAGCTACGGTTATAGATATTAGAGCGTTTATTACACATATTCATTTTGACAGTTCTTTGTACAAATTTGGAGGAAAAAAAAGGTTTCATTATGATCTTATTTTTAAAATTTTGGCATTCTCAGATAATTGCTTCATATTGCAGCTCTTGAAGGGTTAAGTATCACATTACTCTTTTATTGCTTTAATGATTTTCCCCCTAATGCATTTACTCATATAGTTCTTCCACATAACACACCATTTTAATTATTTTATTCCTCTTCGCAATTAAACTCCGTTAGTCTGTTATTCCGTCGTGTACAATAATCCACGAGGAAACGTAAATGTGCATAATTTGTGCTCGTTAAGTCACGTTCATCTGTTTTCTTGAATTCACACATCATCTTGTATCCCCCAAACAGCAGACAACGCATGTGGAGGGGACAGCCAAATCCGCCGTGGCAGGAAGAAGCGTGTTCCCTACACCAAGGTGCAGCTGAAAGAACTGGAGAGGGAGTACGCCACAAATAAGTTCATCACCAAGGACAAGCGGAGGAGAATATCGGCGCACACCAACCTGACAGAGAGACAAGTCACCATCTGGTTTCAGAACCGACGCGTAAAGGAGAAGAAAATCGTCAACAAATTCAAGAGCTCTTGTTAGCTCCTCGTCTATTTTGCTTTTGGAGGAAAATGGACACAGTGGTGCCTTATCACAAATAAACTCTGCTATAATTTATTACCTTCACTTTTGTCGCCAGAGTGCCTCCTTTCACGTTTTTCCTTCCTCGCGTTTTAATTGGAAGCAGTCCACGCGGCGCGTTGACAGAAAGTCGGAACTGTTTGCCACAAACTGCTTCCCAACCACTTCTACCATAAGACCCAAAGCATATTCGTCTTAATTAGACGTCTTTATTAATTTTCAAACTTCGATTTAGAATAACCAAACAAGCTGTTGGAGTGTGGCAATATGTTGAGTCAAATTCGTCATAAAAAATGTTGATTTACAAAGTAGCAACATGCCTTCATGGCTCGATTACAAAAAAAGTTCCATCTAAAACAAAGTCTCAATTTAAAAACAAATTTAAAAAAATCAAACAAATATCAGTTCAACTGATTTTTGTGTTGTTTGTAAATTGCATTGCGTATACGTGGCACTGGACACCTCCTTTGAATTGCTCGTATGCCCTCTTAAAATTCTAAATATTAATTCCAGACACTGACATTTTCAGTCAACTGTATAAGAAACATAGTGTTTATTATCGAGGTGGTCATCACTGTGTAATTCTCTTGATTGTAAATATGACTTTGAAAAGTAAAGAAGGAAAAAAGAAAAGTATTGAATATGGACGTATTTAAATTTGTAAATATTTTTGAGACATAGCCAAACGACAATGTCAATAAATGTTTCAGAGCTGCTTTAAAAGCGTGTCTTATTGAATGCTATTGAATTTGAGGCTATATTTGGTGTTTGTAGCCATCTAGTGCACATGATTTGTAAGTGCACCCACTGTTTTCTTTGGACTGTAATAAAGTGGCCTTAAGAAAACCTTATACTGTACAGTGTTCCCTCGTTTTACGCTGTTAATGGGAACCTGCCGCGATGAGTGAAAAACCGCGAAGTAGCGCCCCCCTCATATATATATATATATGTATATATTAGGGCTGTCAAACGATTAAAATTTTAATCGAGTTAATTACAGCTTAAAAATTAATTAATCGTAATTAATCGCAATTAATCGCAATTCAAACCATCTATAAAATATGCCATATTTTTCTGTAAATTATTGTTGGAATGGAAAGATAAGATAGATATATACATTCAACATACGGTACATAAAGACTGTATTTGTTTATTATAACAATAAATCAACAAGATGGCATTAACATTATTAACATTCTGATAAAGTGATCCATGGATAGAAAGACTTGTAGTTCTTAAAAGATGAATATTAGTACAAGTTATAGAAATGTTATATTAAAACGCCTCTTAATGTTTTCGTTTTAATAAAATTTGTAAAATTTTCAATCAAAAAATAAACTAGTAGCCCTATTCTGTCCTCAATGTGTGTGAGTACACAAATTGACAGATAGCGAACATAAGTTCCAAAAAGAAATCAGACGGTGTGGCAAAGTTGCATGGGCTTTACTGAAGTCATCTCTTTTTGACAGGAGCACGTTTCTTGTATTTTTGTAAAACTGAAAATAACAAGGCAATGTGTCAATAACTTGCATAAATCACAAAATAACATAAAATGTACACACACGTGTCCATTTGAGCAGTAGCACTAGCCAATTAGCTCACAAGCGTCTAACAAGTAACTGCATTTCACCATATATGTGAACAAATTCAAATACACATCATCAATAACTATCTAATGCTCGTGAATATAAACAAAGGAGGAATATAACTCACAAGCGATGCATGTATTAGACACAAACAGTGTGATGGGGCTATGAGAACTGCCACTGAATACTGGATGCGGACGTTAGCTGGTCTGAATAGCACTGTCTATTAGTGTGAGTTCGCGTCGACATATAATCACGTCAGAAAAGCGCGCCGAAACCCAAATAATCAGCTGCACTGAATCGCCAGCAGAGGGCGACATTACGCCACATAACATATGCAAGTCACACCCAAGCGCCAGCAGAGGGCGGAAAAACTCCATAAAACACAATTAACAAGTTGGCCTTTCACTGTACTGACATTTAAATCTGTCTGAGCGGGCCTAGTGCGTTAATTGCGTCAAATATTTTAACGTGATTAATTTAAAAAATTAATCAACGCCCGTTAACGCGATAATTTTGACAGCCCTAGTATATATATATGTGTGTATATATATATGTGTGTGTATATATATATGTGTGTGTGTGTGTATATATATATATAGTATATAGTATATATATAGTATATATATATATATTATATAGTATATAGTATATATATATTATAGTATATATATAGTATATATATATTATATAGTATATAGTGTATATATATATATATATAGTGTGTGTGTATATATTTAAATTGTGTTCAATGTTTTTATTTAAGATTTAGCATTGGAAATAGATAAATATTAGACATGTTTTTTTCACCCCCCCCCCAAAGTATAATTTTATAGTTTTGAACATGTTACTGTTCCAGCGAATTATTTTAAGAAAAATGCTTGTCTTTATTAAATGCTTCATTGAGTGAGTCCACTCAAATCTGCTCAAGCTGCTCACTTACACACAATGATTTGCCAAAGCAACTGTTTAACAAGTTAAACGATGATTGACGCATGCGGCGTGTTGAAGCTTCGGCTTCCAAGCATCTGTGGCAAGATCAAATATTAAATGTGTGTCAATCATCGTTAATTTTAATAAGCAACTCCAGTGCACTGCCTGACCAACAATGAGCAGCAAGAGAACGAGTGACACTACGTGATCGGCTCGGGATGGCTCATCTGTATTTATTTATTTTTCAATTGAAGTTTGAAGCGCGAAGTAGCGAGGCATCACTGTTTTAACTTTCCTCCACAATAATAATGAGATCATTACTGGCTAAAATATTAGATATGTGGAATTGTTTAGTTGTTGGAGAGTAACACATCATTGACTATACGTTATTGTCAACAGTATGTTTGCTTTATTTTGGATACTGTAGAATCATTTTTTAAATAATGAATGCCTCTTTCTTCAATAGGCCCAGGATGTGAAAAGCTTCTACAAGGTAAGTTTTTAAAGATACCCCTAACTATGGTTGTTAAACTGGAATCTCATCTGACTGAAATCGAAATATTCAAAATACAAACTATGTACGTTGGAAACCTGAAGGTTTGCATATCAACAGCATCCCAATCGCATAATCTTCGCATAGTTTTAATGTTGTTATTGTTGATCATAATTACAGTATATCATATATTAACCAAATGTTTTCCGATTAAACTCCATGTATCACTCGTACGACCTTTTGCTCTGCAAAAAGAAAACTTTGTTGTCTTTGTGTAAAAAAGAGGTGTGTTTGAGGGGTCTTATTTGCATATTTAAAATGCTCTACGGATCAATAAATATCTTTGCAGAGTCGTAAAATACTAGATTTCCTTCATCAGGTGGGGTAGTAGCTTTTAGTACTGTCTATACAAACCTCACGTCTTTAGTCACTTATATGGTGTTGTTGTGCCCCCCTACGGCATAAAAACGTAACAACACTCCATCCTCCAAAAAAAGACGGGGGTGTGTTTATCAATGTAGGTTTTGTAATTTGAAAGACTTGTCACACTTCTCAAAATTGAATCCAAAGCCACTGAATAAGTTAAATCATGTGCTTGTGTACAAATGCGTCCTCAACTTGTGATGTGCTGAACAATGATCAACTTCATCTTAAACAGTGAATCAGTGTGCAAAATTATTGACATTTGCTCGCCATCCTCCACTCAGATTTAAGAAAGGAAGTATTATAGGTTTACTACATGGAATTTAAAACAGCCTAAGTGTTAAAAAAAGAAACACTATTTCATTTTTAGATGACTTCAGCAAGGGAATAATTTTAATCACTAACTTTTAAGAAATTAACTATACATTTTTTTTAGAAAGGCATGCATGTTTAATAATAATTAATTAATTTAATCTCCTATGGCTCAATTGATATCTTTCTGCAGATATTTAAGTATATCTTTTCATGGGACAATACTGACAAAATGACACTTTGACACAATGAAAAGTAGTCTGTGTGCAGCTTATATAATAGAATTAATTTATTTTCCCCTCAAAATAACGCAAAATATAGCCATTAATATCTAAACCCCTGGCAACAAAAGTGAGTACACCCCTTTGAAATAACGTACATCCCTAAATGTCCAAATTGAGTACTGCTTGTCATTTTCCATTCAAAATGTCATGTGGCTCGTTACAGGAGTGCTGTCAGCATTGCTGCAGAGATTGAAGAGGTGGGGGGGTCAGCCTGTTAGTGCTCAGTCCATACGCCACACTCTATATCAAATTGGCATGCATGGCTGTCACCCCTGGAGGAAGCCTCTTCTGAAGACGGTACACAAGAAAGCCGGCCCGTCTCATCAGACCATAGGACATGCTTCCAGTAATCCATGTGCTTTGTTGACATGTCTTCAGCAAACTGTTACTGTTACTAAATTAACTCTATTATACTGTATAAGATGCACACAGACTACTTTTCATCATCTTTTCAGATATACTTAAATATCTTCAGAAATGCGTGGGGTGTACTCACTTTTGTGATACACTGCGTATATTACTCACTTTTGTGATACACTGCGTATATATATATATATATATATATATATATATATATATATATATATATATATATATATATATATATATATATATATACTATTCCTTCTTAAAAAATTGCATATTGTGATAAAGTTAATTATTTTCTGGAATGTACTGATAAACATTAGACTTTCATATATTTTAGATTCATTACACACAGCTGAAGTAGTTCAAGCCTTTTATTGTTTTAATATTGATGATTTTGGCAAAAAAGTAAGTAAAGAAAAACCAAAAACACCCATCTAAAAAATTTAGCATATCATGAAAAGGTACTCTAAAGAAGCTACTAACCTAATCATCTGAATCAAGGAATTAACTCAAAACCCCTGCGAAAGATTCCTGAGGCTTTTAAAAACTCCCAGCCCGGTTCATTACTCAAAACCGCAATCATGGGCAAGACTACCGACCTGACTGCTGTCCAGATGGCCATTATTGACAAGCAAAAGGCTAAGACACAGAAAGAAATTTCTGAGCGAATAGGCGGTTCCCAGAGTGCTGTATCAAGGCACCTTAGTGGGAAGTCTGCGGGGAAGGAAAAAGTGTGGCAGGAAATGCTGCACAATCAGAAGAAGGGGCCGCACCCTGAGAAGGATTGTGGAGAAGGGCCGATTCGAGACCTTGGGGGACCTGCAAAAACAGTGGACTGAGTCTGGAGTAGAAACATCCAGAGCCACCGTGCACAGGCGTGCGCTGGAAATGGCAGAAGCGCCTGACCTTGGCTACAAAGAAGCAGCACTGGACTGTTGCTCAGCGGTCCAAAGTACTTTTTTCAGATGAAAGGAAATTTTGCATGTCATTCGGAAATCAAGGTGCGAGAGTTTGGAGGAAGACTGGGGAGAAGGAAATGCAAAAATGCCTGAAGTCCAGTGTCAAGTACCCACAGTCAGTGATGGTCTGGGGTGCCATTTCAGCTGGTAGTGTTGGTCTACTGTGTTTTATCAAGGGCAGGGTCAATGCAGCTGGCTATCAGGAGATTTTGGAGCACTTCATGCTTCCATCTGCTGAAAAGCTTTATGGAGATGAAGATTTCATTTTTCAGCAAGACCTGGCACCTGCTCACAGTGCCAAAACCACTGCTAAGTGGTTTACTGACCATGGCATTACTGTGCCCAGTTGGCCTGCCAACTCTCCTGACCTGAACCCCATAGAGAATCTGTGGGATATTGTGAAGAGGAAGTTGAGAGACACCAGACCCAACACTGTGGGTGAGCTTAAGGCCGCTATCAAAGCATCCTGGGCCTCCATAACACCTCAGCAGTGCCACAGGCTGCTTGCCTCCATGCCACGCCGGTCATTTCTGCAAAAAGGATTCCCAAACAAGTATTGAGTGCATAGCTAATATAAATAATTGAAGGCTGACTTTTTTTTGTATTAAAAAACACTTTTTTGTATTGGTCGGATGAAATATGCTAATTTGCTAATAAGCTAATAAAGATAGGGATTTTTGTTTTTTCTTTTTTGCCAAAATCATCAATATTAAAACAATGAAAGGCTTGAACTACTTTAGTTGTGTGTGGCGGCCATGGCGCAGTTGGTAGCTGGAGCTATCCTTGGACTGAAGGGTCAGTGGTTCGATTCCTGGCTATGACTGCCCACTGTCGAAGTGCCCTTGGGCAAGGCATTGAACCCTGATTTGCCTCCAATGGGTTGACAGCGCTTTGCATGGCAGCGGTGTGTGAATGTGTGCATGAACGGGTAAATGTGTGCTAATGTAAAGTGCTTTGGACATGGTAACCATGTGTGTATATGTATATATGTATATATGTATATATATATATATATATATATATATATATATATATATATATATATATATATATATATATATATATATATATATATATATATATATATATGTATGATTGGTTGGCAACCAGTTCAGAGTGTCCCCTGCCTATAGCGGGAAAACACTCAGGTGACTTGAAGTTACGCTCTGAGACCCCAAATTTCAAAATTGTCCTTTATGCATGTGTGATGCATGATGGGAAAGCTTAAAATCTCAATTTTCTGAGGGAAAAAAAAATTGAGCAGGAGGGCATTTAAATAAAAATAATAATAAATCCCTAAACCCTAACTCGAGGAGAGAGCATGAGAGAGCATAATTAAAGACACCATGATTTTAACCAGATATTATCACGTATTTACCTGTTTCGATCCAAAAACTTTGTGTAGCATGTCTCACCGAGTGTCAAGTGAATTGTGAATGGCCTTTGTGAATGGCAACAACCGGACTTCTTTGGGATTTTATGGGTGAAACATGGTAATATAACAGGGGTCGCAATGCATAAATCGCAGACATCAAGGAGTGGTTGAGATTTTCTTTTTTAAATATTTCCCTTTTAAATGTTTTTTTTTCTTTCCAATTTTTATTTAATATGATTGATTATTTATCATCTAAAATATAGGGAAAATGCGACAGTAACAAAAACAACAACAACAACAAAAATACTAATAAGCGATAGTTATGAGGTAGATATCTATACCTATTTAGATAATATTTTTTTCATTGTGACATAATTTGTTTAAAAGTTTAAAATATGCGAGTGAATAACTTCATTAGGTCAGGTATTTTAAACCAAATATTACACATTAACTAATGATTCTAAGCTAAAAATGATATACATTTCTAATAATAAATATAATTACCTAAATTCTTTTTATGGTTAGGATGAAACAAAAGCGGTTGCGCAGTGTCTGTAAACGGCGTCTCCAGGGTAAAACGGACAAATTAAAAATAGTTTGCGGGCTTAATGCGCCATGAAACTGCTATGGCAGCATATAGACCTATTGTTTTATCAAACACAACAGTTCTTTTGGCTTAAAATACATCAGTTTATTTTAAAGAGGGATGCAAGAGCAGAAACGGCTTGTTCAGCCTTGTCTGTTTTCCGACTTATGCATATACAGGATGACCCCCAAAAAAACAAGAATTTTTTGAAGTGCCTATTAGCAGACATGAGCAAATGGAAGCATTGTGAGACTGACCTTGAGCAAGTAAACACTCTCCCATTTTAGTAACTGTGAATTCAGGATGAAATTCACAATATCTCAGCTGAGATGTTGCAGCGGTCAGTGAGGACTCTCAACAGCAGATTTCAAGAATGCATTCGTACAGGACGATGCCAACTAAAGGACGTAAATAAAAAATAAAAAATAAAATAATATTTCATCAGTTTCTTAAATAGTGTGTCTTAAGTGTACAATTACAATAAATAAAATAGTTTTTTTCCCCATCACTTTTGGTTTCATATATATATTCATTTTATATGTAAATTTGACAAACAGAGCTCCGAATAATCACTTCATTTACTTGTCACAGACATGGTCAATAGCCTATGAACTGCACAGCAAGAATAATTGTTTGCTTGTTGCTTTTGGTCATCATTTTAAGTGCAGGCGGGAGAGAAGTGTGGCTTTTACTTCATAGCAGACATGTTTTTATTATGACTTCCATCCCAGTGAAAGTGCCTCTCTGGGATTAATGCAATAACATACATTATGAGCGTCTGGTTAACCCAAAATATTTATTTGAAAACCTCTTTTGGTGGGCCAAACACGCCACCACTATGCCACTCTGGAAGCTGAAACTGTTCACAGATGAATGAGAATGACCAAAATGTTTTTCATCTTGAATGAGGGAAAGAATGAAATGACTTAAATTGATGTGTGAGCAGTAAATCAGTCAGTACAGTACATTTAGAAAATGTCCACACAAGAGGGCAGTGTGATATATGTGACACGTGTGGCCACTTATGGAAATGAATTACAGTTCCAGACAAAGGTAGTTATAAAGTTAGATTTACATGCAAACTTGTTAGGATAAATGGTTGCAACAATTGTTTCATAAAATATTTTTTTTCATCATTGACTAAAAGCTTTAAAACCTCTTGGCATTGGATTGAAATGTTAGAAAGATTCCGATCCTTCTTGATCATACTCTGTACGTGCAAAGAGAATAGAAAGTTGGTTTTACAAAGTTGCTACAGACTGAATGGCTATTGAATGATAAAATTTAAGAAAAAATAATAAAAATTAAACAACGAGACACTGGCAATATTGCATATAAATAATATAAAATGACATGAATATATTTTCCAATATACCCTATTTAAGATTTAAACAGTAACACACAGTATTCATTTCAAGAAATGATCTTTTAGCATCTCAAAAATCAACAAGATTGTTTATTTGATCCAAAGAATACCCCATCATATATACATAAGCTGTCAACGCAGCTATTAAACATTGAAAATGGTCAGTATTAACCTTAAATTTAATGCTTTGGAAGCATTACGAGACATGTATACGCCTGTTTTCTTCGTTGCCTTGGTAACTTCATCTTTAGGGCTTCACTTATTTCATCTCTGGCTGAAGCCAGAGGCAGGGAATGTATCGAGTGCGGGTGGGGTTGGACTCTCGAGCTGGAAAAACACCACATGTCATTTAGGTTTGCAGTGTTCTTTAGGCCAGGTCAGCATTGGGACACTGGCATAGAAATGGGGGGAAATTAATGTGGAACATGTGTATTTATATACTAATAGAAGTGTGATTACTGAGGTGTGTGCATCCTTTGGGGGTTCTCTGAAGCCTCCGCCATCTTTCCTATTTGCTGCAAGTCTTTTCTGACCAAAACCTGACTCTTTTCTCACGAACAGTGGATGTAAAAAGTCTACACACCCCTGTTCAAATGCCAGGATTTAGGGATATTAAAGAAAAAAAGACCAAGATAAATCATTTCCAAATGTTTTTTTTCCCCACCATTAGTGTGATCTATACAAGACAATTTGGGGGGTGGATCATTCCAAGAGTTGAAGTAAGGATAAACAGAGATCTTACAAGTGTGCATACCCACTTCTAACTAGGCTTGGGGCTGTTATAAAAAAGGAACCAGTCACATTAAATACATCTTAAATGGGAGTCAACATACACACGCTCGCATATAGAGTGCCTCTGATCTGATTATCCATGGTAAAATTAAGCTTTTCTTGTAGTCTTTTCCTTCTTTGGTACAGTTCAGAACAACCCCCACCCCACCTTCACTATAAATACAGTACAATATATATACTATACTATGTTATAGTTGTTTATACACTGTTTGTTTTGTTTATTGCTTTTCATTTGACTGAACTATAGGTTTATTATCCAATACAAACATGACTTCTGCATTTTCGTAGGTTAGTGATTGGTTGGTTCGGGTTATGTCAATGTCTTAGAAACTCTTTTGAAAAACATATCTAAACAACCAATTCAAATTCATATGCTGTACATATAATTTTTTAAATTTATATGTCACGTCAAATAGTAAATGGTCAGCATACCGTAGCAACTGCACACACACACACATAAAAAAATTCTAGTACAAAATTGCGTAATGCAATTTGTGTAAAAATCTACATATTTATCCTCCAGGAGTTAAAGTCAAGGCCCAGGGGCCAGACCTGGCCCACAACATTATTTTATGTGATCCACAAAGCCAAAAAGTATTCACGTCAATAGAATACATACTTGTTCATCTTTCCTACTGAACACATTTGAATTGAACAGTAACCGAACAAAAAACATTTATCCAACTTTTCATTACTATTGTTGACCGTAACAAAACTACACTGTAATCCCAAACAGTTCAAGTAGCTCATCACTATTAAGGTCGTAACAGTTAATTGTCATAATTTAGTTGACTGAGCTATAAAGTTTCGAGTTCTATTCCGGCCACTCAAATTAAATAAGGCTTAATATTAAAAAAACTTAGAAGCCATATAGTACATCACTAAAATATTGATTAAACTCCACCCCTTTATCCTCTCCATAATACTGTATATTACTGTATTTATATTCATCCTGAAGCCCTGTTAAGCTTTAACCAGTTATTTAGTTACCTTCTAAAGTAACGGCAAAATCTGACAAATCACAACTTGTTCCAGAAAACAAAATGACATAATTGAATATAGAACACACCGAATGCTTTAGTACATAACTTGTTTTCCTTTTGTCCGTCTCTTCTGTATCATCATAATTTTAGAACATATTTCAGCTTACCTATAGTTTTGTTTCAACTGAGTTCATCACCTCTGACGTCAAAACAAGTAACACAGCAAATTGCGAGAAATGAAAATTTATAATGCAGAGGACAAGTGTATGTATTTATACTGTACAAATAGTGTCAAACACTGTATAAACAGTGAGTAAAACAGCTTTGTTTTGTTATGTTGCTCTATTTCTTGTGTTTTACGTCGAGTCTTTATTCTATGCAGCACCAAGACAGTTGTTTTTCAAACAACTCTAGAACTGAGTTATCATATTGTAGAGGATTATATTACAAAATATTACCGTTCAAATGCATTCAGTCCAGTGCACTGTAAACCCCTAATTCTTTTGCAAATTCAATTTGGCCAAACCACAATTAAGACAAAACTGTGATACCTCATGTCCCAAATGAATGACTTAAATTTACAGTCAAACCAAGCCATTTTTGACATTTCTGTGTTGGTTTATTTTTGGCATCGGGTCTCACATTACAGGATGTACCCACTTGAATTTTTTTTTTTCAAGGGGGCTAGCATAGTGCACCTGTTTTCCAATTGTCCTGTCAACAATTCTGAGAGGCGATGTTGTACATTTACCACATTGTAAATCGAAAGATATACGTACGCGTATGCTATGTTTATATGCTTTTTAAGAGCAAATAATATTATTCCAAAGTGACAGGATATTATTTGGGTATCCATGTGCAAATCTATAGGCTTAAAGAGCTTAACTTGTGGTTGTATTATTTGTTATATAGGGTAGTGTAACATTTGCCCCAAAATAAAATATGATCCTTCAGCATTACCTTGGTTCAAGCCTAAAAAAATCCTTTTAAATAGACACAGATAGAAGAGAACTATGGGAAACACTTTGGGAACTGGAATGCCTATGCAGTGCTATAAATTGTTTATAAGTGATGGTGTAGAGTTTTCTAAACCATTAATTATAAGTCATAAATTGTGGGGCGTCGACTCACAGTGTGGCAGGTATAAGGGTACTGCTACGTTTTAGTTATTTAAGGGCCTGATAGTATGGACAAAGTCGGCTCACTATTTGGCAATAACATATCACTGTAACTACTGATGACGTACTAACCATTTAATAATAACCAATTTTTAAAAGAACTACCAATTCTAAATATAGTGTATTTATTTTGCCCATAGTGCCCCTCCCCAGTTGTCTCCAGGCAAATTCCTACAAAGTCAAACGAACGATGTTTTCTAAAACTGTCATTCTTTAATGTGCCAGATATTTTGTGTACTGTTTTTCTTTTTAATCATTTGTAATTGTTTCTTTTGAACGTTGTAGATTAGCCAATCGGGCCTTGAAAATTGTGGCCATTTTGGTTTTACAATTTTAACGCATGTAGGTTTATAAACTTTCAACGAAAATGTCAATATTTGAGGTCATCATAAATCAAGTAATCATGACGTCACTATCAAAATCAGCCATTTAACACTGCGTTTTTGACTTCATTGAAATGTCATGTGTACACATTAGCGTTTATTTTCCCAGCATTGGAACGTACATGAATATTTACATAAACATCGTTTGCACATGCGCCTTTGCGTTGACGGTCAAAAGCATAACAATGTCAAGATCATTTTTATGTCCCTTTTGACTGCACAAAAATAATGCCAATGACGCCTGCATGAGAAAAGTACTATAAATGAAGGATTTTATAGCCTTTAAAATGTATGAAACTATTTTTTAAAAAGTTTTTTCAGTTATTTTTACTAGCTAATAAATGTACTATTTACATGTTAAACCTCGAGTTCGTGGAAGGAATAATTAAAAAAACTATGAAGAAGAAAGTCATTTTGCACTTGGGACGACAAACCCTCTTCGTTTCATTTCTTACCATGTAAGAGCTGATTTAAAGGCCTACATATATGCAGAAGAGGAAAAATAGTGTTTAAAGTTTACGCAAGTGCTTCTAAAATAGCTTGCATTGAAGAGATGCAATATTCCCCCTACTCCTCCCCATGTATTTTTCCTCTGGCCGTGCAGCCAAAGGTTGACTTTATAGCGGAGAGCCATTGACTCACATGCACATGCGGGCCCATTGAGGCGTGTGTCATGTAGTGCCAATGGTCACATGGCTCGGGATAGACATGGATCTCACGCACGTCAGCCTAGGACCTGCAAGGCTCAGCAGTGCGCCTCACTAAAGTCACTGCAGCTCACTCAGTCAGTACCGCACGGCAACGATGTGAGGATGAGCCAGTACTGAAGGAGGACGAGAATATGGATTTTGATGCTTCCAATATGTATCTACCCAGTTGCACTTACTACGTCCCCGGAGCGGATTTCGCGGCTCTCCCGCACTATCTCGCTCAGAGTCAGCCCTCCTGTCCGGTGGCGTACTCGTACCAGTCATCGGCTCTTCCTCAGGTTCCGTCCGTGAGAGATGTGGCGTTCAGAGACTATAGTATGGACGGTTCGGCTAAATGGCACCACGGCAGGGGGAGTCTACCGCACTGCTACGCGGACGACGGCTGGTCAGGGCCGACCCCTCGTGGGGGAGACGTGCCGGGGAAAGGCGTCTCCTCCTCCGGTTCGACGACTCCGTCGGGAGGCTTCCACGGCAGCGGGGCGGCCAGGAACGGCGTCCTGCCACAGGCTTTCGATCAGTTCTTCGACTCGGCCTACAGCGGCCAGGAGCACCGAGCCACGCCGACCCAGGACAGACATGCGGAAACCGTCAAGACGAGCCCGGCGCCGGCTCTTCATGCTCCGGGCTCGGACACGGCGGAGAGCTGCAGCCCCAAGTCGTCACCCGGCCTCGGCGAGGACAGGAGCGGAAAAGGCGGTGGTGAGTATGGACGACCGGGTCATTCGGATGCCCTTATAAAAGTCGTTTTATGTGCTCTTTTATACACTCTTCAGGTTTATGGAGGGCCCGAGATTCAGCCCAACAAAAAGTATGGGATAAACGACAAGATCACGTGCTTGGGCTTGAAATTGGCCGTGAGGGGTTTCAAGTCAAGGCACATACTATACTCATATTTTACTTTTCACTCCTTTAATCAACAATTTAATCCAGCAGGTTCACTTTAAAATAAACACATCTACACTTTATACTTACAACTTCACGTCTATATATTATTAAACAATAAACATTGACTCACTTTGTCAACAATCCCCACCTCCGCCCTGTGTGGGAATATCAAATATTTGAAAAACATTTACTCACATTCGGCATGTTTTAGCAGATCAGAATAATAATTAATAATCTTTAATCGTGGATTTATATTTACACTTGTGCAATTTTGATGAAGACTTGATATAGCGAAAATTTAAAGACACGGAAAATTTCCTTTTCTAATTTTAAACATTTTCTTTAACTGTATGCAAATAACCCACTTCTGTGTTTTAAAAACTTTAGTGCACTAGGGTATTTACAATTCATTTAAACGGGAAATTTAAATAAATGCTCACGCGTTGAACAGAGTGTGAAATACTTTGTAACCTGTTAATATTTAAAAACTCTTTCAATTTAATTATTAACAAATTCAACATTGGTTTCACTGCTAAAATATATAATAGAATATATATATATAATTGAATAACCACGTTTCCCCTAGTTTTCGTAACGTTACCCCAATGAAAAGCTATCGACGACTGTGATTTTGTTTTATATCCAAATAAACCACTAGAACATCCACTTAAATTGAAATCTTGACTTGTACTTCCCGTTACTCTCAATGTTGTTTCAGATTCAACTTTCGAGTGTTTTGTAGCTGTTAATTAGCTACTTAAACAGGGAATTAACATTTAAACTTGACCATTTGTCCCCCCACCACCCGCTCTCTCCATATCCACAATTTGAAAAGCCAGCGAGGCGTTTAATCCAACTTTCAAGCCTCTGCCTTTAAGAGCTGCTTATAATTTAATGAGCAATATGTGTACAAATTTACTGGGTTTCTAGGGATTTAATACGCAGCTGGCCTCACCAACATGGAGACTATATGCAACACTTTACGCGCAGACCAGTGAAACCCAAAGCGGACTATAAAAACTGCGCTTGATACTGCTATGCCTCAATACTTTGGGTCTAAATGTCCTCTTTGACTTATTGGACGTTTATAAAATGACTTTTAATTCATCATATCAGTTTTTATTTACAAGGCATTGAAAGAAGAGCGACACTTGAACCATGAAACGAATTTGCGTCAAACTCTTGTCTCGGCCCTGTTTCACTAATTTACTGATATGATCTTTATTATGATGATTAGGTGGCCAGAAGACGCGCAAGAAGAGATGCCCGTATTCCAAGTATCAAATCAGGGAGCTGGAGAGAGAATTCTTCTTCAGTGTTTACATCAACAAGGAGAAGCGGCTGCAGCTTTCCCGGATGCTCAACTTGACTGACCGGCAGGTGAAAATCTGGTTTCAGAACAGGAGAATGAAGGAGAAGAAACTCAACAGGGACCGTTTACAGTACTACACCAGCAACCCCCTGCTATAAAACATGTACAATAACACGCCAAACACTTGGACTCCATCGTGAACTCTTTAAAAGTCCACTTTTTTTTTTTTTTTAATTCAACCTTCTATTCTCTATATTATAATTATTAATATTATTGTGACAAAAATGCTCTTATGTTCTACCCCAAATTTGTATGCTCACATTTACACGCACACGCAGACTGGAATTGTTTTATTCAGACTTTTATTATTTTATTGTGTAAATTATATGTTATACGTTATATATATTGTATATTGTTTGTTGGCTGAAGGTGTTCTCTTTTTTTTTTTTTTTTTTTTTTTTTGATGGGGGGTTGTGTGATTTCCGCGTGTTTCATGCTTTAACCGGGACATATTCAGTCATTTAACATCTACTTGACCGCTGCTTCCTTTGCTTGGCTTAATCTAAACTGTAAACTATGCAGTGATATAAAACAAAAATCCCTGTCATGAAAGTAAAGCCCTTATTTTTGTTTTATATTGCAGCACGTACAGTTCATATGCAAAACGCCTGCTCTCTGGAGCCTCAGTAACAGGATCTGCTGCAGCTTTTAATTTGATATCCATTACTAAGCGCTCGCCCATTTCCTGCAGGCTGATTTCTAACCTAACATGCCTGTTAGTGGATAGGAAAAAAATCCCCACGTTTTAGTGAGAAATTGAGAGTCTGAATTGTCCCATCTAAATATGTTAAATGTTTTATGAGCTTTTTTTAAATTTTATTTATTTACTAAAGCACAATGAATTGTGCAGTAAAGAATTAATTTCACTCGCAATATAAACAAAATTCGTTTTTTTGGAGTTAAACTCCACATTTAAAGGTGCAAACGTGTAGTCTTCCCCCTGCAGGATCCTAAAAAGAGCTTGAATTGGCCTGCCATAAGATAATATGGCTTCCTTATACCGTACATCCTGTGAGACTCCCAGGAATTCCGCTTTGATTGCTGCACATCCTCCCAGTTGCTCCAGTAACTTGGTCATAAAAAGGCGGACTCGTCTGGAGCATTTGGAGTGGAGTGCAATAAAGCGTCTGAGAACCAAGGTTATTAACTGCGACTTTAAGGAGGCTTGCAAAACAAGAGGTGCTGCACCATTGAAGGCTGTGGCTCGCCTTGGTGCAGCATCAGCTCGCCAGGCTTTTGCAGGAATATATTCTGGATTGTTTTTTTACTTCCTGTTGCCCATTGTGGTGCATTGCAAGGCCTTGCTGCTTTCACCCACTGGAGGGCGCTCCACCGATCAATGTCATTGCCGTTTGATTCTTTCAGATTAAAGACGCAGGCTCAGGTAAGAACATGATATGATAATGATTTGTGGTTTTCGTGTTTGCTCATTGGATTTTTTTTTAAATTCACGTTCTCAATTGCAAAATACAACGGAGGCACACATTGTTGCCAAGAATGTTATCGAGCAATAAAAGTATTGGGTTAAAGTCAAACATTGTGGTTTGAGATGGTGCAAAAGTTATTGTCTTAATAACCGCATGCAATTTTTCACTTTTAAGATCAAACACTAATGTTCTGCGATGAACATTGAATTGGGTTTGTTTTGTTAGTTCACAAGTGAATTGGAAGTGATACTATGATATTATTTGACATTTATTTGTGTGGCAACCTGCAGGCAAATTTTGTAATAGACTTGTAACGATTCAAAAGAACAAAATGGAAGTGATAAAACTCAAAAGCTAATCATCCATCACACATGACACCTTAACAGCGCCTGATAAAAATAATAATTTAGTGCAAGTGACAGAACACACATTTGCTTTGAATGCATTTGCTCATAAAGGGGCAGAATTTAAGATGTGTACTTTAAAACAAACAAACAAACAAACAACAAAAAACAGTTTATTTTTGTATCCGAATCACGACCTTTCAGAACAGCACAACAAAAATATTATATGATGTGTTTTCATCCATTTGTCGTATTTTCCGCAAATTGCCTATTCTCTAGGATGTGTAAACGTACAAGCACAATTTAACCAATTCTTACAAATGTCTCACACTTTCAATTTTAGTTTACAAAGTATTTAACGATGCAAACTACAAAGCTAAACGTATTCATTCTGCAGTTAAATTCATTTAAATTATTGTAAAACAAATTAATAATTCAACAAAATGTACTATTTAATGATCACATATTTTATACATTCATTCATTCATTTTCCGAGCCGCTTAGCCTCACGAGGTTCACGGGGGGCGCTGGAGCCTGTCCCAGCTAACTATGGGCAGTAATCGGTTTGCATATTTTGTATTTTTTTTATATTAATGTAATAATATATTTAATAATTACATTGTATAAAATTAAACCAGCTAGCTTTGGTTTGAGTGTATTTCATAAACGAAATGCACACAAGTTAGACTGAATTTAAGGAAATACGGAAATTTAACCATTTAATGCCTGCAATATGAAGCAATTGTCAGGGAATCACAAAATTTGAAAAATAAGGTCTTAACTAAACCTTTTTTTTTTCCAAATTTGTAAAAAAGAAAAAAATATTAATATGCGTAATAAGCGCTCTAATATCTATAACCCTAGCTAAATCCTGTTTTTTTCTCATGGAACCTGAAGATGCATGACTTGACTTGTATCCATTATTATTATTATTATTGTTATTATAATTATTTTATTTATTTATTTTTTTTTTTGAGGAAAGATATTTCAAAATTCTGAATTAGTCTCAAAATCATGAAATTCTAAGTGAATCAAATGTGATACATTTGGCAAGAAGGGGTTAAGTCCAAAATTTCATCAACTCTGCAAAGGTGCAGTGTCAGTTGAATAAAACAAAATAAAAAAATACGAATAAAGAATGAAATTAAAAAATAAACTAATCTAAACTAAAAAAAAAAAAAAAAAAAAAAAAACGAAACAAACGAATCTGAAATGAACTTTATTTTTTTACTTATTATTATTTTTTAAGAACCATACGTGTTCCACGGCATTAATAAAACGAAATATTTTGTATAGGCTAAAAGTACATAACATGTCTATAATGTTGACGTATATGCCTACGTTATAGTTTATATCACGTTTAACAATAATGTAAATAACACGCCATTTCCAAAGGTATAGTTAATATCCATTTAATTGGTAGTATTTATGTATTTGTTGAAATTGTCCATTTAATTGGTAGTATTTATGTACTTGTTGAAATCACTTTAAGGATTTTTGTTCTCCAATCACCAATGCTTTCATTGGCTTTTTCAGTTTTTTCCTTTTAGTAGAAATTTAAGCAGTTTTGAGTATTTACAGATGAAGTTATAGCCTCCTGCAGTGAAAGATTCATTTTCATCCATTAAAAATATAGCACACGCTTAATGCTTCGTGAGGCCAAATGTAGCAGAGCAAGCGTCAGAAATGATAAGAGCTGCACCAAGAAGGGGTCAAGAGTCCCTCTGGAAGGCATTGAGGACCTTTTGGAAGTATGATGCACCGTGATGCACCTTTACTGCTCCCTTTTTTACAATGCAGTAAAAACGGCCATAAAGCAATGCATTGTACATGACTGTTTGCAGCTTTCAGCAGCCACACATTGAACCCTATAGTTCAGCTTGCATGCACCCAGAATGTGCTCACGGTTCAAGATCCCCTCATTCAAATGATATTTTACCCACAATTCCCTGTGCATGTGTAAACCTTCTCCCCATTTTTGCACTTTTCTTGACTTAACCTAAAACAAAATATACGACACGGTGGAGCGAGGCTGGCCGGACGGGGAGGAGTCTGCAGCCGCCTGCTCTTTTAATTGGCTGCGGGCTACAGTGAGAAGCGTGAGTATCGCTAATTATTCAGCAATGTTTTGCACAAGAAATGTCGGCCAGAAAGGGCGATCTTCACCCTAGCACAGCCATGACATGCCCGAACAACCATGCTGCCAATCCCTTTTTTGTGGACTCTCTTATCAACGTGAGGGGCGATGCTGGCGCCTATTACCACAGCAACGGCGTGTATTTGCCACCGGAATACTCGTACGGACTCCCCGGTGGCTCCTCTTGCTTCCCCGGGATCGCCAAGCGCACCGAGGGAAGCGCGCCTAGTGGCATCCCGCCGTCCGCGCCCTACGCCGCGGGGATGGAGACGTGGCTGGAGGCGTC
The DNA here is from genome assembly GCF_030265065.1 of Corythoichthys intestinalis. NCBI lineage: Eukaryota > Metazoa > Chordata > Actinopteri > Syngnathiformes > Syngnathidae > Corythoichthys > Corythoichthys intestinalis. Next base: position 16,151,074 of record NC_080398.1, read on the forward strand.
TCGCTCTTGCAGAGTGGAGCAGCCCAGCGGCCAACATATGGGCCAGCAATGCTCTTTCTCCACCGCCATAAAGGAGGAGAACGCATATTGTCTTTACGAGTCAGATAAATGCCCAAAAGGAGCCACGGTGGAGGATATCTCCTTCTCCGGTGCACCGTGTCCACCCACAGGCGGCAGCACCGTGCCTGTTCCCGGTTACTTCCGCTTGTCGCAGACTTACGCCTCCCCCAGGCTTTACCACGAAGCCCAGCCGAGCGTGAATAACTTCCCACCGCAGAGACCTCCCCGCGCGCCCCTGCAGCAGGCTCATCCCGCTCGGACTGCTTCCTCTGGGCCGCGGGAGAGCCACGAGGAGGCGCCCGTGACCGATCCATGCGTCCCGGACAGGGATGAGGACAACCGGCTGTCCTCCGATGACTCCTCGTCACCAGAGCCTGCGGATGCCTGCAGTGTGGACTGTGAGGAAAAGCCCATAAAAGGTGCATATAGGGATTTACACTTACAAAACATCAGTTCATGAGGCATGCATGCATAGAAGCAATAGAACAGCTGTGGTCTTAGCATAATAAATTAAGGTATAAAATTGGAGCATTCTAATAATAACATTTAATTTGACACGTGCAATAATAGTGAGGTTCTGTATGGAACTGTTTCCGAAATATAGTCATGTTATCTTGCAAAACCACAGGAGAGATAAATAGATACAAAGTCCTATTGTATCCCATTGGTCTTGTGGCTTGCCTTGGAGTAGTTCCAGCAGAGAGGCTTTTGTGTTTTATGTATTAAACTGCTAATAATAACACGCGAGTTGGCGTGCCTGGCAGTGTTTGTAATTGATAAAGCAACGATGAATTGCATTTGTTGGGTTGATGTTGTGGTGTACGTTTCCACAAGGGTATATGTCAATGCAATGAATATACAGTACTTCGCGTTTTTCGATCAGCAATGTGTTCTAATTTTTTATTGCAAATATGTTGCATTATTGATGATTTTCGTGCACAGAATAAGATAAAATGTGTTGTAATAGCATGCATGTCATATATACTGGATGTTTTTGCATGCCCATTGTAGTCCACACCTGTTGCCTACCTTCACACTGCATTTTTTCGGCAGATGTTGGCAAAATGGAGAGTCCGGCCAACTGGCTGACCGCCAAGAGTGGAAGAAAGAAGCGATGTCCTTACACTAAGCACCAGACTCTGGAGCTGGAGAAGGAGTTCCTCTTTAACATGTACCTGACCAGGGAGCGGCGCCTGGAGATCAGCCGCAGCGTACACCTGACCGACAGGCAAGTGAAAATCTGGTTCCAGAACAGGAGGATGAAACTGAAAAAAATGAGCCGGGAGAACAGGATCCGGGAGCTGTCGGGAAACTTCACCTTTTCCTGAGACCCGGCGGATTCATTTCCCACCATCCCATTCGACTGTGAGAATAAGCAGGACCCTGTATACTTGGCTAACTTATTGAATGTTATTATTTTGGCTTTTAATCGTCGTGGGCGTGTATTTATATAAATGACATTTGTAAACGTTGTCTTTGAAATGTTCAGAATGGGGCCGCAATGTACATTGTGTATAGATAGCGAACCATATGTGCATGCAGAATTATACCCCTTTGGTGTTACAGTGAGAAATTTATGAGTATTTGCACATTTTGCTGGCCAACATAATAAAATACAATCTTCACGAATGCCAACTCCATATACTTCATTGTCGCTGTATTAATGACTCCCCTAGGAATGATTATTTTGGGGACTTTGGGGGACTGTACTACAGTTAGTTTAGTCAGAAAAATAATTTCCAACGAACGTGTCTTTTGAAGCATTTTCAAGTTACGCAAAGGTAAATTACATCTAATTCCCAATGTTGAAAACCATCTAATAGTAATTTATATGGCACAGTGTTACAATATTTTAACAACTAATGGTACAACATCATTATTATAAGAATGATTATTAATTTAATATAATATTTATTATTATTATTATTTTGATTGTTGTTATCATTATTATTCTATGATTATAACAGTCTATTCTTATTGTTAATATTAATAATCCGCCATTGTAGTTGTTAAAGGAACAATGGTCAAATTCATTTTAAATTCCAAATGGTCCGATGTTAAAATGCTTATTTTATATTAAATCCCTGATCATATTTACACACACTGGCATAAAACAACCGAAATATTGGATATTTTGAAAAGAATATGACGGATGACTGAACCCAGATAAATTTCGTTTTTTCCCCTTTAGTGCGATGATTTGTGTAACAATTGTGCTATTCTGAATTGCCTCGTATTTTACCATATATTTTTTCTTTCCTGATAACTAGTTTTCTTTAAAAATCGGGTACACGTTTTGGCAGGGTACGTGTGTGCAATTGACTAAATGTTGAAATCACTCTTTTGTGCTCGATCTTTGTGGCACAATCCAAATGAATCTGTACTTCCTGCAAGCGAAACTGTGATAAAATGCCTTCTGATTCGCTATTACTGTTTAAATGCACTTATTCTTGTTGAAACTCAATGACACGATGGTGAAATGCTTTATCCAATGGCACAATGTTAAAACGCATTTTAATCAATGATATATTAAAATGCACATTTTATGCACTCCCTAATGACACAATGTTAAAATGGATTTTGAAGCCCAATGGTTTTAAAAGGCATGTTAAGAATCAAAATTGATTGGACCTTATATCGCCTCAATGGCAGCCAATGAATTAAGAACAAAAAAAATCCAAAGAATAAATGTTTATACCAATGTTAAAATTCAACAGTAACAGGCATTGTTGAAATGCAGCGCTATTCCCAATGGAACTATAGGTAAAATGCATTCTAAATAAATAAATACATCTGTATCTATGATGGCACAAAGATAAAATGCATTTTAATACCTATGGACACCAATGTTTTGGCAACTCCCAATGGTGAAATGATGAAATCCATGTTTTATTGCACTTCCTATAACGGTATGCTAAAATGCATTTATCATATAGTATGACCCTGAATGACAGAGTTGTAAAATGCATTTTAATTCCGAATGACTTCTCGTTAAAACGCATGTTAGGGAAACTCACAATGACACAATGTTAAAGTGCATCTGTTATGGCTATTCCTAATGGCACAATGTTAAAACACATTTGAATTCGCAATGACTGTTATGTAATACCAATGACAAAATGTTCGAATGATATTCATTCCAAAAGGCACAACGAGAATTATATCTGTACTCCCAATGACACAATGTTAAAATGCATTTTAATATCCATTTATGACTCATTGTTAACATTCATGGTACCTCCTGCAGTGTTAAAATGCATCTTATTTGCAAAGATCCAGTGTTAAGTGCATCTGTTGTGATTCCCAAGGACACTATATGTTGAAATGCCTCATTTTCCGATGGTTTCCCACACCAGTGTAACAACAGAAGAGGAGAGCAGGGCTGTGCAGTGGTTTAGGTAGTCTCATGTTGTTGGGCTATATCTGACTTTCGTCCCACAACAGGAAACTGCCTTGATTACCTCAGTAAAAAGTCGTCGCATATTGTGAAAAGTGACTTTCTATTCATTAGCCATTGTACTTATCAATAATTTGGCAGCAAGCAAATAAAACCCATTCCTCCCACAAGCGCCACATTATGTTTTATTGTTGTGCGTAAAAGCACGCCTGCGTATAAGAACTAGACCTCTGTGGGTTTTGTCCCAGTGACGTAACGTCCATTTAGCCACAGTTTTATTCCACAGCTATCTTTTTTATTCACGCCTACAATTTAAGAGAAGCTTTGAATGGGCATTATTCCCAAAGAAGAAGGTTCCAGCAGGCTGGGGAAGAGAGCACAGACAAGGCCTCGGTTATGATCATTGCAGTCTGCCAGTTGCCTCGCCGTAGGAAACGCCGGATGCGTCTGCTTTGCGCCTCAGAAAGGAGACAAAGGCTCAGCTTTATTGGGGGATATTTAGCTTAGACAGCCAGGTTGTAACCTTAAGAAAAACAACCCCAATTGCCCGTGATAAAAGAGGCCGTTATGGCACCCAAAAAACCTCGCCCTACTTTCCTGCCTGTGTGCGCTCGTTTTCGATGGGCCCAAAGAGAGCAACAAGCCCCGACGTGAGCGATGGGCATCTTGGAGAGTGGCCCTGCATGGACGTGTTTTGCTATCGTAAATCCAAACGAGCCTTTTAAAAATACACAGGAGCTGGCTTTAATAGAATTAGAACATTGATTAGTTGGGGGGGTGGGGGGGGTCTCTCTTAAAAATAGCACATTTAAAACATGATCTGCACCAATAAAATTTTACTTGATTAATTGTTACCTCAGACTTTTAAATCATATTAGCCTTATTTAAAATGTTTTTTAGTGTCATAAATTATTTCATTTATTTGTAGATTTTTCCCCAATTTAAAACCCAACTATTAAAAAAATCATATTTTCAATTGGATTTCCTTCGCCCACTAACCCATCACCTTTAAATACGTTTGAGTGTTAACCGAGGCCAATTAATAACCCTATTAGATGTTAATGAACTCCTATTTATTTGCAGTGCCGTCTCGCTAGGAAGCCTCCGGTGTTACAAGCGTGTTCCATTAATAAATAAAGATCTCTTGACAAAAATCATAAGGTTTATTGCTTATAAAATCGGCTACTACTAGCACGGGCAGCCCCAATAAAGGCGAGGGAATTTGCTATTAAAATATGGTGGTGAAAAGGGTGGCTATTGAGTTGAGCAACAGCAGCAACAGCAACGGCAGCAGTAGAGCACAGCAGCAGCAGCAGGCTGATTTATTATTTATTGTTCTGTCCCACGGTCACGTGTTCGGGGCGCCCTATCCTTGCGTGGACAATGTTCACCGCGTTCAACTTGCATTGAGCGGCCGGGCTGGTGCACGACGAGGCGCAATATCACGCAATGACACGCCGTTTGCGCCACTTCGCGGGATTATAAAGCGGGATATAGTCGTGTTTCTCCTTTCGGGTTTCTTTGTCCTTTTGTCGTTGCCATGTCGACGCTGAGCTACTACGCGGACGCCGGTGTGGTCCCCGAGCTGCAAGAGGACGTGCCGGCGAGGTTCTCATCAGCTGCAGGGGTGGAGCAGGCGATGCTCGCCGAATATGGCGGACAGGAAGCTTGCCCTTTGCAGAAATCGCCCATTTTCGGCGCCTCTTGGGGTCCCATCGCGGCGCACCCACCCAACACGAGCACCCCGACTTACATCCATCACCACTACACCGGCAGTGGGGATAGCGACGGCATGTTCGCGCGCTCCTGGGCCCTGGAGCCCGTGTCGGCGCCCCTGTGCCTGACCGGACTGCCGTCGACGGCCGCCATGCATTACGAGATCAAACCGGAGCCCCTTATTGGGAGTGGCGAGTGCACAACTTTGGAGACGCACACCCCTCTTTTGTCCGACGCCGAGAGTGCCGCGGCCCTGCAGGCGGAGGTCCCCTGCGAGAGCACATCCACGTCCAAGCCGCCCGTTGAAAGCCCTTCGTCCGGCGAAAGGAGGGACATGGATGCCAGTAAGACATGCGTTTTGTCTCCTTTTTATAACTCTTCATCGGTTTTAACGGCAATTTACACCAAGATGCATTTTTTCCACTGGAGCAATGCAAAATGCCATATTTGAGGGTCTGTGCACTGCTCATAAATAACATTTTTATGCTGCTTGACTGCACATTTCCTATTTCAAAGCATTTCCTATACAAACTGCCCCCCCAAAAAATTTAAATATCAATCAACATAATAATATAATGCCATGCACCACTGTCTGACCCATGTGTTAAAATGCATTAGAATTCCCAACCCACACCACGATCCCAGACATGCAGCGTTTGCACAAATAAAACCACTTGTCTTGCAGTCCTTATCCTTATTGCACTGGGGTTCCCAAACTTGGGCAGGGGGCTTTAATGGAACCGTTTCAATTTTGTTTTGGGTCCAGTAACGGTATTTTTTCTTTCTTTCTTTCTTTCTTTCTTTCTTTCTTTCTTTCTTTCTTTCTTTCTTTCTTTCTTTCTTTCTTTCTTTCTTTCTTTCTTTCTTTCTTTCTTTCTTTCTTTCTTTCTTTCTTTCTTTCTTTCTTTCTTTCTTTCTTTCTTTCTTTCTTTCTTTCTTTCTTTCTTTCTTTCTTTCTTTCTTTCTTTCTTTCACCTCCAAATCATATTTATTTCTAAAGGGTCTATCATTGTATCAATATGCTAGTACAAGTCAGAATAGGAATTAAATGTATGATGAAGGCAAGTTTGTATTTTTTAATAGTAAGCCATTCTTAATCTTGTTCCAGAGACTCAATTAGAAACGCAACATGTCATTTTCTATTTTGTACAAGAAAAAAAAAGCTTGAATATCGACACTATGTATGTGTATGTGTGCACACAAACACACAAAATAGAAACATACATATTAAAAAACATATTTAACATACTTGCAACATAAAATATTTTCAACACAACTAATATATTAAATTATATTCAAAATTATACAACACACACACCGGTGTGTGTGTGTGTGTGCGGGTGTGTGTGCATGCATACATACACGCAGTATACATATATGCAACACACACGTATTAAGAAAGACAACATATGTCATTTACTATTCAAGAAAAAAAACAGCGACTTGAGGGAAAATATAATTTAATTTAAAAATTATAAATTATCATATATATTTATGTACAGTGCTTATTCAGGCTATTTTTTTTTTTTACAAAACAGAAAATGACATCATGCGTTTCTTATTGAGTACACACACACACACACACTCCGCCCACAGGCCCCCCCCCCCACACACACACCTACTCGCTGTATACATATAACAGTGTATATCCGTATACATGTACAACAACACCATGCAATTTCTATACGAATGTTATTTTAAGTGGTTTCTATTATTATTATTTTTATTTCATCAACGTATTTATTTATAACATAATTCCCATGGACAAGGTAGGTCCTTAGGCCTATGTCATGGTTACTTTTTCAAATGCAAAGAATATTGAATATGATGACAAGTCAAATTATTTGTCGTCCTAACGAGCCTGTATCTGCCCAGGCAACCCGTCGTCCAACTGGCTCCACGCGAAGCCTACTAGAAAGAAGCGCTGCCCCTACACAAAGCACCAAATCCTGGAACTGGAGAAGGAGTTTCTGTACAACATGTACCTTCCGCGGGACCGCAGATACGAGGTGGCTAGATTGCTCAATCTGACTGAGAGACAAGTGAAAATCTGGTTCCAGAACCGCAGGATGAAAATGAAGAAAGACAACAAAGACCGACGGAGAGACAGTTAAGTGCCAGAATAATACTGATTCGAGCTGTGAGAGGGTTGGGTGGGGGTTCTGGGGAGGGGGGGGGTCTGTCCTCAATATTCTCAACTGTTACACATGTTGTTGTCTAGAATTTGTGTTGGTAAATAATGTTGAATGTTTATTTCGTCTATCTCACGTGTGTTCGTTAAAGTTAGACAATATGTTGTTGTTCTTTTTTAAATGCATGAAATAATCCTCGACTACCTGAATGTCTTTCAGCTACCTATTTGCAATGTTTACATTAATTATTATTTTTTAGAAGTTCTTTAGGTGTCCTCTTATTGTAAAAGCAAAATGCACATTCAAAATAAATCGTCGTAGGTGTTTTTTTAACAGTAGAGAAATGTAATGATTTTGTATGATTTTTTTTTATTATGCTTAATGTAATGCATTTTTAGAAAATGTACAATAGTCAACCAAAATTGACCGCTCTTATAATGTATTGTTCTGTTCGCCCAAAGACGTATTTTAATTATTTCTACAAATTACGTGACTGAACTGAGAAAACTAATGTATTAAAAAGAATCAAAAAGGAAATACGTTCACTCTGGGTTTTATTGCACAATTGTATTTATTTTAAATTAAGAAAAAGATTTATTTTATTATTATAAATTTTCAACAAATTAAAATGTTTCCCAGAATTAAGAACGATGCAAAAGGGCGGCAAAATTTGGAGTATGTGAAAATAATTTACTACATTTAGCATCATGTGTTAAATTTTATTTGGGACGATCCCAGCGTGTTATTTGTTGTCTGGGCCTTTAAACATCCCGCGGCGGTGATGTTCCCAATGCCATAAAGCGCAATGGTGGCAATCGCATTGTGGACTGTTTATAAGGTGTGAAAAAAGCAAAGCATGTCGTGACGTCGTGACAGCACTAAAGCAGACATTTGTAACGAGCCTGTATCTGCCCAGTATGGAAGATTATTGCAAGTTAGGCCCAAACCCAAACCCACGCAGACGCACGCACACACACATATCCATACAATCGCAAGCACACACCCATATACATCAGCTTAATGACTTTACAACCGTCTTCTAACAATTAGACAGTCGCGATGGAAAATCCTTTCGTTCGTTTACGTTTACCCTTATGTTTTGTTTTGTTGCTGCAGAGATAGAAAACAACATCAATACCCCACACATACACCCACACCAAATAAATGACATGTGCGACCAAAACATATGCATACAATGCATTGTTAAAGTGTATCAGTTTGAGTATCGTGTAAAAGATTTGCGACACATTTCAGCTTTTTTAAAAAGTATGATGCAAATTTATCATCTTTTTGGGTCGCTCGAGGTGACGCTGTGTTCATGAGATCAGCAGGTGGCAGCACCGGCTTACTTGGAGCAAAGAAAATATTTCCATCTGGTTTTGTATTGAGACGTTTGTTGACGTCAGTGAATTTACAAACATAAAGGGTTAAAATGTTGAAAGCCGATATCTTCTTTTTTTCCTTTGACCGGTGCATACATAAATTATCAAATAATTCACTTACAATTTATATCTCCACAGTGGATGGATATTAAAAAAAATCTGCCAACCCTTGTTTAATGTCAGGTTTGAAAGCATTATAAATCATTTCAAACTTTCCCTACCATTAAAATAACTTATTGACTGTACAAATTGATTGAATTTCTTTTTTAAAAAAAATGGGTGTGTAAATATACCAGTGAGAGACTGTCGTTGCACAAGTGTGCACACCCTCTGTTTTATTGAGATTTACTCCTGTTCAGACTGAATTTATCACTGCATTTGATGGACCCAAATAAATTTCAGATGTACAGGTTGGATTTTTGGTTGAATTGAGTTGTCTTATACCCAATTTCCAACTGAACATGATGCTTCCGCCACCATGCTTCACTGTTTGTATGTTCTTGAACTTTTGGTGAGCAATGTTGTGATTTTGCTAAACATACATTTTGAAATTATGACCAAATGCTATGACCAAGTCAAAAGAGGTTTCAATAGTTATGTCCCAATTTGGGGTCTACAAACTCTAAGTTTGCATTTGAAGGTCTGTTATGTTGCAAGATTGCGCGAAAACCTGTCCCAGTCCATTAAAACTCTGGTCTGAATGCGCCTCACCTGCACTCATTATGATTTTGGTGGACTGCTAATATCCGTATCGCAGATCCAGAATGCTTTTGAAACTGTAAGTGCTTGGCAAGGGTTATAGCTTGATAGTACACTGTATAAAAATGTTTGAAATTCAGCTGGTGCTTCCTAAGTTTATATTATTTTATTATATTTTATTTTATTTGATGTAAAAGAAAATTCATTTCATTTTTTTCATGATTGAACTAAAATATACTAGTACTCCAATGGTTAGACCATCCAATTTGGTTTCCGCGTTTAGCAGGGCCTTCCTCCAATGGAGGAGGACACGGCCTTGAAGGGTCACAACTAAGTTAGCGTACATTACAACCTTTAGGCTTCTGCTGAAAATCAACACATTTGTGGTGAACTCATCTGCTGCCATTGACAGTGATAGACGTCCAATCCATTTGGGGCTGGCAGTGAAGGACCGCTACAACTCTACAGCTCTATAACTTTTATCCATTTATTACTTCATGCATCATATGTGTGATCATTTATGCAGTAAATTTGCACATTAAGGAAGTGGAGCAATTTGTAATGGCGGGCTTTCAATGGTCCCCGACTAGGAGGTAGTTTGGATTTAAAGGCTCTTTAGCAGTTTTCAGAATCATGCACTGCCCATTGTCTGGAGATATTTGCCATTTTGTGGTGCTGTTCAAATATGTAATGAGTATCCCTTACTTTTATACGGAGCTCCCTTAGTATGTCCCACAATGTATCTTGAAAAGTATAGACAAGTTTCCTGAGTGAAACATGGGCGGCGCCATCTTGGAAAATTTCTGCTCCGAACTTCCGGTTTAGACAAAACGTCAGGAGTTGCGGTTGAAGTTAGCAGTGTGTTGATGAGGTCAAAATCAAATCAAACGAACCCACTGATTCTCCAAAAATGGATTTAGCACAACGTAAACGAGGGTCCAGGACTTTCTGTGATGTGCGTGGCTGTGCGAACTCCTGGAAGCGCCTAAATATATGGTTTGAAGGGGAATATTTTTATCACCGACCAGCTACAAAGCGCCACTGTGGATGTACCCCATCATATGTCTTACATGCGAAACCAGCAGACAATATTTCAAGAATGTGGATCACTTCTCTAAACATAAAGGGTCCACCTAAAAGATTATACATTTATTCTTATGAACTCCACTTGTTGAAAAAAATTATTAAACTTCATAATTCAAATCATCTTTGTAATATCAATAGCAAAGGCAACAATTCCTTTCATACGCCAGATTTTAGGTTTCGAATAATTGGAGAACATACCTTCCATAACACAGCAGCAGCATGACTACACGAACAACCGGAACCCGCGATACAAGTACAGCCTGTAGTTTCGACCTCTCCCTCCTTTGTTACCAGCACCCATGCTTTGTGGTACAGAGCATTGAGCACTGGCTTGGTTCCACATCCGCCTTCATGATGACTAAAATTCCGTGTTCTTGTATGAGGATACATTCAACTTTGTGGCTGTGCAGGTACTGGAATGTCTCGGAGCTTTTCAGGTTCCTGATGGCGTTTCCATCCAATGCCGTAGAGTCAATAAGATATATATGATATTATTTTACTTGTGGTCACCCTTCTGCCATTTCTTTATGTTGTCTTCCCACGTCAAGATGGCAGAAGGATGTGGTATTTCCAAATAGTGTTTTTTTTTCAGGGTTTTTAGTGAGTGTTGCCACTCCAGCGCCATTGCTGTCAATGTAAACTAACGTGTCAATGTAAACTAACGTGAAAACGGAAGTCGCTAGCAGAAAGCTGGAAGTGAAGGGGAAGTACCTGGGAGACTTGGAAATAGGGAATGGTTACAAGAAAAACAAAATATTTCATTATGTGTTGCTCTGTAATACTGAAATTAAAATGGTTTTGTCTCAATACCCACAAACTGACTGATGCGGTGTGAATACTTGGCCAAAATATAACACCCTCACATGACCCCCTCTCATTACACCCAATCTCCACCCTCACACACACATTCTGTATATACAGTCTCTTATGAGGGCAGTTAACATTAGATCATTATTTCGACATTTGTTAACTATGGCCCCGCTTCTTGTAAGGAGCTATATGACAATGAATAACAGCAGAGAACTTAGCAGGATGTTGTTTGCGATCACCTTATCAGCCTGCGGCCAATTCATCAGAGATCTTTGACAACATAGCTGAGACATCCTCCAAGTGAACTATAAATGGGAGTAAAGTCTAAAATACGTGGGTGTTCATTCATCGACTGTACAGTCCTCTTCACCTGCTTTGATCAAAGCCAAATGTGGACGTATCACATATTGGCAGTACTTATATGGCATTTTCATATCTGAGGTGTATATAATTTTTCTTTGAAATAACATTTACAAAATGTTTATTTAAATCTACAGAGATAAGATTTGTATGACAAGACGTTACATTGTTACATGCCAACAAGTCCTGCAAGACCACCTGGCTGTACAACACGTGGTTTGAACATGCAATGTGTGGGCCATCACATTTTAGTACCTCCACTGCAGTTGTGTCATTAAACTTGCTACATGAGCCAATGAGGAACCCATTACTGGGAGGGATCCAATCTTCTGCACAAACTAGCTTATTTTAAAAGTTTGATGTGTAGTACACAATTCTTACTAGTGGTATGAAAATAAGTATCGTATTTTTTGGACTATAAGTCAGTTTTTTTCATAGTTTGGCTGGGAGTGCGACTTATACTCAGGAGCGACTCATGCGTGAAATTATAAACACATTATTATATCATTCCACATGTTATTTTGGTGTTTTGGAGTGACCCTGACGATTTGGTAAACTTGTTAGCATGTTCTTTATGCTATCGTTATCTGAATAACTCTTAATAGCTATGTTACATTAACATCCTGGCCACGTTCGCATTTGGTTGTTCATGCACCATGTAACATTATCATACTGTACACTTATTCAGCATGTTGTTCTCTATTGTATTTTTATTTTAAATTGCCTTTCAAAATGACATATCTGTACTATGTATTGGATTTTATCAGGTAAATTTCCCCCAAAAATGCGACATATACACCGGAGCGACTTATAGTCCGAAAAATATGGTATATCACCTACGTATATACATAAAATGAAGAACACTTGAAACATGCATTTTATTCAAACAAGAATAAGCTAATAAATAACAATGCAGTCTGCTTTATCATTATCATCATTATCATTCATCATTTATCATTAATATATTATTACTATTATTGTTATTATTATTATTATTATTATTAATTCAGTACAGTGTACTTTATGTGTATAAATTTCGGTTATATTTAACTTTTAAGCACACGATATATTTGCATTTAATCTTTGATGGCTGATTATTTTGCTGCATTTAAGTTCATTTTGGAATCTGCTTTCGTGCAGTACACTTTAATGTAAACATTATTTAGGAAAAGTAATTAAAAACTTTTTAAAACTTTATTTAAGTAAGGTGACCAACCATGCATAGTGTTGCAGTATGGTTTAAATATTACGTACAATATTAATACAGTCGTAAAGAAATTTAGGGAGGAACCTTTGCATGTTTTTTGGACAAAAAATTAGGCATTTTAGAACTGAAGTCTTGTTATCGCTTATCACTAATATAAGCTTGAATTTATGAACAAACAAATAAATAAAAAAATAAAATCAAGTTTTATTGTATTTATTTATTTATTTATTTATTTATTTATTTATTTATTTATTTATTTATTTATTTATTTTAAATCTGAACCTGTTGGAAACCATGCACACACGCACGTATACGCACACACACAAAAAAATCTGTTTTCCATGTCTAGGCAGCTTGAATGGTCTTCTTTCACTTTGCCTCTCAGGTACAATATGCTGTGAAATATGATCTTGGGCTGCAAAAACACATTCACCCATTTTAACTAACAGCCTCAATAACGCTTCACAATGTCACACTTTGTAAACATCCAGTATATAATCAAGTAAAAGCTCCAAAGGACGAATGAGACACCCTCGTGCCATTTTTGCAAGTGTTTATTTTTCGCTGAAATATATCACACTTAATATATGCAGATTGTACATTTTCTAAAATATTTCCAAAACGACATGTCGGTCATGTTGCTTTCCAGATGTCTCGTGTTGTTGAAACAGACGGGAAACATATCAGCACACACCTCCCAACCCCCTATCTTCAGTTACCCGAACATATACTGTATATTCACAAATAAATCAGTCCATTTTCCAAACTGCTTATTTAGCTGATTTTAAGTGCAACTTGCAAGTATATATATATTCACAAATAAAAATCAGTCCATTTTCCAAACTGCTTATACAGGCATAGCTGATTTTAAGTGCAACTTGCAAGTTGTGACACAGCATGTGTCAAATTGAAACATTTCGTACTTCTTTGAACGCATGCATGGGAAATACGGAAGCCATTATTGAATTGAATTCATATTACTCAGTCGATTGTCCGGAATATTGCAATTTGATTCATGTATATATTTATAAAAAGAGTCCATAAGCGTAATTACACAAATTTATGGCATCGCATAGCCTGTTGTTATTTTCATCCACTAGGTGCATGATTTCATGGATATATAATTCATAACTTCAGATACATGCACTAATAGGAGCACTTTAGTATGGGTATTATAGATTTTTTGGGGTTATGCGTGCATATGGTTGCTTGGAATATTTTGTTTTTAAAGGAGTGAATGGGAATGCCAACACCCACTCACCTCCAAAAACAATACTAAAGCTGCTCCATTCGTTCAAAAAATACATTCCGTATCCACTGTAGTCCTTTTTAAAAAACGGAAAAAAAAAAAACCTTCATTTTTTTTCTTTAGATGGACTTTCGCTTGTATATAAATAAATACTTTTTTTTTTTGGATCGCTTCATGCAGCTCGAGTGTCCTCTCGCTATTTCTGCTAGTCCTAATCTGATGTAAGGAAGTGTTAGATGCTTTAAATGTGTTCCTGGGGCAGGGAACTGTCACGGCTCAGAGCGAGAAAGATTGATTACATGCAGGCTTCTTTGTTTAGAGCCGTGCAATAAACAGCCCTCACATCCTTCCTGCACCTTTTCCCTTCCTTTGCCTCATACTTAGTAGGCTGCACATCACTTCTACTCTCCACTGCAGCCAACCATGTTTTATGCACGTATTATGGCATTCACGAAAAGGTGGAATAGGATAGGACGCAAACTCCATAATGCTTAAAGACACGTAAATGGACGGCCTCTATACAGAAAAGTATTCGAATTGTGAACGAATGTGCACAAAATCCATATTATTTCAAATCCCTGTGTGTCTGGTTGTGTGGGGGTAGGGGTTGTCACGTGATTGGCGAATCCCTGTAAGACGGTCTCCAATGCATGAGTGTGCAGACCAAGGGGGAGTACGACAGGGGGCATGAGGTCTGGTGCAGGAAAAGGCTAATATGGAATTACAAGAGTGAAGTCATAATTTTCCAAGAGGAAAGTCGTAATTTCAACAGCATAAATGTATACCACGTTGAACAGATTGTCTTTTTCTTTGTAAAATTTCTACTTGTTTATTTTTCCCCCCCTCATCGAAATTCTTATGGAATTTAACGTTGCAAAATTGTAACCTTTTTTGTTTAACAGTCATGACTTTAAAACCATTAAAACAAAACTTTCTTATTTGACTTCTTGTAAAATGCTGACTTGTTTCGCTTGGACTTTGTAAAATTGTGACATTGTGACCTTTTTCTTGTAAAACGTTGACTTTTGCTTGTAACATTCCAGATTCGTTCTTGTAAACACAACTTTCGCTTGTAAAATTGTGACTTCTTTCTAGTATCACAGTACTTTCATCTAATTTGTTATTATTTAATGATTTATTTGTTTGTTTATTATTAAATTCATTTATTCTACAATACCGTTAAAATGTAGTTAAAAAAAAAAAAAAAGATATATTATATCGCCTTATCTTTGAGTTCTATTTCACTCAAAAAAATGAAACATGGTATTGATGCAAGAACCTTATTTAAAGTGGTTTCACACAACTGCTTTAAGTAACTATTACCATAAGTTATGTAGTTCGATCAAAAATGCCGGAATGATTTAAGTTAGACTTAAAAACTACTTGAACAAGTTAAGCAATTCCTATTCAAATATTTTACATGCAAAATGTGTAACCACTATTTGTTTTCTTAAAATAGGAGTGTTAATTTTAAATATTCATTCTGATGTTATTAATATTCTGGATGAGAGGGAGACCCTAGAGCAAAACATGGGCCTAAACTGGCAATTGTACCCTACTGTTGCACTCACGAGCGGCAACAGAGGGACTTTGCATCCCTTAAGTTAGCACAGAAGTCAGGCTAACTACTAGGTTTTCTTTCAACCGGACACACTCCAGCTATTTACAGACAGCACTACTTACAGTTGTGGTGTCACTTCAACCACAAGTTTTTGCGCCTGCTTTGTTTTCTAACACGTGCACTTAAATTGGGTGTGGTTGATTAAATCTACTCGTACATTTAACTCTGCCAGGGGTGTCTGTGTTCTACTCACTTAATTGACACCGCGCCAAGACTGATCTTAACACTACTAAATCAACTCCACAGATTTTGCTTTGTACGGCAACCTCAGAGGGACAAGAGTCATATAATTTGTGCAATCACGTAACATACATATACCAAGCGATGCTTTTTCTTAAGTGTTTTAATTGATTCTTTTCATGATAAATACAACAATGGGTTCAGTAATTTGTAAAACCACAAAGCTAATATGTATATACAATGAAAAAACCTATTTAAAATTTAATTTTATTTATTTAATCACATTACATACAGAGTATTAAGCAATGCTTTTTCATGGGTGTTATCTCTGACTCTCTTACATAATTAATATAACAATGGATTCAGTAATGTGTAAAAACACAAAGCTAATGTGTATATACAATGAAAAACACCTATTTAAAAGTTATAATCATGTTTGGTAACCATTAAGCAATGCTTATTCATTAATGTTTTAATTGACTCTCTTACATATTAAATACAACAATTGATTCAGTAATGTGTAAAAACACAATACTAATATGTATATACAATGAAAACATCTAATTAAAAGTTAAAATAGTGTATGTGCATTTTTTTGAGTGTACTTTGTTCCAGTGTTGTTTCAAAGTGCTAATAACATAGAGTTGAATTTATATTTCTCTACTATAATTTGATGCAGCCCTAAATCATCTAACGTATTTCTAAATACTGCAACATATTTAGCGGGGGGGGGGGGGGTCTCATATAATTACACATGTATGGTGCAGGTTTTACGTCATATTCCAGTTTCTTATTCAAGATGTCACCGCATTTTTGTTTAAAAATCCTATTTATTTATTTATTTATTTGTTTATTTTTTTATTCACTTATTTATTTATATTTATTTGAGATATATTTTCCACCTGTTATACTGTATGTCTGTCTATGGGACTGTTTTACACAAGAACCTTCCAATAGCACAGCATAGCTGCAACAAGATGTTATACCAAGGGCGTAGGTTTGGTCTCAAGATTGGTAGGAACGATATAAAGGCATAACTTGCATGTACACTTTTTGCTGAGGACTGAACATTAGTAAGACCAAACAGATTATTGAACGGGGGTCAAAGCTACATTTCTCACGAATATGAACCCAATTAATTGATAGGCTAAATGATAATTCCAAAATAAATCTGTATTGGCTTATTCTAACTTTCATGTGTATTGGCTCAGGTGATACAACGTTTGATTCAAACCTTTATTTTCAAAAACTACGAAAACATTTTGAAGTGCAAGTCCCTTTATTTAAAAAATGGATGGAGAGCCATCCAGAATGGGTCCACTTCTGGGTGACATTGGAGCACCCCTTCACCCTACCTAAATTACTGTAAAATAAAAGTGATATGGGAAAAAAAATAATGAAAAAGAATTTGAGATATCCAAGGACCGATCTACATCTGAGGCATACTAGACTACCCCAAGACTCGAACCAAAGTATTCTATATCAAATTCTGATGTGTGATTTCATTTCACAGATTTTTTTTTCATGTCAGTTCCTGTTCATGCCAGTGTACCCTGAAGTCCCCCGTTTTTTTTTTTTTTTTAATCAAGGAACTTGCACTCTAAATCCAATGCATTGCATTACCGTTATACAAACAATGCAAACAATGACCCAAATGCTTGACTTCGTTCTTCCTTGTGGAGAAGCCTGACCGCAGTAGTTTTGCAGGTTAGCAAGTTCACACAGTTTAATAATATGCCAACTTTTGATGCAGGCTGGACACTCAATAGCAAAATTAGTGGTGTTTCCCCCACCTCCACAACATTGACATCTTTTTACATTATTTACTTACTCCTGTTGGCCAAAAAAAAAAAAAAAAAAAAAAAACCCTTCTAATATCCCTCCTCTTCGAAGGGGGCGGAGGAGGCGGCATGTTGTCGACATGAATCTGTCGGGTGGGTGGCTGGGGGGCAAATTATTAGCCAATCAAACGTGCGTTTGACGGGGGGGAAAATGGACCGACACATTCACCACGTCAAAACGGATAAATGTAAGTCTGAACATAATGGGGGAAAAAAATCACTTAATAATGATTCTATCCTTACAACATATGGGAAGACATACATTTCTTATACTATATAAATGAACTAATTATATAATGCAAATAACGTTGCTTAAAAGTTGGTGGGGACAATTTGAGCATCCTGAAAAGTTGTTAGTGTTATGTCCCTACTTTCCCTATATGCAAACCTACGCCCTTGCGTTATACCGTTCTCTCTCTCTCTCTCTCTCTCTCTCTCTCTCTCTCTCTCTCTCTCTCTCTCTCTCTCTCTCTCTCTCTTCTCTCTCTCTCTCTCTCTCTCTCTCTCTCTCTCTCTCTCTCTCTCTCTCTCTCTCTCTCTTTCTCTCTCTCTCTCTCTCTCTCTCTCTCTCCTCTCTCTCTCTCTCTCTCTCTCTCTCTCTCTCTCTCCCCCTCCCTCCCCTTCCCTCACCCTATCAATCACGAGGAGGGACAGTGCATGGCCTCTTTTGATAAAAACGCCAAATTGTCATTGGGCAGATGCAACCATGTGACAAAGCTCACGCTCTGATTCCGAGCCATGTCCTCCGGAAAGCAACAGTTCACCGATTATAGAGGTCCCCTAACGACTCTGGTATAGCAGTCTCCTTCATCTCACTTTCTTCCTCCCAAATGACTAATCTCCCCAAAGAAACATGAGAAACAAATGAGGGAGAGAAGAAGATGAATTCCACATTCGGCCTTGAAAGTGGTTTCATCAACAGCCAGCCGTCGCTCGCCGAGTGCCTGACATCCCTTGAGCAGCGCGATGCCTGTTTCCAGAGTGCCTCAATCACCACCTCGACGCCGATTCCTCCTCCCCCACCTCCGGGCCGGCCGGCGAGGGTCTCCGGAAGCCCACAGCCATCGGCTATGGCGCAGTACCCGTGGATGAAGGAGAAAAGCAGCAAGAGGCACCGAGAGACTCCTGCAGGCTTCTCTCCGCCGCAAGGCAAGACAACATGATTCATAATTCCCATGTTAATAACTTCCATGTTATCTGCACGCATGCTTGACAGGCCCTACGTGGGCGTCTCTTGCAGGATTTGGATTTTAAATCATGTCTTTAAATCGTGATGGATTATACATCTGGCATTAATCTCATGGTGTCATATTCAACATGGAGCGCATAAATCTTTTTTTTTTTTTTTTTTTTTTTTTTTTGCGAAACCACATTTACCTTGTGCACATTTTTCGTCCACAATTATATTTCTCATTTAATTTCAGCTCCAACGGAATCGATCACCGAGGGCGATTGTCCCGCGGTGTCCTGCAGGAGGCTGAGGACGGCGTATAACAACACGCAACTTCTGGAGCTGGAGAAGGAATTCCACTTCAACAAGTACCTCTGCAGACCCAGGCGGCAGGAGATAGCCTCCTCGTTGGATTTAAGCGATAAGCAGGTCAAAGTGTGGTTCCAGAACCGCAGGATGAAGCACAAAAGGCAGACTCACTGCAAGGAAAACCGGAAGAGAGAAAGCATACACGCCGAGGACTTTTTGGAAGATGAAGAGGAGGCGCTCCTCGTTAAAGGGGAGAGGTATTTCCAACCAAATATTTTCAATTCGCAATACTGTCCCAGCAGCCACAATAGAGACCATTATTCGACTTTGTGCACAAGTGAGACAAATTTTAAACATCCTGCATGTGCTTCCACAATAGGCCCGGACAATGATGCTTCTACCGTAATGCACACTGAGCACTCCTTGTGCATGGACGCCTCTTTGCGGGAACTTTCTTCCATTTTGCCACACTGGACCAATTCGGTCCATTGTCCATTTATTACCTGAAACGATGGACTAGCACAATTTGAGTTATTGAAACGGGTTTAGTATTAATTTACAAGATATTAAAATATGTTTGTAAAGAAAATAATCCAAATTTAACCTGGAAATAAATGATCATATTTATTGTAACGAAATGTATTTTTCCAACAACGTTTGTAAAATTGATTTTTCTTAAATAATTATTTCCAGCGGCTTTTGTTTTTATTATTATCATTTTAAAAAAATGTATAAATCTGAATGTTCAAACAAAGAAACAAGTTGGACAAAACAAGCTTGTAGTCAAGGAGAGCAAAAGCCACGGCTTTTTGGCCTCTCTAATTACATTTTATTGCCTATAAAACTCAAAGCAGTGAGGGTGCTTGTTTATTGGCTTTTTCGCCATGTAATGCCTTCTTTGAATTAAGTATGCTTGCACAATTGTGGTTCACTTAAACTTTTTTTTTTTTTTATGAGCAACAGAACACTTGGGAATTAAATAAGAGCTGCTGCTTCTTGTGAAAGAAAAAAACAACAACTGTTGTACATTGAGTACAATATTTAAATGCATTAATTGTTATTTCATATTGTAATAATTGCCGAAATAATTTTTGAAATACAGAACAATGAGACAATCTGAAGCAATGTCGTATTCATTTTATCCCTATGGCTCTCTGTTTACAGATTTAAAATGATGAAGATATTGATGTGACATTCATAGTTGTAATCACATACAGCCATCTTGCTTTGCCCCTGCTGTCATATTAAACTCAAACTATGGCAAATCATTTTGATAACCACATTGTCCATGGAAAAGCTTTAAATCAACTCCCATAAACATTTTCAGGGCAAACATTCACGGTTTCATTTGAATAGAAGCAGTTAAAGTTAGCACTTCAATTTCTCTCTCTCTCTCTCTCTCTCTCTCTCTCTCTCTCTCTCTCTCTCTCTCTCTCTTTCTCTGCACCCCCCCCCCCCCCCCCCCCTTTTTTTACGAGTGATCCATTACACGCGTATTTTCAGGTACGAGCCATTGCCGGCAGATTATTTTTTGTCCTGAGTGGAAAGCCCAATTTTTAGTACAAGCATGAGCTATGGTTCACATCACTTCACATCATGCTTAATGCTAAGACATAACGGGTTATCTGAAACTTTTCAAGATCTATGATTTGAACACAAGAAGCTGCACATGCAGACTCAGCATAGGCATATATTCTTTATCCTCAGCAAATAGCACGACTTTTTATTGCAGTTTAATTGTGTCTGAAAAATAAACAGCACAGGAGGCAGTAAATTTTAACAATACACAAACTCTTTAACAATTCGGTTTGTTTATGTCTAAGTGCAAGATCATAAAGGTATATTTTTCTAATTAAAAAAAACTTTTGTTTTTTGGTGCTTGGAGCTTTTATTTCAGTGGTGAAAGATGATTTGATATATGAGTGTTTTGAGTATTGACCGGAAAATAAATTCAACTTATTAAAGTACCACTATATACACACCTAAATGTAAATTACAATATATCATTATGATGATGTATGTACAGTGTTTGACTATTTGTTGGTACCCAATTTAAAAGGAGGGTAAATCTTCAAACACAACAAAAAGTATGCCAATGGATTCCTGAGCAGTACATAGGTTAAAGGTCAAGCTGTCTCTCCTTTCCTCTTGAAGCTGGGAAGAACAACTGCCGGGTCAGGAGGGGGTCATGTTTTGAAAGGACACAGAGAATTTGCAGATAAAGCTAGATGTTAAAAAATTATTTTAGTAAGGCAAAATATAAATAATTACAATTGCATTTAATTATTATCAGGCTCACTAACAAAGTCAAAGGGCAGGAAAATAAGGAGGTTGACTGCACGCCTGTGGTTCCTCCCATCTCCTCAGATGTACAATGACAATGAGGTCACATTGAGGTTAGTTCAAAGGCTTGGTCTCTTCACCTGGACTGTATGATGAAACCTGCCTGTCACAAGATGATTATTGAATGATTGACATTTGACACGCCTATACAAGCAATAAAACAGGGAGGCGCATTCCTTGATTGCAGCAGGACAAACATGTCAGTTTTTTAAAGTTAATGTAGCTAAACACGTTTTTTTTGTTATTGTCAACTACATTTTGCTCCATGTAAACAAACTGAGAACTGACAGTATATAAAGATTCCTGAAAAAATATGGATCAACATATTACACAAACAAACAACAAATTAGACACAGGTTTCTACCCAACACCAATAATTTGACATTTTGTGGCAAATAAATGGATGTATTTACACTGTGACACTTGTTCAAATCAACTTGAATTTCAAAATATAAACTGTATATTGAACAATAGTTTCTTTGACGTAACCAAATGTTAACTACAACCACAAAAATAAACCTATCTTCCATTTTTTACTTGCCTCAATAGGGTAGGGTTGTGCAGGGTGAGTTTAAACATATTTTAACTGACTTTGGTTTGTAGGCGGGGTACTCCTTTGACTGGTTGCGATCTAATTGCAGGGAACATATAGACAAGTAAGCATTATACAGATAATTTAGTGTCTTTGATGACCCGAACATGTTTTTGTATGTTGTTGGAGGAAGCCAGGGCGCCCCAGGAAAACCATAAAGCAAACAAATTTAGACAACGGCGTGTCAACATCATCTGACACCTTGAGATTTTATGCGATGAAACATTATTGCTTGATCGTTATTGCACAACAGGCACTGATGTTGCCCGTGAAAAGGAGGAAATTGAAAATTCAATTTCAATTGTTTGAAAAATTCCATGAAATTGTAGTTTGCAAATGTATCATATTTAAAAACTTTAAATTTTTCCCATTTTCTTTCTTGCAGTTAGAGGGCGTAACCAAAACAGAGCAAACTTTGCCTTGCAGATTTACAATGTTGTAAACTACACATAGCATTTATTGATGCTGTGGGAGATGTTACTGCTATCTAAGGAGGAAACACCTTTCTGCCTATCAATAATCCCAGTTTGGATTTACAATGTTGACATAAACACCATAAAGCAAACATTCCCTTTCACCTCCATTCGTGACATGTGCCAAGAACCCAGTGTGATATTATCAAGAATCAATGTAAAATATGACAATGCTATTGTGCTGTGACTTTAATAGTGCGTCAAGCCCCATTAAAGCATCAAGTAGGCAGTAGCTGTCTCGTATATCGTCTGCATACACAGAAAGGCCGCTGCGCCCATAAACGTCAGTGCGCGTGCGTGCGCGTGTCCGCTAATAAATAACGCGCGGTTTACTTCCGCGTTGGTTCTGTTCGTCATTACTTCCGCATCACGTGACCTCTACTTTCAACGGTACTCGTGCTGCTGAAAACAACAACAACAATGCAAGCCGTCCCAGAGGAGATCACCGCGCTCATTTCAGGTAAAATACTCGCTTAAGACCACTTGCTAGACTTATTTTTTTTGGTCGTTTTGCGACTTGTGAATTGAGAATAAACCCACTTCTCCATCTGCCACTTCTAAAAAGAGGAAGCAAAGATGATTTACCTTCTGTGACTTTCCCGTCCCATCGAACATGCACTAGTGTTCATTTGAGGGAGAAATATATCTATTTTTCCTTCTTGTTTAGACTTTGAGATTTTTCTCTGCGACTGCCTAAAAGGAGAAAATCTGAGCAAGAAGGCCAAAGATAAGAGGGAAACCTTCATTAAACGGATTAAAGAGGTCAAATTGGGGTATGAATCCAGTCTCTATATATGTTTCTGTCTACATATCTGTGACACTAATAAAACTTTCTTCACAACAGTTTCCCATATGATTTCAAGGAAAAATGTAAGTTGCCTTTATCATTTCCATTCTTACAAGTATGAGTGATTTGAATGCCATCCCACATTCAATGGAGTCACACTTCTGTCTAAAGATATGTATTTCTTCTCCTAAAATAATTTTGATCTGCGAATGACAACTATTTTATTTCTGGTGTCAAACTCAAACTTTCCAAGTCTTTTAATATGGCTTTTGACAGCTCATTGCAATTTTCCTTGACTTGATTTCAAACTAGCTTGAGACATTAATACCATGGTTTCGTTAGAATTGCTAAACTGTATGCATGTGCTGGTATGATATTCTGACTGTATGATAAATATCACGGTTTCACGGAATCACGGTATTGCAATAGCGTACCACACGAACGTGACGTCGCCATCGTAAGGCGAAGGTGGGACATTATCGACACGCCCTCACATACAAACCATGTTATTTCTGCTTGTTTTCTCCGGTAAGCTTTCAAAAAAGAACATGCCGATCAAACTTTGCTGCTATGGAACTTGTAGAAACGACTCTAGACATTACGATATATGAAGGATGTTTTCTTCATACGTTTCCCGAAACCAAAAATTCGGAGGAAAAAATGTGAAGAATAAATCAACCCGCACGGATGTCTAAAAGACCGGTTTAACGCCAACAAGGTGAAGCCATTCACATGTCGTATGCAGTAAACATTTTGTTGGGGGCCATGGTCTTCAGAGGACGAAGGGGTAAGCCATTTTGATATTTTTACTTAATTTTTAGCGTAGCGTTTTGCCGTGCTGCTTCTGTCTGACAATGAATGACCTGAAAAAAAATAAAATGGTATCTGACTGCCAGTGTTACCTTTTGTTTTGTAAAAAAAAAAAAAAGTTTAGAAAGGGGACGTGTAAATAAATTATAGAATTAGGATTTGTTATTAAGGTTGAAAAAGGTGAAAAAATTAAAAGTGTTCGTTGGCTGTCTCTGAGTAGCATTTGCGATCACTACACAAGAATAGCAATGTAAATTGCCCCCAAGAAAGGTCACAGAAGTAGGACAAATGGTATATAATATATAAGAAAGACAGGGCATATGGTGGTAAAGGGTAGATTTGTTGGAACAGGAGAATGTCATTGTCAGTGGCGTAAGGCAATGCACACAAGAAAAACGTGTCGATAAAAAAGCTAACTCTGGATCAGTTCGGCTTGTCTTTTTCAGCCCTCGACACTCAAGCCATCTCTTTAACTGAACATTTGTATGTCCTTCCACATCTGTACCAGTGAATTTAGCACCGGGGACGTCATTTTCAGACAGAATTGGTAGGTTTAGCTTAGTAAACATCTCGTTCGTACACTATTTCCATTCATTTACTGTTAGGGACAAACGGGAGGTTGACCCGCCTAGCCACAATTGCTAACATCATGAATATTAATGAGCAAAAAAGGCATGTTGCTTGCGGTACGCCATTACAGCTCTAAAATGTGTTACTTTGAGATATCTGGGTTTAAAAAAAAAGTCCAATGAAAAGGATTTTTTTTCAAAACATATCAAATTAGAACATAAGTATAAAGTTAAAATAAATTTAAAAAACAAACAGTTCTAAATCAAATTAAAATAAATGCAATCCTTAGGTGAGCCTAAACCTACAGCCTCAGCTCAACATTACCGTCAGAAATAAAATAATTATTTTCCATAAAAAGCACGTGTGTATGACTTGCATCATGTTTACATTATGCACACACTCTCTTTCTCAACACAGACGGTTGCCAGAGAGAAAAAAACACGTTTTACCCCTGCTAGACACACTAAACACGCTGAAGTTAACTCTCGTAGCCGGTGGGAAATGTTCATGACAGTGTTTACTAACCTTTAATTTTGAAGAATGCGAAATCATATTCGAGGTATTGCCTCGTCGGCAGCCACCCTCCACAAACATGTTTAACATGTCGGTTGGCTCTCCTACTTTAAGCTGCGGCCGTTGGTAACTTTTCTGTAGCCAAATTATTCCCATACCAGCGATTTTGTTTTCTTTGATGGGGGAAAAGGTCAGGGGTTTTACCTCCTCCAGCCATCATGTAGCGCAGCTTACTCACTGACACTGAGCAACAACCGGTGGGGGAGGGTTGAGCCTTGCAGCTGCAAGCGATGGATTTCTCCATGCATTTTTGGGACATAAAAAATAGCTAATAGCTTAAGGACAGTATGATGGAAAATTTTTGCGGTTTTGAAACCTTGACGTTTTTATAACACGGTATACCTTGAAACTGGTAATCGGCACATGTCTACTATATTGATTAACAAATAGGAGTGGTGAACATTCAGATTTAGTTGAAATTATCGAGGGATTGGCTAATGGATATTTCCTTGACTTGGATTAACAGAATAAGCATACTCTTTTGATGCTGAAATGGACATAGCACTGTCGGTGGGAAAGCCATTGTTTTTTTTTTTTTTTACTAAAGTTCTGCAAGACAACTAAACCAAATATTTTAGCAACTGGTTGAATTTCAAGTCTGTCCCTTTTTGAAGTAGCTTCTTCACTTCAAGTAGTCTTGCAGTTGTCTCTGTACAGGACATCAAAATTTTGTAACTAAATGTTTTGCTGGAATAATTAGCATTTTCTTTTATGGGCAAACAAACAAACAAACAAACAAACAAACAAACAAACAAACAAACAAACAAACAAACAAACAAACAAATCTGGCGAAGCAACACTAAATCTTGCCATCATTTCAGATCAGTTCAGGAAGTGAATCACTTGCCATCTAATTCTTTACAGACATTCTGAAAAAGTCGATTATTACATATTAGCCGATATTAATTTTTAGTAAAAGTGTGAAAATTGGCGTTAAAAAATTGAATAATGCACACACTGAACTCCATTGAAATTCTTAAAGCATGTTTATTGAATTACACAAATACAGCTAATAAAAGGGGGTGGCGTGGTTCAGTGGTAGAGTAGTCGAGTTTGTTCGATTCGCCACACGAATTACCTCGTCTAAGTTTCCTTTAGCAAGATACTAAAACCCAGGTTACTCCTGGTGCTGCATCACCGGTAGGTAGATGAGGATATAGTGTAAAGCACGTTGATGGCTTTAAAAAGGTGGAAAGGCTCAATACTAGTGTAACTTGTGTAACCATTACCATTTAACCAATCAGAGGACGTGGTGAATACCAGTGGAGGAGAGAGAGGCGCGGCTGCATCAGAGCCAAAATAACCCACTTTTAAATCGATTTTTTTCATATCGGCGAGTCGAATAAAAAAGAAAGTCCGTTACCGATATACCTCAAATTTCCAAATATCTATAGATATAATATATAGCAGGGTTCACTAAATCCGGACCTCGGTGCCACTTTTCCTGTCGTGTTTTCCATGTCTCCCTCCTCCAACACACCTGAATCAAAATAATCAGGATCATTATCAGGCTTCTGGAGAGGTTGCTGATGGCATAATGATGGGGGAAAATATTATGTGATGCCTTAACATTAGCACATTATGCCTTTGTGATGTATGATTGCTTCTGTGACCTACATTGTAACAACTTCTATTGTTTTTCACCTTGGGTCCCATAGTTAGGAGGGAATCTCACGAGATAACTTGTTTTGCACCATAGTACGCGCTCTTGAGTCCCATAGTTAGGAGGGAATCTCATACCCTTGTGGGGGGGGGGTCTCACGAGTTCGGGTGGTGCGTTTTCGTGGGGGCAGGGAGTGGCCACCCGTGTCCCCGCGTCAGACGTGCCTATTAGAGTCGGGAGATTCCCCCAACTCCCCGGAAGTCTGCCAGAGGATTACTTATGGGTCGCTTGGCTTTGTTCCTTCGCCGCTTTGCCGGAGCGTTTGGCTCCCCGCTCATTTGTCAACGGTAAGTGATTTTCATCGTTAAGGAACATTTTGTTGTGCTGCAACGGTAACGCGGGGATTCTGGGATTGACAAACTAGATCTAACGTCATCGTTACCACTTGTTTGATACTTGTTGCTTGCTCTTGTGGGATTGTAATCAATAAATCTCATTTATTCTGCATTTTTTAATCAATAAACATCGTCTATTGAGCAAAAGTGTGCTGGTTGCTGACTCACCGCGAACCCGGAAATTTCGGAAAACACATAATCATTTGATTCAGGTGTGTTAGGGGAGAGAGACGTGGAAAACACGACAGGAAAAGTGGCACCGAGGTCTGGATTTAGTGAACCCTGATATATAGGTTGGCTGATTATTGATTTTGATAGGCAACGGTAAAATTACAAGAATTCTAACTACCTTATGCTCCAGACACATGAGTTTCCCTGCACAAATACACTGTAATGATATATTTATTACTTTAATAGTTATTTCTGGTTTACCATTCTGACACCTATCGATTATACAGTACACTTACAGTATGTGGTTTCACCATTCTAACCGCTTCCTGAGGGCAACCATGACCACCACGTTTCCTGCAAGTAAAAGGAAGTTTGATACCGTTGCTCAATGACAAAAACATGAATGTCGGTGCTGGTTTTTCCTTTGTTGTGCAATCAGATTGACCAACCAGCGCTCCTCCTTCAGGTGGGGAGGACTCAGGTGATAATGGAGAGGAGGTGGACAGCAGCAACAACGAAGGAGGCTCGCTGCAGTCTGATCGCACCGACAGGGAGGAGGAGACCTATGAGGGTAAAAGCTATTTGCCAAGGTGCCACTTGTTAGAGGCGAGTTGTTCCTTTAAACAAAGTGACTTGAAGTGTCACAGTGAAGGAGACATTCCATTTGTAACTTGGCAACACAATTTGGGAAGACATTTGAGAGCTTAACTACTTTTCCCGCCACCTGTTTCACTGCAGAAGGGTGTTTTATTGCGCGCAGAGACACTGAAGTACTGAGTCTGAGGAAATAAATAAATGACAAAATGTAGAGTAGATGTAACCCAATATGCTTCTCAATTCTTCCCGTGTGCAGTATAAAAGAAATTCTACTTTTACACCTATTATGTTCAAATACATTCTCTTCTCTACTTTGATTTGCTGCTATCACTGCTTGTGCAATTTATTTAATTTTGGTTCATCTAAGAATTCCTTGCCTCGAGTGCTATCACGTGACTATTTCACCAATCCAACAAAGCCGCTTTCACCAATCAAACAGTGCCAGGCTGTCACATGACAGCATTCAAAGTCACTGCAGCACCACACAGAAGCAAACACTCATTTAATTGAAGCATGGCAGAAATAATGAAGTGAAAATAAGGCGTGCAATTCTCAGTTGGAACAAGGGTTGATGGAGTTTATCTGATATTGGTTACTACTCACTGCTGTTTTTAAATGTTCCGGTGCTTAAACGGTTCTTGCCAGTACATTAAAAAAAACAAACGTGCACACAAACTGTCAAAAAAATAAAACTTTTTTATTTTCAGGGCCATATTGAATACAATATTAACTTACAGTGAATCTTTCAACAATATAAAGACAAGTCAATCAATATAAAATAAAATGGACATATATAAAAAATATATATATATTGTAAACAACAGAATAAATCCGTGGTGATGAATAGGTAAAAAAAGTGTTAAGAATCGCTACAAATTTGCCGACTGCTCTTTGGATTTTTTCTCTTCAGCTTTACCGAAGACAGTGCAGCATTCTTGTGAATTCAGTCACTGTGGCAATTTTAAAGAAATAAATAAAATATTCCTATCAACATTGTTTAGAACAAACTCCTAAAGGCCAAATTATACTGGGCGCGTCTTCGGTATGAATCTGCCAATCTCCATGTTAACTGCGTTGCTCACACACTATGTCAAAAACAGGACAAAACATACCGGCTGCTCACAACTGCGGTCTGGCAGCTCCATGCCGCCGTCAGTTCTCACTTGATTGCGCTAATGTTGCACCGATACCGATACCAGCATCGGCGGGGTGGGGGGCGATACGGCACTAAAATGGTGGTATCGGTATCAGCGAGTACCAGCAAATAGGGCGCCGATCCCATTTGCTGGTATCACTTGAATGCAGCCTTCCTTCTCCTGAGACTTACTGCACTGAGTGTTGTGTGATGACACATTATCACTTTGCCTGCTATTTGCCTGCTCCAGACCAATGAGAGCGGGCCAATAGATGCTCTTAACCAATGCCGGTGTAGCTTTTTCATATGGAGGAAAAACAAACCAGGAGTAGAAATTTCGGCGATCTGGAAATATTTCAGCATAGAAACTCCGTCGAGTACAGTGGCTCATAGACTTCATAACGTATTGACGGGACATGGGGCGCCGGGCCGATAAATTGGCGGCCTGCATTGTTGGCGAGACAATCCTTCCTGTTTGTATGCGGTACAGTTTTCGTACTTTTATCCTAAATCCGGCGTTGAATGCTGCATGTGTCGCTGTGACCGACTGCGAATAACTGAAGCGGATTGTGGGATGCCTGGCCCCCTGCTTGAAGGCGTTTCGCAGTGGCTGGCCGTCAATACAATTATAAAATCTATGAATGGCTGCATGCAAGATTTGCGGCCTGAAAGTTTCGAGAGGTGGAGTTAAATAAGCCAGTTTCAATACCTCGAACCTGATAAAACATTTTAAGACGAAACATGTGAACGAACACAAAGAGTTTGAGGCTACAACAGCAGGACTGCTATCCAGAGGAAGTGGGCGGGACCGGAAAAACAAACCCTGGTCAGTTCACTTCATCTACTTTACTTTTATTGTCTTTTACTGAAAGAAATGCCAAAGTAATTTAAGACCTGTTTCAAAACTTTTGAAACAAAATCAAATCAAAAATAACAATCTTGAATCAAAAGTGCTGTAGAAGTAGCAAATAAGCTAAGCTAAGTGGCTAAATTGTGTGTGTCAGAGAGAGAGACTCACTCGTGCGCTGCTTGAATTTGTGGGTCGCCATAAAGATAGAGTTACAGTGGGGCAAATAAGTATTTAGTCAACCACTAATTGTGCAAGTTCTCCCACTTGAAAATATTAGAGAGGCCTGTAATTGTCAACACGAGTAAACCTCAACCATGAGAGGCAGAATGTGACCCCCCCCCCCCCCCCCCCCCCCCCAGAAATCGCATTGTTTCATTTTTAAAGACTTTATTTGCAAATCATGGTGGAAAATAAGTATTTGGTCAGTACCAAAAGTTCATCTCAATACTTTGTTATGTACCCTTTGTTGGCAATAACGGAGGCCAAACGTTTTTTGTAACTTCAGAAGCTTTTCACACACTGTTGATGGTATTTTGGCCCATTCCTCCATGCAGATCTCCTCTAGAGCAGTGATGTTTTGGGGATGTCGTTGTGCAACACGGACTTTCAACTCCGTCCACAGATTTTCTATGGGGTTCAGATCTGGAGACTGGCTAGGCAACTCCCGGACCTTGAAATGCTTCTTACGAAACCACTCCTTTGTTGCCCTGGCTGTGTGTTTAGGATCATTGTCATGCTGAAAGACCCAGCCACGTCTCATCTTCAATGCCCTTGCTGATGAAAGGAGATTTTCACTCAAAACCTCTCGATACATGACCCCATTCATTCTTTCCTTTACACGGATCAGTCGTTCTGGCCCCTTTGCAGAAAAACAGCCCCAAAGCATGATGTTTCCACCCCTATGCTTCACAGTGGGTATGGTGTTCTTCGGATGCAATTCAGTATTCTTTCTCCTCCAAACACGAGAACCTGTGTTTCTACCAAAAAGTTCTATTTTGGTTTCATCTGACCATAACAGATTCTCCCAGTCCTCTTCTAGATCATCCAAATGCTCTCTAGCGAACCGCAAACGGGCCTGGACGTGTACTTTCTTCAGCAGGGGGACACGTCTGGCAGTGCAGTATTTGAGTCCCTGGCGGTTCATTGTGTTACTGATAGTAGCCTTTGTTACTGTGGTCCCAGTTCTCTGTAGGGCATTCACTAGGCCCCTCCGTGTGGTTCTGGGATTTTTGCTCACCGTTCTTGTTATCATTTTGACGCCACGGGGTGAGATCTTACATGGAGCCCCAGATTGAGGGAGATTATCAGTGGTCTTGTATGTCTTCCATTTTCTAATAATTGCTCCCACAGTTGATTTCTTTACACCAAGCGTTTGACCTATTGCAGATTCAGTCTTCCCAGCCTGGTGCAGGTCTACAATTTTGTCTCTGGTGTCCTTTGACAGCTCTTTGGTCTTGGCCATAGTGGAATTTGGACTGTGACTGACTGAGATTGTGGACAAGAGTCTTTTATACCGATAATGAGTTAAAACAGGTGCCATTAATACAGGTAACGAGTGGAGCCTCGTTAGACCTCGTTAGAAGAAGTTAGACCTCTTTGACAGCCAGAAATCTTGCTTGTTTGTAGGTGACCAAATACTTATTTTCCACTCTAATTTGGAAATAAATTCTTTAAAAATCAAACAATGTGATTTTCTGGTTTTTTTCCCACATTCTGTCTCTCCTGGTTGAGGTTTACCCATGTTGACAATTACAGGCCTCTCTAATCTTTTCAAGTAGGAGAACTTGCACAATTGGTGGTTGACTAAATACTTATTTGCCCCACTGTATATTGCTGCTGGTGCACAGAGAGGGAGGCTGATAGAGAGACAAGATGCTCTGATCAATTATTATTATTATTATTTGTCACCCATCCCAGGTGTAGAATCCACGACGAAAAGCCTTTCAATCTGACAATCTCCTCGCTATATCCCTTTGCACTTTATTTTCATAATTTCTATTATATTTTGTTATTCCAACACTTTCTTAGGTTTTTGCGTAGTGGCTCTTGATCGCAAGTGTAAAAGAAAGTTTCATTCGCCTTAACTACCACTACCATTTGCTGTGATAAATGTCCAATCCATTTTTACTGGGTGGGTTAGTAGTGAATGATCCTCCTCCCTTTTCAGAATGGACATTTAACACTGTCAATCGCAACCAATGTGTTATGAAAAAACTCTCACATCAGAAACTTTCACTCCACTGAAACATGATCAAATAAACATGAAAATGTGAAATTTAAAAATCTGTGCTTCTATGAAACTGTGCAAAGTGAGCCACAATATGGTAAGCTGTGAGTGAAATTATTTGGAAGACTTTTAACTTTTATTTGAGTCTTATTTAGGGATGTCCCGATCCAGGTTTTTGCACTTCCGATCCGATACCGATATTGTTTTGCACTTCCGATCCGATACCGATACTGGCCGATACCGATACCAGCCTATCTGAGTATGTATTAAAGTTTAAAGTTATTTAGCCTCCTTACTTAGTTGTCAGACTCATGTTGAAAAGGGTTTTAGTACTCTTGATAACAACTAGCCAGCTGAATTAGGTGAGTTTGAATAACACACAACGGTTGGTAACAAGAAACTGACCTGTTTATTCAGTGACAAACACAAAACATTATAAATAACAAACAGAAATAGCATAGTCAGTCAGTAAAACGTGCTAATAAAATTGTAAACTGTCTTAAAAAAGCAAAACACACTAACAACCTCAGTGGAAAATCCCACAAACCCACCAAGCTATTAGATGCTCTTAATGTTTTGTGCATTAGTTACAATAATTGTATAAAAAGCCTCTGAGGTTTAAATAAACGACTATTTCAGTATCAACTTAACATTTTAAAACAGTAAATAAAATACTCAAGTCCCCATTCTGTATCAGCAGCTTTAAACTACATTCAATTCATTTAATTTTGCGAATCAACTGTTAAAGTTGTTAAAATTGCTCCCGTTATTCCATAATTTCCCTTCTGTCTACTTTCGACATGTGAAAGTTTTAAAACTGTTTTGAAGATAGATTCAAGTCAAGATTTTGCCAATTTAGGAGTATTTTAGATAAAAAGTTAATTAGGTTCGCTTGGAAGGTTCACAACTGCCTACTAGGGAAGTCTCCTGCTTTAAGATGGCGGCCGTTTACTAACACATCTAGTTTTCCATACTTACGTGTGGCTAACGCCGTCCAGTCTGTCGTTTTGCATCTAGTTCTATATACATATGATATCTATTATCTACAGTAAAACGATGTTGACGTAGTTTGTAGCAGCTGTCAGCAGCAGTCAGGTATTCTTGTGTTTTTTATCCAGCGGCATTAGTTGAGCTAAAGCCGTGAGTTGAGCATTGGCATTACCCGGGTCTATGAGAAGCATGATGTTTACTCTCGGGACGCAATGCGGTCCGTTTCTCATTGCGTCCCGAAGACCGCGCTGTGTATTAGTTCCGCTTTACCCGACATATTTCAATAATCGGAATTTAGATGTTTGTGAATCGTTCTCGAATCTTCCACGGCCAAATCGCTCAAGGATGTAATGACAGATGGGCATGTTGTACTGTGGTTCTAAGTGTTTAATGGTGCATCTTTACTCATGAGAGATAATGGCTCGTCATCCAGAATGAATTCTTCGGCAATGACTCTTGTTATTCCCTGGGCTTTGGGACTGTCGAGTGCCAGTTTGTCACGCATAGCAAAAGTTTCTGCCAGTGTTAGTTGCGTAGGACCTTTCTTTTTGTCTTCGGTTTTCTTAACATGATACTCCTTATGTTGTTTGTGGTGGTATTTCGCTTAATGCTTGATTAGATTGGTTGTATTAAAACTTCTTATAGCTTTACCACCATGCTTGACTTTATTGTGGCATATGTTGCACTCTGCCTCTTCGTCTTTGTCGTCCTTTAAGGTGAAATGATCCCACACAGCTGACATTTTTACTGATAAAGTCTCTCGGTAAATTGGGAGACGGTAATGTAGTGTGTTGAAGGTTTGCTGTAAAATGCGGACCGGATTTTAGGGAAACCGAAGCAAAAACTGAAATGGATTATGTAAATCGGTACGCTGGAAAACACGGACTGGGCTTTCAAAAAAACTGGATCGGAAGTCTGGATCGAAATTTTTCCGTGTTGGCCAATCCGATACCAATGCGCATTTTTTTGCTCATATCGGCATTCGATCCGATCCAAATATTGGATCAGGACATCTCTAGTCTTATTATTCTTTAGTTACAGTACTCTTAATTGATTTTGACATACTTATTGGGAATTGAGCCCCATTATATTTCTCTGACTTATGCAGGTGTACCTAAAATTGTAGCCAATGATGGCTGTCTATTCACATTTCAAAATAAAGTGTCAGGGAAGTCCAAGTGAAGTGGCAATTCTGGGGGTGAGGGTTTATGGCCAATAAGCAGCTGCCACTTTTATAGCGTCTCTTTCTCACAAAGCAACTTTGACACAGCAGTTGAACATTTGCATTGAAGTTGCACAGCACACTGACGAAGCAAAATGTTCCCCAATGGATGCTACGCAACTTTTTGACAGGCATCATCCGATTGTAGATGTCAGCCTCGAGTTAGAGCCCATCTGTCGTTGTTTTACTAGTGAACATTTTCCAATGCTCATAACTCTCTTTCAGGTTACCAGCAGTCTCCACCAATAGCAGCGCAAGACCTGCAGTCTATTCTCATGTCAGGATACCTGGAGAAACGAAGGAAGGGTGTGTGGTCTCCTAATAGAATACACATTTGAAACATGTTTTTTTAGCGGTACATCTGCACAACATTAACACAATAAAAATCATTTATACATTTTACATTTCATAAATTGTTATAGCTGTGCCTACACTTGTATTTGAATTATGTTTGCCAGGATTTTGATGAATACAAAATCAAGTAATGTCTCATTCATCCTCACATAAGACAAAAAATGTGTTGTCAATTCTTTCAAGTTGTTTTTGTCTCAACAGATCATAGTTTTTTTGGCCAGGAGTGGCAGAAGAGATGGTGTGCGCTAAGCTATCGCACCTTCTACTATTATGGCCACGAAAAAGGTATTGGTGTCATTCGATTTTTAGTAACACCTTATCTGAATGTTTCTTATAATGACAGATGACATGACATCTGTCATGAAGATGAATGAATTAATGACAGGTGTCATTAAGTGTCCTAGCATCTCCGTCAAAGCTCAACGAGTGGAAACAGACAAAAACCTTTTTACCTTGGAAATTATTGTGAATAAATGCTTAAATCCCTGAATTCTTTATAGATATGGACGTAAAACAGTCTCGATTCCTGGTTAAAAGCAAAAAAAAAAAAAGGGCAGTATGCATTTATTTTACGTAAATATGTCGAATGTGCTGCTAGTCTTTATGCCACTGTGGTGCCGCCTTATCACCACAAAGAGCTTCTTACGTTGAAAATTCTTGTGAATAAATGCTTAACCCCCTGAATTCGTTATAGATATGGATGTAAAACGGTCTCGATTCTTTGTTAAAAGCAAAAAAAAAAACAAAAAAAAAAAAACTGGCAGTTAGCATTTATTTTACGTAAATATTGCAAATTATAACGCCAATGCCGTAGCGGTTAATTTCTCCCCTTGATCTTTTTCATGTTCAAAATGCATGCATGGTACGAAAAAAATAATAATTACCTTGAATCCTCTAACAAATCACTCCTGAGACAATCCTTCCTGTCTGTATGTGATACAGCTTTCGTACTTTTTCAACCTAAATCTGGCGTTGGATCGCTGCATGTGCTGAGTGATCATCACACACGAAATGTAACTTGTAGCGTTAGCATAGCATTTGCGTTCGCGCGACGAGCGTCCTCTTAAACTCTCGGACAACTTTTTTTACTTACAGGTTGTGGCGTCTAGGTGGGTATTATTCATTGATGAATGTACCATTTTCCTGCTTAGTGTGTATTATCACCAAGTTAGCATTACAGACGAAAACATTTTTAGCAAATGTCAACTAAAACGAGACAAAATTAGTCCTGAGTTTTCGTCAACAAAAACTAAACGAAGACAAACACATTTTGAAATGACCAAAATATGACTAAAACCAATAGGTATTATCATCCAAAAGACTAAGAAGAAAATGAAAAGGGCTGCCAAAAACAACACTGGACTATAACCCTACATTCTCTTCGAATTAAGAATCATACAGAGTGGTTGTGGTTCGACAATGTTGACAGTGATGTCGCTGTGTAACAGACAAGCAGCAGAAAGGCGAGTTTGGCATTGACGGCTACCATGTAAAAATGAACAACAGCTTCAGGAAAGACTCTAAGAAGGACTTTTGTTTTGAGATCTCAGCTCCAGATAAGCGAGACTATCAGGTATATTGACTATGCTGTTTTGTCAATATGTGTGTGTGAGTGCATGTCTGCATGTAATTCATTTTTCTTCTGCAAATGTATTCATTCATTTGACATTGCTCCTTTCTCAATGTCTCCGCCTTGCATATTTTTATTAAAATGTGTATGTTCCAACATGAAAATATCTTGCTTGTGGAGCATTTTTTTTGATTCATGAATGCAATGTTTATTTATGGTAACTGCAACATGAATAATTTGTTTCTGACGGCCATATTTTTACCTTTCCTTACACTAGTTCTGTGCATCATCGGCAAAAGAGGCAAAGGAATGGGTGAAATGTATCGACCTTGTTTTGAAAGGTTTGGCATACAGCTACTACCAATTATGGCCTCAGCAAAAATAAACTGAAACTGATCCTATTTTTTTCCCAAATATCTCTAGATAAATGTGGTATCATTCAAGAAGAAGAAGAGGATGAAGAGGTGGAGAAGGTGGAAGTGGAACAGCTAATGTATGATGATGTGGGACTTGCACCAGATGCAGACATCTACGAGGTGCTACCAGGTAATGATATCGTGTCACACAAAACGACGATATTGTTTATAAATCACTTTAGTCGTCTACTACTGTACTGAATGATATCGGTCATGTAATTACACAGTGCAACCTCCGAAGTGCACAATTGGTGTGATGCAAAGGCGTAGGTTTGGTCTCAACATTGATAGGGACGATATGGCATAACCTGCATGCAGTGTTGTTAATCTTACTTTAAAAAAGTAATTAAATACAGTCACAAATTACTTCACCCAAAAAGTAATTGCGTTAGTAACTCAGTTACCTGAATGTTAGAGTAATTAGTTACTTGTCAAAGTAACTGGTGATAATTTTCATGTTTTTTTTTTTCTCAAAAAAAAAAACAACAACAAAAAACAGGTCACACAATGTGAAGTTTAAAGGGTTTTTGGGACAATTGACCCTAGCCCAATTCTTTACCCTAAACATAACTAGAGACACAGGGGTATTGCGGATATTGCGATAACTAGATAGTAACCTTTGCTATGTGTGGAAGTCATTTAATGTTGTGAATCAACCGTTAAAGTTGTTAAAATTGCTCCCGTTATTGCATTAGTTCCCTTCTGTCTACTTTCGACATGTGTAAGTTTTAAAACGGTTTCATCATTTAAAGATCGATTTAAGTCAAGATTATGCCGATCTAGGAGCATTTTAGATAAAAAGTTACTTAGGAACGCTAGGAAGGTTCTCTACAACGGAGCCTTCCTGGAAAGTCTACTGCTTTAAGATGGCGGCTGTTTACTAACGCATCTAGTTCTTTATTATACATGTTGCTAATGCAGCCGTGTCTGTCATTTGCATCTACTGTAGTTCTGTATATATGTGATATCTACCGAAACATCATGTGGGTGTAGTTTGTAGGCTATCGGCTACAGTCAGGTATTATTGGAGCCACCTAGTAGCATCGCGTTTGCAACGGCGTCACCCTCCCTTGCCTCCTCCCCACTCCTGCTCTGCTCTCTCGTCTCCGTGAGTCTGTCTTTCTCAGACTTTTCTCGCGTCAGTCAACCAACATAGTAACGCACGCCTTTCCCACCTTAGTAACGGTAACGGCGTTGCTAAAATGAGAAAAGTAATTAATTAGATTACTCACTACTGAAGAAAATAACGCCGTTAGTAACGCCGTTATATTCTAACGCCATTATTAACAACACTGCCTCTATGTACACTTTTTGCTGTGTACGGGCCATTCTTAATGATCAATGCAAAATAACTCTTTACTGACTTATACTAACTTTTATGTGTTTTGGTTCAGCCTACGCTGTTCAATTTAACCCTTTTTTTTTTTTTTGGAATTACTAAAGAAACATTTTGAGAACTTCCAGGAAAATGTCCAGATTTTATGAGCAAAAATTGCATTATTTAAATTTAAATTATATTAACATACACAATAAATACACACTTGTTAATCATCTCTTAACTATCCAGGAATGCAAAAAATATGCATTTGTCCAAGGACTACTCAATATTGTCTAAATCAAGAAATTAAATGGAGCTGAAAAAAACTATTTTCTCAGGGAATAACAAAAATAAATAAAATGGAGCCGTCCTTCAGGTAAAACACTACCGCTTTTGTCCACAAGCATAGCCAACTCAAAAAAAAAAAAAAAAAAAAAAAAAAAAAAAGAACGCTCCTGCGGGCTGCTTTAAGACCACATAAATAAAATAAAGAAAACTGGGGAGTTGGGCGGAAACCTCGGTTCACTACATTTCTCAGTTTAATAAACGTTAACAGTAGAATTCACATACAGGAGGACACTTCTCTCTAAGCAGTTACCTACTTGAGTTTTGCAGGTTAGCAAGTTCGCACAGTTTAATGTTATGCTAACTCTGATGCAGGTCGGACTTTTAATAGCAAAAATAGTGGTGTGTTCCCCACTTCCACAACATTGACGTCTTTTTACATTTCTTACAGTTGCTTCTGCTGGCTGAAAAAAATGTCTAATATCCCTAATATCTAATGTCTGTGTATCTGTATGTGTGTGTTTGTGAAGGGTGGGGGTGGGGAGTAGGTCAAGTCATCAGCCAATCAAATGTGCATTTAGGCGGAAAAAAATGGACCCGCACATTCAGCAAGTGAAAAGAGGTACATGTAAGTCTGAATGTAATAAAAGTAATTCACTTAATAATGGCCTATATAACCGAAGGCATTATATAACGCGAAAATGGTTGCTTAAAAGTTGGTGGGGACAATTTGAGCATCCTGAAGTTGGTAGTGTTTTGTCCCTGCCGTCCAATGCAAACCTACGCCTTTGGTGTGATGAACAAATCATTCAATGTGGACGTTTTTTTTCTTGCAACTTTCACTAAATGTGAAAAAATTAAAGCAGGAGCAGTTCTGTGTGGAAGAAAAAAATGTTGGGCATAGCGAGGTACTCTTATCTGATGTGATTTTGTATAATTCCAATTTGCCTCAGCGCAGCTGTTAGAAATTGCTGAGGCAACACAAATCATTTGTGATTCATGATAAAACTTTACAACTGAAATAAACTTTTTGGCTATCTAGCAGACGCAGCGTTGTAGATCAATAGAATGACTTGGATGCTTTTTCGTGGTCCTGTCACACATTTTCCTTGTCACTTTTGGGTTACGCTCAAGAGGCCCAAAGCCCAATTAAAAAATTGGCCCATGAGTGCCACGCACACTGGGCTGTTTGGATGACAAACTAGGGGCTGACAAAACAGCACTATCAGGATTACGGGAAAAGTCTTATTTATATGCACTCATTTCCCAATTGAATCATTGCTCTGTTTTAGATATAAAATGCCAAATTGAATGGAAGAAAATGCCATCAGGTGGCCCTAAACAATCAATAAGCGCTATACTTTTGTTGGAAAGAAGAAGTGACATTTGCAGGGGAAGTTTTACATGTATGCAACTACAGTATGTTAACCAACTTCCTTTTACCATGAGGGATAGATAAGGCATTTTTGTTTCCTTCACATGTAAAATACTAAACTGGAAATGCCCAATTTTCTTATTTTGTTTTCTACATGATTATGATCTATCTAGACACTGGCAAAGACTACAAAAACTACTACCAGGGCTTATGGGACTGTGTTGGGGACCACCCAGATGAACTCTCCTTCAAGCGTGGGGACACCATTTATATACTGAGCAAGGTAATGAAAACCTGCCTTGTCTAAAACCTTGAATGTCGATATTTTTCTTAATGCGCAAACTCAACAGCAATGTTGAGCGAGGTGCTGCTGAGCCAGGACCACCTGAACAAAGTTATTCCAAGGCCCTGAGAGGAACTGGCTCTTGATATCCTTTACTGGCAGCACCTGGCCCGGTGCCTGGAGCTGGAGGCCGACTGTGCCGGAGTCAGCCTCTGGCTGTCTGATGGGGATTAGATGTGTCACGACGGAAACTGTTTTAGTGCTGTTGGCTCGGTGCGCCGTTCCATCACGTCCATCTGGGCCGCCTCAGCGTGCTTCCGCTGCTGCCTTCGGCCCACACACCTATCAGACGTCTCACTCACCTCGCCAAATGGGAATGTGTGTTCTCAGGAAGCCAAGGCACAGTCTGACACGCTATTCAGAGCAGGCGAGGACGTGTAGTGGACGTTCAATTTCCTAAGCTTGTCAACTAGCTGGAGGGTGTGGAGGACTGACAGGACTTTTTTTAATTACTTGCACAAAACAGGAGCATTTTTATTCTGAAAAAATCCTTGTAACTAGAATTGGACTTTGTTATGTGACATTCACCACATTTTTGTTTGCAAATAAGGAAAGTGGTTTGAATCCAATGTGTGATATGTTATCATTGGAAACGAATGAGTTCCTGGGCCATGTTGCAGTTTGATGACAGCTTTCCAGGTTATTTTTGTAGTCTAGCCTGCCATCTAGTGGCCATTGCGTGCAGTCATTGAAAAGAGTCAAGGATATATAAAAATCAGAATGTAATAAAACAGATTTGTATTGAATCAAAAAAAAATCATCTTTAACTGCCAGTCACAATGTGGATACACCTATAAAATTAGGTGAATTTATACAATCTAATGAACTCTAGTTCAAGATGTTACTGCATTACGCCAGTATGTTTCTAATATGTCACTAAACAAAAAAAGAAATGATAAAGTGCAGTATGATTAAGCGCAGTTCTCCACCACTGCACTCTACAACCATCATAAATACACACAATAATAATAGCTGAACCACTCAATGATTCATTTTAATGTTCATTATTGTCTATTTTTCCATAAGAGACAGTGTCACATTTTCATGAAGTCGGAATTTCTTAGTATGATCATTGATGTTGATCAACAAAATGAATAATGTCCCTTTCACTGGCGTGAGGAATGAAATGAAACAAAGCAGAAAGACGTTCTAGTGCTCAATGACCA
The DNA here is from genome assembly GCF_030265065.1 of Corythoichthys intestinalis. Taxonomy (NCBI): domain Eukaryota; kingdom Metazoa; phylum Chordata; class Actinopteri; order Syngnathiformes; family Syngnathidae; genus Corythoichthys; species Corythoichthys intestinalis. The sequence continues at coordinate 16,192,459 of NC_080398.1, forward strand.
AATGCTTGTTTACGACTCTTCTCTTTGTGTGTGGAAAAGGGCCAAGAATCAAGTTGCCCTTTCACTCGGACTGCCAGCGCCATTAGATGGAACCTTGGTGTTGGGGGTTGTGGCCTACTGCGAGGGCAATGACCATAAAACCTGTCTGGGCTGCAGCAGGAGGGACAGCCGACTCCTCGTTCCTCTAACACCCTCCCCTCCCCAATTCTCCTTTTCGTCCCTCCCCCATTCCTCAGCTCAGAAATAGCCGTAGTGTTACAGCTGCGGGACCCCCCAGTTGGGTCTGAGTGTGGATTATAGTGCCCGACTGTGGCTGAGGACGGAGGGGGGTTTTGTCCAGATATGCTGCACCGAGCAGCCGCTCCCTCCTCCTTCCCAGTTCAAGTCACAGCACATAAACCTAATGGAGAAAAGTAACGTCTCACTTCCTTTAAGTGGCTGGAATGGCTGATAAAATGTAAACACTGTCCCAGCATAATGCTGGTGCTGCGAGATGTTACTGTAACCTATATTAACCCACTCCTTAACACATACTGTACAATATGTGCTTGTAAACAGATGCACTGATTGTTTCTTTTGCATTCACTTGCTCACCAAGGCTTCTGTGTGTTGAAGTGTGTGTAGCCAGTGAAGGGCGCCATTAGTCGTTTGTCTCTCTTTCTCTCTCATGTTGTGACCCGCACCCACTCAAGCACGACTTATTTGTTAGCCAGAACTGCACAATGAGGTGTTGCCATTTTCAAAGGCTTGTGTCAGGAAGCTGTTATGTGCACACACCCATGGGTCACTCTCATCTGTTATTACCAAGTGGCTTGTGGTAAAATGTCACTTTTATCACGTGACAAGCAAATACAATGCCTGTGACATGGAGGGTTGTAATAATTGTGTTATTTTTACAATGTAAAATCATTATCACGGTTTTAATCGGATCGCATTAAAGTTTACAATCTGGGCATGGTCAAAAGTAGGTATACCGTGTTTTTAGGGCTGCAACGAATAATCGATTAACTCGAGTAATTTGATGAGACAAAAAGCCTAAAGCTTAAAATTTTGCTGCTTTGAGTCTTCGTTTAATTAAGAGTTGCATTGTTATGGTTTGTTTCGAAAGTGTTTGCATTTAGGGTTATTGATTTAGGTGGACACACTGCCCCCTAGTGGCAGCAGTGAATATGTCATAACTCATTTAACATGGCTGAATCCAGCTGCTCCCTGTTAAGACCAACATAAGCCAAGTTTTTGTTTGCTCTAACATGTTTTTTCATTACATTCATAATTTAGTTTAAAGGTATATTTAGCCGTTTTTTTGGGGGGGAATATGTGTTTGAATGATTAGTTCAGGGCATTGTTAAAAATCGTTAGCATGTTATAGCATTTAAGTTAGCATACTTTAGCTATGCAAGTTAGCCAGTTGTTCTTTTGTCGTACTTAGATCCTCATTTATTTATTTATTTATTTATTTTATACTGTTTGTGGCTGAGCTCAGGTATTTTAATTTATTTTTCAATGAAAGTGCAATTCTGCATACTTTGAAGAAACACTCCGGAATTTTATTTTGTGTTCGCATTTAATGCTCTTTTGAAAGTACAATTTTAGCAAGCCTTTGTTTTAAATCTTCTAAAATGTATTTACAACGCATTATTTGTTCCTAATCCGATTACTTGATTATTCGAACTAACTAGTTGATAGTTTAATGGACTTCTAAAATAATCGATAGCTGCAGCTTTTTTTTTTCTTCGTGTTAATGATATTGTGTTATTTCATATTTCTCTGTCATCCAAATAGACAGTACACAGCAATACAACAACCAATGCTATTGAAACTCTGAGTAGACTTTAATGACTATAAATAGTAGATGAATGCCGCGAGATAAAGAGCTAAAATGCATAAAACAAAAGGAATTGAGGACGGCGCACTAATGCATCCTAGCTTATACTGTAATAGCAATCCCTCGATATCATGTAAATATGGTACCCCGCGGAGCTGTGAGTCACACAGCGATGACGCCACAGCAATCGGATTGGATGCATGCTGGGAACACTGTGGCACGCATTTAATCTTCTTGTAGAAAAAGTCCAATATATTCAATCAATACAATACATGTTTGAACCGAGAAAAACGGTAGCTCAGCATTCCCAAATGAGCCACAGATTTTCTTTGAATCCATTCAGCGATGGCGCTGCTGTTCAGCAGCCGAGAAACAAAGGAATGGGAGAATAATGAATTTTGGTTTTGTTTCTTGGATTACACAAAAACATTCACTCAATAAGCGGAGACAGATGTGGTCAGGTCTGGCTTTCAGACACTGCGCAGGTTTCTGTTCCTCCCTTTTGTGTAGCTCCCGTTGCTGATTTATATCCTGGCCAAGACTTTGATGTGAGGTCAGGCTCTTGGTCAAAGAGAGAGGCGAGACGCCTCTCCACAGTGTCCTCCATTCTGCTTGCGATGCTAGCAGCCACTCAGAGAAACTTTTGCCTTGCCTGCGCCGTAACAGATTCAAACGCGATGTCTTTTGCATACATTAAAGTTAATGTGTGTACAGTCAGACGGTCAGCAGGAAATGTTATGATGATAAATAATGGTGAGCAGAATACAATGCAACTAGTGTTGTCCAATAATGACTTTTTAGCCGATATACCGATCCTGCCCAACTCCAAAAATTCGATACCGATATCAAACAGATACCCGTATATGTGGTTGTGCACTTAACGTGTTTTTGCTAATTGTATTGTGATGCCCCACTGGATGCTTTAATAATGATAAATGTAAGGACTTCAAGGTTTTCCAAATAAAATAAACATTCTGTGACAAATAAGAGAACAACTTAAGTTATTGAAAATAAATGTCCCACAAAAATGATATAAATTGAAATGAGCCAAAATGTCCATAATTAAATAAAAGGAATCATTCACAATTAAATCACGTTTACAGTAGTTACTCCAAAGAGCTACTAGGGGACGATCATAGCATTACAAATACAGGCAAGCAATCATAGGACATGACAATGCAATCACGTTTCCCAAGATGCATTTTGCTGGGGTTTGCACAGATTTTTATATTTTATTACTTTACTTTTAGTGACTAGTTCTTTCTGGTAACACAGTAGTTATATGTAATGAGTTTATAATTCATTTTAAAAATCATTTATTGTTCATTTAATTTTTGCACCTTGAATGCAAGTGGTCTGCTCAAGTAACAAATTCCAAGCATCTTGACCTGTAGTCGTTAAATGGACAATAAGTATAACTTGCTGTCCTTAGCAATATCCAGCATTTACGCAAAGGCAAAATGTTACATTGAATGCTTGAAAGGTAAAATGTTTATTGACACTATTTCAACAATGAAAAACTGTAATCGCTATTTGATTTCATTTTGTTGATTGCTGGGCAGTTCTAAATGCAATATAACATTGAAACAATGTGGTCTTGAAGTCAGACTATATGTTCATGTTCTTCAAACTGATTTTCAGGAGGGAATAAGTGGAGATATAGTTGTTTATTGTGTTTTTTTTTATCTTGCCATCATCTCATCCGCCATCTGAAATTATTTATGTATTTCTCTTCCTTCAGGAGTACCAAAGCTATGGTTGGTGGGTTGGAGAGAAAAATGGAAATATAGGAATCGTGCCCAAAGACTACATGCTGGAGCTCTATGCTATATAAGTACATTGCTGTGAGTAGGTCTTATTGTTAAGTTTATTTGGTTAAAAAAATGCTCATTAAAGTATAATAGCATGCACCTCCACTGTGCACTGTACTGCTTTTTCCCCTCATCAAATGTACTTTAGTAGGTCCGTTACTCTTAACTGGTGAGTCGGACCCTATTTGGGTGGGTTGCAGATTGCCGATAAAGAATTTCAGGGGTTCTTGCGTTTACATTGATGTTACAAGCATTGCGCAGTAAAGTAGCTTGAAGAGCAGCGTGAGAAATCCATTACCACTGTACTAGCCGTATAAAATATATATTTTTTATATTTACAAATATTGTAGGTGAAATATTTAGAGCTGAAACGATTACTCGAATAATTCAAATAACTCGATTTAAAAAACTGATTGAGGAATTTTCTCCGCCTCGAGGAATCGTTAAATTTTGCCAGCTCTCAGGATTGCGGTTTGCCTGGACTACTCTTAATGAGGCATAACACGCTGACGCCATGTGCCTACAAAAAGAATGCAGCGGCATTTGATTTCAACCATGCATGAATATAGAGGTAACGACGAAGACGCCGATGAAAGCTAAGTCAAATGCACTAAGAAAAAGCAGAAAATGTGGGAGCAATTCTAGCTTGACACCAAGGCAACACTGTTTCATGTATTCACTTTAAAACAGTGCTTGTATACCACTACAGCACGTCCTCAATGCTGCAGCTCCACCGAAGGCACCCCATTTACCCGGTGAGCGGAGGAGCGATACCCCAGACAAGGTAAAATTAAGTTAACGTAGAGCTAATTAATAAGATTAACGTTATTGTACCTCGGATGGAAAATCAATTGAAACGTGGGGAAAATACCTAACTTTTAGGTGATGTGTATTATCAAGCATGATGACATTTTTAGGTAAGAAATAAGATTTTAAAAAATAAGATCTTAAGTTTTTTTGACTGAAAGCAGTGAATTTGGTGTTGGTTTTTTTCCTATTCCCATCTGAGATGCAATTGTTGGCTGTTTTCAACAATGTACATGTAAAATAAAGACAATGTCTAAAAATTATTCAATATCAGGTGAAATGTCTTGTTTTCTCATATATATTTATAATTACCCTTTAACTTGAAAAAGTTTGATCTGATTAATCGATGAAATTTTCAGTAGAATACTCGATTAATAAAATATTCAATAGCTACAGACCAAGTATTATTCCAATTGTGACATTTTATTTAATGTGTTATTTCTGCATTCAGTTGTCATAGTTTGTCCTCATTTCACTTTGAACGTGTACCCATATGAAATGACAGTTCACTTGCTGTGTCACCAGTAGGTGAATGGCGAGATAGTGTAAAGCGCTTTGAGCGCCTTGAAAGGTGGAAAAGCGCTATATAAGTATAACACCATTTACCATAACACCATTTAATTCACTGCCATTGACAGATTTAGACGTCAAGTCCATTTGAAATTGGATAGCTGGCATTGACCTTTTAAGGGGATAATGTCCGATTGGATGTTTATCACAGGCAACAGCCACCAATAAGTTAAGCCGTGTTTTGACAGCCGTATGTGGCTCTTTAGCGCTGCCCTAGTGGCTCCCTGGAGCATTTTCAAAAATGTTTGAAAATGCAAAAAGATGGTTGAGGGAAATATATTTACTGTTTTGATATGGTTTTTGTAGGACAAGGGTCCCCAAGCGTTTTCCTGTGAGGGCCACATAACTTTTCCCTTCTCTGATGACGAGCCGGGGTCAGTTTGTAACAGAAAAAGTGCGACGATTGTAGGAGTGCCTAAATGTAAAAAATTGTTTTTCAGAAAGCCACAATCAAATAACCCTTTCTGGATTCTTCACGGAACCAAAGTAAATAAAATAAAAATTATAATATAATATAATATAATTAGGGCTGTCAAACGATTAAAATTTTTAATCGAGTTAATTACAGCTTAAAAATTAATTAATTGTAATTAATCGCAATTCAAACCATCTATAAAATATGCCATATTTTTCTGTAAATTATTGTTGGAATGGAAAGATAAGACAAGATGGATATATACATTCAACATACGGTACATAAGGACTATTTGTTTATTATAACAATAAATCAACAAGATGGCATTAACATTATTAACATTCTGTTAAAGCGATCCATGGATAGAAAGACTTGTAGTTCTTAAAGATAAATGTTAGTACAAGTTAGAGAAATTTTATATTAAAACCCCTCTTAATGTTTTCGTTTTAATAAAATTTGTAAAATTTTCAATCAAAAAATAAACTAGTAGCCCGCCATTGTTGCTGTCAATAATTACTTACACAATGCTCATGGGTCATGCTCAGCCTATTAAAATCAGTCGCACCCAAATGCCAGCAGAGGGCGGCAAAACTCCATAAAACACAACAAGTGAGCGTTTCACTGTGTATTGCCATTTAAATCTCTCTGAGCGGGGCATCTGCGTTAATTGCGTCAAATATTTTAACGTGATTAATTTAAAAAATTAATTAATGCCCGTTAACGCGATAATTTTGACAGCCCTAAATATAATAAATAATAATAACACTATTAATTAAATAGATAATAACCAAATAACCCTCTCTGAGTTCTTCACAGACAAAGGCCAGGAAATAGATAACACTATTGAGGGGGAAAAAAAAAAAATCAAAATGCTCTCTGGTGTTGTTCAGGGGGACAGACCAAATGTGGAGGCGGCCCATATCCAACCCGCGGGCGGTAGTTTGGGGACCCCTGCTGTAGGAGGACAAAATGACACATTCTTAATGTCTTCCAATGCTGTAAAAATTTGTTGAATAAATATTAAATTTCAACATTTCCGTCAATGAAGATTTGCATCATAGCCAGCGACTCACGTTTCTATCAGCAGGGCTGGATGCCAGGCAGGTGGCTATTGTAAACAAACTGGCAGCCGAGTACCCAGTTAGGAGTGAGAGAAAAAGTGTGATTCCATTACTTCTGAAGAACTTAAAGGAGTGCAAAAATAGTTTTAAGAAGTGGATTGCATCGCCAAACTCCACTACTGCTGCATGTTTTGTTGCAACCGGGGAGATAAAAAAGCGTGGAAAACCGTTTAGAGATGGTGAGTACATGAAGGAGACATTCATCAACATATAAAAACACCTATTTGCTAACTTCAAAAACAAAACCGAGATAATAAAGAAAATCAAGGACATGCCCAGATAAGGGGCATGTTATACACGTTCCATTTTGTTGTTTTTCGAAAAACGACATCGAAAATCGGATGTCTTTATTGCATTTCTATAATTTAATAAAAGCAATGAAAAATTTCATTAATATTGTAATGAAGTTAAACTTGAGGTGGCATCATGCAACAGAGTAGTCACGTGGTGTGTTGGATGCACTGCAGGGAAAATAAACATTAAATCATGAAGGCTCATTATGCATTTATAGCTGACTTAGTCATTTTGATATTAGGCTAATATAGCTAATACAGATACATACAGCATGTGTTACCTTCATTATTTGGCTTATTTAAGGCTTTTAATTTTTTTGCGGCTCCAGACATTTTTTTTTTTTTTTGGTCCAATATGGCTCTTTCAACATTTTGGGTTGCCCACTCTAAAGCACTTACAACAGTGGTTGTGGATCTGTTTCCTTAGTTTCAGTGTTGTAGGTGGCAATATGCCAAGTTACTGTGCAGTCAATGTAAAAACAGTTTATTTTTAGAGCAAATATGTTTTGTCTACCACCATCAATGGCAACTAAAGCTAAAAAAAAAACCAAAACAAAAAACAGTACATCATGCATGTAATGGCTCTTTTTCAACATTTTCTTTATTGCTCTCAACTTTGATAAAAGTGGCCAGCGTTTTAGCGGCAAGAGAAAGAAGCAAGTCCCAGGATGACTGAAGTAATGGTCTGCTTTTGTCAGAAAAATGGCTGGACCCTATAATTATACCACAAGGTGGCAATGTAGAACCTTTGAAGGTCATTGAGCTAACTGAGCCATAACCTTTGCCCCTTAAGTGTTGTAGTCAGATATATTAATACTATCAATATGAGATATTTTCAGTCAGTTTTCAGATCGATACATATGTATCTATTTGTTGTAAAATGATTCATTCATGCGGTCAGCACTTTGGATACGTGCTTCAAAGGGATCTCGGTGTGTTTTATGGGGCCTGGGAGAGTTTGCTGGGCAGCGGATCACAGCGTGCCAGATGGCCGGCTGGGCCGTGTGCCTGAGGTGCACTAATAAGGCAGACAGCCACTCTGATAGCACGGACGCTTATCGCCCTCCGAGGGGCCGTTTGACAGCAGGCGAGGCAGCGTTTGCTTGGCGCGTTCTTGCCGAGGTTAGGCACACACTGTACATATCATTTTACAGCCTTCCAGAGTGAAATAGCGAAGTTCTTGCACAGTTGTTTTGGCGCACAAAGAAGGCCCCTCAAGGTTTCGTCAAGGTTGTGACAAAGTAAGAAGGCAAATGTGTCTGCTTTTTCCTGCATTTTTGCATGTGGGGTTTGGTCCTCTTGAGTGATGAGCGAGTCTCGCGTCCTTTGGGTGATATTCAGAAGAAACATCAATCCTGTTCTTTACTGTACAGAGCAGCCGTAAAGCTTCTCTGCTGATTGGAGATCTAATGAATTGCCATAATTAGTTATTGAATATGCTACTATGCTGGTGCTTTTTAGGTAAAAGAGGAAATGTTTTGTTTAGGGCGGGAAATGTCCAAAGTGGACCAATGGGATTTTCAGTCAGTGCAGATCATCAAATGACATATGTGTAACAACAATATATCATGTAGTCACTTTAGCCAACACTTTAATGTTTTGAGACTTACATGAGGGTGTCACCATGCCGTTCGTTGCTGTCTGGCTTAGTATCTGTAGTTCCCTCAGAGTTCTACTTTACCGTCCCAATATGGTTGCCAGAGGCAAGTAAGTCTAAATATTGCCTTTCATTTTTATGTGACAATAATGGATTTTCTTAATGGATGTCAACTGTACCCTCATCCCCCGTTTAGATGTAGACTGCCACATCCTCAAAATATACAGGTTCTTTTATTGCAATTTAACATCAAGATAAAATGTTTCATAGATAAATGCCAGAACATCATTAATCTGTAGCTCACTAAATTACACTAATGATAGCACAACATCACCAATTAATACCTGGAACCATAAAAGATGTTCCTATATCATAGTTAGATATATGACATATACACTACTCCAGTGGTTTTCAACCTTTTCTACGTCACTGCATGTTTTTACATTGGAAAAAATCTTGCGGCACACCACAAACTAAAAACGTTCCAAAATGACTTTCTGTCCAGTATATTTAATTATCATATAATTTCTCAATATTTATATTTACTCAGTGTGATATTTAATGGAACGTGAAACATCATGAAGTAGGTCTTGTATCATCCCGGTGAAAGTAAATCCGAAAAAAAACATAGCCCTTTGAGCCCTCCGTCTTGGCTTTTTAAGAAAAAAAAATTAGGGCTGTCAAACGATTAAAATTTTTAATTGAGTTAATCACAGCTTAAAAAATAATTAATCGTAATTAATTGCAATTCCAACCATCTATAAAATATGCCATATTTTTCTGTAAATTTTTGTTGGAATGGAAAGATAAGACACAAGACGGATATATACATATACATTCAATATACTGTACATAAGTACTGTATTTGTTGATTATAACAATAAATCAGCAAGATGACATTAACATTAACATTCTGTTAAAGTGATCCATGGATAGAAAGACTTGTAGTTCTTAAAAGATAAATGTTAGTACAAGTTATAGAAATTTTATATTAAAACCCCTCTTAATGTTTTCGTTTTAATAAAATTTGTAAAAATTTTCATTCAAAAAATAAACTAGTAGGTCGCCATTGTTGATGTCAATAATTACACAATACTCATTGTGAAACAGGCGGAAACTGTTGTGTCAGGCTGAAACCCATAAAATCAGTCGCATCCAAGCGCCAGCAGAGGAAGACAAAACACAAAAAACCCCCCACAAATAACAAGTAGACATGACACTGCTGTCATTTTAATCTGTGCGTTAATTGCGTCAAATATTTTAACGTGATTAATTGAAAAAAATAATTACCGCCCGTTAATGCGATAATTTTGACAGCCCTAAAAAAAAATATTTTTTTTTTTTACCACGACTCATACGAGGGCCTTCATCTGGGTCAGAATCTTCTCCAGGGTCGTCAAGTGCCGATATACACGAAAGTTTTCTTTCCATTTTATCCATATGTTACGACCGTCAATCCCCCCTGCGTTTTACACCAACCAGTTGTCGTGGACAGCGAGGTGGCTGATGGCTAGAAATCCCAGCAGTACTTGAACGCAACAACAGCAATAACTCGCTCGCCTGCACATGACTGAGAACCTCCCTACTCCTTCCTTTGTACTGCAACTCCACCCGACAACGTCCGCGTGCTGTTAACAAGGCTGAGTATCCTTCAAAATACTGTTGGGGGCCACCCTAATAGTTATAAATTACTGTTGATCGTTGACCGATTGATTGCTGAGATGACAGCGGGTCGCTGCGCCAGCCCAGCCCAAAAAAAGCGCGCCTCGACGGCCAGAGGAGAACCAGAGTTGAGGGCGGGCGTCGTGACGCCCCCAAGCCGAAAATGGCGCTCCTTGGGCGGACAAGTCGCTGCACAACCCCAGCCCGAAAACGGCGCATCCTCGGCAACCAGGGGAGAATCGGAGCCGAGGGTGGGCGCCATGACGCTCCCAAGGCGAACACGTGAGAACCGGAGAGTAGAGCGGCCGTCATGAGGCTCCCAAGCCGAAAAGGGGGCTTCTCGGGCTGACACAAGAGAACTGGAGATGAGAGCATCATTTATGATGCTTCGAAGCCGAAAAAGGCGCACGTTGGGGGGACTCATGGCAACCGGAGGTGAGGGCAGCCTTCGTGGCGCTCCTAAGCCAAAAAAGCTGATATAAAAAAAAAACTTTCAACTAGAAAGTTACTCTAGATTCTAGAATCTAAAGAATTCATAAAAAAATCTCCTTAAAAGGTTGGGTTAAGGACATTCCAGCAGAAATAATCTTGCTTAACAATTTTAAAATAAACCACAATGTCATTCTTATGATGTGTAATAGTAGAGAAAATCGTCAATAAAAGCCAGTATTTTAGTGAGCAGACATTTTAAATGCCAAACTGTTTTAGCCAATCGAATGATATTGTTTTAGGTAGTCCGCCATTGCTCGTGACGTCAATTATACCCTCAATTTCCTAGATAATTGCGATGGTGATGTTCTTTACATGTTGATCATCACATAAAAAGTCGCATTTACAGTATATACACACTGATTTTGCTTGAGTGAAAAAAGGAAGAACTTTGATTTTAGTGACTTAGAATTATGTGCACCTATTTTATTTTTGCTTGTTTATAGCTGTTTGAAGTTTATCAGTGTTTACGTGCTGTGTGTCAACATTGTAGCCTACTGTGAAGAATGCACTAACATCAGAATATTTGTCATTGATATGTAAAGGTGTGGTAACACTTTATAATAACTATCCGTTTATAACTATCCGTTTTACTAGTTAATAGATCATTAGTAAACTGTTGATAAATGATTTATTGTTGATTTGTGAAGTATTTGTTAACAGTTTGTTAAGCATTTACAGGGTTTTCTTAACCTGAAACACAGTTTGTGTAGAAACGTTTCAAGTTTTTGTGTGTAACGTTTGGCATTTCTATCTTTTCAGGTTAAGAAATGCCGTTCACTTCAAAAGAAAAGGCATTTTGATAAGGCTTTTTGTAGGCAGCGCTCATGTTGCACATTTATGAAAATCTGCCATAGAACCAACAAATATTTATAGTTTTCTTTGTATATTTAATAGGGCTGTCAAATTATCGCGTTAACGGGCGGTAATTGATTTTTAAAATTAATCACGTTAAAATATTTGACGCAATTAACGCACATGCCCCGCTCAGACAGATTTAAATGACAGTACAGTGAAATGCCCACATGTTAATTGTGTTTTATGGAGTTTTGCTGCCCTCTGCTGGCGCTTGGGTGCGACTGATTTTGTAGGCTTCAGCACCCATGAGCATTGTGTAAGTAATTATTGACATCAACAATGGTGGGCTACTAGTTTATTTTTTTTGATTGAAATTTTACAAATTTTATTAAAACGAAAACATTAAGAGGGGTTTTATTATAAAATTTTTATAACTTGTACTAACATTTATCTTTTAAGAACTACAAGTCTTTCTATCCATGGATCACTTTAACAGAATGTTAATAATGTTAACGCCATCTTGTGGATTTATTGTTATAATAAACAAATACAGTCCCTATGTACCATATGTTGAATGTATATATCCAACTTGTGTCTTATCTTTCCATTCCAACAATAATTTACAGAAAAATATGGCATATTTTATAGATGGTTTGAATTGCGATTAATTACGATTAATTAATTTTTAAGCTGTAATTAACTCGATTAAATTTTTTAATTGTTTGACAGCCCTAATATTTAACCAATAAAACTAACACCTTCAACATAAAGTGTATATACTGTAGTTTTATTAAGATCCATCAACTAGCATGGGCATTAAGAATGGGGTCAATCATATTGGAACACCCTGTAAATGCTTAACAAACTGTTAACAAATACTTCACAAATCAACAATAAATAATTTATCAACAGTTTACTAATGATCTATTAACTAGTAAAAGGGATAGTTATTATAAAGTGTTACCAAAAGTGTGTAATACTAGTATATAATAAATATCTAAGTATGCTAAATGACTTGTCTCCACATTGATTTCTTTATCGCTTCATTCTGATTGTCACAGTGATTCTTCTCCCAATGAAGAAGCTAAATCCATTAGTCATCTTGGCTCGGCTTAAACTGATTACCTTCAGCCTGCAATTGGCTTTCCAACACATAACTTGAGAAAGGCTCAACGGTTGGACAATCTTAAATTAGGAACTTCATCCGCCATTTTATTTTGCTTTGAAGCCCAAAACTGATGAGCCCACAGCCTTCTCTGGTGTTCGGACACATCCTTCCTGACAAACCAAATTGCCTCCAGCACAAATGAGTGTGGGAATACCTGATGTGACATTCGTTCCAAAATGGCAATGTCTATGAATTGTGTCATTTTCTGTGTTTTAACATTATTTTTTTCCGTTATCATAGTTCTAAGTAATTCGTTATCTGCATATTTAGAGTCTTTGAGCAACCGTTTTTCACACGAAGGTCATTTATACTAAACTTTCTTTTACTTTCCCGAGGTATGGGCACATCCTCAAGAATAGGGGACTCTGACTTGGGTGCAAAAATATGTGATGGAGACGTCTCTAGTATGTAATGTACCGTAATTATCGCACTACAAGGCGCACCTGATTATAAGCCGCCACCCACAAAATTTGACACGAAAATGGCATTTGTTCATAGATAAGCCGCAGCGGACTATAAGCCGCAGCTGTCCTCACTATATTATGGGATATTTACTCCAAAAGATATTAACCGGTAAGACTTTATTTGACAGAGGCATCAAACGACTGTCAAAAGACTAAATGAACCACCATGAAGCTTTGAACCAATTGGCTGCAAAGCTTCATTGCCTCAAGACGCTTCATTGGCTATCACTGCTCCACTGGTGAAGCCAGTTAACCTCTCCTGCCACCTTCTGTCAACACTGTTGTCGTCCAACATGCCTCCTAGCATGCGTTGCAGCGCTACAGATTTAAATAACAATTCAAATTCATCTTCTGTGCTAAATATTTCTTCAGTTACTGTTCCAGTTGTTACATTAATTGCTAGTTATGGTATTTGGTAACACTTTATTTGACAGTGGCGCCATAAGACTGTCATTAATTCAATTAAATTTTATTTGTATAGCCCTATATCACAACAAGGTTGTCTCAGAGGGCTTCGCAGAGTCAATATACAGTCAGAAACAGTAGATGAATTAGATGAAGTTCATGTCCTGGGCATACCCCATTCTTAGACCCGCCGTGTCGGCATGGAAAAAGTCCAAAAACCCTTTGGGAAAAATGAGAAACCTTGGGGAGAACCACAGTCAGGAGAGATCCACTCCCAGGTTATAGATGCACCAGGACTGATGGTGGATATTAGCAGCAGGAGGTCCAATTTGTAGAGATGCAATGGAGTGAAGAAACAAGAGGTGGTCCATCTAGCCAGATGAGACGGAGGCGGGTGGGGGGTGGGGGCGGGCAACAAGGACGTCCATCCAGCCAGGGGTCAGGATAGTCAGGAGGCTGCGGCTGAAAAATAGCCCCTCCCCCAGAGGGGAGGGGGGAAAGACAAGTGGTAGGTAGAGTGAGAAACAGGTGATAGGACTCAGTGGCTGTACTTCCCCCAGCATTAAAGCTTCTAGTGCAGCTTAGACTGAACTGTGAGTCTAGTCCGATTTCAACTAGCCTGACCATAAACTTTGTCAAATGGGAAAGTTTTTAGTCTAATCTTAACTGTACAGACTGTGTCGGCTTCTTTAATACTAGCTGGGAAGCTGATTCCATAAGACAGGAGCTTGTTAGCTAAAAGCTTTAGCTCCTACTGTACTTTTAGAGACCCTGGGAACTACCAGTAGACCTGAATTCTGAGAACGGAGTGTTCTGTTGGGGCGGTATGGAACCAGAACATCGGTGAGATAAGATGGCCCCAAACCATTAATGGTCTTAAATGTAAGAAGGAGGATTTTAAATTTAATTCTAAACTTGACTGGAAGCCAGTAAAGGGCTTGGAGCCCAGGGGTGATGTGCTTTCTTCTATTACTTCCTGTTAAAAGTCTTGCTGCTGCGTTCTGGACTAGCTGAAGACCTTTTAGGGAACTTTTAGGACAAGCTGCAAGTAAGGAGTTACAGTAATCCAATCTAGATGTAACGAACGCAATTGTCATTAGACAATCAAAATTATGACATGTCATGAGCATTAATGCATTAATGAATGCTTATAACAGATGTCATTTATGGTTATCCGGCAAATTATCTCACTTTTGAATGGATGTAAAAGAGCCAAGCTGGACATAAATGGAGTGACTGACACAATTTGCTGGATGAAACTTAATGACATAAGCATTCAGTAATGCCCATGATAATGTCATGTCATAACTATAACGGACTTATGACAGTCTTATGACGGAACTGTCAAATAAAGTGTTACATATTAACCTAAATAAATCAACAAATAATCCACACTGGACTATAACCTGCAGGATTCAAAATTAAGGAAAAAAGTAGTGGCTTATAGTCTGAAAATTACGGGACTTGAAATATCTTCATTAAAAAAAAAACAACGTAAAATTAGTCAGCAACATGTTGTTCAACTATGTGTGCAGTTTATGTCTCTACGGGGGTTTGGGCATTAGACGATCATGTTACTGCAAAACAGCGTAGTTTAAGAAAACGTTTAGCAGTGATACCTGCTCACCACAGTTGAGGTATGTCTTGCGTATGCATCTTCTTGACCTCTTATAATCCTCGGTGCTTCTGCAAAGGGCGAAGACGTAATGAACACCACTGTAGAGACTTCATCTTGATCAAGCTGTCAGCTGTTCACATTCTGTGCTTTCACCAGGTCGTTGTGACATACAGGAGATCAGCATGCGGCTTCACTGAGAGTTTTCTGTCAGGAATAGCATCGCAGCCTTATTTATGTGCCATCGTCTGGGATTTCACAGCAAATGTATTGGCTCTCCAACTGGCTTTTTTGTCAGCGTTCCATTAAAGCCCTCTGCTGGTCCACATCCCTAAAAGTCCACGTAGACCTTTTTCAAGAGCAAGTCTGTCTTAATTGAGGTCAGCTTCTTTTAACATAACTCACCGCACTTGACACATAAAGGTCTGACTGATGACAGAATGTTGGGACTGGTTGTTTTAAAATAAATAATATTTTATTGTTAAAACCACAGTATGTCAACATGCAGCTTAATTTGGCGCGTAATCAGTAGAATAGAATATTTTTCATGGTAGAAATTCTCAGCCACACACAATGTTTTGTTTGCAGTACTGGCCAAAATGTTCAACCTTTATTGCACATTTTCTTACATTTCATGAGAAAATTTTGTTATGGCACTTTGAAACCAAGGTTGAAATTTTTTTGGGCCATATTTTACAAAGAGGCCACATTCTTCCTTTTCTGCTAAGACACACACAAAAAATGTTTGGCTTAATCAAGAGACTTGCAGGGTTCGTACGGGTCCTTGAAATCCTTGAAAATGCTTGTTTTTTTTTTCTACTGTCATGTTTTCAAGCTATGAAAAATGCTTGAATTTTGTGAAAAGTCCTTGAAAATGCTTGGAAGTGTTAAGGGCTCGACATACGGAAGGCGATGAGCGATGGCGAAATGCGAACGTCATCACCATTGAGGTGAAAACCAACATGTGTTGCGCAATGGGACTGCAGTGGCAAGCGACACGCACAGCCTAAGTTCAGCCAGTGCGTCTTTGCTCTTCTCTGATTGGCTATAAATTTGGAGGAAATTTGAAAATTTCCGGTCTTTTTCGATTGCAACCATGCAAAGTCAGAAAGTTTTGTGGGAATTAACGGAGATACTGATTGTAACCTTTACCATTTGATTTATTAAAAGAACAAACTACTCTGGATCCAGAGGTATCATAAAGTATGTGCTTGTTGCACACTGCTAAAATGATACGCTCCTCCATGTTGACAAAGATTTTTTTCCCCCTCCCATATTGACAACGTGTGGCGTGTGGATGTCAACTTCTGTGTTGACCAGTGTCCTCGCAGGTGACTTGTCGATCAATAAATCCGTGACTGATTGGTTCTAGTGCCAGGCGACAGTGACAGAAATAGAAGCATTTCCTATTTTCTTACATCGCGTCGCTGGTCCGCATGTGCACGTATATATGCACGAGTGAAATTTCACGTGCATGAATGTCGTGTTTCGCGAGAAAATGTATTGAACACGAGTGACGGGCCCATTAGGCGCACAATATTTTCTCAGCACTCTATCTAAATATATGTGTCACACATGTGCATTTGCTGTGGTTTAGTACAATACTTTTATCGCAAGACCATTTCCTCTTTTTGTCACATTTTTTCCCAAGACTTCCACATCCCCTCTGTCAGTCGCCGTTTAATCCGGCTGGGAGCCACTTTGCTCGGCCTCGTTGCTGCTAGAACTCGGCGTACTTGCTTGGCTCTTGATCAACTCCCCTTGCTGAATAAGAAAATGGTGAGTCTTATTTTAAGGAGTAGGAGAGATTGTAATAATCTTATAAAGAGCTTTACTGGTTTCGGCGAGAACAGAAGTGTTTTGTTGTTGTTGAGAACTACAGTTCCACAGAAACGTACATCGAGATATCATTTAGCTTAGAAATTGGAGGAATGAGAACCATTTTTCGAGTGTCCCAAACTTCCCAAAAAAAGCACATTTTTTAATGTTTCATCAGCCGTGACGTGTGTGTCTCCGTCCACCGAACGGAATGCCATAACAACGCCAGCACCTCTGCAATAGGACGCGTTCAGAGTTTGCCACAAAACGTTCACTGCTCCCCGGAACGCACCCTTCCATGGGGTTTCAGAATAAGCACCTTTCAAGCTAAATTTCTCGAGTCTCCGGGGTCGTAGAACATTTTGGAAGACGTTTGCGTACTTCTGAGAAGGCACCATGCAGTGGTACCACAACATACGAATATAATTCGTTCCAGGATCTTGTTTAGAAGTTGAAATGGTCATATGTCGAGCAGGATTTACCCATAACAATACATCATAATTCCATTAATTCGTATCACAGCCCGAAAACCTACACTAAATCCTGTATAAATATTGCTGGTACTATTATAAATGGCAAGATATAAAATCAGAACAATAATACAGTATAATGATATTAATAATAATTCCCGTACTAATGTACGAATTGGGATCCAATGTATTTTGCATGCTGTACCTGGCCGCACCACGTCGCTGACGTGACAGTAAGAATGAGTGAGTGCGATAGAGATTTTACTTTCTCTTTTAATGTTTTGTTGTTGTTGGCGTCAACTGCGGCGGACAGTAGGAGTGTTGTGTTGCCCAAGTTCTGACATAAATGATTAAAAACCTGACCAAGCTGGTGATTTCTTTGGCGATGTTACCACAAAAATAATTGTCACGTTAACTTATAAGGACGAAAGAAGAAAGAAGATTACGGGGGTCAGAGGAGGACGGTCGAGATCGTAGACATTCTACGGCCGTATTGTCGAGCCAGTTCACGGACGCACACAGCACGCTTACAGGTATACGTATATTTTTTTAATCATTTCCATCTTCATTTCAATGGTAAGCGTGACCTTTTTTCACCACCTGTTCTAAACTTCTTCAAACCCATGTTCAGTTCTCTCACAAGAAAATTCGCCATGTGTCCATCTTGTGTGAAAGCAAACTGCGGCACTGTCATAAATCGTCGTATTTCAAGCATGTCGTCGGATGTAGAAACAAATGGCGGGTCAAATTTTACGTCAGATGTCAAAAAGATCGTGTGTCGAAGCGATCGTATGTCCAGGTAGCATTGTATTTTATTTCCACTTGATCACTAAAAACCACAAAAATAAACATTGGGGTATTGTTTAAAAGTTACTGGAAAAAAAATACGTAAAATTGGTCTCGAAAGTCCTGAAAAAGTGCTTGAATTTGGCCATGAAAAAAAAGTGTACGACCCCTGCACCTTAAATGATGGCGGGTACACTATTGTTTTAAAGTTTGGCATCACCCAGACAATTTTGTGTTTTCCATGAAAACTTTTTTAATAAAATGAGTTGCTTATCAAATAAGAAATTAAGTCGAGACACTGATTAGGTTAGAAATAATGATTTGTATTTGAAATAGTAATTTTCTCCTTCAAACTTTGCTTTTGGCAAAGAAAGCTCCATTTGCAGCAATTACGATATTGCAGACCTTTGGCATTCTAGCTGTTGATTTGTTGAGTTAATCTGGAGAAATTCCACCTCATGCTGCCAGGAGCCCCTCCTATGAACAAGATTGTCTTGCTGGGCACTTTTTATTACGTATCAGAGAGCCTGCTTTCACAACAGCTCAAACGGGTTGAGATCTGGTGACTATGCTGGCTGTTCTATCATAGAGAGAATACCAGCTGCCTCATCTTCCGGAGGATGAAATTGGTTCCAATCAAGTGCTTTATGGCATGGCATTGTAAAATGGAATGATAGCCTTCCCTATTTGAATTGCCTTGTGTTGAATTGTGCTATACAAATAAATTTGCCTTGCCTATTCAAAATCCCTCCTTTCATATTTAGCTTTTCATCATGTCTGAGTTACGCCTGACCTACAAAACATTTTTGGAAAATCAGTAATGATTTCTGGGTTGTGGTCGAACGCACTGTTTCATGATCCTTCATCTGACATTTTTCTCAACTCTTAAAACGCCTCACAAGTGTCATTCTGTTGACATGGATTACACAACTTTTTGGAAATAATGACATCATTAGTCTCTTGACATGACACTTCACTTTGAAGTTCCTACAATCCACCCAACAGTTTAGTAGAGGCTAACCACACCATGGAAGAATGCTAATAGCTTTGGCATGTCCTCGCAAAAGGTTTCCGTAGTTGTAAGACATGCAAATTGATTGCTATCCATCTTGCTCCCGGATGGGCCTTGAACTCAATAATTTATGAATGAATGGAATAAAATAAAAATGTTCCTTACCCACTGCGCAGGCCCACCTGCCCTCATGCTTTTAGGGGCTGTTGCTCTTATTTGTCTTCAATAGAAATGTTTCTAAATGGCATAAAGCGTCCTGGGGGTGTAATCAAAGATGGCTTGGATAATGATGCTGCCTAAAGGCTGTCGTATTTGGGAAAGGCCACACAGCAAACATTGTTGTGACTGCCATTCATTCAAGATTTTTCTGCCAATAATATTAAAAATAAGAGATATTTAAACATCACTTTGAAGCCCAGATATTGAATTTTTACTCTTTTGAACTTAAGGATATTTCAACTTAAAGGGAAACTCTGACTTTTTGTCTGTATCTGTAAAAATGAATGAACTACCTGAAATGGAAAAAAAAAACAAAAAAATAACTTGGGCTTAAAGACTTGTCGGCTGTAATAAGTCACAATTGTTCTCTTTTACTAAAATACATTGTTGGAAACACATAAAGTATTGCCACTGATTTAAAAATCAATAATATTTAGTACATGTCTTCACCTACGAAGGGCACCATGTTTTAAGCGCGCAATGGACACTTGGGGTGATGATATCACTGTCACTCGACGAATACTACCGGGTTACTGCAATTCCTTCTACGCGGCGAGACGTCCAACACATGCGCTTATCGGTTGAAAGCGGCATAATTTTAACCTTTTGTGTTTTCTTATGGTAGCTTTAAAGTAGATTGTTGATCTCTTGACCACATTAGTCATGTAGCATATTTAAACCACCCTTATTTGAGGTTTTAAGTATTTTCTTAAGGCATCTTTAGTATGTTCTGTCTGTATCAATGTTCCCTCTAATTTTTCATGTGTCTGAGCAGAGACACAAGCTCCTTGAGCAGACTGAGGACCACTGTGAGCAACATCAAGTGTTTACACTTTGGCCACACCCCAGTATCACGCTTCTTCAAAACACTGGATCATAGCAAGTTACATGGCATATTAAAATACCATATTTTTCAGACCACAAGTTGCACCTGAGTATAAGCCATAAAATGCCCATCGAAGAGAAAAAAAAACATATATAAGTCGCACCGGAGTATAAGTCGCATTTTTGGGGGACATTTACTTGATAAAAATCCAACACATAGAACAGATATGTCATCTTGATAGGCAATTTAATATAAAAATACAATAGAGAACAACATGCTGAATAAGTGTACAGAGTACAGCGCATGAACAACGAAATGCGAATATACTGTCCTCACCAGGACGCTACGGCTCGGTCCTGGCTATACAGCACATTTCATCCTCGATACCAAAAACGTTCGCATCAACGTAAATAAATGACAATTAGGTGCTATTACAGCAATGACACAAATGGTTAGCATGCGTTCACTAGCATTAGCACATCGTTCAAACAACCACTCAACTGGCAAGTGTCCGATTGCGGGTGGAAAACACACAACAACAGAAAAGATACACACAGGCGTTGCCTCTGTAGAGATATTTTACAAGCATAAACAATGAATGTAGGTAGGTTTGCAGCCGTGTTTCTCTCTTGCTAACTCACCCACTCACTCAGAGCTGCGTAACTCACCCACTCACTCAGAGCTGCGTAGGCGTAGCTGTCTGTCTTTTTCTGGCGTGTGAGTGCTCTTCTTCACGTAAACAAGTGCGAGTGCGCCCCCACGTGGGTGTGAAAGCGCCACAAACTAAAAGCATGCATATCACTATAAAAAAGTCAATAATACAATTGAACACACATTAACAAAGGCAGAACGCGAACGTGGCCATAGCTATTAAGAATTATTCAGATAACTATAGCATAATGCACATGCTAACAAGTTTACCAAACCATCAGTGTCACTCCAAAACACCAAAATAACATGTGAAATGATATCATAATGTGTTAATAATTTCATACATAAGCCGCTCCTGAGTATATGTCGCACCCCAGCCAAACTTTGAAAAAAACTGTGACTTATAGTCTGAAAAATACGGTAATGAAAATACAGCGGCAATTTGCATTAGTTTACGTTTAATATAATTGAATTGGCCCACTTAAAATGAAAAAGACAAAAGTGTCATTGTTCATGGGATGTGTACTATGTTATATGTGAGAGTCCTGCTTTAACCATGGGAAGAGTCCTGCTTTGGCCTGGAAAAGGTCCAATTGTGGCATAGGTGAGTTCATAAATAAAAGATAATGAACAACCACAATGGGAGTATATCAAACTCCTACATTAAAAATGTTCAGACAATAGGGACACACCTATTCTCCTTGTCTAAACAGCTATACAGGACAGGTTAAAAAAAAAAAAAAAACACGGAAAAAATCTCACTCAGTTTCACCGCTTGCTCTTCTATTTGCACATACTGTACTCTGACAGCCATTCCATTTTTTTTACTTACTCTCATCTCGTCTCATCCCATCTTTCCTTTTCATTTTGCTTTTGCTGCTCGTTTTGAGAAATATTGACAGTGCTGTCATGCTCATTCATGTTCCTCTCAGATTCAAATTAAAAGGGTCGAACTGATGACATGTTTATGCCACTAGAGTCATACTCCGGAAGCCCGGCAGCGTAACCATGTGACGTCACCGCCCTGCGACATCAACAACAATGGCGACCTACTAGTTAAATTAATTTTAAAAATTGTATAATGTAGAGGTTTCAATATCAAATTATTTTAGTTCATAATAATGTTTATCTTTTAAGTACTACAAGTCTTTCTATCAGTGGATCCCTTTAAACAAATCTATTAAAATCTTTTAAAAAATCAAGTCAAAGAGGGAGAAAATGTGACATACCGAAATTCTGAAAGATCCCGAGGAGCGTCACAGTTACCAAAGATTGAGTCAGTGCCTCAATAGGTGCAATGCAATACTTTATAGATTTGGAGTACTTTCCTGTGTGTGTGTGTCTATGTCTATCCGTCTTCCTGTCAGCCTTAAATTTCTCATTCATAAAGCCTAATGGGTGTAACTGGTATTTGGGAATTTTTTCCCCATGACTAAAAGGGAAGTCAGGTTGAGCCCTATGATCACAGGTTAACACACATATTCACACAATTTAATATACGTAATATCAATAACGTATGTTTTGTGGAGGGATGTGGGGGACGCCGACTCATTTGCGCTGTTTTATTGGCATTGGTTTCATCGTAAAGACTAGGCGTTTTCGTTTCTGTAAAGTGGCAGCATCATAGGGTCTTATATGGAGGCTTCAACATCCTAAGTGTTGAAACCTGGCATTGTCCACCATGGAATACGGCTGTAAATCCTTCGCTATAAAGGCTCCCCCAGCCCGGATTATGTTTTTTCCCTTCGGCTGAGTTTGGTAGAATTGTTGACAGACCCACATTAGTTCCTAGCTGTGGTCGCTGTACATTTTCCTTGGCTGGTGTAATTAGCAGCTCAGGGTGGAAACCACTAACACAATTCCTAAAATCGGTAGTGTTACGTTTTTTTTTGTGTATGATGGGCAGGCAGAACACTTTAGTAAAGTTTGAACATCCCTTACTTCTAGCTTTGGTGAAGCAGTGCTTAATTTGTAAATCATACGGTGCCGGAACGGACAGTACATATGACAGCGCAGGGATGAGGAGACGGGCATAGGTCCCGGAACATACGCAGAAAGTGGTGCTGAAAACAAAACGCAAATGCCCACTTGCTATGCTGTGGGACTTAATGCCGAGTTATGCTTACGCGTCAGACCTGCTCCATCAAGGAAGACCCGATTTACGACCCTCCGCTGTAGCATCTCTGGCTCCTTCCTTTTTTTCTGACTTCGCGTCGCGTCAACGCGTGTGCCGTGGTGGAAATGGACTATGATTGGTCCCCTCAGAATGTTGTTTACGGTTCAATGCGAAATCACTGTCAAACATTATTTTTCTACACGCAAAAATGGACCAAGCCGACGAAAGTATCAACGAAGAGCAAGTACGACACCTACTACAATGTCTCATCAAGACATTATGAAGATTGCCAAATGGCAAGCAATTCGTGGGAGGAGATTGCTGAAAATATGGGGCTGGAGGTCAGCCAGCGATTGAATTTTTTAAAAAAATGGAAGAACCACGAGACAAGTATGTGTGTGTTCGGAATCGAGTGGCCACACGAAGTGGTGACTCAGTCGGCCAAAAACTGCCAGATTTTTATCACTTTGTTGTATTTTTGGTTGGTGCACTTCTTCATTTATTGTGTACATATGTTTGCTCTGAGTCTGTGACTTATTTACATGTCACACTTCAAGTATATGAAGAATTAAAACGCAGGTTTGGTGTCAGAAGAGTTGTTTTGATGTTTAATTTTCAGCAACAGACAGTTCACACACGATACATCATCACTGATTGAGAGTGCCTCGGTGCTTATATGATAACGTTAACATCAAGGCTTCCAACGCAGTTTGGGAAGTTCCATAGACGCCAGAAATCTGCTATGGCTTCCCACTGGCTGGTTGTAGGACACGGTAAACAAATCGGGCTGGAGGGCTTTGCAGACCTCGGACAAAACTCTGGACGCAGCGCTTGATGCCAGTTGGAAGCTAGCCACCACAGCTAGCTAGTTTCCACCCGAGGCTAGAACTCTCTATGCAGCATCAAAAGTTGGACAGACCGCCTCGAAACCATCTTCTGCGTCCCCTGCGTCTCACCATTTGTTTGATCAACATTCATTCAATGTTGATGAGCTGAAGATCCACATTCGAGCGTTCCATCTTGTATTGTTTATTTATTTTCCCCCCCCGTTTAACTAGACAAGAGGAAGTCAACAAGCATGCCCCAAAATCGTACAAACATAACGCCACTAGTGGCTTGGCGGTGAATTACAGAGCAACGCGTCACCTGGTCGGAGAACCATCGATTGTCAGTAGTCGCAGCGCCGTCACTGCAACGCGGGAACATAACTCAGGCTTTACAAGCCTCAATTTCAGATAATATTCGTGGTATAAATGTTATGACAACAATTTACAATTATTTAGGTTATATTCTCCACAGCATGGGAAATTGCTCACATAACCACAGGTGGGACTTACTACTAGTACACAGTCAGCAATTAAGTTACTCAATAGGTCTAACTTGTAAAACATAATTTTTTTTTAAAAATCAGAGATTACAATAAATAACGCCATCCCATTCTTTTGCGAGTTTCTGCCCCCCCCCCCCATCTTCGTCCCACCGCCTTTCAAATTGTGCAGTCCAAACCTGAATTTCTCATAAGGGTACCAGTGGCGCCACCAGGGGGTGGCCAGGGGTGGCCGTGGCTACCCCTAAAAATTTGTTGGCCACCCCACTGGCCACCCCGCTAGCCAGTATATCGTATCCCTGTTTGGAAGTACTTTTTATGTTTTGTTCATTTAGTAATAATTATTTTTGTGTCCCATTAACATTATGTTAGGAAATACCCAGTTAAGATATGATTGCTTCTGTACTTGCTTTTATTTGTACCTGCCAGCACCTGCTTTTCCCCAGTAATTATTTTCTTTTGGTAAACTTTGGTACACTTTATGCCTAATATATACATGACACAATAAAACAGAATTGTTGGGAACTCAAAATGTTGACTGGACAGTTATGGACTATGTACATTAAATCATTGGTAACATCAAATATTACACAATACACCAAAGTATATCAGTAGCCGTGTCATTATGTCTTTCTGATTGTTTCCCCCTGACCTTTTTACTGCAATAATATAATGAAAACCCGAAATTATGGCTTTTAGTTTTGGTGTGCCACCCCAAGATTTTAAGTGGCCCCATCTGGCCACCCCTATGAAAAATTTCTGAAGGCGCCACTGACGGGTACTGACCTGTTGCTCCGGCTGTTGGTGGTCCAGCTGGCTGACTGCTGGCGCTGTAGCTGGCCTCCACTCCGGGTGGCGCTGAACCTGACCGGCTGCTGCCACGGTAGCAGCCTCCTGCCCTGGCTTGGCTGGCTGTCCGTGAACCTGGCGAGCTGCTGCGTTGCTGGCCTCCTGCTGCACTCGGTCCTGCCCGTTAGCATGATCGCTGAAGCTGCCCTCATTGCCGGCTGTTGCTTTTCTGAGTCGTTTTGAACCATATTCCTTCTTTTTGAAAAAAGACAGAAAATGCAACTGTCTTTTTAGCATGTTGAAATACCGTTTGATCCTGGCCGCTTTAAATATTAAAAAAAAAAAAAAAAAAAATGTCAGGGGCATGATTTGTTGGTCAAGGCTTTATAGTGAATCAACAAATCTCCGACTCTTTAAAATGACGTTAATTTTTTATAAACAATATGCAATTTTTGGGATTTGTTCTGTAAATTAATTTATGCATATTATTATTTTATTTTATACATTAAAAAAAAATTTTTTTTAATATTATTATTAAAAAATATTAAAAAAAGATATTATTGAGGAAAAACGGCATGGAAAATGAATGAATATTATTATTATTTACTATACATGAGAGGTGTTGGATCTGCCCAAATAAGTTTCGCATGCAACATGTGTTTTCAGTCGTTCATTGACACTCCGGATAAAAAGAAATTCCCTAAAGAATTTATACGCTGCAGACAGAAAAATTTGATCAAGGTCTGCCCCTGCATTGATGCACGAATATCCATGACCAAGTAGTGCCTTGCATCAAATGACAAATTTACACACCTCGGGTATATTTGCTTTGCTTCCGAATAAATTTGAGAGGTTTTACTTTACTTTTATTCCACATTTTCACATGATGTTTTTAAAAAAATTTTTTTTTTTTTAAGGTCCAAGCTGTCATGCGTTTGAGAGCTATGTGCTGACATGCCACTCAAGATAAATCAGTCTTCTGGACCTGACAGGTGTTTGTCCACCTGCTATAAACATCTCCTACGCCTCGCCCCCTGCTCCATCTCCTCTCTGGTTATTTACTGGGCTCCAGCCTCCATATCCTGGCTCTGTTTACTCTCTGCCTAGGGCTCTAATATGAGGTCAGAGCTCTGATTTACTCGACTAGTTAGCTAGCTGAGTAACGACCCCGGGCCGGATAGTTTACAGTGTGATGCGACCGATGCTCTAAGTGTAATTACAAGCCTCCGGGCACTGTTTCAGCTCAACACCTCACTGCAGCCGACTGCCTGCCAGTCCTCCAGTACGCTAAGCACTGCCATCTTTCCCTCTTTTACTACACTCACACACATACACACACACGGAATGACGCTGCCCTGCTCGTAGTGACCTCACATTCGAGGTGAACTCCGCTCTCAATGTCATCTCTTTATATAGACGCTCTTACTTTTCAGTACACAGGAAGAAAGAAAATGTATCGAGTTGCAGGGCTTTGCCAGCCGCTAAAAAAGCAGATTGCCGTCATTACTCTCATTAAGTGGCCGCGTGATATTTGTTCAAACGCAGGCCTGCCAAGCTTGCACGAGCTAATTTACTGCGCTGCTTACACATTACCATACATGTGTGGCGCAGGACATCAAACATGGAACCTCCTGTGCCCTATATAAGCAACACAGGGGCTAATATTTGAAAATGAATGGCAATTGGCAATACCATGTGAACTCATTCACTGCCAGCACATGTATATGGCGGAAAACACAGACAAGGCTGAAAAAACAGTTTCTGCTCTTGCACCCCTCTTTAAAGACCAAATGTGAAGTAATTTCATAAAATGTCAAATAGGGTCACAATTAAAGTAATTAAACATTTTCCAACAAATAAAGCATGAAAAAATAGTTTATATGTTGTATATTTCACAAAATAATCGCGTTTCCGAAGTTCCAGCCTAAGAGAGGACGAACCCGGAAGTGACACGTCACACCGAGAACAGCGATGGCAGCACTCCATACGGCCGCCATACAAAGCCCTTCAAACAATGATTCAATCAGCGATATAAGCGACAGATCGAGCCCAAGTGAGGAGAAGTTTTTGAAGAGTTGGAGGAAGAGGAGGAGGTTGGAATTTTATGTTAGACCGTACAATATATGTCTAATATTTACCTTAAAAAAGATGACTTTAAAAAATTATTCACTTGCATATTTTAAACTTTTAAACAAATTACATCATAATGAAAAACTTGGAGTCTGTAAAAAAGTCACAGATATCTACCTCATAACGATTGCTTAATTGTATTTTTTTCGTTACTGTCGCATTTTCCCAATATTTTAGATGATAAATAATCGATCCAAACAAAGAAAACTGAAAAATAAAAAAACATATAGGGTAAATATATGAAAAAGAAAATCTCGACCACTTCTTGATGTCTGCGATTTCTGCATCGTGACCCTTGTTATATTACCATGTTTTACCCATAAAGTCCCCCAAAAATCCAGCTGTGGCCATTCACAGCTGTGTCTTGACACTCGGTGATACATGCTACATGGAGTTTTTGAATTGAAACAAGGTAAGTACGTGATAATATCTCATTAAAGTCATGGCGTCTGTATATCTGCTCTCGTGTGCTCTTACCTCCAGATAGGGTTTTGCTGTTTAATTTTTTTAAAAAATGCCCTCCTTTTCAAAAACTTTCTTCTCCCAGAATATTGAGATTTTCAGCTTTCAAATGATGCATCACAAATGCATATCGGACAATTTTGAAATTTGGCCAAAATCAATAATAGTGTGGCGTCTCATCATTTGGCGCAATCTTCTATTAGAAAGTAACTTGCTAACCAGTGTTGTTTTCGTCAACGATGACGACAACGAAAATATTTCGTCAACAAACACTTTATTCATGACGATGAGGAGCAGATCACGAACTAAAAACATTTTTTGGGAGACTAAAACATAACGAGACACATGCCGGTTTTCGTCTGACAAGACGAGGACGAGACGAAAATGCGCAGTAGTTTCCGTCACATTTTCACAATGTGTGACATTTTATGTGTAGTTAGCCTGCATCGTAGCTTTGACTGGTTGTGTCTCTCGTGACGAGCTGCGCACCCCCCCCCCCCTTCTTGAATCACCAGTGCGTGTCTCTCCAGTCTCCTTGAAGGCTTGCACACACGGTAAGATTTGTTTTGTGTGCTGAGTTATCATCACACACTAAATGTAACTCGTAGCATTAGCATAGGATTCACGTTAGCAATAGGCTAATGCTAACAGCGAGTGTCCTCTTAAACTCTGACTTTTTTTACATCCAGTTCTTGGTGTCCAGGTGGGTGTAATTATTTGAAAATAATGTACTGTTCTCCAGGCGAGTATATAATCACCAAGGTGACGTTGTTCTTGCAGATGCTACAATATGTGCTGGTCTGTCAATGTTCGATAATTCAAAATACAAATTTTTTTATTTATTTTGAGAGTAATTTAAAAAAAAAAAAAAAATCTGATGAAAACATCTAACAACTAACACGTATTATCGTCCGAAAGACTAAGACAAATTTAAAAGTAGAGATGTATATCGGATCGGACGCCAATATGGGCAAAAAAATGCACATTAGTATCGGATTGGCTGACATGGAAAAATTCCGATCCAGACTTCCGATCCAGTTTTTTTTTTTAAACTCCGGTCCGGGTTTTCCAGCGCACCGATTTACATAATCCATTCCAGTTTTTGCTTCGGTTTCCCTAAAATCTGGTCTGCATTTTACGGCACACCTTCAACACACTTCATTACCGTCTCCCACACACCTTCAACACACTACATTACCATCTCCCAATTTACCGAGAGACTTTATCGGTAAAAATGTCAGCTGTGTGGGATCATTTCACCTTAAAGGACGACAAAGACGAAGAGGCAGAGTGCAACATATGCCACAAGAAAATCAAGCGTGGTGGTAAAGCTGTAAGACGTTTTAATACAACCAACCTAATCAAGCATTTAGCGAAATACCACCACAAACAATATGAAGAGTATGTTAAGAAAACCGAAGACAAAAAGAAAGGTCCTACACAACTAACAACACAACTGGCAGAAACTTTTGCTATGCGTGACAAACTGGCACTCGACTGTCCCAAAGCCCAGGGAATAACAAGAGTAATTGCCGAAGAATTCATTCTGGATTACGAGCCATTATCTCTCGTGAGTAAAGACGCACCATCCAACACTTAGAACCACGGTACAACGTGCCCAGCCGTCATTACATCCTTGAGCGATTCGTCTGTGGAAGATTCGAGAACGATTCACAAACATCCAAATTCCGATTATTGAAATATGTCAAGTTAAGCGGAACTAATACACAGCGCGGTCTTCGGGACACAATGAGAAACGGACCGCATTGCGTCCTGAGAGTAAACATCATGCTTGTCATAGACCCGGGTAATGCCAATGCTCGACCCACGGCTTTAGCGCAACTCATGCCGCTGGATAAAAAAACACAAGAATACCTGACTGCTGCTGACAGCCGCTACAAACTATGTCAACATCGTTTTACTGTAGATAATAGATATCATATGTATATAGAACTAGATGCAAAATGACAGACTCGATGGCGTTAGCAACATTGAAGTATGGAAAACTAGATGGGTTTGTAAACAGCCGCCATATTAAAGCAGGACCCTTCCCTAGTATGCTGTTCTGAGCCTTCGAAGCGAACCTAATTAACTTTTTATCTAAAATACTCCTAAATCGGCAAAATCTTGACTTGAATCTATCTTCAAAACAGTTTTAAAACTTTAACATGTCGAAAGTAGACAGAAGGGAAATTATGGAATAACGGGAGCAATTTTAACAACTTTAACAGTTGATTCGCAAAATTAAATGAATTGAATGTAGTTTAAAGCTGCTGATACAGAATGGGGACTTGAGTATTTTATTTACTGTTTTAAAATGTTAACTTGATACTGAAATAGTCGTTTATTTAAACCTGAGAGGCTTTTTATACAATTATTGTAACTAATGCACGAAACATTAAAAGCATCTGATAGCTTGGGGGTGTTGTGGGATTTTCCACTGAGGTTGTTTGTGTGTTTTGCTTTTTTAAGACAGTTTACAATATTATTTGCACGTTTTACTGACTGACTATGCCATTTCTGTTTGTTATTTATAATGTTTTGTGTTTGTCACTGAATAAACAGGTCAGTTTTTTGTTACCAACCGTTGTGTGTTATTCAAACTCACCTAATTCAGCTGACTAGTTGTTATCAAGAGTACTAAAACCCTTTTCAACATGAGTCTGACAACTAAGTAAGGAGGTGAAATAACTTTAAACTTTAACACATGCTCAGATAGGCCGGTATCAGATCGGAAGTGCAAAAACCTGGATCGGGACATCCCTATTTAAAAGCGCTGCCAAAAACAACACTGTTGCTAACTAAAAAAAGCACTTTTGAACTCACAAAATGATGCATCTGGATTTTGTCATATTTTGTGTTTCTGTTGCACGATAATATATTGTATCGAAACTGTGTCCTCTGTGCTCAAGTGAATCAGCATCGTTGGAACCCTTTCCTGGTCCAGACCACATAGTCGAGATCCTCTTTTTTTTTCCAATAAAGTAGTCTGGGTGCTGTGTAAAATCTACCTTTGTTTTCCAGACTCTTTCCAGACATTTTTTTTTTTACCCTGTGGAATAGAGCAGTCAGGCCAACTTTAATAGCAAGCTCATTGCTCTGTTACTACACTGCCTTTTGCCACCACTTGAGGCAAGTCATTCTTTATTAAGACAACTTTAAAGAACATTTGAAAATCAAGGCTCCACTCCCCGTTCCTATTTTTCTATCCATCTATTTTCAATAGTTCTCATTAATGTTGTGGGTGTGCTGGGCCCATCCCAGCTGACTTTGGGGTGAGACGCTGCATACACCCTGGACTGATTGCTATTCAATCACAGGATACTTATTGACCAATTATCAATATTAATTACTGAAGGAATTTAGTCCTCCCAGCCCAAACCGCACGGGGAGGCCGGCAACAGAACGGAAATGTGCTCCGCCGCTCGACGCCCCCGAAGAGCCAGGTCAGGAGGAAGCTAAACTCCGCGCGTTCCTGTGTTAACCCTTTGCACACTGACTCCATGTTTCAAAAGCTTGAAGAACACTCGCCGAAAACAGGTTGACAATTTATTCGTCGACAATGGTAAAAAACAAGGCAAAAACAGACGACGGAGGGACAATTCTGGATCCAAAACAAGGCTACATGTTTCCAAGCCGAAGAAATCTGTCTGATCTCAGTGTCCAGTCTTTTTGAAGTCTTTGCTGACGCGGGTCTTGTCGAAGGCGTTTCTGGGCGTTGCTTTTGGGACATCCCCGCTGTGGCTGGTTTTGGGCGGCTTAGGTTCGTGCGCGGATTGGGACGCCCGATATCAACTTTGCTGTCCAGGCTGGTTGTACTTGTTTTAGGACAAAGCGCTTTGTCCTTGGAGTTTGCTGGGAGAGCTGATTACACGAGTTGGTGCGTCAATCTTGTGATAAGACGGCATTGTGTATCTCTTCTATTTCTTCTCATTAAACTATGGTGTGCTGTTTATTTTATATTAGTGTAGTCCTACTGTAAATATGAAAATGATACTATTTCCTGATTAATTATATTACGTGTGTTAGAGTAATGCAAACAGTTAGACGGTGCCAACCTGTACCATATGTATGTGTTAGACTATATATGTGTTAGACTAATGCAGACAATTATATGGTGTGTGCGATGACGATATCGTTTCTCCTTCATTATCAATTAAGCTCACTAACATACCCCTTTGGAATATGGGGTGAAGCAGAGAGTCGAACCCAAACTACAGAGGTTGAACTGCTAACCACTAACTGTGCTGAACTATAGGCATTTTTTTTCCCTGTGCAAAAGCACATACTGTGCAAACTGGAGCAATGTGTTGACATAGTTTCCACTTTTTTGTAGCGGGTCATTTGTTTGGGTTTGTGTCTGGTTGGTTGTTGGTTGGTGTTGTTTTTGGCGGCCCTTTTAATTTTTGTCTTAGTCTTTTGGATGATAATACTTATTAATCTTAGTCATATTTTAATTAGGGCTGTCAAACGATTAAAAATATTAATCGAGTTAATCACAGCTTAAAAATTAATTAATCGTAATATATCGCAATTCAAACCATCTATAAAATATGCCATATTTTTCTGTAAATTATTGTTGGAATGGAAAGATAAGACACATAACGGATATATACATTCAACATACTGTACATAAGTACTGTATTTGTTGATTATAACAATAAATCACCAAGATGGCATTAACATTAACATTCTGTTAAAGCGATCCATGGATAGAAAGAGTTGTAGTTCTTAAAAGATAAATGTTAGTACAAGTTATGGAAAATTTATATTAAAACCCCTCTTAATGTTTTCGTTTTAATAAAATTTGTAAAATTTTCAATCAAAAAATAAACTAGTAGCTCGCCATTATTGATGTCAATAATTACACAATTCTCATGGTGCTGAAACCCATAAAATCAGTCGCACCCAAGCGCCAGCAGAGGGCGACAAAACAAAAAAAAAAAACACAAGTAACAAGTGGACATCACACTGTGCTGTCATTTTAATCTGTTTAAGCGGGGCATGTGCGTTAATTGCGTCAAATATTTGAACGTGATTAATTTAAAAAATTAATTACCGCCCGTTAACGTGATAATTTTGACAGCCCTAATTTTAATTATGTCAAAATGTGTTTGTCTTTGTCTAGTTTTAGTCAATAAAATCTCATATAAAATTCATCTAGTTTTAGTAAACAGTTACTCAAAATGTTTTTGTCTGTAAAATTCAAAAGTTTTAGTCCAAAAATAAATAAAAGTTTCCAACAATGAAGAATGAACATAGATAGACAAGCACATATCGTACCTTGTACACACTTAGCAGGAAAAGCAATACATTATTGTAAAGTAACACATCTAGAAGCCACAAAATGTATGTAAAAAAAACCAAAAAAACGTCTGAGCGTTTAAGAGAATGCTCACTACGCTAAAGTTGATGCTAATACGAATTCTATGGTAACGCGACGAGTTACATTTGGTGTGTGATGATCACTCAGCACAGACCTCTAAAAGCTATCGCAACATTGCATATTCTCTCTTGCCAAGACAAGAGAACAAATCTTACCATCTGATTCCAAACAAGCAAGATAGCACGCAGCCTAGCTTGAAACACGTCCTAAACTCTGGTGAGGAGACTGAGGGAGCTGTTACGATGCAAGCTGATGCACTCCACGTACAAAATGAAAATGTCACGTTTTGTGAACATATGAGTCTCCATTTTCGTCTCTTTGTCGTCTCATCAGATGAAAATCGGCATTCATCTCAATATGTTCTTGTCTCCCAAGCCACGTTTTTAGCTCATCGTCAATATGAAAAAATTGTTCGTCGATAAAATATTTTCGTTATCGTCATTGTTGACAAAAGTGTCCCTTGTCATTGTGATTGCCTTTTTAATTTCACCTGTCGTCGCCTGCTCCTTGTGTGCGACCAATCCGCTGCTTCTCATCACACTTTATAATGATTCATTTGCTCTATGACACCATCTAGGTCAGAATTTAAAATTGCATATTTTCCACCAAAGCACCATCCACCATGATATATAACGGTGTTATAAGGATTGCTAAAATCAAAGAAAACTTTTTTTAATGAAAAAAAATGAAGTGTCCAAATGCAAATTTTTGAGTCTCAAATATTTTTTCGCATTCAAAAACTTTTTTCTATCATTGAAATTTTTATTTTTTTATTTTTATTGAAGTGATTTTTTCTTTTGAAAATATATATTTTTTGTATGAAGCAACTTATTTTTTCATTGAATAATAAAGACACAAATATCCTAGGCAAAATTATGCTCAAACAAAACATTACTTCAATCAAAAAAGTTGCTTCAATCAAAAAAAAAAAAGTTTTCAAATTTATTTTTGCATTCAAACACATTTTTTTGATTGAAGGGACTTTTTTTCATTGAAAATATATATTTTGATTGAAGTGAACTGATTGAACTTTTTTTTCTTTGATCGAATAATGACACAAGACACAAATCTACCTCCATATGGCTCAGCCCAGGGGATACAATTTTTGACTGAGGTAACTACATTGGCACGACACCAGCGGGCGTCCCATATTCAATGGATGAGGATCTTGGCGAAAAGTATAGCTGTCCTGCCAGCAGCCTGATTTAAAATTCCCTTCAAGAACAATAGGAAACAAAATAACGCTCAACTTTTTATTATAAATATTCATGTAAGTTAATTTTATTGCTGACACTGTGTTTCGGGGTCCTCAACATGTTGTACCCCCCCCCCCCCCCCCGCCCCAAAACTCAAACTCTGCCTATGCATGCGTGTCTATGCGAGCTATGCAGTAGTGAACTTTTCGTTTGATTGTGACTAAGCCTGAACGATATATCGTTTAAACATCGCCATCGCGATGTGTGCGTGCGCAATAGTCCCATCGCAAGCATGTGCGATAGTTTTTACTTTTTTTTTTTTTATCCACATACACCTTGCTTTCTGCTCTGCGGGCAGCCTCACACCCTCCCTCTCCCAGCCCTTTGTTCCTGACAGTCACTGCAGCACTTGCTTATTAAAGTTAACGATGCTCGTTGTCTTTGATCTTGCCAAAGAAGCGGACTTTAAAGCGGAGTAATGTGTCAATCATCGTTTAACTTGTAAAACAATTTCTGCAAGGAAGCCGCGCTGGAATGAATGTGTGTGTGTGTGGAGACGTTGGAGACATATAAAATAAATGCCAGACGTTATCATGAGGAGTTTGAAATTTGTACATGTCCCTCCAAGAGTCACAGCTAAGGTAGATAAACAGAAGCATTTAATAAAGCCAAGCATTTTTCTACTATAGTACTTCATTCTTGTTCAAAAATGATTTGGTTGGACAGTTATGTTTAAAACTGATCATAATTATGACATTTGAAGTGCTTAAAAAACATTTATTTATATCAATTTTTTCAATCGCTTTGAGGGAAAAAGTGAGAAAAAAACATGTCTTATATGTATCTTTTTCCAATGTTAAATCTGAATAAATACATTGAGCACAAAAAAATGTGCACTTATCGCAGCGGGTTCTGGTCCCCATTAACCGCGAAAAACGAGGGATCACTGTACACTGTGGTGATGGTGAGTCATCCAAAGTCTTTTCAAACAGCTATTCAAGTCATCTAGTGAAAATTTCTTTAAAAAAAAATATATACATATATATTTATATATACAGTGCCTTGCAAAAGTATTCGGCCCCCTTGAATCTTGCAACCTTTCGCCACATTTCAGGCTTTCAACAAAATTGAAATTCAATTTTTTTTGTCAAGAATCAACAACAAGTGGGACACAATCGTGAAGTGGAACAACATTTATTGGATAATTTAAACTTTTTTAACAAATAAAAAACTGAAAAGTGGGGCGTGCAATATTATTCGGCCCCTTTACTTTCAGTGCAGCAAACTCACTCCAGAAGTTCAGTGAGGATCTCTGAATGATCCAATGTTGTCCTAAATGACCGATGATGATAAATAGAATCCACCTGTGTGTAATCAAGTCTCCTTATAAATGCACCTGCTCTGTGATAGTCTCAGGGTTCTGTTTAAAGTGCAGAGAGCATTATGAAAACCAAGGAACACACCAGGCAGGTCCGAGATACTGTTGTGGAGAAGTTTAAAGCCGGATTTGGATACAAAAAGATTTCCCAAGCTTTAAACATCTCAAGGAGCACTGTGCAAGTCATCATATTGAAATGGAGGGAGCATCAGACCACTGCAAATCTACCAAGACCCGGCCGTCCTTCCAAACTTTCTTCTCAAACAAGGAGAAAACTGATCAGAGATGCAGCCAAGAGGCCCATGATCACTCTGGATGAACTGCAGAGATCTACAGCTGAGGTGGGAGAGTCTGTCCATAGGACAACAATCAGTCGTACACTGCACAAATCTGGCCTTTATGGAAGAGTGGCAAGAAGAAAGCCATTTCTCAAAGATATCCATAAAAAGTCTCGTTTAAAGTTTGCCACAAGCCACCTGGGAGACACAGCAAACATGTGGGAGAAGGTGCTCTGGTCAGATGAAGCCAAAATTGAACTTTGTGGCCACAATGCAAAACGATATGTTTGGCGTAAAAGCAACACAGCTCATCACCCTGAACACACCATCCCCACTGTCAAACATGGTGGTGGCAGCATCATGGTTTGGGCCTGCTTTTCTTCAGCAGGGACAGGGAAGATGGTTAAAATTGATGGAAGATGGATGCAGCCAAATACAGGAACATTCTGGAAGAAAACCTGTTGGTATCTGCACAAGACCTGAGACTGGGACGGAGATTTATCTTCCAACAGGACAATGATCCAAAACATAAAGCCAAATCTACAATGGAATGGTTAAAAAACAAACGTATCCAGGTGTTAGAATGGCCAAGTCAAAGTCCAGACCTGAATCCAATCGAGAATCTGTGGAAAGAGCTGAAGACTGCTGTTCACAAACACTCTCCATCCAACCTCACTGAGCTCGAGCTGTTTTGCAAGGAAGAATGGGCAAGAATGTCAGTCTCTCGATGTGCAAAACTGATAGAAACATACCCCAAGCGACTTGCAGCTGTAATTGGAGCAAAAGGTGGCGCTACAAAGTATTAACGCAAGGGGGCCGAATAATATCGCACGCCCCACTTTTCAGTTTTTTATTTGTTAAAAAAGTTTAAATTATCCAATAAATTTTGTTCCACTTCACGATTGTGTCCCACTTGTTGTTGATTCTTGACAAAAAATTAAAATTTTATATCTTTATGTTTGAAGCCTGAAATGTGGCGAAAGGTTGCAAGGTTCAAGGGGGCCGAATACTTTTGCAAGGCACTGTATATATTTTTTAATATCGCAATATAAGATCGCAATATATCGCAAACCCCCCAAAAATCAAAACAATAGTTTTTTCCAATATCGTTCAGGCCTAATTGTGACTAGACAAACCTTGTTGTTACTGATGAGGACGAAAAACTTCCAAAAGAGGGAATTATTCCTCCTTTCAGCTCTGTCCATTATTTAAACTTGCAAAATGCAAATATTGTTAGTTGAGTGATAACGACACAAGATGCGTGGAACTCCATTGCATTTTGCGGTGCCTTTTATATTTCAAATGACACATAGTCTAATCCAAACCAGCAAACAAATTCCTGAATCAATCACGTGGTACAGCGGTTCAGAAAAGGTAATTGCTTACATCACGGAACCACGCGCCATACCACGCTTTGCTTGTCGGCTGCACTGATTACCCAAAACACATTTCGGAGTTTCTGTTCATTTTGCCCTTCACTGTTTTTTGGATCCCTTTGTTTGTACTTTGTTTTTGGACTTTTTGATATTAGAATACTGTATATTGACTTATCACCACCCTGGCTGGCCTCCCTACATCTCTGCTCTCGGGTCCAATCCACCTTGTTTCTCACTTGCACGCCCACGATCCCTGACACAATTTTCTTCCTGTCTTCTTACACCTCTCAAATAAAATGTGTTTAGTATTTTGAGAAAAAGTCCAAGTACAGATGTGTTTTTCAACTGCAGACGGTAAAATTGGAAAAGCTTCGACGAAAATAAATGCTCAAGTAAAGTACTGATATTGGGGGGGGGAAAATGTGTACTCTTTTTTTTTTTTTTTTTTTTTGCGAAGAGTTACATAGATCCGGTTGATGAGTAAATGCGAGGCCATTTTCACACTTTCGTCGCATTTTATTATTTTGAAACAGACAAACTGCACAGGATCAAGGCCAACCAGAGACGAGTCAGTACTAGAACACCCAGACACAGCCTTGCATCCTCTTGTTACACATCATATCGCTCCAATTTTCACAGGTCCTGAATGCTGAGTCCAAGGAAAACACATCCAAGGATTGAATCCACTTTTCTAAAACACACTTATTTGTTATTGGCCATCATGATACACCCCAATTAAGTATATCAAGGAATGTGACACAGACCTATTAAGTCACCATTACTGATAATTCGTTGAATTTAGGATACTCATTAGGTCATGCGTGTGTTAGATGAAGAGCAGGTGGGTAATTGGAGTAATTTGTGGCTATGCAGACAGTGGCATGATGTATGGGCTCTGGAGAAGACAAGCTGAGCTGGCCGCTGGATCTACTGCAGAGTAAGGAGAATTTAGGCTCACCATAAAAGATTTCTCCTTGCCTCTTATTTCACCCAGACATTTTTATGTTTTTTTTATTTTCTACCTCATTGCAGCCGTGAGCTGCCTGCTGATTTACACGCGCTGGCAGCCGAGCGCCGAGGCCTCCAGAGACGGTGCCCTCTAACACCTCCATTCTCCCCCATCGCCTTTCTGCAGCCTCTCTCGTCCTCTCGCTGTCTCAACATTTACTGAAGTGGCTCTGCCCGAAAGAGCTCCACCTCTACTCGTTCCTCATTTCTAACAAGACATTAGTAGGGAGGGGGTGTTATTCACAGCGGAAGGGATGTTCCCCTGTGTCAAGACACAAATAAGGATGAGTAGAAGCCGTCACAGACACTGATGCTATTTTACAACGCTCGTGTTTCATAGCACGGCTTCAAGTGCTGTTTGGGCTCTCCGCAGCCTTTTATTGCGTGAATTCCGAGAGACGAGCGTTCACATAATGCTGTTGTGCACTTCTGTCTCTTCTGCTCGCTTCGCCCTCTGACATAAGCGACGCCAAAGGTCTGTGCAATGTATAGCTTTGCCAAAACATTTTACAGTGTATATGTTGAGATTTTAAATATAGAATGAGTACAGTTAAACAATATAAAGCCTCAAAATGAAATCAAAGCTATTGCTTAGTTATACATCTTTACAACGGTAAGTATGCCACTGTATAATCAAAGACAGCACAACATAAAATAAAAACAACAAATACCATAGCGTACTATAACTTACACGATTGCATTTTTTCGGGGTTTGCTTTGAAAATTGTGATTTATGTGCTGTGTGATGGCAGTGAACTCACCCCAGCTCTCTTTACAAGCAGTCATTTGCCCATGTGAGCAAAGAGTAGGGACTTGGAGAAAAAATTGTAACTGGTTTGAAAAGAATTTAAGTGATGCCACGAGTTAAGACTGAACAATTCAGTACCACCCTTGCAAAGGTAGATCAATCCGCTTCGGATTTATTCAAATCTTAGTGGTGTATAAAATGCTTCAATGATTATTACGGAGAAAGGAGCACATTTTATTATCTGATTTTCACTATTCTATTATTCAAAATGAAACATGCACTGTACAAAGATTTTTGGAGGATATTTTCAGGAGATGTCAAAAGCTAAGTTAGATATCATATGTAATCACCATCACCTTCATTGATCCTCAGCAACCCTATAAATTAGGTCAAGGATAATGCGGATTCGGGAATATAATGGCAGGAAAGTAGCACATTATGTCATAGGCAGGGGTGCACATAAGTGGTCTGCATACACGCATGCGTACTGGACGTAGACAAACGCACTGAACCTCAATGGCTTCTATACGCTTTTGCGTACCGATGGCTGACCACTGTATAGACCCTACTCACCAACGTCACAAAATGACGTGTCGCTGTATCCGGCCGTCATTGTTTAGCCCTATTCTCAATGGTTTCAATTAGTCGTGCAATTTATAGAGCAATTCATGGAAGCCCCGGTATTATCTGACGCTGTAAACTCATTGGATGCGTTGCATAAAAGGCGTTATGTGGAAAAGCTTCAGTTTATCCATTCGCCAGATCCATATTTGATGCCTTAATCGATGTTTTTCGACCCACTGTCTTCGCCGTCTCTGCCTGACATCTGCTACCCTGATATCTACAACTATCTTGTCCACAGAAACTCAGCCTATTCTCAAGAAACTTTGAAAAACTTTAAGAGCAGCACTCTAAGCAACATTACCCCGTGTGACCCTTTATTTCCAATTTTCTAAAATGGCGACAATCAATAAAAAAAAAAAGTTGACTGCGACGCGTCAAGGATATGTGCATATTGGACTATTTCTTCAATAAAATACACACCTGTGTCTGCCTCATTTGCAAAGAGACAGTCGTGGAAGATACGCAACGAGAAATTAAAGCAACTTGAAGCTAATTTAATTTCACAGCAGCAGTATTTCGCAAGAGCCCGAGGGTCGAAAGAGAACGCCACAAAGGCGAGATTGTTGAAATTATGAATTAAAAATAATAATAATAAAGCAAATGTGACACATAGAAGGGCTTGCTAAAATTTCTTTAAATGTATTGTTCTACGTAAATCAGCCCAGGTAGCCACCCACATTTTTACCACACCAAATCTGGCCCCCTTTGCAAAAAGTTTGGACGCCCCTGTTTAACCGATGATCCGTAGACGAGGCCAGCTTCTTTCACTTGTTACCAGCTAAATATTATTTAAAAAATAACGATGGTGGAAGAAATAAGCATCTTGAATTTGAAACGGTATGTTGTCGGCGATTAGCCTAGCAATGATCTTAATTGTGGTTGTCAGCCCAAAACCCTCTAAATATATATTAAATGCATCTTACCAGATATAAAATGACTACTACATAATCTGTGGTAATCTTTTGGAGCCCAGTTTTCTCGTCGAATTGCAGCAGTCCATCTCGCTCTCCTCTCCAGGTCTCTCGGAATACAGTAGAACTTTAAGTCTCTCCGTCTATCTTCTCTGTTACTGCAACCGACCGCCACACACGCCTTCACCATTTTGATCATTAATGTTAACGAGCAGAAAAACACGCCATAATAGGAGGAATTTACGTAGCGGTAATGCATCAACACGACGAGTTGACGGACAATATGGCGCGGGGGCGTGGTTGTGACGTCATGTGAGTAGGGTCTATTTGCGGCGGACACGAGAAAGTCACTTCTCAAAATGTCAAAGAGGCAGGCCCCACTGAGTAATCATTTCCGTGTTTCCCCACCCCCGTCAAAAGACAGACAGACAGACGACAGAGACGTCACCGGAGCTACCGAAAAAAAGGACTTTTGCTGAAAAATGGCTGCAGGAGATACCATGGCTAGACGCAAATGATGCTCGCACGGAAATGTGGTACAAAATTTGCCGTGCGAATCCCAATGTCCCTGATAAGAGCAGCGCATGTTATGTAGGGTCAAAGAATTTCAGCCATCCAAACTTTGAAAAGCATGAAAAAAACAGAGCATGTGGCAATTAAGCAAACTATCGATGTCAGACAGGACCCCACTCGCCCTATGGACAAGTGGCGGAATAAAGTTAATGAAGAAAAGCGCCATGCACTGACAAACGTGTTTTTGCTCGCATTTCACAAAGCTAAACATGCATGTTCAATGAGCTCTTATGAGGAGGACATCCGACTTTTACAAAGTCTAGGAGTTAATGTGGGAGCCGCATAATGCCCTTTATTT
Source organism: Corythoichthys intestinalis (assembly GCF_030265065.1). NCBI lineage: Eukaryota > Metazoa > Chordata > Actinopteri > Syngnathiformes > Syngnathidae > Corythoichthys > Corythoichthys intestinalis. The sequence continues at coordinate 16,233,881 of NC_080398.1, forward strand.
TGAATTAGTGCTTTTATGTTTATTTCTTTACATTTCACTTCAAAGTGATGGCAAATTTTGTTGTCCCAGTTGATGTTAATCAAGCATTAATTGTTATTATAATTAATTAAAGGTAATTGGCTCTAAGTAAAGCTTGTCATAATTTTATCGCATCAGGCGGGTCGGCTTTCAAGCTCAATGAGGACCAAGTCACATCTCCAGGTCCTCTGAGAACCTGGGCAAAAAAAATATGTGCACACCTGGTCATAGGTGACCAACCAATCAGAAGAGGTGGTGGCAGCCATCTTGAATAAATTAGCAAATTTTATGTCCATCAAAGTATAGCATGTAACATATCAAAACCCTTGTCTTGACCTCAGAAAACATACAATCTAAAGCTTATACTCAACCCTCTGGTAAATCCCATAAGATTAAATTATGTATTAAATATGTATGGTGTAGAAAATAAGTATTTGAACACACTGCTATTTTTAAAGTTCTTCCAATTAGAAATCATGGAGGAGTCTGCAATTTTCATTGTAGGTGCATGCCCACTGTGAGAGAGATAATCGAAAAAGAAAAATCAAGAAATTACAATGCATGATTTTTTTAACAATTTATTTGTGTGATACAGCTTCAAATAAGTATTTGAACACCTGTCTATCAGCTACAATTCTGATCCTGAAAGACCCGTTATTCCGCCTATTAAAAGTCCACCTCCACTCCATGTATTATCCTGAATCAGATGCACTTGTTTGAGGTCGATGGCAGCATACAGACACTTTTCCACCCCATACAATCAGTAATACTCAAACCTGTAACATGGTCAAGACCAAAGAGCCGTCCAAAGACACCAGAGACAAAATTGTTCACCTCCACAAGGCTGGAAAGGGCTACGCAGCAATTGCCAAGCAGCTTGGTGAAAAAAGGTCCACTGTTGGAACAATCATTAGAAAATGGAAGAAGCTAAACATGACGGTCAACCTCAATCAGAGTGGAGCCCCATGTACGATATCAACTCGTTGGGTCTCAATGATCCGAAGAAAGGTGAGGAATCAGCCCAGAACTACACGACTGGAGTTGGTCAATGACCTAAGAAGAACTGGGACCTCCGTTTCCAAGGTTACTGTTGGTAACACATCGTCATGGTTTGAAATCGTGCATGGGACGGAAGGTTCCCCGACTTAAACCAGCACATGTCTTAAGATTGCCTATGACCATTTGGATGATGCAGACAAGTCATGGTAGCAAGCTTTGTGGTCAGATAGGAGTAAAATAGAACTTTTTGGTCATAATTCCACAAACCGTGTTTAGAGGAAGAAGAATGATGAGTACTATCTCAAGAACACTATCCCTACTGTGAAACATGAGCTGGTAACATCATGCTTTGGGGGTGTTTTTCTGTGCATAGGACAGGTCAAGTGCACTGTAATTAAGAGAGGGTGACTGGGGTTCTGCATTGTGAGATTTTGGGCAACAACCGCCTTCCTTCAGTCGGAGCATTGAAGATGGGTCGTGCCTGGGTCTTCCAACGTGACAATGACCCGAAGCACACAGCCAAGAAAACCAAGGAGTGGCTCTGTAAGAAGCATAACAAGGTTCTAGCATGGCCTTGCTGGTCTCCAGACCTAAACCCAATAGAAAACATTTGGAGGGAGCTCAAACTCTGTGTTTCTCAGAGACAGCCCAGCAACCTGACTGATGGGTGGGCCAAGATCCCTCCTGCAGTGTGTGCATACCTGGTGAAAAACTACAGGAAATGTTTGACCGCTGTAATTGCAAACAAAGGCTACTGTACTAAATGATAACATAGTTTTTCTCAGGTGTTCAAATACTTATTTGCAGCTGTGTCACACAAATAAGTCGTTAAAAAAATCATACATTGCGATTTCTGGATTTTTCTTTTTAGATTATCTCTCTCACAGTGGACATGCGCCTACGATGAAAATATCAGACCCCTTTATGATTACAAAGTGGAAGAACTTGCAAAATAGCAGGGTGTTCAAATACTTATTTTCTTGACTGTAAGTTCCCCAAACAGAAATCTACCAACAACTCCGAACACTTTAATGTAGAGTCAGACAATGATACGTCACCTTCTTCAGGAAACGAGCAGGCGATCCCAAGCATTAGTGGCTTTTTCTTTGGAGTTTTTAGTTCTACAACCTTTCCATTAAACAAGACATAACCTTCATCTTCCATATGCTACATATGATATATATACGCCCGCACCAGGGTTCTCAGATCTGACAACTGCTTCTTAACTCTCTGTAGCAAGTCCTTTTTTCACATCTGGTAGGGGAGGAACACTTTTCTGCAGGAAGCTCAATGGCGTAGGTTAAGGCTGACTTAAGTAAAAATAATGAAAAGTTTGAATAAAAGATGCCAATGGAATGAATGAAAGTATAATTCATTGAAAACTCGGAGGTGACTCAACTTGAAAACAAGCTGAAAAAGGAGAAAAATTACATTATGAACTAAATGAGAAATGGGACAGCTTGTCAAACACTCTAAAAAAGCCAGATGGTGCCTCTCACCCTACAAAGTAAAAAAGAGCATTTTACTGTGTATCAATGCTCAAAACACCACTGTACAGTAGTGTTTAAAAAAGTCAACATTTTCAACAACTGAATTACAAAAAAAAAGTTTAAAAAAACAAAACAAAAAACCAGTCAAAACCGTAAACAGACAATATAAGTAACACTACTCACAAGTGTATTGTCTTTATTCTTCCTTTATTTTTCAGGAAAAGTAAATAAAATTACTGCACATTACCGAGTCACTCACACTAGGTGAGTGTGTCGCTTATTCGTTAGTCTGCGTGACTGCACTACTCTGGATGTCACCGCACTGAACAAGTCATAATGCACAAACAGTTTACGCTCAGTGACAGCATCTGTCAGGATTCACGTGCCACACAATACATAGTGTAACCATATCACAAAGGATAAATGAACAGGTAGAGTATGTAAAGACAAGCAGTCCAAATTCAAGGTTCTTCTCATCCCTCACCTTCCTCTCCAAAGACATCACGTTATATTTTATCTACTGACTTCAGGGAATGATAAAACTGTTGATCACCGTATACCCTGAGGCCAATGTGATGGAGACGGTATCACTGGTCAGTCAGAATTGAATCAGGCAAGGTGCCATTCCATGTAACTGCTATATTCATGTCGAGGCACCGTTCAAGTCGGCATGAAGTGAAGACAGTAGAGAGTACAGTCACTTTCATCTGTAATACAGTCACATATGGATTGTCACATTCTGCTGCTGGTCAGATTTTGTTTTGTCACAGAGCCAGCTGTGGGAGCGTTCCGACGTCACACCTTCAGCTAATCCCAACTCATCAATAGTAGTGCAGTGGAGCTTCACAGTGGGTATGGTGTTCTTCGGATCCAATTCAGTATTCTTTCTCCTCCAAACACGAGAACTTGTGTTTCTACCAAAAAGTTCTATTTTGGTTTCATCTGACCATAACACATTCTCCCAGTCCTCTTCTGGGTCATCCAAATGCTCTCTAGCGAACCGCAGACGGGCCTGGACGTGTACTGGCCTGGACGTGTACTGGCTTCAGCAGGGGTACATGTCTGGCAGTGCAGGATTTGAGTCCCTGGCGGCGCATTGTGTTACTGATAGTAGCCTCTGTTACTGTGGTCCCAGCTCTCTGTAGGTCATTCACTAGGTCCCCCCGTGTGATTCTGGGATTTTTGCTCACCGTTCTTGTTATCATTTTGACGCCACGGGGTGAGATCTTGCATGGAGCCCCAGATCAAGGAAGATTATCAATGGTCTTGTATGTCTTCCATTTTCTAATAATTGCTCCCACAGTTGATTTCTTTACACCAAGCGTTTTACCTATTGCAGATTCAGTCTTCCCAGCCTGGTGCAGGTCTACAATTTTGTCTCTGGTGTCGTTCGACAGCTCTTTGGTCTTGGCCCTAGTGGAGTTTGGAGTGTGACTGACTGAAGTTGTGGACAGGTGTCTTTTATACCGCTAATGAGTTAAGACACGTGCCATTAATATAGGTAACGAGTGGAGCCTCGTTAGACCTCGTTAGAAGAAGTTAAACCTCTTTGACAGCCAGAAATCTTGCTTGTTTGTAGGTGACCAAATACTTATTTTCCACTCTAATTTGGAAATAAATTATCTAAAAATCAGACAATGTAATTTTCTTTTTTTTCTCCACACATTCTGTCTCTCATAGTTAAGGTTTACCCATATTGACAATTACAGGCCTCTCTAATCTTTTCAAGTTGGAGAACTTGCACAATTGGTGGTTGACTAAATATTTATTTGCCCCACTGTATATAAACGCAGGCTATCCAAGAGAAAGGCGCCGAGATCATGTCTTGCTGATCGCCATTTGACACATCGTACTCTAGTCTCGTTTCGATTACTTGTTATTTGATTACTGCATGCGGTTTTTGTTTCATCTGCTGTTCTCATTTGTATCCTCTACCTTGTGCAGGTATTTGAGTGTTTAATTTGGTCTTTTTGGCTCTCTGCCCATCGTCTTAGTTACCCTCGAGTTAGTATTATTGAGCCCCTTCGACCTGCTGTCACGGACCCATTTTACGGTTTCCACTTTTCCGCGATCGTGTTTTTTTTTGTTTGTATTAAATAAACCCTTGTACGAATCCCTCAGTTATTGTCTGCTTTGAGGTCCAACCTTGTTTTCGCATTTGTAGACCCTAACATGGATACATGTGAAGAAATCACAAATGACACAGGAAGGTGAACTATACTTCACCTTCAACCTCCAAAAAATTGACTACAGTTTTTTTTTTTTCAACGATTAAATCATATCTGCTTGTGAGTTTTGTCATATAATATGTACAGTGAGGAAAATAAGTATTTGAACACCCTGCAATTTTGCAAGTTCTCCCATTTAGAAATAATGGGGTTGTTTCCCATTTTAATGGTAGGTGCTTGTCCACTGTGAGAGACAGTCTAAAGAAAAAATGCTTAAATCACAGTGTATGATATTTAAAAAAAAAAAAAAAACAATTTATTTGTATTATACTGCTGCAAATAAGTATTTGAACACCTGTTTATTAGCTAGAATTGGGAGCCTCAAAGACCTGTTTGTCGCCTTTAAAAAAGGACAACGAATAAGTGGAGTGGAGGTAGACTTTTTGAGACTGACTCTTTGACCTGATTGAGGTGGTTAGCTGCATATGAACACCTGTCCACCTCATACAAACAGGAAGAGTCCAATTCCTAACATGGTCAAGACCAAAACTCTGTCCGAGTACACCAGACAAAGAATTATATACCTCTACAAGGCTGGAAAGAGTTACACGGCAATTTCCAAGCAGCTTGGTGATATAAGATCCACAGTTGGAGCAATTATTAGAAAATGCAAGAAACTAAACATGACTGTCAATGTCCTTCGGACTGAGGTTCCATGCAATACCTACCTCGTAGCGTCTCAATGATCCTAAGAATGTTGAATCAACCAAGAACTACACAGGAGGAGCTGGCCAATGACCTGAAAGGGGCTGGGACCACCGTTTTTAAGGTTACTGTTGATAATACATTAAGATGTCATGGTTTAAAATCATGCATGGCACAGAAGGTTCCCCTGCTTAACCAGCACATGTGCCAGGCTGTTTTAAGTTTGCCAACGACCATTTGGATGATCCAGAGAAGTCAAGGGAGAAAGCCATGTGGTCATATGCAATCAAAATGGAACTTTTGGACTATTGCAACTGTATATTTACAGGTCTTGATTAAAAAAATCAGTCAGGAAGCTGCAGCTAGTACAGAATGCTGCAGCCAGAGTACTCTCAAATACAAGGAAACTGGACCACATTACACCGTTTTAGAAATGGTTACACTGGCTTCCAGTGAGTCAAAGGATAGACTATAAAATACTACTGCACGTCAACAAAACACTTAATGGCCTTGGACCAAAATACATGCTTGATTTGTTCGATTCCTATGAAACATCTAGACCTCTAAGGTCATCTGGAACCGGTCCCCCGTATGTTCCAAGAACAAGAACCAAGCAGGGTGAGGCAGCATTTAGTTATTATGCTCCTCACCTCTGGAACAAGTTACCTCAAGGTCTGAAGTTGTCATGTACCAATGTACCATGATATTGCCAGCATAAGGCATCACACTCATCCATCACAAAGCTTCGATCACAAAGACTGTGTACTCTTTCATATGTCACAAAGAACAACTGAGAACAGTATATAAGGCACGAACACCTAGCATTCAGTGTCAGATCGTCAGCGATTCAGCATACGTTTGCATGCCAACTAGCCATTACAGCTTGACCTGATTGTTTTATTTGTCTGTCAACATCAATAAAATCCTGTGTCTGCGATACGCAACTGGTTCCTCCGTCTCGTACATGACAGAAGTATGCTCAAACTGTTAGCTACTATAAATCAGGGCTAAAAACGCTCTTGTTTAGCACAGCATATCCATAACTATCTACTGTATATATTTCAGTCTATTTGCTTTCTATTCCTCTTGTGCTTTATGTCCATTGCTGATTTCAATTATTATTGATAGTAGTAATAAATATATATTTTTATTCTATTAGTGATTCAATTTGCATGTATATTTTTATTTCCTGTTTCGATTGTCTTTGTTTTTACATTCTATTGATTTAATGTGATTTTTATGATCTTCATGTGATGTAAAGCACTTTGAATTGCCTTGTGTTGAATTGTGCTGTATAAATAAATTTGCCTTGCCTTGCCTTAATTCTGTCAATAGTGTTTGGAGGAAGAAAAATGATGAGTGCCATCCCAAAAACAGCATCCCCACTGTGAAGCATGGGGGTGGTAGCAACTTTGCGTTTTGGGTGTTTTTCTGCACATGGGAATGGACGACTGCATTGTAATAAGGAGAAAATGACCAGGGCCACGTTTTGTGAGATTTTGGGGAATAACCTCATTCCCTCAGTTATAGCATTGAAAATGGACCCTGATTGAGTCTTTCAACATGACAATAGCCCAAAGCACTCAGTCAGAATAACCACGGAATGGCTTAGTAAAAAGTATCCAGACCTCCAGACCTAAACCCACTAGAAAATCTTTGGAGGAAGCTCTAACTCCGTGTTTCACTGTGACAGTCCAGAAACCTGACTGATCTAGAGAAGATCTGTATGGAGCAGTGTTGCAAAATCCCTGCTGCAGTGTGCGCAAACCTGATGAAAAGTTACAGGAAACATTTGACCTGTGTAATCGTAAACAAAGAATACCGCAACAAATATTGACGTTGATTTTCTCAGGTGTTCAAACACCTATTTGCAGCTGCATAGTACAAATAAATTATTTAAAAATCATACACTGTGATTTCTGGATTTCTTTTTAAGATATTCTCTCCCAGTGGGCAAGCACCTACCATGACAATTTCCAACCCACCCATCATTTCGAAGTGGTAGAACTTCTCAGGGTGTTCAAATACCTATTTTCCTCACTGTTTGTGTTAACTCCACGCTTCATGTTGATTTTTTATTAAGTACAACCCAAAAAATAGTCGGCTCACAAGAACTGCTAGAATGACCAAAATTAAAAGAAATCAGTGTTTTTGGCCCTAATTAAAAATGAAATGAGGTCAAATATCTCCAATTTGTAATATCCCAAGGAAAAATGATATAGTTTTCAAAATGCACATTTAAGATGTTAAGGTGGGGCGACATTACCTAATTTAAAAATATATATTTTTAATGGGAAAAACAACAACCCCAACTAATAACATGGGGGGGGGGGGGGGGGGGGGGTCCTAAGTTATGCTTGATTAATGATGAAACTACAGCTATTAAGAAATGTATAATCAATTACCCACACAAAGCCAAAATAAACAAAATTTTTAATTATTTTACATTTAAAAAAACATTGGTAATTGAGAATAAAGCCAAAATACAATAAACATTTTTAGAGATAAAGTCAAAATGTAATAAATTAAGATAGAAAAATGTAATTAAGTAATGATTGGATTGTTTTGGAATGTTTTCCACATACAACATTTATAATAGTTTTAAAACAAAGCGTAAAGAGTAAAGATTAAATAGTGCAAATTACTGAATTTAAAAGGTCAATTACAGCTGAACTTTACATAGGCAGTGATTTCTTAGGGAAAGTATGAACCACCAGTGGAACTCATACAGCTACTTGCAAATGGTTAACAAATTAAACACCACAGCACTGATGCTATTCGCATTTAGCATTTTTCATTGGCACGAAGATGAACTGACTTTATTTAGCTAGGTGTGTGTTTTAAATACAATATGTAATTCTTTGTTTCATGATTAGCATGACGATAAACTTCATGTGAGTGTGGCCACCAACAACTTTAAACCTCTTTCTTTAAGTATTGTGCGTTGCTGCTAAATAGCTACTTGTTGTCAAAAGAGTTGAAATAAATTCACTAGCTTTTTACGATCAGCAGACATACAGCTTCAAAATTGTTCCAAACACGACTTGGATCACGAGACACCACTGTCTATAGTTTAACTTTCTGTCCAATTTTCATCCCGTCAATTTTTGTCCAATCACACACTTGGCTGTATCGACTAGGAAAGTTTGGAAGGACCAATTAATCATCTCGACTGCTCAGTTATGCCGATTTTTGCGGCCCACTGCGAGTCAAAGGTCAGTTTTGGCATGAAAAGCGAGATAGCGTGAAAAAATATTGCGGGTAGAGTGGAGTATAATTAACAATTTAATTAATTCTGGACTTCCACACCATTTAGCTTGCTCCCACTTGAACGGGACTGCGCGGCCGTATAACAAAGCGACACATCAGTCTCGCCAGCCCGGGCCATTATCATTTGGACTGCCGGTGTCTCATCCCCGCGTCATTCCTTTGGTCTCATCTTCTATCTATTGGCACATATCGACTGTTTCCGCATAGTCTCGGTCACGGAGATTTAATATCGCAAGTCATGCTGAACTTCTACGGCTACTAATGGATTGTGTATAATGTGGCACTTAAAATGCATGAGCAGCCACTGATTTATCTGTAATTTGCCTCTACTGGAGCGTATCTCCCTCAATACTCGCATTTGTTCTTGGCTTGGGAGCACAATGGGGAATGTTGCGGTGGAGTTTGAACACACAAGTACTTCTCCCGCACATAAAACGGATTTTTTGGCCTCGCCTATGACAGTGATAACAGTGAGACAAGCATGAAATCACAGACTTGAGATTTGAGCTGCCAGCCTGAGAGATCCGTCGCATCTCTCGGAGGCAGATGGGCATCCCCCAAAGGTTCTATTCGCCTTCGTTTTTTCTTCGCTGTCAAACCACGCGCGTGTTAATTACGGCATGCATTAGTCATATTGGCTACAGTGATAAATGTGAAATTTTTAGATCCTGTTTGAGTAGTTGTGTTGTGCTCCGATGGCCAGCAGCAACATTGCAACCCCCTTGCCTCCATTTTTTTGAAAAAAATTCCCTTTGACCCCTTGGGGGTCACAAAGGATGAAGCGAGGAGCTGTTAGCAGATCGATGTGTTAGGTTTAAAGGTGTCTGTGTTGTCATGGCAGCGGGCTAGGCCACCTCGGCTCAAGGTTAACAGCCGAGGGGCCGCAGTCATACGCCATTAAAGGAAGTGGTCGATGCCGCTGGACAGGTCAGACTGACATTGGCAACATTTTAATCGCTCAGACTTTAAGTAAAGAAACAAGCTCTTAATGCTGTTCTGATTTATTGACCGTTGCTGAGCGATGCGGTGGACTGCAGAGTAATCTTGGTGTGATTTACTTAACCAAACCTAACATTATATCTTTAATTGCTTGCCACAAAGTGCAATATGATGAAAAAAAATGGGCCACCCTTTTGCATTAGCAACCCCATTTTTTATGAATCTATAGTCATGAGTTTCCCATCAGAAGGATAACAACGTCCCCATCCAGCCATTTGTTTTCTATACCGCTTTTGAGGGTCATGAGGCGCTAAGGTGATAGGCGTTCTACACTTTGGATGGGTTGCCAATTAATCACAAGGCAGGAATTTTTTTTATCATTACTACGATTTTTTTTTTTTACTTTTCATTCCAAAACTAATGCATGTGTGATGCATGATCAGAAATCAGGTCAGCGAACTGCATATGATGTGATAACGATGAGTTGATTACATGATGATTTGAAGCCAAACTTGGTAAAATGTTGCTTTATGGTTGGTGCCATTGAACAAATACTGAATATATGTACAGTACAGTATTATCTAAACAAATACAGTGGTATGAAAAGTATCGGACTTTTGGAATTTCTCACATTTCTGCATAAAATCACTATCAAATGTGAGCTGATCTTTGTAAAAATCACACAGATGAATAAACAGTTTCTGCTTTAACTAAAACCACCCAAACATTAATAGGTTTTTATATTTTAATGAGAATAGTATGCAAACAATCGCAGAAGTCAGAAAATAAGTAAGTGAGCCATCACATTTAATATTTTGTGCCACCCCCTGGCAGAAATAACTTCAACTAGACGCTTTCTGTAGCTGCAGATCAGTCTGGCACATTGATCAGGACTAATCTTGGGCCATTCTTCTCTACAAAACTGCCGTAGTTCAGTCAGATTCCTGGGATGTCTTGCATGAATCGCTGTCTTTAGTTAGGTCATGCCACAGCATCTCAATGGTGTTCAAGTCTGGACTTTGACTTGGCCACTCCAGAACGTGTATTTTGTTCTTCTGAAACCATTCTGAAGTTGATTTACTTCTGTGTTTTGGATCATTGTCTTGTTGCAGCATCCATCCTCTTTTTAGCTTCAACTGTTTGACAGATGGCCTCAGCTTTTCCTGCAAAACATCCTGATAAACTTTTGAATTCATTCTTCCATTAATGATTGTAAGTTGTCCAGGCCCTGAGGCAGCAAAACAGCCTCAAATCATGATGCTGCCTCCACCATGCTTCACAGCGGGGATGAGGTGTTGATGTTGGTGAGCTGTTCCATTTTTCATCCACACACGACGTTGTGTATTACTCCCCAAAAATTCAACTTTGGTTTCATCACTCCACAAAAGATTTTGCCAAAACTTGTGTGGAGTGTCCAAGTGCCTTTCTGCGAACATTAAATGAGCAACAATGTTGTTGTTAGACAGCAGTGGCTTCCTCCATGGAGTCCTCCCATGAGCACCATTCTTGGCCAGAGTTTTACGTATTAGTATAGTTAATGTGTGCACAGAGATATTGGACTGTGCCAGTGATTTCTGTAAACCTTTAGCAAACTCCCTAGGGTTCTTTTTTACCTCTCTGAATATTCTGCGCTGAATTCTTAGTGTCATCTTTGGTGGATGGCCTCTCCTTAGGAGTGAAGCAACAGTGCCATACTCTCCCCATTTGTAGACAAATTCTCTGACTGTCGATTGACGAACATCCAGACTTTTAGAGATGGTTTTGTATCCTTTCCCAGCTTTATGCAAATCAACAATCCTTGATCGCAGGTATTTAGACAGCTCTTTTGACCGAGCCATGATGCACATCAGACAATGCTTCTCATCAAGACATTTCTTACCAGGTGTGTGCTTTATAGTGGGGAGGGCAGCTTTAAGTCACTCATCAGTGGTTGGGCACACACCTGACTTAAATTGTTTGGTAAAAAATGGTTTCAATTGCTCTTTTATTCTCCTTAGGCAGAAGGTTAACTTATTTTTTTCTCCCTCTTCTTTCATTGTTTGCATGCTATCCTCATTAAAATATGAAAACTTATAAATGTTTGGGTGGTTTTAGATAAAGCAGACACTGCATTTTCATCTGTGTGGTTTTGACAAAGATCAGATCACATTTGATGGTGATGCAGAAATGTGAGAAATTCCAAAAGGTTCAGATGCTTTTTCATACCACTGTATATAATTAATGCCAGGTGTGTCAAACTCATTTTTGGCTCGGGCTCCATCATAGTCACGGTTTGCCTCTGAGGGCTATTACTTCCTTGTCTGCCATTTACGATAATAGATGTCCAATCCAGTTGGATAGGGAAGGACTGGCAGCAATCAAATCGCAGCTATGATCGTAGGTGTATGATTTAAATATATAATTGTCTAATATTATTTGTATATACCCAACAAATTGAATGGGAGAAGGTTTCAATATTAAAAGCCAGCAAAACCTTTTCATAACAACTAATCCAAAGAGTGATTGAACAGTAACTCCCGATTTCATAACAGTTATGATTTATTCAAATGTTGTCATATTTTTGTCAATTTCTTTGAGTATGTTCCCTGTTGTATGGCAATTAAATCCATGTTCACGATTTTTTTTCCAGATCTGTTAATTTTGTTTGAGATTTCAGAGCCCTACAGAAGCAGCTGGATGTAGTTTCGAGATTCTTTGTTCAAGTGCAAAGATGGTGGAGAGAACCATTACAAGAAGACATGCTTAAGTTGAGGCTAAGACAATCAGGACTTGTCATGAAAACTCATAGAATCTGTGGTTGATACCCAAAGAAGCGGTCGCCCTTCAACTTCCAGGGACCCAAGGGTATTGCAAGTTGAAATGTTTACCCATAACCTGAAAAAGTAATTTTTGTAGGGCTCCGAAATCGCGAACAAATGAACAGATCTGGAAAGAAATGAGAACATGGATTTAATTGCCATACGGCGGAAAACACTCAGGTGACTTGAAATCCTGCTCTAAGACCCCCAATTTGGTCAGATTTCAAAATTGTCCTATATGCATGTGTTATACATCATTGGAAAGCTTAAAATCTTTTTTTTTCTGAGGGAAGAAACATTTTGAAGAGGAGGGCATTTAAAAAAAATAAATAAATAAAAAAAAATTTTTTTTTTTAAACCCCTACATTCGGTGAAAGCATGAGAGAGAATAATTAAAGACACCATGATTTTAACAAGATATTATCGTGTACTTACATTATTTCGATTCAAAAACTCCGTGTAGCATGTATCACCTCTGACTTAGGGATTTTATGGGTGAAACACGATAATTAAACCATGGTCGCGATGCAGAAATCGCAGACATCAAGAAGTGGTCGAGATTTTCTTTTTCAAATATTAACCCTTTTAAACGTTATTTTTGTTGTTGTTGTTTGGATCGATTATCATCTAAAATATTGGAGGAAATGCGACAGTATAAAATACAATCAAGCGATAGTTATGAGGTAGATATCCGTGACTTATTAACAGACACTATTTTTTTCATTGTGACGTAATTTGTTTAAAAGTTTAAAACATGCGGGTGAATAAATTTTTTAAGTCCTTTTTTAAAAAAAATTAAATATTAGACATCAATGATTGATCCTTAGCTATAAATAACAGAAAATCGAATAATATAATGACCTTCTTTTTATGGCTGGGTTGAAATAAAAGCGGTTGCGCGGTGTCTGTAAACGGGGTCTACAGGGTAAAACGGACAAATTAAAAATAGTTTGCGAGCTTAATGCGCCATGAAACTGCTATGGCAGCATATACGTAGAGATATTGTTCTATCAAACACAACAGATTTTTTGGCTTAAAATACAGCAGTTTATTTTAAAGAGGTGTGCAAGAGCAGAAACTGCTTTTTCATCCTTGTCTGTGTTTTCTGCCATACATCAAGGGACACACACAAAAAAATTGAGAACAAGATTACGACATTTGAATAAATTATAAAATATTTTTGAAATTGGGTGGTCCTTTTCAATCACCCTGTATTTTTAGAATCGGGATTGGTGAAATAGATATTTGAAATATCTCAATGTTTTTAAAACAGATGAAAATCTGCAGTTATGTATTTTTGGCACGGAGTATGAGGCCGAGCTTCATGATTTGCATTTGTGGGCTAAACAAAATGATATGCCAGGCCAGATCTGGCCCACGGACTTGAGTTTGACACCCGTGATCTATGCAAACCCAGAAAAACCTGAAACATGGGATTTTGACAGAACGACAGAGGAGCTCGTCACACCCCAGCGTGTTCTAACTAGGCGCCGACCCCCTCCTACTAATTCCTCGCAACACTCTTTGTGTCTGTGCCTGCTCTGAATGGGTAATGAGTTCACCTCATTAGCTCTAGAGATACGTCACATAAGCCTCATCCTAGCTGTTTAGTGTTCATTACCTCTGCATTAGCATGCTGCTGCTCACTGTAGTAGTACTTTCTTCACATGTAGAATCATTATGCATAGAGTTCAGCCTTATTCAAATACAATACCTCCAACCTGACATAGCAGTAGCAGCCATGTCTGCTCCATACATGACAAGCTTGTCACTGCTTATGAACTTGCCATTGATGGCAATAAACATCAAATCCATTTTGACAAGGAGGGCCGACAATCATCATTCATTGCAAGCCTTATCAATTCAAATTGATTTGATGTCAATCACTGTACACTGCAGTGAATAAGTTAATAAAAGCAGTCACTGTGAGACGTGCGTTTCCATATCTGGAAGTCAGCCCACTGAATGACTGTGATATGGGATACATTTGTTTATTATTAACTAAATATAGATAACATGCTACAGTTGTTGCTGCACTTGCAAGAAATAGAAGGATGTTACAATACTGCCACCTTCTGGCTCTATTAGCATACTTTACATGTAAACAACATATTGAATAGATGCACTGGGCAACAATTTGGGAAATAAAATCCGTTGAGTTAAGATTTTTAAACTGATTAGCACTAAACTTGCCATGCTAATATAATAATTAAGGTCAGTTTTTTCCCCCTAGCAAGTGAAGTTTAATTCTACACTACTTATGTCCAGAACTAGACATAGCCTATCTTTTTTTTCTTTTCTTTTTAACTAAAAAAAAAACAAAAAAACATACATATGTATAGTGGTTTTTCATATTTTTAAAGAACATGGACATCTATAGTTCAAATAAACTTGACATGTTAGAGAAATAACTGGGATCCGTTTTGGATTAACACACAAAAAAACAGCTGCGAGACCTAAAATAAATATTTTGTTTCCCAGAGCGATTACCTCTTACTTTACATGCGTTACACACGTATGTCACAATGAAAAGAGTAAAAAGTACACGCGGTAACAGTTCACTCCCAGAGATACACTTTAAGGATCATGACATCATAGAGAATCAGAGGAACAACAGACACTTGGCTCCTGCTCGGTCCGCATGTGATCAGATGATGCCTTGCTTATGCACTCGAAGCTGAAAAACAAACAGTAAACATCTCATTTAATTGTGTATCATTGATAATGCAAAAGCAGGGGCCAGCAACCCCGGCCTCAGAGCTGCATGCGGCTCTTTGAACCCTCTGATGTGGCTCAGCTTTACATTAAATAAATATTTGATTAGAATTTTTTCTGATGCTTGCGAGACCTAACAAACAGGTTTAACTTTCTTTTAGTAGGCAGGTCAAGTCAGTCTGACTCTTTTGTTTGTTAACAGAACACTCACACTGCTCGTGAAATCACCAACTATGTAAAGTCACGGTTGCAACCTGGAAGGTGTACTCACAACAAGTTTTTGTGCCATTCACAGGTGCAAAGAATTGTGGGTACGCCTTCCAAGTAACTGGCACTGGAAAATATACAGTACAGCATAAATCTACTTCAGTGTTATTAGGGGCCATAATCAGTGTATTTCTGGTTTTACGACAAATATGCATCACAGAATATATTTATGTAAATATATGCTGTCCAGCTGACACAATCATTTGAAATATCAGTATGCGCATACACAATGCTGGCCAAAAGTATTGGCACCCCAGGCAATTCTGTCAGATAATGCTCAATTTCTCCCAGAAAATGATTGCAATTACAAATGCTTCTGTGGTAATATCTTCATTTATTTTGCTTTCAATTAAAAAACACAAAAGAGAATGGGGGGAAAAAAATATGTATATCATTTTACACAAAACTCCAAAAATGGGCAGGACAACAGTATTGGCACCCTTTGAAAAATCATATGTCATACGTCTCTAATTTGTGTAATTAACAGCACCGGTTTCTTACCTTTGGCATATAACAGGTGGTGGCAATAACAAAATCAGACTTACAGGCAGTTAAAATGGATTAAAGTTGACTCAACCTCTATCCTGTGCCCTTGTGTGTACCTAGCATGGTACACCAGACTCACCGCTGTTCCAGCTTTTGAGTCTGGCCACCATTCAGCAGATAAAATTTCCAGGGCGGAGCAAGCCACAGCAAACAGAGCGGAGTGGACCAATCAGCGACGGGTGGGCGTGACGTTAGTTAAGCGATGAAGGACTTGCGCGCGGAAGTAAACATACGAGGAGAGCGGAGTTTATTCAACATGGCTGGCGCGAGACAGACTGTTGTCAGTGACTTGTGTCGATGTGTTTTTGGTCATTTAAAACTGATTTTACTGTGGATTGGAACATATTCTCGGCTCTCCTGTTCGCCATCTGCGTTGTTGTGGAGACGACTTCCGACGCGGAAGAGTGACGTTGCTCGTTAAGAACACGTCACGCAAATAAACGAATCTGATTGGACGGTTGATTTTGTTCTTGCTCGAGAAGCCGTTAATGGGCTGGGTCCCAGACTATTCTCACAGTGTTTGAAAAAAAAACGGGAGAACAGTCTGGCCGTGCCAGGCAAGTGTGTACCACATTGAGCATGGAGAAACAAAAGAAGATCAAAGTACTGTCTGAGAACTTGAGAAGCAAAATTGTGAGAAAGTATGGGCAATCTCAAGGCTACAAGTCCATCTCCAACGAACTGAATGTTCCTGTGTCTACCGTGCGCAGTGTCATCAATAAGTGTAAAGCCCATGGCACTGTGGCTAACCTCCCTAGATGTGGACGGAAAAGAAAAATTGATGAGAGATTTCAACGAAAGATTGTGCGGATGGTGGATAATGAACCTCGACTAACATCCAAACAAGTTCAATCTGTCCTGCAGTCCGAGGGTACAACAGTGTCAACCCATACTATCCGTCGGCGTCTGAATGAAAAGGGACTCTATGGTAGGATACCAAGGAAAACCCCACTTCTGACCCAGAGACATAAAAAAGCCAGGCTGGAGTTTGCCAAAACTTACCTGAGAAAGCCAAAAGCGTTCTCTTGTCAGATGAGACAAAAGTAGAGCTTTTTGGGAAAAGGCATCAACATAAGAGTTTACAGGGGAAAAAATGAGGCCTTCAAAGAAAAGAACACAGTCCCCACAGTCAAAAATGGTGGATGTTTTGGGGTTGCTTTGCTCACTGGACTGCTTGACCATGTGCATGGCATTATGAACTCTGAAGACTGCCAACACATTTTGCAGCATAATCTGTGTGAGTGTGAAAAATCTGGGTGTCCCTCAGAGGTCATGGGTCTTCCAGCAGAAAAATGACTCAAAACACACTTGACCTGAATCCCATAGAACAACCGAGGAGAGCTGAAATGGCAGTTTGGAGAAGGCACCCTTCAAATCTCAGAGACCTGGAGCAATTGGCCAAAGAAGAATGGTCTAAAATTCCAGCAGAGCATTGTAAGAAACTCATTGATGGATACCGGAAGTGGTTTTTCGCTGTTATTTTTTCTAAAGGTTGTGCTACCACGTATTAGGCTGAGGGTGCCAATATTTTTGTCCGGCCTACTTGGAGTTTTGTGTAAAATGATAATGATTTTTTTTTTTATTATTCTCTTTTGTGTTTTTTCATTGCAAGAAAAATAAATGAATATATTACTGCCACAGCATTTGTAATTGCAATCATTTTCTGGGAGAAATTGTGCATTATCTGACAGAATTGCTGGGGTGCCAATACTTTTGGCTCTTTGACTGATAAACGTTGACAACCCCTGTGCAAAAGTAAGTGAAATGTATTTTGAGTTGGTTTTGTGCACAAACGATGCAAATGAAACTGAATGTAACTTCATACATGTCTGAGTCAGAGTTGCCGGACAAGGTTGCATCCTTCTGCAAGTCCTCTAGGGACAGAAACCTCCTGACACTGCAACACTGCACCGCCTCAGCTACAGAGTAGCGCGTTCTTCCCGCGGCGCAGGCCTCCATCTTGGCCACGCTGAGCTGCGACTGCAAGAAAAGGTGCAGGCAGCTGTCCGACAGGAGCAGCGGGCTCTTGAGGATCCTAGATGATGGGATCGGACATTTCAGGGATTAATTCATCAAAATGTCATTTTTACATTATGTTAATTGAAACCAAATTTTAGAAAAAAAATCACTACTTTAAATCTTTACAGGGCAAGTGACCATTTTTGGAAATGAAAAAACAAAAAGCAAAAAACTAACCTCATAAAGACCTGACATTCACATATGTGGACATCATATATTTGGTATTCATGTGTGGTCTACATGACCCATAATGTCATGTCCACATATGATGAAGCCATAATATAAATTAGATTTTTTTTTTTTTAACGTTATTTTCAAAAATATTTTTCATCAATAAATAAATGTATAAAATTCATAAAATGTTACCGTAATTTTCCGACTATGAGGCGTATCTAACTATAAGCCGGCACCCACCAAATTTTCCACAAAAACGGCATTTGCTCATCGATAATCTACACTGGACTATAAACCGCAGCTGTCCTCACTGTATTATGAGATATTTACAACAACAACGGTAACACTATATGACAGCGGCCTCATAAGACCACCATGAAGCTTGGAACCAATTGCTGCAAAGCTTCATTATTTCAAGAAGCTTCATTTGGCCATCACTGCTTCCTTGGGGGAGACAGTCAACCTCTGCTGCCACCTGCTGTCAACACTGTTGTTGTCCAACATGCCTCCTAGCATGCATTGCAGCACTACAGCTGTAAATACCAATCAAAATTAATGTTTGGTGCTAATTATTTCTTCAGTTACTGTTCCAGTTGTTTCATTAAGGGCTAGTTATGGTATTTGGGATCACTTTAGTTCACAGTGGCGCCATTAGACCATCATAATTATTACATGACACTGCCATTAGCATTACTGAATGCTTATGACAGATGCCATTAAGTGTCTTCCGGCAAATTGTGTCACTAACTCCATTTATGTCCAGCTCAGATCTTTTACATCCATTCAAATGTGAGAGAATTTGATGTTAGTGACATTATTTGCCGGACGACACTTAATGACATCTGTCATAAGCATTCATTAATGCCCATGATGGTGCCATGTCATAATTATTACGGTCTTATGACGCCGCTGTCATATAAAGTGTTGCCTATTAACCCAAATTAATCAACAAATAAGCCGCACTAAACTATGAGCCGCAGGATTCAAAATGAGAGGAAAAACATAGCGGCTTATAGTCCAAAAATTACGGTAATTAAAACAAAATAAAATTGATTAAAATAAAACCAGAAATGCACTCTGATTGTGGCCCCTCAATGACACTAAACTTGATTTTTTTTTTTTTTTACTTTTTGTAATTTCAGAGTATTGAACTCATTGCCTTCCATTAACAATAGACGACCAATTAATTTAAACTGGGAGGACTAATTGTGAGTACTCTTGTTTCAGTGCCAGTGACAGTGTTAGACATCTAATCGATTAGTTGCTGCAAGCCTCTTCCAGTCAAAATGGATTGGCCGTCTAGCGTAGTGAAGGGTTAAGTTGAAAAACATTTCATGGCTATAACAAATTTAAGTAGATATTCTTACTGTTCCAAGAAGCTCTGGAGGCCCGCCATGCGGTCAGAGATCTGTTGTGCGTTGTTCAAGCTGAAAAAGGGGTTCTTCGGGGGAAGCTGGGGCACTTGCGCCCTGCAAATGACAGATTCAAAGGCCAAACCCTGAAGGGACTGAGCGCAGCTAACGAATGAAGCCCTCTGACAGTGTCGAATGTTTTGCGCTCACATCAGCATGGAGTTTGCTTGAAGCCTTTGTCGAAGCCACACAAACTCACTGAACCTCCTTCGCACTCTTGAGATCTTCTTAGTGAAGAACACGCTGTTCGTCTGAAAGATGTCCACAAGTCAGAAATCTTGTCATCAGAAAGATTTGTCAGTTGGAAAATGCTCTTTTACTTACATGCAAACAAACTTCATAGTCCATATAAGCATGCCAAAAGTCATTCTTTTGGATGCGTGGATCTCGAACCCACACGCTGATGACCTGCTGCATGGAGGACTGAAGCTACAAACTGGCCCAGAGGAAAACAGGAAGCTTTTTTACTGTCAGCAGATAAGAGGAAGTTACATGACACGCTTGGAAAATCCATAAAATATTTGTATTGCACTGGTCCAAAAAGGCAAACATCTTGTGGACAGAGTTAAAGGTCAAGATTGAGTTGTCAGGCCTACCTGATTTCATGAGAATGTCAGTTTTGTCTCTCGCAGATTGAAATGCTGCAATGTGTTTGTTTTTCAGAGGAATGTGCGATAGTGCAGCAATTCTCAGTGAGCTGGAGGCTTTTGTTTTCAGTTTGACTCTTAAAAAAGGAGCAAAGGTTTCAAAACAGTGTTTAGTCACAAGACCTCTACAGGCCCCACCTACTGTATTTGCCCCTCCAGTGGTGCTTTTGCACAACAAGGTACAAACACATTCATTCACAATATCACATGAATACAAATACCTAGTTTTTGAGCAGTGACCACTGTCCGTATTATTTGATGTGAAAACAATGTTTTAAGGGCCTAAACATGCTTGAAAACTCACCAAAAAGTGTTGTTTTTGACAGCCCTTTTAATTTTCGTCTTAGTCTTTTGGACAATAATACTTATTAGTCCTAGTCATATTTTAGTCATTTCAAAATGTGTTTTAGTTTTTGTTGACGGAAACTCAGCCTAATTCCGTTGACGTTTTCTCAAACTGTTTTAGTCCAAAAACACACAAAGGTCTCCAACAATTTCAAATTAACATATGTAGCGTGACATGTAGCGTCTACAAGGACAACGCCAACTTGGTGATAATGCACTCGGTAGGAAAACAGTACATTATTTTAATTTAATTAACACCGCTGGATGCCCATATGTAAAAATTTTGTCCGAGAGTTTCGACGTTAGCACTAGCCTAATCCTAACAGGAATGCTATGATAACGCTACTAGTTACATTTAGTGTGTGATAATCACTCAGCACAGACTTTTAAAAGCTAAAGCAACATTGCATATTCTCGCTTGCCAAGACAATAAAACCAATCTTACCGTGTGTTTCAAAACAAGAGAGCCTAAAGCCTGGAGAGAACACTGGTGAGTGGGTGGGGTGGGGCACATCACATCACATGAGTGACACAACCCAACACTGATAAGATGCAGGCTAGCTACACATAAATTGCCACGCATTGTGAACATGTGACAGAAACTATGGCGCATTTTCGTCTCGTTTTCATCACGTCAGACGAAATCTGGCATTCGTCTTGTTATCTTGTAGTCTCCCAAGACACATTTTTAGCTCGTTATTGCCTCATCATCATCATGAAAAATTTGTTCGTCGATGAAATATTTTCATTATCGTCATAATTAAAGAAAACAACACTGTCACCAAACATTACACACACAACAGCCCTGGCAAAAAAGTTGATATTTTAAAATTGCCATACACGAGTAGAAAACAGTGGGATGAACAAGCTCATTTGCATAGGAAAAATATAAAATCTGCCCTGTTTCGCGATCAGAGCTGTCCCCCGGAGAAGGAGCCTTTTTCTCTTGAGTCCATCAATGATAGGCATGGGTCGAGGCCTGGGCTTGTTTACAAGTGGTCTTTTGAAAATGATTATTTCCAGTCCTTTTGCTGTCTTTTGATACTTTATTCCAAGTTTTCTTCATAATTCTTTTTTAAGTTGCTGTGAACTGTGTGTCATCATCTTATTTTAATTTAAGAGAATCAGAAAACGTGTAAAAAGAGAAAGTCGACTCCGGCTATCTTTGCCTTGACTGTTTCATCAGGGATTGGGCACACACCTGACTTAAATTGGTTTCAATTGCCCTTACTCTTCAATAAGTTGAAGGTTAACATTTGCCAAATGGTTTTCATTTGATCAAATACCTTTATTGTTGCAGCATCACATCATCTGACAAAAAAAAGAAAAAAAGTAATTATGCTACTACAGTCCCTGACAAAAGTCTTGTTGCTTATCCATTTTGTAGAAACAATTGCTAATGACCTGACTTTTAATTATTCAGTTGGTTTCAGAAATGGCTCATATGAAAGCTAAGACCCTCGCAAATGATGTTGAATGTACAGAAATATATTTGTTTCACCTAACTTCACTGTTTCGTGGCAAAAGGTGGATTTTTCAGATGAATCTTCCATTGAATTACACCACAGCCGCCGAAAATATTGTAGGAGACCTACTGGAGCCCGCTTGGATCCGAGATTCACTCAGAAAACAGTGAAGTTTGGTGGTGGCAAAATCATGGTCTGGGGTTACATTCAGTATGGGGGTGTGCGAGAGATCTGCAGGGTGGAAGGCAACATAAATAGTCTGAAATATCAACAAATCCTAGCTGCGTCTTAAGTTCCTAACAATAAAAAAGGACAAATTCTGCAGCAGGATGGTGCTCCATCGCATACTTCAACCAAGATACTCCAGGACTGGCCAGCCCAATCACCAGACATGAACATCATTGAGCATGTCTGGGGTAGGATGAAATAGGAAGCATGGAAGACGAAACCCAAGAATGTTGATGAACTCTGGGAAGCATGCAAGCCTGCTGTCTTTGATGTTCCTGATGACTTCATCAATAAATTGTATGAATCCTTGCCGAACCGCATGGATGCAGTCCTTCAAGCCCATGGAAGTCATACAAAATATTAAATTTGGATCTCACTGCACCACTACTTAATTCGCTTATGTTATGTAACATATTTTTGTGTTTGATGTACATTTTTTTGTTCAATTTTCACTACTTTTTGTAGGCGTCAAAACTTTTGTCTTGCCAAAATTTGACCTTTATGTCTTTATTAAGTGGCAAATCTTTTTTCAGTGAAACAAATTTATTTTTGTACATTCAACATCATTTGGGAGGGTCTTAGCTTTTATATGAGCCACTTCTGAAACTAATTGAATAATTAAAAGTCAGGTTATAAGCAATTGGTTCTACAAAATGGATAAGCGACAAGACTTTTCAGGGACTGTAGTTTTCAAGTCAGAAAGGATGACTGCAAGACAACTATTTGATGTTTTCAGCTGCATAAATGAGTGGTGGCGAGTTGCTTGCATCTTTTACCATTTTACGCATCTTTTACCATTTTACAATCTGTGAGCTTGTTGAATATAAACAAATATTAATAAGGATAATTATGAGAACAGGATAGGAAATATTTTTTTGAGCGACTGTTCACAATGTATATTAGGCTGAAAAATGAATCCCAAATTTCCCCCCAAATGAGTCAGCTGTCTGTAAACCAAACTACTAACCGAAAATCCCAATAATAATCTGAACAGCCATATCTCCTCCAGTAGGCCTACTTTGTACCTTGTGTAATATCCTTGTTGTTATCAAAATGCTCACATTTACTGCTGCATGACTTGGAGATTGTTGCGGTTGGGCGCGCGTGAGGGAAAAGAATACACATGGGCCAGACTAAAGGTCACACAAACGTTCTTTTTTTATTCGCTGCCACATTACAGATCTACTGTCTATACACACAGGCACAGTAACAGATCAGTAGTAGAGTAGGTGTTTTCTTATGATGTTTAAGGTAAAGTTGAGCGTGCATGTCACTTGCACGTGAGGAATAAAGACTGATGACATCCCGCTTTTCATCTAAAGTGCTACATTGAACCCTTTTGAGACTATGCAAACATTATGCACAACTCATGAAGGACAGTAAGGCGACTATTTTTGTTTTTGCTTATTTCTGTGGTGAATAGCACCAGTTTAAATGGACATAGGTCAATCCCTAGGGGAAAATGGCAGAAAAAACATTTGGTACAAAGCAGTTACGTAGAAATATCCTGGACAACAATCCAAAATGAAACATTACCCACAAAACATTGTTTTAGAAGGAAACAGCGAGACAGAAAAAAAAAGTCCATTTACTCAAGTACTTTTCACTTAACCTTATACTTTCCCCTATTTGTTTGAAAGCTTCAGTTTAGGTACTTTGAAAATGAGCAACACAAAGGACGACAATTGAACTAACGCTTCACATGAACACTACTGTGTAGACAGGGGCACAATTTAATTAAAAAAATAAAATAAAATAAAAAATCTACTAAACAGTATAACTAGCCAAAGCAGAAATGTTGATTTTTAGATAACATTTTGGGAAAAAGTATATAAAAGAGTGCATTCATATGCTTGATGAAATTTAAATATGAATACATGGAACGGACATTTGACTTTTCTATATTTTGAGATGTCATTTTTAGTGCAATGGCTCAATTCAGCAAAATAACGCAAGTTTGAGATGTGCCCAAAGTTGCATTGATGTTACTTTCCTTTCCTTTGCTGGCTTCATGTGTGTGTGGTGGTGGGGGAAGGGAGGGGCTATTAGCAGCATCTTTGCTAGGACGTAGTCAAGTAGTTCTCAAGACATATGAATACCACTATTGGAAGGAGGCTCGCTCTAGCAGTACACAAAGAATCATAGTATTAAATGTTCAAATGTGCATTTTCCAGTGATTTAAGCTTTTTTCAATATGTACAGTCCCTTACAAAAGTCTTGTCGCTTATCCATTTTGTAGAAGCAATTGCTAATAACCTGACTTTTAATTATTCAATTGGTTTCAGAAATGGCTTATATGAAAGCTAAGACCCTCCCAAATGATGTTGAGTGTACAAAAATACATTTGTTTCACTGAAAAAAAGATTTATCATTTAATGAAGACATAAAGGTTATATTTTGGCAAGACAAAAGTTTTGTCGCCTATAGAAAGCAGTGTGAAAATTTAACAAAAAATGTACTTCAAATACAAAAACATGTTACATAACATAAGCGAATTAAGTAGTGGTGCTGTGAGATCCAAATTTAATATTTTGTATGACTTCCATGGACTTCGGCAAGGATTCATATAATTTATTGATGAAGTCACCAGGAACATCAAAGAAAGCAGTCTTGCATGCCTCCCAGAGTCCATCAACATTCTTGGGTTTTGTCCTTCATGCTTCTTCTTTCATCCTACCCCAGACATGCTCAATGATGTTCATTTTTGGTGACTGGTCTGGCCAGTCCTGGAGGATCTTGATCTTCTTTGCCTTGAGGAACTTTGAGGTAGCGATTGAAGTATGTAATGTAGCACCATCCTGCTGCAGAATTTGTCCCTTTTTAAGGTTAGGAATGTAAGAGGCAGCTAAGATTTGTTGATATTTCAGACTATTTATGTTGCCTTTCAACCTGCATATCTCTCGCACACCCCCATACTGGATGTAACCCCAGACCATGATTTTGGTAATGATGTAACCACCAAACTTCACAGTTTTCTGAGTGAATCTCGGATCCATGCGGGCTCCAGTAGGTCTCCTGCAATATTTGTGGCGACCGTGGTGTAATTCACTGGAAAATTCATCTGAAAAATCCACCTTTTGCCCCTTTCCAGCATCCATCCTGTTGACAGGCTGTGGGCCTTGGCAAATGCCACACGTTTTTTAATTGTCTGCACCCTGAGGGATAAATAGTCTGAAATATCAACAAATCTTAGCTGCCTCATACATCCCTATTCATAAAAAGGGACAAATTCTGCAGCAGGATGGTGCTCCATCTTATACTTCAATCTCTACCTCAAAGTTCCTCAAGGCAAAGATCAAAATCGTCCAGGACTGGCCAGCCCAGTCACCAGACATGAACATCATTGAGCATGTCTAGAGTAGGATGAAAGAGGAAGCATGGAAGATGAAACCCAAGAATGTTGATGAACTTTGGGAGGCATGCAAGACTGCTTTCTCTGATGTTCCTGATATCTTCATCAATAAATTGTATGAATCTTTGACGAAGCCCATGGACTTCTTAATAGGACTAGTTGTACCTATGGAATTTATACAAAATATTAAATTTGGATCTCACGGCACCACTACTTAATTCGCTTATGTTATGCAACATGTTTTTGTATTTGAAGTACATTTTTTGTTCAATTTTCACACTACTTTCTTTAGGCCACAAAACTTCAGTCTTGCCATATTTTGACCTTTATGTCTTTATTAAATGATAAATGTTTTTGCAGTGAAACAAATATATTTTTGTACATTCAACATCATTTGGGAGGGTCTTAGCTTTCATATGAGCCATTTCTGAAACCAACTGAACAATTAAAAGTCAGGTTATTAGCAATTGTTTGTACAAAATGGATAAGCGACAAGACTTTTGTCAGGGACTGTATATTAATCCAGTTAAGTCCCTCTATTAAGTACAGTTCAGATGTATTTAACTTTTAACAATTGTTTTTTTTTCTTGATCATTCCTTGACCATTTCTTTACTAGTGTAGTCATGGTTAAACTGTCCATTATATTCATAATATAAAAACAAAAGATTTTGGGAATAAAACTCCCTCATTGGATCTACTCTGCAATTGTGTTTTAATGTAGTCTATTATGGGGGTATGAAAATGGAATTCAGTGAGAAACATGTTAGTAGTGCACTCTATTTTTGTGTGTACTGCTTCAGCACAATTCCACCAAGTTGAACAAATTATTCAAGAATCCAGATTTTTTTCATGATCATTCCTAACACATATACTTATGTTCTTTTTCTTTATTATTCAAACTACGTGATATGCGCTTCATGTTATACACGACAGGGTTAGGGTTTACAGTGCTACTACTACTTGTTCCCCTGACTGAAGATTTAGTGCAGAGATGTCCATTCAGTGCTTAAAGCCAAAATATGCTACAACACATACTAGAGAAGGGGGGGGGGAATTAAATCAAGAAATCAGAAATGACTACCTTCACAATGTAATAAAGAGTCCACAGTGATTGGGTGTGCTACACGATAACACAAAACGAGGCTCCAGGTTCATCAGCTGCAAAAAAAGGCAGCGTTCAGCGTCTATCGCAAGGCGCACAGGTCGCCATTATGTGCTTGAGGTTAGCCAAGCGACACCGCTCTAAAGAGGTAAAACTAATCTTCCAAACTTTAAGGTGTCAGTTCCCCTCCACCCACGACAGCGTGTGTCACTGCTCATCATCTCCGCAGTGCCATGTCAGCTTCTGCTCGTAGAAGTCGATGACAGCCCGCGGGCATCTGGCGCTCGCCTCGTGAGCTGGCAGCAGGGCCACGTCACCGGAGTTCTTCCTGCGACGCACAGGAAAAACACACTCAAGTAACTGGTTCTCACCAGATTTGATTGACTCAACGATGTTCAGGCATTTTTTTATTAGCTTAAAAGAAATGCTTATCAAATAATGATTAAATAGTTTGAACCTGAGGAACATGTTTTTTGTTGTTGTTGTTGTTGGCCGTACAAGAATTAAGTATAATTGTACATCCACTCCATACTGCAAATTTATAACGTCTTAATCAAATTATTTTTCTTAAATCTAGTTAAAATATTTTTTTCATATCTTGTTTTAAGTTTTAAAAACTAGTTAACGGATTATATCCACTTCAAGTAAACATTACTATTTGTTCTTATTAAGCCCATACATCTAAAAGTTGGTAATTTTTCACCTAAATCAAGAAAAAAATGCTTTCAAATAATGTTTTCAACAATATCTGTTCTTGAATTAAGAACATTTGACATTTTATAGCTTCTTTAAAGATTAAATATACTAATTTATTGCTTCAAACAAGTCTGTTGAACTTAATTTTAGCTAGCTATTCTTCTTATTTCTATCTTAGTAAAATCTATCTTCTATCTTCTATCTTAGTAAAATTTACTTGCCATACTGGCACATAATTTTACTTATTTCTAGTAGATTTACACTGAAAACAAGTGTAATTAACTAGTTTTAAGGAGGTGTGTTTTTGCAGTGCAGTAGGTGACAATGGCGCTCTCGTCGCTATGCCTTGGGTCAGCAACCCGTGGCTCTAAAGCTGCATACGGCTCTTTAGCGCTGCCCTAGTGTTGCCTGGAACTCCAGACACACCACTGTTCCAGCGATATACAGTGGGGAGAACAAGTATTTGATACACTGCCTATGGGAAAACCCATTGGCAGTGTATCAAATACTTGTTCTCCCCACTGTAGCCTGGCGACCATTCCGCGGATCAAATTCCCAGGGCGGAGCAAGCCAAAGCAAACAGCGGAGTGGACCAATCAGCGACGGGTGGACATAACGTTGGTATAGCGACAAGAAACTCTAGCGCGAGGAAGCACATCTTGTTTTAAAAGAAATGCTTCCAGTGCTGTCAGTTGCTGGAGTTTTAGCGACTCGATGTGCTTTTGGTCATATAAAACCCAATTTACAGCGGATTGGAACTTATTCTCGGCTCTCCCATTCGCCATCTGTGTTGTTGTGGAGACGACTGCCGACGCACAAGAGTGACGTTGCTCGTTAAGAACACCTCACGCAAATAAATGAATCTGATTGCACGGATACGCTCGTTCTGGCTTGAGAGGCCAATATGGAGCTAGGTCCCAGACTTTTCTCACGGTGTTTGAAAAATACAGGGAGAACAGTCTGGCTGTGCCAGGAAATCCCTAGTGGTTCCCTGGAGGTTTGTCAAAAATGTTTGAAAATGGAAAAAGACGGGAGGAAAATTTTTTTGTTTGTTTAATATGGTTTCTGTAAGAGGACAAACATTTTTAAATTCATTAATATTGTAATGAAGTTAAACTTAAGGCGGCATCGTACAACAGAGTAGTCACGTAATGTGTCCATCTCAGGGAACTGCAGGGAAAAGAAAAATTTAACGTATTTTCCACACTATACGGCGCATCAGAGTATAAGGCCTATCTTCAATGAATGGCCCATTTTAAAACTTTATACGTGTATATATACGGTATAGGGTGCACTGCATTATAAGGTGCAGTAGTAGTAGTAATAATAGTAATACTAGTGGTTGGGGTTGTGTTACGCACCCATTAGATGGTGCATTGGATTATCAGGCGAACATTTGGCTTTTGAGAAAAATTGAAGGCTTTTAGGTGCGCCTTATAGTGCGGAAAATACGGTAATCATGAAGGCTCATTATGTATTGTAGCCAACTTAGTCATTTTCATAGTAGGCTAATATAGCTAATATAGATACATACAACATGTGATGCCTTCATTATAAGGCTTACATATATAAGGATTTTTTAATTTCTTTGCGGCCCCAGAAATATATATATATATATTTTTTTATCTCCACAACATTTTGGGTTGCCGACCACTGGTGTAGGGCTATTTTGCGCCAAGCAAATGATATGAAGAGAGTAAACAAACAAACCTTCAAGAAACATATTTTTAAACAGGGATGAAAAGAAAGACGTTAAAAAAAAGGGTTTTTAGGTTTTTTTTGTCCTCCGGAAATTTGATGCACTTTAATCTTTCCTGCTGCTGCTTAACATTGCATTCATAAAATAATTTGTTTTAAGTTTAACAATGATTCCTCTAGTTTTCTTTAATGGTAATAATAATAAAATGTTATTTAGAGGTGTACTAATGACACTTACAGATAAATTGTACTATTTATAGCTAAGGGGGCCAACAAATCTTTTCTTCTTGGAGGAGGGCATAACAGAAAATAATTGAGAAGCACCACCTTAAAGCAATACTTAAGCGTCAAACCTTCAGTCATTACAACATTCTTGGAACTCCCTTTGCACATTGTAAAACTAAACATTTTTTTTAAAAACAGGAAGAACTGCAGTTACCATTTGACTAAAAACATCAGCTCCCCGCGTCTGTCTGTGGAGCCGATAATGCATTCAAGTTCGGGGTAAGCGTCCAGGCCTGCGGGTGAGTCTGGATCATCAAGGCAGTGCTGAGCACGTATCTGTGGTGGGGACTACACAGGGTAGAAAGAGTGGAATGTGGTTTCATGTGCTCTTAAAGAGAACTGAAATCGAAACAACAAACACAAAAAGGAACAAAGTGGCTAACTTTTTTTTTCTAAACAAAGAGGATCTGTGGTCTGCAACATTTAATAAACGTTTCAATATTTTATTTTACTTGTACTTGTCAGTTGTTGCACTCTCAGAAAAGTCTACTTAATGTCAAGTAATGTAAATATTAAAAGCTTGCTTGATGTTGTGACCAAATTCTAGCAAAAAAACAAAAATAAGAATACAACAAGATTTATTTCCTCCAAACTCTTGGCCATGATGACTGTATGTTAGCCTTGGACAGATTTAGGTCCTTTTTTTTTTTTTTTAAACACTGAAACACACACCCTCCCAGATGCCTCTTCAAAAACTCACTATTTCCGTCTCCTCCAACATTTCTTCCTTAGGAACAAACTCCTGCCCTTCTTCCTCATTCTTGGACGAGAGGTGATTTCTCAGATACTCCTCAATCAGTTCAGGACAATCCAGGTTGTCCTCGGGCTCCCATGTGTTGTCTGCTCTACAACAAGGATGAGTGCGCTTACTTCAAGGATGCTTATAATGTTACATGCAAATGAAATGTTTCTGATGGAATTACAAGACTGCTGCATTGTGTCCTCATTGTCATTATCAAGCAATACAGTAAGATTTACTGGTGGAGGGGTGTATTGAAAATGAAATACTACCATATCACTATAGGCCACAGAACAAAGCTGGAAAGTGAAATAAATTAAGACTGTTTTAGAGGGACTGTGTGGTGGTCTGTTGTTTTTAGCAAGCTTGCCTTACATTTAACAAGTTCTGAGTTTGAATCTTTAGGTGCAGTGTAGGCATGTGCCGGTATGTTATTCTGACGGTATGATAACCTTAAGCAAAAACTTCCCGGTTTCACAATATTTCAATTGCAGCTCTAAAATGTGTTACTTTGAGATATCAGGGTTTTTAAAAAATCCATTAAACAGGATTTTTTTTTCAAAACTTATTAGCAAATTGGAACATACAGTGCCTTGCAAAAGTATTCGGCCCCCTTGAACCTTGCAACCTTTCGCCACATTTCAGGCTTCAAACATAAAGATATAAAATTTTAATTTTTTGGTCAAGAATCAACAACAAGTGGGACACAATCATGACGTGGAACAAAGTTTAGTGGATAATTTAAACTTTTTTAACAAATAAAAAACTGAAAAGTGGGGCGTGCAATATTATTCGGCCCCCTTGCGTTAATACTTTGTAGCGCCACCTTTTGCTCCAATTACAGCTGCAAGTCGCTTGGGGTATGTTTCTATCAGTTTTGCACATCGAGAGACTGACATTCTTGCCCATTCTTCCTTGCAAAACAGCTCGAGCTCAGTGAGGTTGGATGGAGAGTGTTTGTGAACAGCAGTCTTCAGCTCTTTCCACAGATTCTCGATTGGATTCAGGTCTGGACTTTGACTTGGCATTTCTAACACCTGGATACGTTTATTTTTTAACCATTCCATTGTAGATTTGACTTTATGTTTTGGATCATTGCTGTTGGAAGATAAATCTCCGTCCCAGTCTCAGGTCTTGTGCAGATACCAACAGGTTTTCTTCCAGAATGTTCCTGTATTTGGCTGCATCCATCTTCCCGTCAATTTTAACCATCTTCCCTGTCCCTGCTGAAGAAAAGCAGGCCCAAACCATGATGCTGCCACCACCATGTTTGACAGTGGGGATGGTGTGTTCAGGGTGATGAGCTGTGTTGCTTTTACGCAAAACATATCATTTTGCATTGTGGCCAAAAAGTTTAATTTTGGCTTCATCTGACCAGAGCACCTTCTTCCACATGTTTGGTGTGTCTCCCAGGCGGCTTGTGGCAAACTTTAAACAAGACTTTTTATGGATATCTTTGAGAAATGGTTTTCTTCTTGCCACTCTTCCATAAAGGCCAGATTTGTGCAGTGTACGACTGATTGTTGTCCTATGGACAGACTCTCCCACCTCAGCTGTAGATCTCTGCAGATCATCCAGAGTGATCATGGGCCTCTTGGCTGCATCTCTGATCAGTTTTCTCCTTGTTTGAGAAGAAAGTTTGGAAGGAGGGCCGGGTCTTGGTAGATTTGCAGTGGTCTGATGCTCCTTCCATTTCAATATGATGGCTTGCACAGTGCTCCTTGAGATGTTAAAGTTTGGGAAATCTTTTTGTATCCAAATCCGGCTTTAAACTTCTCCACAACAGTATCTCGGACCTGCCTGGTGTGTTCCTTGGTTTTCATAATGCTCTCTGCACTTTAAACAGAACCCTGAGACTATCACAAAGCAGGTGCATTTATACGGAGACTTGATTACACACAGGTGGATTCTATTTATCATCATCGGTCATTTAGGACAACATTGGATCATTCAGAGATCCTCACTGAACTTCTGGAGTGAGTTTGCTGCACTGAAAGTAAAGGGGCCGAATAATATTGCACACCCCACTTTTCAGTTTTTTATTTGTTAAAAAAGTTTAAATTATCCAATAAATGTTGTTCCACTTCACGATTGTGTCCCACTTGTTGTTGATTCTTGACAAAAAAATTAAATTTCATATCTTTATGTTTGAAGCCTGAAATGTGGCGAAAGGTTGCAAGATTCAAGGGGGCCGAATACTTTTGCAAGGCACTGTATATAATGTACAATGTTAAGATAATCAAAAAAATCTAAATAAAATTAAAATAAATGCAGTCCTTTTGGTGATCCTAAACCCACAGCTCAACAATATTACCATCACCAGAACAAAAATAATTGAATAATTTTCCATAAAAAGCACGTGCGTATGACTCGTATTGTGTTTACATTACTCTCTTTCTCAACACGGACAGTTGCCAGAGAAAAAAACACCACCTTTTACCACTGCTAGACACACTAAACATGCTTGAGTTAACTCCCGTAGCTGTGGGAAACGTTCATGACAGTGTTTACTAACCTTTAACTTTGTACAAATGCAAAATCATATTGGAAGTATTGCCTCCTCAGCAGCCACCCTCCGCAAACATGTTTTACATGTTGGTTGGCCCTCCTCCTCTAAGCTGCGGCTGTCTGTAACTTTTCTGTAACCTAAGTATTCCCATACTAGCGATTTCGTTTTCTTCGATGGGGGAAAAAGTTAGACAGTTTAACCTCCTCCGGCCACTGTGTGGCACAGCTGACTTACTGAGCAACAACCGGTGGGGGAGAGTTGAGCCTGGCAGCTGCAAGCGAGGTATTTCTTCATGCATTTTTGTGAAATAAAAAATAGCTAATACCTTAGGAATGGTATGACAGAAATTTTTTCCCATTTTGAAACCTTGACGTTAACATACTACTGTATACCTTGAAACCGGTAATCGGCACATGTCTAGTGCAGTGTTTAGCTTCCTTCTACAGAATGCTGCTGCCAGAGTCCTTACAAATACAAGGAAACTGGACTGTATCACACCAGGTATGAAATCATTACACTGGCTTCCAGTGAGTCAAATGAGACTATAAAATCATCCTGCTTGTCTATAAAACACTTAAGGGCCTTAGACCAAAATACATGCTTGATTTTTTTACCCCTGTGGTCGTCTGGAACCGGTCTGCTGTATGTTCCAATAACAAGAACCAAGCAGGGTGAGGCAGCATTTAGTTACAATGCTTCTCACCTCTGGAACAAGTTACCTTAAAGTCTGAAGAGTGCTCAAACTGTTAGCTCCTTTAAATAAAGGCGAAAAATGCTATTGTTTACCACAGCATATTCATAACTGCCCATATATTTCAAATTTCAAGTTATATGCTTTTTTGTTGTTGTACTGTATTTCCATTTCCGATTTCAAATCGTTGTTGTTTTTGTTTTGTTTTATTTAACTCTCTTGATGATTTAATATGTTTTAATGTATTTTATTTCCTGTTTCAATAGTTTTTTGGTTTTGTTTATATTAATTTCCTACTAGTTTTAGTTCTATTTCCTGTTTAGTCTTTGTTTTCAAATTTCTTGATGATTTAATATGATTTTTACGTATCATTTTATCTCTGTACATCTTCATGTGATGTAAAGGACTTTGAAATGCCTTGTGTTGAATTGTGCTATACAAATAAATTTTCCTTGCCTTACATTTAAAAAACTATGTTGGGTTGACTGATGAGAATATGTAGGTGCATGGTCTGAATGAAAATTTTTGTTTAGCTATATGTGCCTAACCACACTTAAGTCACTTGGGCTCCATCAATCTCCCCTACAGGTATAGAAATTTGATGTTTTTTTGTTGTTTGATTAAGTAGATTGAATTATTGTTTGGACAAATAGCAGACTAATTCTTTTTGTTTCAAATATTGGCTTGAGCTTTTTGATGTGAATTATCTTGCTTACAAACGTTAATGACTTAAAATTTGGGCAAAGTAGTATTCTGAAAATACCATTAGAAAGACTGACTGTGGCTTGATTTTTGCAGCTATAATACTTTTTAATTAAATTTGGTGAAACATCAAAGCCTAGTACAATTAATATACTTTTATTTTACGACAATCAACTTTGCTGCCGATAGTTTTTTCACCAGAAAAATCATACACTTACTCTGTGAAGCCTTTCCATTTAAGAAAGTACTCGACTCTTCCATTGAAGATCCTACGACGAGTGATTTTCTCCACCACAAACTCCTGCACGACTCCCGAAGAGTCCTCCAGCTTCCTCTGCTTGGCCGTCTGCTTCTTCCTCATCCTTCCTGCAGCACTGGAAATAGATAAATTGAGTTCATTCTAACAGCATCCTCATATTGTTGACGTTTTGAATGTTGTCACTTTTCAGCAGAGGTGGGTAGTAACGCGTTACATTTACTCTGTTACACTTACTTGAGTAACGTTTTGAGAAAAATGTACTTCTAAGAGTAGTTTTACTAAGCCATTCTTTTTACTTTTACTTGAGTAGATTTGTGAAGAAGCGCTACTCTTACTCCACTACTTTGGGCTACACGAGAGTCGTTACATTTTTCCTCTTTATTCTACAAATTGACTTTATTTTTGCCAAAGATGCTGACAGTAAATGTCTCATTTTCACCAATGACATGTCACAACAATAATCGCATGACTCCATTATACCAATCAGACTCAAGCCTGACATTCTATGATCAAGCTGGCCTGTTCAATCACGAAGCGTCTTTAAAGTATCTTACAAAAAATAAGGATTTCAAATAAAGCGCTGCCATCAACATGACTCGAAAGTGCAGATTTTAACCTCTCTCCCAGTTTTTATTTGGCACCGACTGAAAACGGAAAACCGGAGATATGATATTTTTAATTTCATATTAGGAAAATTGTTTTCTCCACTAGAGGGTACTCATGCTATTTGGATGAATGATGTTTCATTTCCGTATTTTTTTCTGTCGCTGGAATTCATTTTTTTCCCCTTTGGCTTGATGTGGTTATATAATAGGTTACAGTCGTCTTCTTCAAAGTACAGTATCATAACCCAATAACCTTATGGGTTAAAAAACAAAAATCAAACATCATAAGGAGTTACTTACAATGTTACTCATTACTTGAGTATTCTTTTCACTAAATACTTTTTTTACTTGTACTTGAGTACATTTTTTGGGAGACTACTTTTACTTGAGCAATAATATTCTGAAGTAGCACTACTCTTACTCAAAGGTGGGTAGTAACGCTTTACATGTACTCTGTTACATTTACTTGAGTAACTTTTTGAGAAAAATATACTTCTAAGAGCAGTTTTACTCGGCCATACTTTGTACTATTACTTGAGTAGATTTGTGAAGAAACGCTACTCTTACTCTGCTACTTTGGGCTACGCAAGAGTCGTTACATTTTCCTTTATACTGCGTATTAGATTTATTATTTTTCTTGCCAGCCATGTCAATAGTAGGTCAACCAGTTTCACCAATGAGACGTCGCAACAATAATTACACCGATCTGACGCAAGCTTGCCGTTCTATGATCACACCAGCCTGTTCAATCACGTGGCGTCTTTAAAGCACCATAACAAATGAAGTATTTGACATAGAGCGCTGCCCTCAAGATGACTCGAAAGCGCGGATTTAAACTTCTCAAACAGTTTTTATTTGGCACCGATTGACCAAAGAAAACCGGAGATATGATCCTTTTGATTTCATAATAGTAACTACGAAGGAAGTATTCAAACTAGGACCTATTTTGTCCACTAGATCGTTAAAAATTTTCTTTTGATTTAATGTGATTTTTATTAACTTCATGTGATGTAAAGCACTTTCAATTGCCTTGTGTTGAATTGTGCTGTACAAATAAATTTGCCTTGCCTTGCCTAGAGGGCACTCATGCTCTTTGGGCGAATAAGGCTTCATTCCTGTCATTTTCTCTCCATCACCGGAATTCGATGATTTTTTTTTTTTTTTTTAATGTGTTTCTTTGGCTTATTGTGGTTATATAATGGCTTATTATACTGTTTTGTTATGACAACAGTTCATAAAAAATAATTTAAAAAAAACAAAAAGTACCATTGTTTGAAAAAAA
This sequence comes from Corythoichthys intestinalis, assembly GCF_030265065.1. NCBI lineage: Eukaryota > Metazoa > Chordata > Actinopteri > Syngnathiformes > Syngnathidae > Corythoichthys > Corythoichthys intestinalis. The sequence continues at coordinate 16,270,008 of NC_080398.1, forward strand.
AATCTAAAAAAATAAGCAGTTACTCACAATGTTAATTATTACTGGAGTATTCTTTTCACTGGATACTTTTTTTTTTTTTTTTTTTTACTTGTACATGAGTAGATTGTTTGGATGACTACTTTTACTTGAGTAATATCATTTGGAAGTAACGCTACTGTTTCTTGAGTAAAATTTTTGGCTACTCTACCCACCCCTGGTCACTTTTCAGTGATTCCAAATCACCTTGTAACTGAGTAATCATATTTCACAGTAAAATGAGTTCACTAGTGACATTTTCGCTTGATGCCTTGCCGTTTCATTTTTTTGGGTAAAAATCATGCCTTTGTTCAATATGGTTGGTAAACTGACTGTACCCTTCAAACAAGAGCAGATGACGTATGTTTACATAGCTCCACCTGCTGGATTCTAACCGGAAGACAACACTCTACCATAAAAACACGCCACATATTTTACTTTACTGAACATTCCAGCCTGAAAGTATGCGTGGAGCAGTTCGGCTCATTCACGCCGCGTGGGAAAAATACACGTACGTTATTGTGGCGTACACGCGACAACCCCGCGTCGGTCCTTCGGTTCGGTTGGTGGGACGTGTGCGTGGGGGGACGTGTCCGGACAGTAGTAACCTGCTCTCCTCGTCCTGGGTGGCACCAAACGAGCCGCTCCGCCGTGTTTACGTGCGCGAAAATAACTTTTCGGTGGCCGAGTTGCGATTAAAGATGGCCGTTGGATGCTCGGAGGAAGGAAGTGGTTGCCAAGGGAAAAGGTCATGCCAGGAAAACCGGGAGGAGACGACGGGAACGCGCACACCGCCGACCAATCACACGCCAATCCGTCTCCTCCGCGTCCTCATGGGTCGCTTGTCCGGAAGCAGAGTCGCCACCCATGGGTGTCACCTGGGTATGACATGCTCAGTGACATCCCCTGTCGTGGTACCAAATGTTTGAACATTATTTTTTAGTTCAAATATGTATATTTATATAAATAATACTATGATCTATTGTTTACTTTGACATATTTCCAGGTTTCACGGAGAGGTATGCACCCATCAGCCGCCCATGAAGAGACTAGAGGGGGGAAAAAAACCTCCAAGGGATTTGATTGACATCCTTCTCTTAGCCAATAGAAAAAAGCAAGGCTTGTCATTGGCTACTCCGAACCACATTGTGCCCTACAATCTGTGCACTTCCCCTCGCAGCTACTAGAGGGCAATGCTTCACTGTTAGTACAGCATTGGCTTGAAGCTGAGCCTGGTATGATGGCTTTCAAATGCAAATTTATAGTAAATATAATTAAAACAAGAAATATATGTATTATAGTAAATGAATATGTATTTAACCCACAACCTTTCACTGACAACGATAGACATCCAATATATTTAAACTGGAAGGACTTGCGTTTAATGCTCATGTTTCAGTGCCGTTGACAAGTCTAATCCAGTCAAAAAGGACTGTATGTCAAGCGCCATCATTAAATTAAATGAGTGCCCTATTAAGGGTTAGACTGATGATGAACTTGCTTTAAGGCAGTGCTTCTAAATTATTTTCTGTTACGTCCTCACCCACAACTCTCTGCCACCACTGTAAATAGTATCATTTGTCTATAAAATTATTATTAAAAGTACCTCTGCATAACATTGTGTCATTTTTAATATAAAAAAAATATATAGATCAACTTTCAATAATGTATAAATTTATTAACATTGTTTTGTTTGCAGTAGAAAAGACATACTGTAAACCACATTAATTTGCCCGAATTAAAAAAAAAAAGAAAAAAAGAAAAGTCACCTCCAAACTGTAAAAAAACAAAAACAAAAAAACACTCAAGGTACATTTTTTGACCATTTGATTCGGAAAAATAAAATTTGATAAAACCAATAAATAAACATGAATTCAAATTGATTTGTAACATTTACTCATGAGTACAATATGCCAAACCAATTGACCCCCCCCCCCCAAAAAAAATGATAAATAGATAATAATAATAATACTAATAGAACAAAAACGACAGTATCACTGGACAGGGGGACAGTTTTTATTTTTGCTGCAGGCAGTATCAGCTCCTTTGCTATGGTGTGGGGTTATTTTGCATTGAGCAACTTGCTATGCCACCTTATAGACAAATTTCCTGAGTGAAACACGGGCGGCGCCATCTTGGACAATGTCTGCCTCGAACTTCCGATTCAGAAAAAACATGAATTACGGTTGAAGTAAGCTGAGTGTTGACAAAGTTAAAACTGCTAAATTAAAGCAGAGGAACTCACGGAATCTCCAAAAATGTATTCAGCACGACGTAGATGAGATTGTATGATTATTCTAATCACTTCGTTGATCATTTGTGGACAAAATTATAACAACCTGTCCGCCTGTGTTGACGTGAGGTATAGACTGATACGTCGGCCACCGGCCACGCAATAAAACATTTGAACAACATGATTCCATTTTTTGTTTTATTTAAAATGATTAGCGCATGTGCAAAACAGCTCAATAAATCACAATTTATGAAATTATTGGAAAAATAGCATACGAGAATGTGTTGTCAGAAAGCAGAGCTCCGGAGCGGTTTGAGAGCCTCGGCGAACTTTCACCCGATATTACGCAGATCTTCCGCGGCATCCAGACGGGCATTTTCCCGCTGTCCTCGGCAATTCCAGCTCCAATAGCGTATCTTAAAGTTGCTGCATTTAAAAAGCTCGTAGCTGGATTTCGGGATTGAGCTGATGGTCCGTCGCGAGGCGAGCCACCGTCTTCAGCCCCAGCCTCTCGGTCGCCCCCTGGTAGCACGCACAAAGTCTCGATATAAGTCCATCAACGTACAGTAAGTGTTTTTGTAAGGCACATCAACTTATCTTCCCTTGCCTAACAGCACTTTCTATCTGTAAACAAACGAACAAAAAACTTGTTACACTTGCATTTATTAGTTGATATAATTGTGCCATCTACACGTACTGATTAGTAAAAGACTAGCAGCAGATGCAGTAGTTGTAGTAGATAATATTAAAAATCATCATAATTACAATCATCATCGTAATAACAACATCAAAGGCAACAAGTCGTTTAATGCGCAAGGTTTTAGCTTTAGTATTTTTAGAGCACCGGACACATGAAAATGCAGGGATAACTTCCATAACACAGCAGCAACATGGCTTCAAAACACCCGGTCTTTGTGGTGGCACGAGCTTGGTTCCACATCTTCCTTCATGAACATGTTGTCCTCCTCTGTCGCGAAGATGGCAGATAGATGTGGTATTTCTAAATGGTCTTTTTTAAAGGGATTTTGATGAGTAATGTTGCTCCAGCTCCACTGTTGTTTTGAATGGAGAAATTCTAAAACAGAAGTTGCTGGCAGACATTAGAAACTAAAGCGGAAGTACCTCTGAAACTTGTCTATATAATGCAAACAGTGCTTGGTGGTTTCCTGATGTAACACTGACAAAGCAGGACGATTGTTAGCATTATTCGGCACGATTTCGCTGAAAAAAAAATAAAGCGGCTAATCAATGTGATTGGGGTCCAGAGGCGTTGAAGCCCCTTTCAAACATACTGAACTCCGGTTAAAACTCGGGATTTGAACGGTTAGCCCTTATGTCTCAAAGCAATTTTTCCGGGTCGACTGACATTAACCATGTTGCGTCCTAGTATAATATCCGGGATTTATGGGATGCGGCATGTGTGAAAGCAGCCATTTAATTCCCGCATCATAGCGCAAAGGCTGATGACATAAATATCATGGCGGGCTGCTCTTTCTTAGCAGTAAGACGAAAAGCGGGAAACTAACAACAATTAGCAACATGGCAAACTGGAAAGATAGCAAAATTAAAATGGAAACATAAGGAAATTAAATTGTTACTAGATCTTAGAGACAACGAAGAGACAGTCCATCATCCATCTTTCGAAATGTGTGGTTTATTTTGTTGCAGATGCTGACTAAAAATGATGTAATATCCAGATCCTCCCCGCACAGAGAGCGCCAAGTCACCAGCAGGGGACAAGTCTGAAAGTGTCCAACCCGGGTGATTCCCCGTACATCTCCCCATGTCTGAAAGCCATGTCTTAGTTGATTTGGCTTCCTGCTGTCAGCTACATTTTTAGATAGAGTAAACAGACTGGTCTTTCCTCATCTCCCACTGTATTAAAAGTCAAACTCTACATACACATAGTCATATTTCCTTGTCTTAGATCTTAATATCTCCAATACGCTTTGCTGTGTGCTCTTGTCTGGTTAAAAAATATTGCGCACGCTATGAAAATGTGAGCGCCACTGCCACCCACTGAGTGGATGTGCAATTACACTTTATTCTAGGATAGCAAAAAAGTATGTTCCCTGCGGTCACTTGCGCCAACCCGAAATCCCTCTGCTTCCCCCCTGGGAGTTGGGAGATGGGGGGGTTTGGTGCCCCCCAATATTTAAGAAGTACAACTTTAGGGCATCTCAATAGTCGCCAAAAAGCAGACTAGCATCTCCTTTTGACCACAGCAGGACTTTCTTTCTACTGCTAGCCCATTGTGATGTTCAACCTAGTGTAGTAAAATGTCCTAAGAATGTTGTGATGGGTCACATGTATAAGATATGCTACAGGAGAAGCTACAGGGGATGTTATTAAAAGTGATTTCATGACGGAAGCATGCATGGAAGATTAATGTTAGTATGCTCGCTTTCTACCGCTCTCTGTTTATGGATGGCAGTCTCAGAGGAGCACACTTCTATGTGAATCTATTAGTATCTGCTCCAGAGAGAGATCCAGTTCAGCTTTCAGTATGGAGTCAATGTCATTATCAGGAATCATTCTTTATTGAAAGTGGCATAGGTAGTGTGGTGTTTTCTGCGAACAATTATTTACATACCATATTTTTTAGTTTTTATAGTTTTTTTCATAGTTTGGCAGAGGGTGCGTCTTATACTCCGGAACGACTTATGTGTGATTATTTACGGTTGGGTCGGACCGACTTCTCTCTCGCTAACTTTTTTAAAAATAAATAGATATTCATGTATTTATACTAAAACGATGTATGGATATTATTCATTCATTCATTCATTTTCCATGCCGCTTTTCCTCACGAGGGTCACGGAGGTGCTGGAGCCTATCCCAGCTAACTACGGGCAGTAGGCAGGGGACACCCTGAACTGGTTGCCAGCCAATTGCAGTATGGGTATTAAATAAAATAAATAATTTGGATAAAACAGAGAAGGCGCTGTGCATGCCTGCGCACGTGAATGCAGTGGCCCTGCTCTCTTTTCAATCTTCCCATCCCGCCCTGGCGCCAACCGCGAGCATCCTGGTATTTCCTTTTCGATATGGAGCAGCGAGGAGTGCAAAACAAACTAAAGACAGGGGAACTGAAAAGCAAACAACTTGGGATACGGAAAGGATTCAAATTGATTGTTGAAGATGCTATACAGAACCCTGTGTCGGCTTCGCTGAATGTAAACGAATGTGGCGCTTTGGTCTCATACGATAAATATATTCAACAAACGTTTCCAGCGCTATTTCGTTGTTTAAATGCATTTATAATGATCATAAAATTATGTAGACTATTTAAACATTGAGAAAACTTGTGTTTTTTTCTGCCAACTCGAGGAGATTAAAATAAATGTCAAATCCACTATCCACCTGTTAGAACAGACACGCAAATATAAAATAAAGAAATGTTTATTGAATATCCATCTTACAGTCTTGTTTAACTGAGAGAATTCGTTACAAAAGATATATACATATATATTAGAGCTGTCCCGACTAGTCGACATTGTCGACGTCATCGATGACGTAAATCCGTTGACGAGCACAACATCCCGTCGACGGTTAATGAAGGGTTAAAAAAATATATGCGTGGATAGTTCAGAATGTCGGACGCTTGGTATGCAAGCGAGGAAATCGGCACAAAGTCAAAAAAGCGCACCCGAGTCCAAAACATTGACTTATTTTTAAAGAAACAAAGCAGGGTACACTGTTGTGTCCTGTCTCTTCAATGCCAAGCTTGGCTGCACGTCGGCCGTGAATGATAACGACAGGAGATTGTAAGTCCATCTAACTAACTAGTGATATGTTTTATTGAAGTTGCTAAGCCTGTCGCGATATGCAATGATTCCATTTGTCGAATGGTAAATAAAAATGAGGGCGGTCATTTTCACGGCTGCATTTTATCGCTGCGCGTGCGTGCGTGCATACATTTGTGCGTGCGTGCTGATAGCATACGAGACTCCAGTTCTTTTCTGTCATCAACACGCTGTAGAATTAAAGTTCAGACCTACAAAATAAGAAAACACATCTATATTAAACACTATATACGTTAGCATTGCTACATTGAGGTGATTGGGGAAAAAGACGACCTACTTTAGCCGGCTGTAAAAGAGGCAGCCTTGTCCAAAACTTGCAGTTAAAAGGTGGCACTTCAAACATGAAAAATCGCCGGTTAACAGCATTTGCAAAAGGAAAAAAAAATCTATTACTGACACCACATGCAATGACAAAAAGTGTTTTTTTTTTTTGCGGAATGTATAGCATAAGTTAGCGGTTTAGCGAGCGTACTTCCGGTGAACATTTCAAAATAAAAGCATGTCATGTTCGTCATATAAATAACAAATTCTGGAGTTAATCCCACATACAATACCTTTAAAATGACACCCTTTAAGAAAAGTCTGATTGGCAATGAATAATTATTATAATACTATTATATATAGTACTACAGTATACTATAAAATTAATGCTAGGTATTTTTTTTAAGAATTGTTTTGAATCATGTTGGAAAGGTGAAGTCAGTGTTCTGAATCTGTTTACATTCCATTCTTTTGCACAAGTTAATTCTATCAGTATTTGAGCTCATTTTTTGTGATTTATTATTGTTATTTATCTGTTTATTGGTACTTTAATAAAGAATTTAAGTGTTCCAAAATGTTTTTGTGAACTGATAAGCGTCAACAAAAATTTCATTGCTAAATTAGTAAAAAAAAAAAAAATGTTTTTGTGAATTGATAAGTGTCAACATAAATTTCATTGCTAAATTAGTTAAAAAAAAATTTAAAAAAATTAATTAAAAGATTAGTCAACTAATCATAAAAATAGTCGACTGGTTAATCGGGAGAAAATTAGTCGTTTGGGACAGCCCTAATGTATATATGTATCGACACACAAATACTGTATGGCTCTCGTGGAATCATATTTTAAGATATGTTGGGTGTTTAGACCCTCTTGGTCAAAAAGGTTCCCGGCCCATGTCCCAGAACCTAGCTGTATGCAGTTTTAAAACTGCAAAAAGAAATTCCTCCCATTTGATTACCGTAGTTTAAAACATGTTAAACAGGTGTGTCAATAATCTAAAAACTCAGGGGGCGAGATTGAGAAAACTGCCCGCCCGCCGGTCATATTTTGCCAAACCCTGTTGCAGAAACACAATCATAGTGGAATGAGTACAACATCAATAAAATTCTTCTTATAATTATAAACAGTAAGAATTACTAGCCCACAGCATTAAAAAAAAAAAAAGTCCAATTTGCTATACTATTTCATTCCACAATTTTCGTACAGAATGTATGAATATCATCTTGCCGAACATACTGTACATCAGCCAACCACAACAACAGTTATAAAGTAAATAACGTCTTGATGTTTTTTTCCTGTGAGTTGTGATATTGCTTACCTGCAGCATGACCCTTGGACCTTTTCAATCGTCTTTTCTGGTATTTGAGCTCTAGTTGCCGTGGCAGCCACTCTAGGCCTGGGCTGTCACCTCAGGCACAAGGAATGGCATCAAGGCATGCAGTGCGTATGGATTTATACCGCCTCTGCTAGTGTGCGGCTCCCTTTGGATTCTCTCGGCCAAACCGCAGGGCAGCCAGGATATTACAAAGTTTGAGAACAACACCAACATGTTTTATTTATAAACCAACTGTTTCAAAAAAACATTTATTAGGTTTTCAATTATTCTTGTTGATCTCAGAAGAATATGTTTTATGTAGCTTATTACAGGATCCCAAAAGATGGTTTACAACTACAAAGTACACCAACTTGCCATAACCACCAACTAGTCATAATGATGTGGCTGGTCAGACTATAATCAATTTAATTTGTGCCCTTCCTCATCTTATTGTAGTGCGCAAGAAGCCTTTTTTTCAAAAGCCAAATGGAATGAACCCATCACAACCCAAAGCTGTAAAAATGAAATACAGCTGTTAATGAAATGACATGCTCCCGTTTACACATGGAAAGAACTATCATGTTCCCCCTTCCCCCTAAAGAGCCACATTCCTGGAGCACTTCGTGAAAGTAACCCTTTCCTAGAGTGGCCCCAAGAGCCACTTGTCTGGCTAGAAATGAGCACGGACGGACCCCGCGGTGAGTTAACTTGCGGTCCAATACTGAGTTGACACGTCTCTCTCAATTCCCCTTCTCAGTTCCACCCGTAAACTGCTCATGTTACAGCGAATGTGAGAGCAGAGTTCACACTTTTCGCTTTGTGTGTAAGTACTTACTCGATTTAAGTTCGTGAGCTCGGCATTATTGACCAATGCAATTATTTTGTTAGACACACACAATGCATTTTTAGTCCAGAGTTGGATTTAAAGTTTCAACTCCAATTTAAAGTAGCAACATATGATTATAAAACTTCCTGTCCAAACTTATAAGGGTATTTTGCAAACATCTACTCAAGTTTTTCTTTGGAAGGGCTTCTGTCACATCACGTCCAAAGTATCCTGTAACAGTTTGATTGGCAGGTGAATAGCGGCAGTGACAAGTGAACCCATCAAAGCGATATGTCACTCATACAATGAATGGCTGAAAATCCAAAGAAGAAAGCTTGACTCTCAACCTTGAAAGAGGAAAGCAAAGCTATACCATTAGTATGTCTCCATATTCTCTCCTTTTTTCTTCCTTTAATGCAATTCATGTTTTGATCTTGTAGTGCTTCATTGAGATGGAACACTTCATAAATACACTTTATAAATAAATTTATTCATTATTAAAGCTAACTGTGTGCATCTGATTTTCGGGAATGACCTATGTTTCACCTAATCTTTCATGTTTCCTAACACTAACCCTCGAGTGTCATCCAATTGCCTTTTACTAAATTCCCGTATTCTACTTGTTCTTGCTCTCTCTTCACACATGCATTCATACATTCACCTTCTTTGTCAGTCAAACATACTTTGTGCGTCTGTCTGAATGCCACACGTTTTCAGCATAGGCTGTGGATGATAACCAGCTTTCTCTTCAATCACAAGAGGGGAAAAAAATTCTAAGCAAAACCTTGCAAGGAATTGACCTTCAAAGTAAAAACTGCCACAGAAGAGTGTGCTTGAATAACCAAGAGTGAAATGTTTTTTTTTCCCTTTCATTTATTTGTCGAGCATTTTTCCCAACTGTGTGTTCTACTTGAATTCTGAAAATGTTTAACAGAAGTAACTAGAATTGAATTGGATAAGGGCGATCAGCAGTAGCCTATATATTGCTTGCCGACATGGCCAAAAACAGCAAATATGGATTTTTTTCCCAATAGAATAGAATAGAATAGAATAGAATCATAGGCGGAGTTTGACTTTTGGGGCAGGGAGGACAGAACATGTTGATGACCCCGAAACGTAGTGTCAGCAATAAAATTAACATTCTTGAGGGGGATTTTAAATAAGGCTGCTTAGGCAATATTTTTCTCCAAGATCGCCATCCATCGAATATGGTACACCCGTTAGTGTCGTGCCAATGTAGTTACCTCAGTCAAAAGTTGTATCCCCTGGGCGGAGCCATATGGAGGTAGATTTATGTCTTCATTATTCGATCAAAAAAAAAGTTGCTTCAATCAAAAAAAAAGTTGCTTTAATCAAAATATACATTTTCAATTAAAAAAAAGTCACTTCAATCAAAAAAAAAGTGTTTGATTGATAAAATAAATTTGAAATAAAAAAAAATGCATTTGAAAGATTTGATTTTTTTTTTTTTTTTTAATTTAAGTCAATTTTTTTGATTGAAGTAATGTTTTGTGTTTGGGCCCCGTTTTGGCTAGGACGTTTGTGTCTTTATTATTCAATCAAAAAATAAGTTGCTTCATACAAAAAAAAAAAAAAAAATTCAAAAGAAAAATCACTTCAATCAAAAAAAATAAAAAAAATTCAATCATAGAAAAAGGTTTTTGAATGCCAAAAAATATTTGAGACTCAAACATTTACATTTGAACACATACATTTTCATTTAAAAAAGTTTTATTTGATTTTAGCAATCCTTTTTGTGTTTGGGCCATATTGTGGGTAGGACATTTGTGTCTAAATCATTCAATCCCCCAAAAGTTGCTTCAATCATAAAAAAAAAAAATATTTTCAATCGAAAAAAAAATTCGAAAAATAAAATTGCCCTCCCCAATTTTTATTTTTTATATTTGAAAATAATATGAAATTCAATGAGCAAATGACCGTCTAAGGTGCTAGTCACATGATCTGTTCGAAAAATAATTTTTACCCATTATAAAAGTATCGTTTTTTTTGTTCATTTCATTCAATTTGGTTGTTTGTTTTCTTGCTTTACAACTATTTTATATATATAGGAAAGTCAGCCTGACCCCTCTGGCCCCCTTAAACTCTGTTTATGAATAGAATAGAATAGAATAGAATAGAATAGAATAGAATAGAATAGAATAGAATAGAATAGAATAGAATAGAATAGAATAGCCCTTTATTTTCATTATACAGTACAATGAAATTGTGGAGCATCGCCCTCTACGTTGCAGGACAAGTAAAAATCACAAAAGTGACTTGCAAGAATAGAGGTATAAAATCTAAATAAATCTAAAATGTGTATGAGGTAGTCCTATGTTGAGGCAGTGCAAATAATTGAAGTGAAGTAGCAACAGTTGACAGTGAAGGCATTGAATATTGCACATTAATATTGCACGTAAATAAGTATTACACATAAGATATATGTGAATAGAAGTTAAGTAGCAGCACTTGACAGTGAGGCATTGAATATTGCACGTAGTAAGTATTGCACATAGTATATTGCATGTAAATGAATATTGGACATTGGGTGATGTGGTGTTACATATGGTTGTTCAGGGTGGAGATGGCTTTAGCAGAGAAACTGTTCCTCAGTCTGTATGTTCTTGCTTTTAAACACCTATAGCCTCTCCCAGAGGGGAGCAGATCAAACAGTTGGAAATCAGGATGTGAGCTGTCCTTGAGGATGTTTAGAGCGCTGCTGAGGTACCGGGAGGAGTAGATGTCCATCGGGGAGGGGATAGGACAGCCAATGATCCTCTGCGCTGCCCTGGCTGTTCTCTGAAGCTTCTTCTGGCTGCAGCAATGCAGCTCCCGTACCAGGTGGAAATGCAGTATGTTAACAGGCCCTCATGGATGAGTGTTAGAAGGCCAGCAGCAGCTTCCTATCCAGCTTGTTCTTCCTGAGGACTCACAGGAAGTGCAGATGCTACTGCGCTTTCTTTATGATAGCTGTGATGTTTGTTGTCCATGAGAGGTCATCTAAGATCTGGACTCTCAGGAACCTGAAGGTGTGGACCCTCTCCACATCCCATCCCATGAAGGGTGGGTAAAAAAAAAAATAGTTTGGTAAATTCGTAAATTGATGAATTCACATAGCAAAGCAAAATTGAAGATGAGATCTTGTTCATGTCTCATTTACATCTCTGAGAGGTGAATCAGCAACATTGAGACCAGAGTGGTTTCTCAGTTTTCTTTGTCTAGTAAGTCTCACAGTGAGCATTACATGAGAAGGTCTTGAGAAATAGTTCTGCTGGCACGAAGTCTCACAGCTGTCTCATTTCAAGATCACATCAAGAGACAACTATGAGATCTTGTGTTGATCTCAAATGCGTCTCAATTTGATCTCCTTACTTGGCCTCACTATCTTAGTCATGTCTCAGTGAAAGATATGGATGAGCGAAGTATTTTATTCTTAGACTTGCCTCAAAGCTGCGTCTTTTCCTGATCTTGCCAAGCAACCCTATATTGTGCCAGTTACAAATATTTCTCAATTTGATCTCCTTCTAGTCTATAATTGTTCATGTAAAGTTCTCAAGATTCTTTCATTGTAAGAAAAGAGTAGTGTCTGCTCTGACATTTCCAATCACATCTTTCATTCACCTCGTGCCAAAATCTGAGAAAATAATATAATTGGGCGAATAATTTATAAACATTTCTGGTTCATTTACAGAGTGTGAAAATTAGTGACTGAAAGTTCGGGGCCGAAAACTATTGGCTGAAAATAGCTAAAAATGTATTATCGGATTTGAAGACCAGCGAATAGTGTGAAGAACCTTAGTCCTCTTGTGTTTACGTAATCAAAACACGACAAGAAGCAACATGCTGGCTGACACTGTCTCGCTAAAACTACTGGCTCACAGCCAATATGTCTGCAATTTGGAAGTATTTTGAAATATTTAAAGAAATATTTAAATTATTAACTGAAGAAAAATAAATTTGCTTCATTGCTGCTACCTGCTCTTTCCGAAGTTGTCCTGCGTCATATCGAGTACAGTGCATTTGAGCCTGTGGGTGGCTCAGTGGTAGAGTAGTCGTACCCATTCCAATGGTTGTGAGTTTGATTCTCCATCCTGACGAACTCATTTAAGTATCCTTGAGGAAGACACTAAACGCATAGGCAGAGTTTGACTTTTGGGGCGGGGGGGTTAGTGTCAGCAATAAAATTAACTTATAAGAAAATGAGCGTTTTTTTTTGTTTCCCGTCATTCTTGAGGGGAATTCTAAATTAGGCTTCTTTGGACAGCTATAATTTTCGCCAACATCGTCATCCATTGAATATGGTTCGCCCGCCGGTGTCGTTCCAATGTAGTTACCCCTGTCAAAAATTGTATCGCCTGGGCGGAACCACTGCGCTGCACTGATTTGCTTGTTTCCTGTGTTTTAGTGATGTAGTTATCTATGAGGTTTTACAACATGGCCCATCCATAAAAGAATTTTAAAAAATTCCTGTCTTATAACGTAACATACGTACTGAACGTAAAAAAAAGCCAATTTTTACCGTTTTACTCATAAGATAACCTATAACTGTTATTACTGTAATTCAATTCGGGGGGGATACAATTTCTGACAACTGGTAACTACATTGGCAAGGTACCGATGGTGGCTCTGTTATGCAATTAGCGTCTTTAGTGGGGCAAATTGAAACTCCACTCATCATTACGGCGGCACTCTCTGGCGTTTCATGGTCCACATTTTCAATCCTTGGTTCTTGCTCAGTAGTTGTTGTCATTTTTGAAAACTTAGGTTTGAAAAAATTACGTATATCCATCTTGCCACTTTGGTCCTCGGGTGGTTTTGGCTAAGCAAAGCAAATGACCATCTAAGGTACTAGTCACATGATCTGTTCGAAAAATCATTTTGTCCCATTATAAATATATCTTTTTTTTTTGTTAATTTCATTCATTTTTGTTGTTTGTTTTATTGCTTCACAACTTTTATAGACAATATTTTACCGGTAAACTCTTAATTTTAAAATCATACACACTGCCAATGGGTTTTCCCATTGGCAATGTATCAGATACTTGTTCTCCCCACTGTCGATGGGAAAGTCAATTACATGTAATGACACTTTTCGGCCACTGGGAGGGGAGGGCACTAAAACTCAGTGTATGGGTAGCGGTAATGAGCATTAAAAGTGATTGACAATTTATATGGCCGTATTTTACAGTAAATGAGGAACACATACTTTCTGGTTCCTCGTCTTAGCTAATTGGCTGCCATTGACAGTTCTAGACGTCCAATCCATTTAGCAATGACCAGCTATGGTGCTAGTCACATGATCAGTTTGAAAAATAATTTTGACTCATTATAAAAATATCTTTTTTTGTTAATTTGATTCATTTTTGTTGTTTGTTTTATTGCTTTACAACTTTCATAGACAGTATTTTACCGGAAAACTCATCATCAATCTCAAATATAGGGAAAGTCATTTACATGCAATGACACTTTTCGGCCACCAAGGGAGCATAGCCCCCCCGGCCCCCTCTTATGACTGAACCACACATTGCACTTGGTGCTGCGTCAACGGTAACTCAATGAGAATACAGTGGAAAGGAGCTATATAACTCCATTTTCAATTATGAGAATTTCTCTTCTCAAATATTGCTCAAAACTGGTTTTCTTAACTCAATCTCATTTGTCTCAATGATGTCTTTGCTCATTTTGACTCATCCCTTGCTCCTAAGGGTACCCTTAGGAGCACAAACAAATAAGCAAAAAATGAGATAAATTTGAGATAATCAAATCCGTTTCACAAGATGAGGTTAAGCTAATTTTTGCTATGGGTTGGCAATCGCAAATATGTGATGGAACACTGAAGAACATGAGCTTTATTTATCATGTAAAAGAATTAGTATGAATGTTTGTTCTCTTTACATTTAAGTGTATTTAAATCCAAATCTGGCCTGAGGGAAACTCAGGTGTTCTGCCTAGTTGATGTTGCAGCACAGGAAACAGGCTTTTGCTAGTCAGGATATGAAGTGCCGAGCTGAGGTCGACTTACAGTTCCCTCATTAGCGCAGCGACAGTGGGGCACCAGCTTCTATACTGCTAGTAAACAAGAGGGAAGGACACGCAAGTGCTTGTAATGGTTGCGGTGTTGAAGGGTGCGATGTATGAGGTGGTCTTGAGATGCCCAACCCCTTGCACTGAACTCAGTGTATCGTCTGAGTGAAAGGACCCAGAGCTGGGGAAAGCTGAATATAATTGATAGGATTGAGATGGAGAGGATTAATCAGTTAAAAAGTTGGAGTTAATGCAAAGCAAATACAGGTGAGAGCCAATATTGCACTTGAATAAAAGTTAAAAGTTAGAGATAAGTTTATTATTTATAGAATATCGGATCATTCGCAGAAAAAAAAAAAAAAAAAAAAATCAAAATTCTCAACCCAAATTTTGGCCAACACAACAAAATGAGACAGAAAACTTTATAAGCTTGAATGTCACATGAGGGCAGCACATATTTTGTCACAGTTGTTAAAAACATTTCACTCTGACTCACATTCTTCTTGTTTTCTGTATGAAAAACCTTGTAAGAACAATTCATATATTCAAGGCTTGCTGCCTTGCCTTTTTAGCCAAATCAGTCAAAGGTTTTCTTTTCATTTAGCAGAGAATGAAAGAATTATGGATTCCACTTTCAAACAAACTCTGTGCTAGCTTTTAGAAAATGTCACACCAAGAGAGTGCTGAATGATGATTCACATTGTAAAGCAGAACATGGACTGTACAGTATGTATCCTGAGAAGTGGCACTTACAGAATAACCACTATATAGGTAGTTAGTTTTCTGACCTTGTTGATACTGGCCTGCCATTGCTTTCAAATATGACGCAAAGACCATCATTTATTGGAAGGGCATATCGATCACCATTGGTGCATCAAAAAGATGTTTGATGTTGTGGCTTCCACCTCAGGTTAGACTTTGTCACATTTCGGCTGCTGTTCAGATTGTTTTCTCTTTACAGAGTGTGGGTGATGTACCCACGGTTGCACCTGTGCCCAATCTCATCAGTGGTATATTCAAATGCAGACGACCCAAAGAAAGGTTGCTCAGATATTGCCTCGCTGGTCGCCATTGGACATTTTGAAATCTTGAGCCTGTCATTTGCACTTAGCTGGCTTCGCTCCTACCTGGGTTTATTCGTCTACCGCCGTGTTTTGATATCCTATATCTTGTGCAGGTACTTGAGTGGTTTTGTGTTAGTTCGCTTTGTTACCTTGTCGGCTTATTTGCCAACCACGTTAATTTGCCTTTTGGACTAGTTTTGTAATCCCCATCTACCTGCTGTCTGCTGTCTACTACCCCTTTTTGTTATTTCCATTTCGCCATCGCATGTTTTTATTTATTTAATAAACCTTTTGAACCCATCGCTCGTTGTTGTCTGCTCTTGGGTCCAGTCTTGTCTTCCGCATTCGCAGACCCAAACAGACCATAGATATGAGGTTGGAACACCTTCTTTTTCTTCTTGTAGTAGATTTATACAATAAATTGACTTATTGGTAAACTGTTAAATCCTATTGTCATGAAGCCTACCTTAAAATATGCCCAAATGTTACTTAGACTTACTGTATTGGCCCGAATATAAGACGGTGTTTTTTGCATTGAAATAAGACTGAAAAAGAGAGGGTCGTTTATATTCACAGTCTAGACATTATACCCTTTCACGATGCTAGATGGCACCAGATATCATTAAAGCGATGTTTTGTCATGACAGATCTCAGCTACTCTCAAGTTTAACCAGTTTGCATTATTTTATTGGAATGTTTTTCCTTATTCAGGTTTGTTTCAAGACTACAGTTACAGTTAGCCTTCACTTTGATGGTTAATGCAGTTATTGCAATTTTGTTGTTTTATCACAATAGATTGGTTTATTTACATTTCAAAAACCAGAAGCCATTCATTTACGAATGTGATTGCACTTTAGTTTACATACTTAAATGTTCAGATATTAAGATTTGAATGAGGAAAAATAACATGCTTTTTCCCTCAAATATATTGTTATAATCATTTGTTTCGGATGTATTGTAATTATTTTCTGTATAAAAATTAATTTGGTGTTCAAAAAGTCTTTTTGTCAAACTTGAGTCTTGAAAAAGAGGGTATCGTCTTATAATCAGGGCCGTCTTATATTCAGGCCAATACGGTATTTGGACTTAGTTCCTCCCGTTCCTCTCATTTGGCGATAACTCCCATCCATTTGTTCCGGTCACTGGCGGCCCTCCTTGCTGCATGCCAGCTGACTCCCATCTCTCTGAGGTCTTCCTTGGCTGTATGACTCCACATCTTTTTTGGCCGTGCTCTTTTCCTCCTCCCCCCCTTAAGGCACCCGGTCTGTTGCTACACTTGCCGGTCTTTCTCTTGGTAGTCAGAGTACTTGTCCAGCCATTCTCCTTATCTTGTCCGAGACTGTCAGACAGAGGTGCTACCCTTGCCCTTCTCATCAATTCTTCATTGGTAATGTCGTCTCTCCAAGAGATCCTCAGGATATACAGTGTATCACAAAAGTGAGTACACCCCTCGCATTTCTGCAGATATTTAAGTGTATCTTTTCATGGGACACCACTGATAAAATGACACTTTGACACAATGAAAAGTAGTCTGTGTGCAGCTTGTATAATAGAGTTAATTTATTTTCCCCTCAAAATAACTCAAAATATAGCCATTAATATCTAAACCCTGGCAACAAAAGTGAGTAGTGAGTAAGATTGCCAACACCCTGAAACTGAGCTGCAGCACAGTGGCTAAGATCATCCAGCGCTTTAAAAGAGCAGGGTCCACTCACAACAGGCCTGGGGTTGGTCGTCCAAAGAAGCTGAGTGCTGAGCATCACATCCAAATGCAGTCTTTGAAAGATCGGCGGAGGAGTGCTGTCAGCATTGCTGCAGAGATTGAAGAGGTGAGGGATCTGCCTGTTAGTGCTGTTAGTACCGGCACCCCAGGAGAAAGCCTCTTCTGAAGACGTACACAAGAAAGCCCGCAAACAGTTTGCTGAAGACATGTCAACCAATCACATGGATTACTGGAACCATGTCCTATGGTCTGATGAGACGAAGATTAATTTGTTTGGTTCCGATGGTCTCAAGCATGTGTGGCGGCGACCAGGTGAGGAATACAAAGACAAGTGCGTCATGCCTACAGTCAAGCATGGTGGTGGGAATGTCAAGGTTTAGGGCTGCATGAGTGCTGTAGGTGTTGGAGAGTTACATTCCATTGAGGGAAACATGAACTCCAACACGTACTGTGAAACACTGCAGCAGAGGATGATCCCCTCCCTCCAGAAACTGGGTTGCAGGGCAGTGTTCCAGCATGACAATGACCCCAAACACACCTCCAAGATAACCACTGCTTTACTGAAGCGGCTGAGGGTAAAGGTGATGGACTGGCCAAGCATGTCTCCATACTTGAACCCAATAGAACATCTTTGGGGGATCCTCAAGCAGAAGGTGGAGGTGCGCAAAGTCTCAAATATCCGGATCCAAGGCATAGCGACGAGAGCGCCATTGTCACCTACTGCACTGCAAAAACACACCTCCTTAAAACTAGTTAATTGCATTTGTTTTCAGTGTAAATCTACTAGAAATAGGTACAATTATGTGCCAGTATGGCAAGTAAATTTTACTAAGATTTATTGAAATAAGAAGAATAGCTAGCTAAAATTAAGTTCAACAGACTTGTTTGAAGCAATAAATTAGTATATTTAATCTTTAAAGAAGCTATAAAATGTCAAATGTTCTTAATTCAAGAACAGATATTGTTGAAAACATTATTTGAAAGCATTTTTTTCTTGATTTAGGTGAAAATTTACCATCTTTTAGATGTATGGGCTTAATAAGAACAAATAGTAATGTTTACTTAAAGTGGATATAATCCGTTAACTAGTTTTTAAAACTTAAAACAAGATATGAAAAAAATATTTTAACTAGATTTAAGAAAAATAATCTGATTAAGACATTATAAATTTGCAGTATGGAGTGGATGTACAATTATACTTAATTCTTGTACGGCCAACAACAACAAAAAACATGTTCCTCGGGTTAAAACTATATATATATATATATATATATATATATATATATATATATATATATATATATATATATATATATATATGACTGAAGGACATATATATATATATATATATATATTATATTATATTATGTATATTATATATATATTATATAGTTTTTTGAGTTTTGAGTTTATTTTTGCATTCGAACACACTTTTTTTTGGTTGAAAATATATATTTTGATTGAAGCAACTTTTTTTTTTTTTTTTTTTTAATTAAAGGAACTTTCTTTGATTGAATAATAAAGACACAAATCTACTTCCATATGGCTCTGCCCAGGGGATACAATTTTTGACTGGGGTAACTACATTGGTACGACACCAGCGGACGTACCAAATTCAATAGATTACGATCTTGGCAAAAAGTATTGCCTAAGCAGCCTGATTTAGAATTCCCCTCAAGAATGATGGGAAACAAAAAAACGCTCATTGTCAACTTATTATTATAAATATTCTTGTAAGTTAATTTTATTGCTGACACTGCGTTTCGGGGTCATCAACATGTTGTGCCCCCCCCTGCCCCAAAAGTCAAACTCCGTCTATGGTCAACATACCCGAAGCCACTTATTTAAAGTACTTAATTGTTTAAATCTTTTTAAAAGTGTACCATTAAAGGGCCTTTTGTGTGGTTGTGTGATCTGTGTTGTATGTTCTGCACCATCCAAAATATATCCATTCAATCTGTGTCCTATTGATAAATTTCAAGCTTCAAAATCATAAGCATGCACATAATGACATAAGAAATATCAACAAGCTGCTGTAACATTAACGTTCTGACTGGCAGCAGTGAATCACACACTGCAGCGCTGTAGGACGCTCCAATGAGTATGCATAAATCAATTATTCAAGTCCATGTCAGAACACTGAGGAGACTTTGATTGTGATAGATGTGCAGACATGGCAGCAAAGCGCAAACACGCAGCCATCTCCACTGACTTGTCTCTTCATGGCAACAGTGGAGGATTTTGGAAAACAGCCCGCGGCACTTGTGGAGTCAGCACAAGAAAATCCAAGCAAGTCTGCAATCCACTCGTCTCTTTCTGGGATACTTCAGTGTCACATGTTTTCACGTTTGCTGGTCTGGTGGGGACCGGTGACTGACTGCAGGTGGGCTCAAAGGTCATACTTGACCCTCCATCAGGGTTCTCCTGTCAGGATAACTGACTCGCGAACATCTGTTGCAGACAATCAAAGAGCTTATCTCGCGGCCTGATCTCACGGAAATAAAGCCAGCTGTGGTGCTTCAAAGGCTTGTTTGAACGCGATCGCCATTTACAGCCTCAATGGTGAAAGTCAACACCCTGTTGTCTGTGAAGCAGTGCATTGGTCATGTCTCGTGGTATGCTTTCCTGCATTTATAAGTTTACAATTTAAAATTGAGATAAATTCATTGAAAATGATTAAATAAGTTTTAATGAATCCATTTGCGAGGAAAAACGGAAAAATTAATGTGGCAAATACTTTCCCACTCTTGATATTTAAATACTTCATTGCAGAATATGGAGAATGCAGCACGCCTTATACAGGCCATACTTTTGCCTCCTATGGACACGTACCACAACTACAATAACAAACAAAGCATTTTGGTCTTAAGTGATATGCACATACAGTATGGATATGATCAATTAATCATAAGACTCATTATTAATTAATTCAATCATTAAATGAGCCAAGCAACACTTTAACTACCTCAACTATTGAGAGTAGGTTTTAATATTTGAAGCCTACATCACACACTCACTATATTGTATGGCGGTGTTGTTTAATAATAGATGTGGCACATTTGCCTTAATAGGCAGTAAATTGTGATTTCATTCCAGCTCGGTTTGCATACTGTACACGACTGGCTGAATATTCGCTCTTAGACAGGACGCAATTTTGGGGTTGTTGAGACCTGCATCAGGTCAGGTGATGCAATAATGATGATTTAGCCTAAATAGAAGTATTCTGTATGTCTGAATGAGGCAGGAAAAGAAGCAAAGATTGAAGTCTATGGCCTTGAATATGGAAAATGATGTTGGAAGTTTTTCTATCTCTCCCTGGTGATGGTCGACCCTGTGTAGATTCCAGTCAATTCGTGTTAAATTATAGATTAAGGCTTAGCTCTGCTGGCTGGGCCCAAGCATGTGCTTGAAAATGCAGACTGTTGCTATTCTAGCCTCACCTCCATGCCTTATTAAAGTCATAACATCAAACATTGCCCACAGATGTAGAAAGAGACTGAATGAATATGATAATATTCTTACCGTAATATACTCCTTCTGCAACACGGACGAGTTTGACATCACTGCTCAGTTCATGAGTGTTTGATAAATTCTCCCAGGTAGTGGTTGGTTTAACAGAATAGTAGGAGTGTGACAAATTATCAACATGGTGATACAGTGTATCACAAAAGTAAGTACACCCCTTGCATTTCTGCGGATATTTATGTATGGCGGAAAACAGACAAGACTGAAAAAGCAGTTTCTGTTCTTTCACTCCTCTTTAAAAGAAACCGCTGTATTTCAAGCCAAAACAACTGTTGCGTTTGATAGGACAATATGTCTATAGCGCATTAAGCCCCTGAACTATTTTTACTTTGTCCCTTTTATCCTGGAAACGCCCGCGCAACCGCTTTTGTTTCAACCCAGCCTTAAAACGAAGGTAATTAATTATATTTATTATTCAAAATGTCTGCCTTTTTTAGCTTAGAATCATTAATTGATGTCTAATATTTCGTTTAAAAAAAACAAACAAAAACTTTAAAAAAAAAAATTCACTCGCATATTTGAAACTTTTAAACAAATGACATCACAATGAAAAAAATGGTGTCTGCAAAAAGTCAGGGATATCCACTTCATAACTATCGCTTAGTTGTTTTTTTGTTTTTGTTTTTTTTGTTACAGTTGCATTTTCTCCGATATGTTAGATCACAGGTGTCAAACCGATTCCAGAAAGGGCCAAGTGGGTGCTAGATTTTGTTCCAACCGATACCGTGCAGAGAGTTTAACCAATGAACTTAATACTGAAACAAGCAGCACCCGACAAAGTTTAACTGATTACACATGTAAAAGATCTGATTGGTGAAAAGGTGTCCTCTTCATTGGTTGGAAAGCAAACCTGCACCCACTTGGCCCTTTCTGGAATCGGCTTGAAACCTGTGTGTTAGATGATAAATAATCGATCCAAAGAAAGAAAAAAAAATGTTTAAAAGGGTAAATATATGAAAAAGAAAATCTCGACCTCTCCTTGATGTCTGAGATTTCTGCATCACGACCCTTGTTATATGACCATGTTTCACCCATAAAATCCCCCCAAAATCCTGCTCTGGCCATTCACAGCTGTGTCTTGACACTCGGTGATACATGCTACATGGAGTTTTTGGAATCGAAACAAGTAAAGTACGGGATAAGATCTCGTTAAAGTCATGGCGTCTGTAATTTTGCTCTTGCGTGCTCTCACCTCCAGATAGGGTTTTGCTGTTTAAAAAAAATGTTTTTTTAAAAAATGTCCTCCTGTTCAAAATTTTTCTTCCCCCAGAAAATTAAGATTTTAAGCTTTTCAATTATGTATCACACGTGCATAACGGACAGTCTTGAAGTTTGGCCAAATTGGGGGTCTCAGAGCGGAACTTCAAGTTACCTGAGTGTTGTGATACAAAGATTACAACAGAACAAAGTCTTAGGTATTGTTCTCGATCACCGCCTAACTTGGAAGCCTCATGTGGAGCAATTGCGCAACAAACTCGCTAGGAGCATCTCCATTCTCTTTAGAGTTCAAAACATGCTAGATACGAGGGCTCTCCAAACCCTATACTGCGCGCTCGTTCTGCCGCACCTCAACTACTGCTTGGAGATCTGGGGACACACATATGCAACACATCTATGTCCACTCTTTATCCTTCAAAAAAAAAGCCATTAGAATTATTTATAGAGCACCGTTCAGAGCACATACCAATGAACTTTTCATCAAGTCCAAGCTATTAAAATTTCATGACCTGGTTAACTACAAAACTGCTCAAATGATGTACAAGGCCAACACAAACAGTCTCCCGACTAACCTACAAGCATTGTTCCAACTAAGAGAATCCTCCTACGACCTGAGAGGAAACAGACTGTTTTCCTATCAGACCATTAGGACTACAATGAAATCGTTCTCGATTGTAAACACTGGGGCTCGCCTATGGAATACATGTGATGCAGCGCTAACGAATATAAATTCATTAAGTTACTTCAAAAAAATGTACAAACAAAATATAATAAAACATTACATTGACCAAAATCCGTCATAACCACAGAGCGCACACACATCACAGATATGATGTTCTCACAGCAAAGGATGATTAAATGTCAGGGTCAGAGAATAAGACATAACAATTGCTCTTAGGATATGCCCTCCAGCAAAATTGTATTACTGAGCTGCCATTGCAACGAGAGTGCCGTGTTTGACCTGCGAATTGACAATATGTGAAAATCCATGGCAATCAATGACTTTCGAACGAAATGTGAAGGTTATGACTGGACTGATACACAATATGCTGTTTGTGCATCCCGGGCTGATGGGGGTAGGGTTTCGATAAGCATCTGCTTTTCCAGTCTTTCCTTGTCTGTCTTCGTCTTTCCTTCAGGTAAAAATTCCACACTCTGAAACTGTCAATGATTTTGATGATGATGATGACAATGACAATAAATTCATTCATTCATTCCACCGTATATTTTTTCATGGGACAACACTGACAAAATGACACTTTGACACAATAAAAAGTAGTCTGTGTGCAGTTTATATAATAGAGTTTATTTATTTTCCCCTCAAAATAACTCAAAATATAGCCATAAATATCCAAACCCCTGGCAACAAAAGTGAGTACACCCCTGTGAAAAAAATGCACATCCCTAAATGTCCAAATTGAGTACTGCTTGTCATTTTCCCTCCAAAATGTCATGTGACTCATTACAGGAGTGCTGTCAGCACTGTTGCAGAGATTGAAGAGGTGGGGGGGTCAGCCTGTTAGTGCTCAGAGCATACGCCGTACTCTCCATCAAATTGGTGTGCATGGCTGTCACCCCAGGAGGAAGCCTCTTCTGAAGACGGTACACAAGAAATGACATTTTGGAGGTAAAATGACAAGCAGTACTCAATTTGGACATTTAAGGATGTGCATTTTTTCATAGGGGTGTACTCACTTTTGTTGCCAGGGGTTTAAATATTAATTGTTATATTTTGAGGGGGAAATAAATTAACTCTATTATATAAGCTGAACACAGACTACTTTTCATTGTGTCAAAGTTTCATTTTGTCAAAGTTGTCCCATGAAAAGATGTACTTAAATATCTGAAGAAATGCGAGGGGTGTACTCACTTTTGTGATACACTGTACAGTGGGGAGAACAAGTATTTGATACATTGTCAATGGGTTTTCCCATTGGCAGTGTATCAAATACTTGTTCTCCCCACTGTATATCGTGATATTTTGTATCCCAAAAGGTTATCGATATGCTCCTGCCAAGAATTGCTATGTCGTTGGGGCGCTTACAATTCACTTTTTGTTCATTTTAGGGCATTTACAGTTCACTTTCTGTTTATGTTTGAGTCACTGCCTATTCATATGGAGAGATTCTTGGGTCACTTTATGTTCTGTAACTCCAAATACACCGGAAGTGGCCCATAAATGCCCCAAAGTGACAAAAAACAGAGCAAATGGCCTGAAATGTGCCAAGATTAAACTCATTGGTTGCCATTGACCACCATTCATTCCAATTCACATCAGAAGGATGAATATAGCTTGTTTTTAGCTGTTTATTAGTTGTTTTGTAGAATATCCTGGAATGATTTCCTGACCAATGTATCGATAATTGTCGTATTGCGGTGTCATTAGATCATCGTTATCGTGAGCTTTATATCGCAAATCGTATCAGATCGTGAGGTACCAATAGTTTCCCAGCCCTAAAGAATAGTGTTTTCCATTCTCTCATTTTAAAAAAATAAACACATAAAAACAATTATCACTAAATTTTATTGACTTTTCCAAAATGTAATGACCTGTGGCAAACTACAACACGCATCAATATCTTGAGTGAGCATCCCAACCTGGTCAACTCGTGTGAATTTAGCGACATATTTTTCCAAAACCAATACCAAAAACATCTTACACATCATCAATTTCACTGTCAGAGACATTTTACTAAGTTGCATTTTCTTTACCATTGATATGATCACAACTTATAAATAGTTGAAGAGTATTTTAATACTATTTATTGAATAAAAACTCTTTAGTTTAGAATGGAAGCCTTATTTATGTCAAGCATGATCAATATTTGTATCCTTAAGGAACGACATGCAATAGCAAATCTCATTAGGCAGTTAAAGGCATTGTAATCATGTCCAGTGTCAAACATTATCCGCAAACATTGCACATGCAGATGCAGAGCTTTCAAACAGTGATAAACATGCTGTGCCATCATACTGGCAAAATACATGTATAACAAATAAAAAAGATATATATTGTGAAACAACCTTTCCATACACATAAAAAAATACTAGATTTTTTTTTAATGCATCAGGCAATTGAATATACACTCAGTACTGATTTGAAAACGCTGTTTCCAGCAACACTTATAAAGACCATAAGCTCAGTTTAGCTACAAATACTGTCATTGTGGCCATGCAAAAAAAATGACAAAACGTGAGCTAAAAGAGTCAAGATGCAAATTCATCATGTTCAGAAATAGGAATAGCAATCGAAAAGCATTCCCTTTCCATGAATTCCTAGGAATCGGTTTGCTTGCCTGTGCCTCAGCTTATCGATTGCTCTTACAAAGTACATATCGAATGAATGAGGATGTCACATGCAAGTATTGTATTTTGGTCCTGAAATTTTCTAAATACTCAAGGCAGAAGCAGACTAAGGTTTGGCTATGCTTGCTGTGAAAAGATACTGTAGATACTTGGACTACTTTTTTTCCATCAACCTTGTCCCTCACTTTCCACATATTACCAGTCACAGCCATTTAACGCATAATCTCCAAAGTAGCAGTTTGACTGAGTTATGGAGATTTGGGACGACTGTGCTGGATGACACTGACTTATGCTATCTAAAACAGAAAAGGTTCTTGAGTTTTTGCGTGTCCAGAGTGCCTTTACAAACCTCAAACCCCGGGTAATATTTCTACAATGGCAGCAATGCCACCATAATACCCACAATGTCTTGTTTACGGCATTGATCTAAATAATACTGTATTGCCCCGAATATAAGACGGCCCTGATTATAAGACGACCCCCTCTTTTTCAAGGCTCAAGTGTGAAAAAAAGACTTTTTGAAGACCAAATTAATTTTTATACAGAAAATAATTACAGTACATCTGAAATAAATGATTATAACAATATATTTGAGAGAAAAAGCATGTTATTTTGACTCATTCAAATCTTAATATCTGAACATTTAAGTATGTAAACTAAAGTGCAATCACATTCGTAAATGAATGGCTTCTGTTTTTTTAATTTTGTAAATAAACCAATCTATTGTGATTAAACAACAAAATTGCAATAACTTCATTAACCATCAAAGGGAAGTCTAACTGTAACTGTAGTGTTGAAACAAATCTGAATAAGGAAAAACATTGCAATAAAATAATGCAAACTGGTTAAACTTGAGAGTAGAGTAGCTAAGATCTGTCATGACAGAACATTGCTTCAATGATATCTGGTGCCATCTAGCGTTGTGAATGGGTATAATGTCTAGACCGCGAATATAAGACGACCCCCACTTTTTCAGTCTTATTTCAATGCAAAAAAACACCGTCTTATATTCGGGCCAATACGGTATTAACAGTAAGTAACACTACATTACGATATACTCAACAGTAGAGTATATATTGCCTGAAAATTGGTTGGATGAGCAGATATTTGGAATTTTTGTTTTTCACTGGATGTTTTTGTCTTATTGTACTTTGATTTTTCTTCTATCCATCTAACAGTTTATCAGTGTAAAATATAGTATAGTATGCTATAAGTAAATGATAGTGGTGGATGAAGAAGTGTTATTATTGTTATCATTATTATTATTATTTTTTTTTTTACTTAAGAAAAAGTACAGATATAGGGGCAAAGATTTACTTAAGTAAAAGTACATGTATCTAGGAATAAGATTTACTCAAGTAAAAGTACAAAAATATTTACTTTAAAATTGTCTTTATAAGTAAAACTTAAAAGAAGTTTTTCATGATGCAAAAATGTGAAATATACAGTATATAAATACAACTGTGCAAAATGGAAAAAAGTAATAAAATTGACGCTAAAAACAGACGCTTAACAACCTCAAAAAACTCCCAAACTTAACTTTATGATGGATTGCAAGCAACTATCAGGTGCACTGCTCTCACTGTTGTTTTTTTATTGGGCAATATCTTGTTCATCTGCCCAATCTTGCTTGTACTCGTGTCGCTCCCTCTAGTGCTAAATAACAGTATAGTTGAACACGGCTTATTGATTGCGCTGGAGGCATGAAAACAAAACAATTCACAATGAGAGAAAAACAAACAAACAAAAGTAACGTTTAGCTCAGGTGACAATTTGAAAAGTAGTGGAGTAAAAAGTACACATACGTGCTGTAAAATGTAGTGAAGTAAAGAGTACCTCTTCATGTTTGTAATCAGGTAAAATACAGTAAAGTACAGTAACAAAGTACTTTTACTTTGTTCGATTCCACTACTGGTAAATTAAATGCACACATCTAAAATATTGAAAATACAAAATTAATATTTGTTTATTCATTATGTATTGTTATATTGATTATTTATTGTATTATTGTCATTATCATTGTTAATTATTTTAATGTCATAAAGATTGTTAAGAATATCAAATTAAAATGTTGCACCGACTCAAAAATGTTTTGCATATCACTTATGATAGATATACAGTATTTATACAATATCCAATGAAAATGATGTAAATTATATCCTATATCATTTGCATTACTTTAATCCTTCACCCAGTGCAAATCGATGAGTGAAATCAACAAGGAACCAGATGGATATGCAGTATTGATAATAAACTCCCAATAGCCATAGGCTTCATAAACTCATGTATGCCTAAGGTAGGTGCTGTTTTGGTTTTGTAAATATTTGAATGTCAAGTTTAAAAAAAAAAAAAAAAAAAAAGTCTCCTATGACTGGGCCCGCGCCCCGTCAATTAATAGTTAAGTCTATGCAATCGCTGGATTCTTATCATTTCTAATTACTATTCTAGAACACAATCTACATTCAAGATGGTGGTAAACACTTTTCCGGATTGACTTGCCATGTATTTTGTACATGTTGAAACCCAGGCTGGCTTGCCAGGCTCATAAAAGCATAAGAATTTGGGACATTTCACTCATTCCTTGTCCTGAGACTGAAAGTGACACTAGCAAAGCGAAGCTCAGCAGATAAAACAAACATTTCATGTGCTGCATATTCTTGATTCATTTGCTGCAGGTGACAGCGATAAACATCTAAGAGCAAACGTGAACATAATATAGTACGTATCAAAATCAAAGTACAGCCCACATCATCATCAACATCATCAAGTGGTAATTTCATAATCCACAGTTCTGTAATATTTGTTAAATGAATGAGTTTGCCTTGTATTCAATATCCAGTCACGTGAAAAAGCATCCTCAATTTGAGGAAATCTTACATTCACATTTTTAAAACACATTTGACTAAATAGTCATGAATGTTTTTTAAAATTACCGGCTTAGGAAAGTTTGCAGTCATTTAAGATTTTGACCTTAACCTTCAAGTTGTTTGGCTTCTAAACTTCCAATTTGACAACCTTTGGTGTTTTCCTTCAACTTCACATCGGACTCTTCGCTGGCTTCTTCAGCCTCAGGACTCTGACTGGTCACTGAGGCATCGCGTGAATGCTCATTAAGCACACACAGCTCCTGCCACTTCTTTCGGTTAGCATCTATCCCTTCTGCCATTGGCTGCAACTTCCTGTTTAGTTTGAGCAGGGACTGTGAATAAATGGGTAATTACTTGCATCATTGCATAAAAGATACATGCACGATCATTCTGGTGGTTTCCAGTGCGGCAAATACCTGATATAGAGGTTTACAGATGCCATCTATCCACTCCAATTGTAGCGCAGGTAACTCATCTTTGCGATTTCGATCAAATATGGCCTACACAGGAAGATTTTTTTTTTTTTTTGGTAAGCTAAGGGTTGTATTGTTTCTTTTGTTTTGGTGGTGATGGTATGTGATCACGGCTGACTACAAATCTGATCGTTTTCATACAGAACTCATGTCAAATTTTACAAAGTGGTGGGTGTTCTTACCGCTGGGGTGAGCTTTAACTCCGACCTTTCTCTGTCTCCTTGCTCGAAGAATTCACTCGTCACCAGCTCAGCCACCTGAATGGGAACATTTTACTTCAATGTAATATGACATAGGCTAAGAGTTATACTAACTGTGAGGAGCGTGCAGTGCTGTTAACTCCAAAATTGCTGTGGTGGCTTAATAAGTGAAGATTATTTTTCTTTTCTCTCTTTCTTATTATAATCCTTCTCATTCTCATTAAATCCTGAACTTGTTCATGCACATGAGCTTCCCAATGCTATCATCCACCATAAATAATTAAATACAGTATATTGTGGTATTTTAATCTCATTCATGGCATGCAACTATTACAACAACTACGTATTTATGGGTCAGAGCTGCAGGGACGCTTATTAAAAATCAATTTTGCATAAAAACGCAGCAGGACAAAGTATGCAAACGATTGTAAAACAAGAAAAATGATTTTATTATAGAGCAAAAATGTTCCCAAAAAGTTGACCAACCTGTTTGGATATTTCCCACGGCCGAGTGACGGCTCCCAAATCACAGGCTGTCATCAGCATGGACCTGTCAATGGCCAGCAAAAACCTCACAAACAGTAATTTTCCGATTTTTAGACTCAACGTTTTTTCTGTTTTATTTCCAACAAAATACCTGAGGACTTCTCTGTGTTTTTCTTCAGTCCAGCTGAATTCTTCAGCAAGCACGCTCTCAAAGAACTTGCTCCTGCGCCTTTCCAAGAATGAGAGACAGTCAAGGACGCAAGGGGAAAAACAGCATCTCTATTCAGTGCAGCATGACTTTTCACATCAACATGTTTTTAACAGAAGAATAGCTCATTCTTTCGTTCTTACGTTTGCTAGGAATGTATTGAATAGACTACTTACTCAAAGTGCAAAGTGAGGTCTGTGGAGAGAATAGCCTGCTTCAATAGTTGCATCATCTTGCTATATTCTTTTGAGCAGAGGTTTGCAAAGATATTGTGACCCTGAAACATAAATAATACATAATTCCCAATGCAGTATTGTAGGCAAGGAAGAGTACAAGTGCCTGAAATGTTCCCTTAAAGAACATGAACATGTATTGGCAAACTCATCGTTCACTGTCGAATGAAGTCCCCATTTGCAATGTTAATTAGCAAATACAGTGACATATACTGTGCTGTGTTAAAACAAATCAATAGATAGCACTGCTCTTGAAATCCATTTGGTGTGTGGACACACACACACACACACACACACACACACACACACACACACACACACAAAGTAAATCTTTTAGTGGTCATTGCCAAATTTATACAGTATCTTAACCAGTGGCGTGCAAAAAGGGCATTTTTTTTTTGCAGCGCATGTAACTGCCAGCCCGGCTGCCTTGTTAGAACAATGTGAATTAATAGGAAAAAAAGAAAAAATATTGCAGATGAATTCCATAATTACGTATTTATTTATGCATTTAAATAAATAGCAACTGATTTCAAACTCAACAAAACACTAATTTTCTTATTCTTTCCTTTTGAGGCATGATTGCTGCTGCGAGAGGTAAATATAAAAAACAACAATATGAATAAGATTGCTTGAAGACGTTACAACAGTGCACACACTATTCAGCTAATTTCATGTTTGGCATTTAGCACATAAATGATGCTTATAGCCTGATTTAAACATTCATTGTTGTTTTCAGTGTATCTGTGTGTCCATACTCAAACGAGGGAGCCTCCAGGTGAGTTTCAAGTACAGTGGGGCACATAAGTATTTAGTCAACCACCAATTGTGCAAGTTCTCCTACTTGAAAAGAATAGAGAGGCCTGTAATTGTCAACATGGGTAAACCTCAACCATGAGAGACAGAAAGTGGAAAAAAACTGAAAATCACATTGTTTGATTTTTAAAGAATTTATTTCCAAATTAGAGTGGAAAATAAGTATTTGGTCACCTACAAACAAGATTTCTGGCTGTCAAAGAGGTCTAACTTCTTCTAACGAGGTCTAACGAGGCTCCACTAGTTACCTGTATTAATGGCACCTGTTTTAACTCATTATCCGTATAAAAGACACCTGTCCACAACTCAGTCAGTCACACTCTAAACTCCACTATGGCCAAGACCCAAGAGCTGTCAAAGGACACCAGAGACAAAATTGTAGACCTGCACCAGGCTAGGAAGACTGAATCTGCAATAGGTAAAACGCTTGGTGTAAAGAAATCAACTGTGGGAGCAATTATTAGAAAATGGAAGACATACAAGACCACTGACAATCTCCCTCGATCTGGGGCTTCATGCAAGATCTCACCCCGTGGTGTCAAAATAATAGCAAGAACGGTGGGCAAAAATCCCAGAACCACACGGGGGACCTAGTGAATGACCGACAGAGAGCTGGGACCACAGTAACAAAGGCTACTATCAGTAACACAATGCGCCACCAGGGACTCAAATCCTGCACTGCCAGACGTGTCCCTCTGCTGAAAAAAGTACACGACCAGGCCCGTCTGCGGTTCGCTAGAGAGCATTTGGATTATCCAGAAGAGGACTGGGAGAATGCGTTATGGTCAGATGAAACCAAAATAGAACTTTTGGTAGAAACACAGGTTCTCGTGTTTGGAGGAGAAAGAAAACTGAATTGCATCCGAAGAACACCATACCCACTGTGAAACATGGGGGTGGAAACATCATGCTTTGGGGCTGTTTTTCTGCAAAGGGACCAGGATGACTGATCTGTGTAAAGGAAAGAATGAATGGGGCCATGTGTCGAGAGATTTTGAGTGAAAATCTCCTTCCATCAGCAAGGACATTGAAGATGAGACGTAGCTGGGTCTTTCAGCATGACAATGATCCCAGACACACAGCCAGGGCAACAAAGGAGTGGCTTCGTAAGAAGCATTTCAAGGTCCTGGAGTGGCCTAGCCAGTCTCCAGATCTCAACCTTATAGAAAATCTGTGGAGGGAGTTGAAAGTCCGTGTTGCCCAACGACAGCCCCAAAACATCACTGCTTTAGAGGAGATCTGCATGGAGGAATGGGCCAAAATACCAGCAACACAGTGTGAAAAGCTTGTGAAGAGTTACAGAAAACGTTTGGCCTATATTATTGCCAACAAAGGGTACATAACAAAGTATTGAGATGAACTTTTGGTATTGACCACATACTTATTTTCCACCATGATTTGCAAATAAATTCTTTAAAAATCAAACAATGTAATTTTCTGTTTTTTTTCCACATTCTGTCTCTCATGGTTGAGATTTAACCATGTTGACAATTACAGGCCTCTCTAATATTTTCAAGTGGGAGAACTTGCACAATTAGTGGTTGACTAAATACTTATTTGCCCCACTGTATATATCTTTAGTGGGCCTTGTATATTTCAATTTATTCACACAAATACATACAGTATATGTTCATTTCACATGGTTGTACATGATCTTTTCATATCTGTGTGTTATCTACAGTACAAGGACTACTGCTCTTTTTGTTCTGTCTAGGTATGAGTGGCACTAGGCTGCTGCCTAAGACAGCAAATACTGTACAAACGGTATGCGCGCCGAGATTAAGAACACATCTTGTGTGTCCCGGCCGGTTTTGCTCTTGTCTTTCCTCACTAAATGTTAACTTTCTTGTTGTTCCTGAATTGTGTGTTGTCATCTCCTGTTCGTTAAGAGAATTAAAGAACCTGGAAAATGGAAAAATCAACTTTCTTTTCCTTCAGTCTTAAAATGCCTATGACAGTAAAAAGCATGTTTATTTCATATTTCATGCTGTATTTTATGCTCCTGAATGAAATGGACCGCTTGTATGTGTGAGGAAGCGATCAATATATAGATTCAATTATTTGAATCCCGCGCCATGAAAATGGATTGAGGAGGAATGCGAATCTGATGTCACCTGGGTCAGCATCTCACAATACAGCATTGCTTTATAGCAGGGGTGCCCAAGTCCGGTCCTCGAGAGCCCCTATCCAGCTTGTTTTCCATGTTGCCCTCCTCCAACACACCTGAATCAAATAATCCGGATCATTCTCAGGCTCCTGCAGCGCTTGCTGATGAGCTGATCATTTTATTCAGGTGTGTTAAAGGAGGGAGACATGGAACACAAGCCGGATAGGGGCTCTCGAGGACTAGACTTGGGCACTGCTTTATAGCATGCAGATGGACTGCGGATTCAGCTGATTTTGCGGATTATTTGTATATTTTTCGCATCACACCAGCCAAATGCGCTGCAGGGTTTTGTTGCTGCACCAGGGAGAGCTGTGTGATCCTTTTTGGGTTTCAAAAAGTTCCCGTTCACCGCGGAGATTGGCCAAAACAAGTCCGACAACTGTGGGACCATTGGACAAACAAGGAAGTGAGTAAACATCGTGTTTTGTATTATGTCAAATACTGGGATCATGGCACACGTTTTAATATGGAGGTGGCTTGCATTTTGTGGCTGACAATGCTCCTTGTCCACCGAGAAGGCCACTCGGCTGACGACCGGCGGCGCACACCCCCCTTGGTCCTCGTTGCGTGCCCGCCGGCAGAGCGCTGTACTCGGCTTATGCTCGTGCAGTTCTCCATATTGTCCAGACTTCCAGCCCCCGCTGCCCTGTTCGTGTGTCCGGCAATACAACACTATCCTCGGGTTGGGCTCGGGCAGCTAAGCGCTCCTCTGACGTCGGTCGGTTTGTCCGGTGGTCATTCTTCAGCTGCTTCCCCGACAAAAGAGCTCTCCTGCCCGCAGCAGGGGAATGAGGGACTAACTCCGGTGGCATAAAATATCATTCGGGAGGTGCAAGAAGTCAACAGTTTTGACCATTATGGACTAATTTTGCCATGTCGTACTGAATAAATGCATTTTTAATATCTCACATTTAGCACAAGGCTGTTATTTATCATGACCATACCATTTATTTAGCAATTGGGGAAAAATACTTAGAAAAAAAGAATATCTAGTAAAAATAATGGAGTAGAGTGATTGAAACGATGAAATTTTGCTGCACTCTTCATCGCATTTTCCTCATTCTGAATAATTCCCCCTCAATGGGCTGAATTTTAAATCAGATGAAACTGTGACCCTGCCGACATCATCCCCCAGCTGGGGACGCTAGAGCTCTATAATGACAGGAGGGGCTAAATGGCTGATTGAGAGACTAATTTCTCATCATCTGCGCTTTGCCAAATTGTTGTATATAGTCGAATCGTCTCAAAATATGATTCTAATTCACAAAATAATGCTATTTAAGATTTTCTTATGCTGTCACAGGCACTTTAATTTGATTCTTATTAGTTTTTTTTAAGCAGCAAAATTCTCCCGATGTAGCACATACTAGTACTAAACATGCAAACACATGACTAAACATTGCGCTACGATAATGTAGTGTCCGTAACTATGTGAGGCCCCTTACCTGGTGTCTATGTGTGCACGCCAGTGGTCTTAACTATTTTTAAGTAACAAAAACTTCCCAATTTTTTTTATACGGATCCCTGGTGTAGTCGTACTGAATAGGTCGCTGTTAAAATTAGGGAAGTATATTTATGTCCCAGAATGTACAATCTTAAACAATGTACCGGAACATCAATGTTTTTTTGGAGTATCGTTTGGGGTTCCCATGTTTTCTAAGCAGTACTTTTTAGGTTACCACCTGCTACTAGTGATGCAGGTGAATGTGACTCTGAAATAAATAAATAAATAAATAAATACATCACATTTAGCAACTCTTCACGGCACAAAACAAAAAAATGAGATTGCATGTCTAACGGCTGCAAAGGAAGACTGTGACCCTGTATTATCAGCTTATGAGATTCAACATGCAATATACTGTACTGTATTCTTGTTTGCTGTGAATGTCAAGAAAGAAAAGATAGGAGGTGCTAGCAGATAGCAGGTGATACTAAAGGAGGGAGTGAAGGTAATTTCAAAGGATGTCGGCAATGATTAATCACCTCTATTTACTAGCTGGCTCTTAATTATGTATAAAATCCCGAAAGGCAATTAATCTATTATTTTGAGCCCAGTCTTGAATTTTGTTTGTTGTATCAGGCTACTACAACGGTTGGGAGACATTTGTCTTGTTTCGAGTAATTTTGTCCATTATAAATTGAGAGAGGTTTGCCTCACCTCACTTTGCAGGATCATGACTGCATGATTGAAGTGATGGTGTTCCAGGGTCGCTGACGTCCCATAAAGCAATGCCAGAGCAGAACCTGTCCTGCAGACAGAGCAAAAACATCTAAACTTTAACAAATCACCAACGGCATTTGTGTACTGTGCTCAGGCCTTACTTAGCTTGAAATGCATTGTTTGTCCCTCGATGGTCCAAATCGTGGCACAAACAGCCAACCATCAATGCCAGAATTTCTGCCTCGGACAAAATGTCCTGAAAGCCGGCTGACTTTAAACAAATGCAATTCGGAATTGTCAACAATATGAAAGAAGGGGTATCTTGTTTGTTCAGTTTGACTTGTTTAAACGATGGAGAATAAGGAGGAGAATGGAGTCAAATGGAATAAGGGGAGGCTAATGGCAGTAAAACATGAGATGGGGGCACGGGGGCAAGGTTAGGGTACGTTAGATGCTGGGAGGCTGCACTAAAACTTAAAATATAGCTGTTTAGCTAGAATGCATTTATGACTCTTGTGTGAACAGGGCACAAGGCTTCACATGGTAATTGATAAGGACGACATAAATAAATCAGAGTGGATTTACAGCCATGTTGCATGGCACTTACTGTGATCATAACAAACATGCATTGAGACACATTGAAAGCATGTCGCCAGTTATGGTAGGCCACAGTTCGATAGTTCTTCCTCACGGTGAG
This sequence comes from Corythoichthys intestinalis, assembly GCF_030265065.1. Lineage (NCBI taxonomy): Eukaryota > Metazoa > Chordata > Actinopteri > Syngnathiformes > Syngnathidae > Corythoichthys > Corythoichthys intestinalis. The sequence goes on from NC_080398.1 coordinate 16,305,630, forward strand.
AAGCCAGCGACACAAAACCTAAAAAAGTAGAAATGTAGATTTTTTTTTTTACACAATTTCCTGAGGAAAACATTTCTGTGGTTCAAGTAAAAAATCCATAACACGGTTTGAATGTGTCTTATAACTGTATCTTAAGACTGTCATAATTGCAACATGACATCTGTCATGAACATGAATGAATGCATATGAAAAATGTCATTACATGCCTTACACCTAATCCAAAAACATTTGAATTAATGTCAACTTTGCATCAAAGGTGACATAATTTACCGAAATACACATAGTAAGAAGCTTTCGAATAAAGAGTGACCAAAAAATACAAATCATGTTTTAGATAAATTCCCTACACTTATTAATTGGTATTCAGGAAAGTGCTTTTCTGTGTTTCATTATTATGTGTCTATAAATCTGTTTTTAATCAATTCTAATGTATTGAGAGCTCCTTCAAAAGAGAATTATACAATACATAATCACTTGTATGCTTCAGTGGCTTGGTCAATGAAAGCACTTAATCATCAACTGGAAACTTCATAAACACTGGGAGTGAATGCCACCTTAACTGGATCTCACCTCATAGTCTATTTTAAAGGTTTGGACCACACCAAGCTCTAGAAACATTCGAAGAGAAGCGGTGATCATTGCATCGTTGTCCAAAGAGAAGTCGTTGAAATGAAACTCGTCAATGCCAAGCTCGCAGCTCATAGGGATTTTTGCAGCCTTAAGAAGTGAATGAAGTTGGTTTAGATAGACAGAGCTGACAGTAACACGTTACCATCAAAGGTTGGAAGAATTGCAATTAAAATGAAACGACTGATGTAAAAATATCGGAATTTCATGTTTATTTTTTTATGTTTACTGGGATTACCTTGAGTCTGTCAACTTCTACTTTTGAACACGTAGCGTGGTAAGACAACATCTGTGGAAAAACATAGTGCGTATATAAATTCATGCAGTTTAAATTCAGATAATTCTGCAATTTATTAGATTATCTCAAACCAACATAAGGCCAAAATTCTAATAAGAAAAACTACAGTATTACCGTAGTACAGTATTACAAATCTGTATCGTTTTCTTCATGCATTTAACAAACCAACTGGAGCGACGTGAAAAGAACAAAAAATTTTGACTTTGTGAGGAGACTAGCACAGTCATTTATTATCAATTATTTAATATAGTTTAAATATTTATACTAGGGCTGTCAAAATTATCGCGTTAACAGGCGGTAATTAATTTTTTAAATTAATCACGTTAAAATATTTGACGCAATTAACGCACATGCCCGCTCAGATTAAAATGACAGCAGTATAATGTCCGCTTGTTACTTGTTACTTGTTTTTTGTTGTTTGGCGTCCTCTGCTGGCGCTTGGGTCCAAATGATTTTATGGGTTTGGGGAGTGAGCATGGAGTAATGTCATCAACAATGGCAAGCTACTAGTTTACTTTTTGATTGAAAATTTTACAAATTGTAATAAAACGAAAACATTAAGAGGGGTTTAATATAAAATTTATATAACTTGTACTAACATTTATCTTTTAAGAACTACAAGTCTTTCTATCCATGGATCGCTTTAAGAGAATGTTAATAATGTTAATGCCATCTTGTTGATTTATTGTTATAATAAACAAATACAGTACTTATGTACCATATGTTGAATGTATACATCCGTCTTGTGTCTTATCTTTTCATTCCAACAATAATTTACAGAAAAATATGGTATATTTTATAGATGGTTTGAATTGCGATTAATTACGATTAATTAATTTTTAAGCTGTAATTAACTCAATTAAAAATTTTAATCGTTTGACAGCCCTAATTTATACACTAGTGCAGTGGGGTTAAAAGCTTATGTACATTTGGATTTTTTTAAAGTAATATATTTTTGTTATGATACGCAGTGAAGAGGATGGATGGATATCTAAATTATGGGTTTTTCAAAGTTCTTAACGTAACATTATACTAATCAAAAATTATGCTTATCAATGTACACGAGGGACTAAAATTAGCAATCGCCACCGTATAAGTTTGACCAAACTTATATTAAGTTTCATTTACCGTATTTTTTAAACTATATGCCGCGACTTTTTTCTTGTTGTTTCTACCCTGCGGCTTTTATAAGGAAGTTGCTTATCTATGGAATTTTTTTTTTTACAAACGAGCTTCATATTTTGTTGTTAAAAATAATAAAATTGGACAATTAGACATATTTTAAAAGAATGGCTTTTCAAATTTTGCAGTGACATAGCTCTCGGCTGCTACACGAGCACTGATAAAGCTTGTGAGTCTTACTCAAAAACTTTATAAATGAATATGGCTCCATCTGAAACTACATGCAGCTACAAAAGAACAATTTTAAATGGAAGGGCATCCACTATTTGCTAAGACAAGAGAATGCAATGCTAGCGTTGATTAGTTGTTTTCAACTGGCACTCGGAGGACTTTATTGCCACAGTATGTTACAACAAAGCTGCTATATACAGTAAGGGTTAGCCATAGACTTCATAACTATTGATGGGGCACAGGGCCGATTAATAGGGGGCCTGCATTCTTGGCGTGGCTGTCAAAGCTGACCGAGTGGAATCACAGACAAAGAGCTTTTTCTGTCGAAAATTCTTGTGAATAAATGCTTAAATCCCCGAATTCTTTATAGATATGAATGTAAAACAGTCTCGATTCTTTGTTAAAAGGCAAAAAAAAAACAAAAAAAAAACGGGTAGTTAGCATTTATTTTATGTAAATATGTTGAAGAATGATGCTAATTTGTTAGTCACTGCGGTGGCCGCCATTTGTAAACAGAGCTTTTCCGGTGAACATTCTTGTGAATAAATGCTTAAATCCCCGAGTTCTTTATAGTTATGAACGTAAAACAGTCTCGATTATTTGTTAAAACAGCAAAAAAACGGGCAGTTACGCATTTATTTTGCGTAAATATGTCCAAGAATGACGCCAATGCCGTAGCGGTTCTCATTCTCCCATTGATTTTTTTTCCACAAAGTTTTGAAATGCATGCATGGTACGAAAAATACAATAAATACCTTGAATCCTCGAACAAATCACTCCTGAGAAAATCATTCCGGTTTGTATGCGGTACAGCTTTAGTAATTTTTTAATCTAAATCCGGTGTTACATCACTGCATGCGACTGACTGTTAATAAATGAAACAGAGTGGGTGACGGCCCCCTTCGGAAAGGCGTGAGACTGTGAATGGCAAATGTGTCATGTCAATAAATTATGAAGTCTATGGGTAAGCGCTAGCTGTTAACCGTTTTTAAGAGGATATTATCCACTTCAAGTTTAGAAGGCAAGGTAATATGGATTAGATATCTTTGCAAATGTAATGACCTGTTTTAAAGGTAGTTGGTTTTTGAGCATTAAGACAACAAGCGATGGTGATGTTGATGTGTGTTTATCTGGTTAATAAATATATTTGTGATCAATCAAATATTTCTGTGTAACATCTACAGTATGTGAATATCCAATGTTAAGATATGGGCACCTGCGGCTTATAGTCAGGTACGGCATATTTGTGGATTTATTTATAAAAATTTGTGAACTTTGGCCGGTGCGCCTTATAATCAGGTGCGCTTTATTGAGTAAGTCCCAAAGAGATGAAACCTGGGTGATGCTTTAAATAGTGAAAAATAGCCCATTCCCTTGTTAAACAGAATTTAGGAAATATTGAATATTACAAAGCAGAGACTATGGAAATATGTATTTTGAATCCCACAATTATTATTAAATATGTTAGTGTTAGTGATAACTTTAAAGTTACAATATCCTAGTTGTACTCACATCCAATGCTACTGACTGCTTGGCCCACGTTTTCTTCACTTGATTGTACATCATAGTGTTGTTGATGCCAAGTCCACAGAAAATCACAAATGCCTACACTCAAGCAAAATGACAGGGGAGTGTTGAACATACATGCCTTACGTGTTCAATCTATTTAATGCAAAATCCAAACTCTTTAAAAACCTCAAACAATCTCTGATCTGCATCGTTGAAGGTCTTCCTGTCTAGACGGTTCAAAATTTGTGCAACCCCTGTGGAGAAGCAAACACCCATGAAATAAATGGCTTAAATTATTTAGCAGGCACGATAATGTCGATCAACAGACTTGATGTGAGATAAAGTTCATTGCGCGCAACCTCGGGACTGACAACAACTCTGGATAAAAAATCAGAGCGCAAATACTGTAGTTGTATAAGCACAACTGCCGTAAGAACTAACTTCAAAAAGAGAGATAAAAGAAATTATTAAAAAAAAAAAAAAAACATTCCTGCAGTTGTATACATTTTGTGTTCATCTAAACAGGCTCAGATGTCAAATTTAATAGGTAAATTAGTGATTAAATTGAACTAAGGTCATGTTTATTGTTCAGTAAGTAGAGGTATTTCAGAGACATTTCTATTTGGTGGTAAACCATGAAATTTGTCTGATATAAAATATGTGCTTTGGCTCAAAAAAGGTTTGGAAAAACTGTTTAGTCTTCAATGATAAACAATAATAATTTAACTAGTGACCCTCAACAGGACGGGTGTAGAAAATGTATTAACAATCAATATAGGACTGAATTACAGATCATTACAGCCCTGGCTGATCAAGTGGATTCAGACAAATGTCAATGAGATATCGTTACTCATGAATAATAATAATAATAATAATAACAATACATTTTATTTCTATGCACCTTTTAGGACACTTGAGGTCACTGTACAAGATAAAAAAGTAAGTTAAAATACACACTTACAGATAAAACCCATAAGAACATGACATTTCAAGTAGGAATAACAGAATTATGAAGAAGAATATGCTTGTCTGAATAAATATGTTTTAAAATGTAACTACAAGATTGTAAGAGAGTGAGGGTGTTTCAAAGGTGAGGAGCTGAGCGACTGAATGCTCTTTTGAATTATTTCCCAGTCAAGTCAGAGTAGACTTGTAGTTCAGATAGAGCAGAGGGTCACTTCTTCACACTTCTGCTCTCCTTATTTTGAGACTGAAAAAAAAGGAATCAAACTGATCTGACTACCTACCTATAATCTGATGAGTTCTATTCCAGATAGGCACACACAACACTGATCGGATATGAAATCCCGAGGCTTGGTCTGCCTAGAAACAGAATGATAATGTCATTGATATCCTGTTATGTGAATGTAAAGTCATAAGTCAATTACAAATGAAAATTCAAATTAGTCAGCACTTGAGTGCTAAAACCCACGAATGAATTTGTAGTAATTAAATAAAGCAGTGTAAAATACAATGCATATACGTAGAGGCTCAGTGCCAAGATAACCTCGGCATCAAACCGTGGATCCTGGCACACGTCACTGATGTTAACCGGGAGTCCTGTTGACGCCACCAGCTCGGCGATGCTGTTATTGATCAGCCAATCCGCACATGACAGTTTCTCTATACTGATAGTGCATACAGGTACAGTGTCAACAGTGAAACCTAAAGTGTGATTTCACACACAGTGGTTTGAAAAAGTATCTGAACCTTTTGGTATTTCTCACATTTCTGCATATAACCATCATCAAATGTAATCTGATCTTTGTCAAAATCACACAGATGAAAAAACACTGCTTTAACTAAAACGACCCAAAATTTTATAGGTTTTCATATTTTAACAAGGATAATATGCAAATAATGACAGAAGGGTGAAAAATATGTAAGTGAACCATCACATTTAATATTTTGTGCTCCCCCTTTGGCAGCAATAACTTCAACCAAACGCTTCCTGTAGCTGCAGATCAGCCTGGCACATCGATCAGGACTAATCTTGGCCCATTCGTCTTTACAAAACTACTGTAGTTCAGGCAGATTCCTGGGATGTCTGGCATGAATCGCTGTCTTTAGGTCATGTCACAGCATCTCAATGGGGTTAATGTCTAGATTTTGACTTGGCTACTCTAGAACGTGTATTTTGTTCTTCTGAAACCATTCTGAAGTTGATTTACTTCTGTGTTTTGGATCATTGTCTTGTTGCTGCATCCATCCTCTTTTTAACTTCAATTGTCTGTCAGACAGCCTCAGGTTTTCCTGCAAAACATCCCGATATTTTTAAAAATTTATTCTTCCATTAACGATTGCAAGTTGTCCAGGCCCTGAGGCAGCAAAACAGACCCAAATCTTGATGCTCCCTCCACCTTGCTTCACGGTGGGGATGAGGTGTTGATATTGTTGAGCTGTTCAATTTTTCCTCCACACATGACATTGTGTGTTACTCCTAAACAATTCAACTTTGGTTTCAGCAGTCCACAAAATATTTTGCCTAAACTTCTGTGGAGTGTCCAAGTGCCTTTTTGCGAACATTAAACAAGAAATGTTTTTTTTTTTTTTTTTTTTTTTTAAGACAGCAGTGGTTTCCTCCGTGGAGTCCTCCCATGCACACCATTCTTGGCCATCATTTTACATATACGCAGTGGACGTGTGCACAGAGATACTGGACTGTGCCAGTGATTCCTGTAGGTCTTTAGGAGACACCATAGGGTTCTTTTTTACCTCTCGGAGTATTCTGCCCTGAACTCTGAATTTTTGGTGGACGGCCACTCCTTGGGAAAGAAGCACCAGTACCAAACATTCTCCGTTTGTAGACAACTTCTCTGACTATCAATTGACGAACATCCAGAATTTTTAGAAATGGTATCCTTTCCCAGTTTTATACAAATCAGCAGTCCTTGATCGCAGGTCTTCAGACAGCTCTTTTGACTGAGCCAGGACGCACATCAGACATATATAGACAGACAGATATTTCTTACCAGGTGTGTGTTTATAGACTTAAAATATTTGGTAAAAATTGGTTTCAATTGCTCTTTAAGTTTCCTTAGGCAGATGGTTCACTTACCTATTTCCCCCCCTCCTGTCATTGTTTGCAAGCTATCCTCAGTGAATTATGAAAACCTATAAATGTTTGGGTGGTTTTAGTTAAAGCAGACATTGTATTTTCATCTGTGTGATTTTGACATAGATCAGATCACATTTGACAGTGATTTTATGCAGAAATGTGAGAAATTCCAAAAAGGTTCAGATACTTTTTCATACCACTGTATTTTCCGACTATGTTTTGTTACCTGGTGTCATGATGCATGTTGCTCAAAGGAGACATCAGTTCAAACGTCTTGGAGAACTTCACAACCTTATTGGAGAAAAGACATCATGACAGTAATTTAAAAAAATACCAATACTGAGAAATGTATTTTCCAAGACCTTTATTATTAATAAAAAAGCTGTTTCTCCATTTTAATTTAAATTCCTCACTGGGGACTCGATGTCCTCAAGAAGAAGTACAGAGCAACGTTCACATTGCAGGAGGGTCAGCGCTCGCTGCATGATCTTCCTCACGATTTTCTCCAAGTCTGTCTGCTCCTCAAACAGATCGTTGACAACCTCCAGCAAAGCCTGAGGCATAAGAAGGTATTCTAGAATCCTAAATATGTATGATGCCATACAGAATCTGCATTCAAACTGCTAATGGACTACACTGGTTATACAGTATACATGGCTGTATATACTAGTATTGAACAGTACATACTCTCAAGGATTATATTGTTTGTGGAAATGTTTTATAGAATTGCTCACCCTGCTCCTTTCATACTCCTTGCGAGACTCAGAAAACAACTTGGCATTGGAAATAGATATTCCACAGAAGGGTAGGTACATCTGCAGCACCTGGTTGATAGAAAAAAATACTGAAATCTACAAAAAATTGAAAAATGAAAAGCTTGTATGTTATGAGTCTGAAGCAGTTGCTTCTGTTAATTGTTAAACTTTAAACAGATTTAGCTTTTAATGTTACTAAATATTTTTAACATCAAGCTTGGGTGAAATAAACTAAAATCAGTACAAGCACAAATGCAGCAACTTTATTCTGCCACCTTGTGGTCAATCTCATAAACCCTAGTGGAGGGTGAATTGGGGTTTCAATTGACAGTAAGTAATTTCCAAGAAGATTTCCCAAAAGTACAGTTGGATTCCCACCTTCTTTAATAAGCTCTATTTATCATGTCGTCATCAATATGCAAAGAGTGTAGGAGTAAGTGAGGAGGACTAAGAAAAGCGTCACTGCACTCACGCACACACAAAAAAAACATCCTACTTGGAGAGTCAGTGAAGTGTTTACACTCAAACTGCCTTGATGCTAGATGTGTTTAATGTTCCATACTTCTATCGGCGTCTCTCAGTATTTCTATTGGATGGCCCACTGACTGTGCGCAATCTGAGTGTATAAGAGAGGTGTCCAGCGAGATGTTTCACCTTCTCGTCATCCTCAGTGAAAGGCATTCCTGTGGGATTTTTGTTGATTGCTTGTACCACTCCAATAACCTCACCATCGCTGTTACAGATAGCCATGCAGAGAATAGACTGAGTCTTGTAGCCTGTTAACTTGTCGATCTCGTCACTGAAGCGGTGGTCCTAAAAGGGACACAAGCAATTATCGTTAATGCCTTCACTGTAAAATGCTGATATTTATTTACTTGACTTTAGCAATCCCGAGAGTACTTAGGAATATCACCAATCATTGGACATAGTTGAGGACAGCCTAGGACATTACAAACCACTCTGAGCTATTGAGCATGACATAAATTATGTGGGTAATTACTTTGGTTATGTCACAAACTTTAAGACACTCATGCTGTGAAACTTTAAAGTACAGTTAAGAACGGAATCGATTGTGCAATCCTCACCAGGGCAACAAAATGAGACTTGTATAACCTCAGTGTTATCAAAATGAAACCACTTTTTGCTTTGTCAACATGTTCAAATCACAATGTGTTAAAGATGAAAGTGTAAATGCATATAAGAAACGCAATAAGATAATTATGTTTCACGAATACTGAATAGATAAATGAAATACATTAAATGATTTAACGAGATTCTACAAAAAAAAAAAAAAAAACATTTGTTGATTTTTTTAAATTTTCACTAACAATTTTAATAATTTTGTAAAAAAAAAAAAAAAAAAAAAAAAAAAAAAAGACGACGAATATTTCAATAGGGTGAAAATACGCAAACAAGGTTAACTTCTCTCACAAATTAGGAAACCTCTGTATTGTTGAGCAAAAATGATAATATACCGTATTGGCCCGAATATAAGACGGCCCTGAATAGAAGACTGTTTTTCAAGACTCAAGTTTGAAAAAAAGACTTTTTGAACACCAAATTAATTTTTATACTGAAAATAATTATAGTACATCTGAAACAAATGATTATAACAATATATTTGAGAGAAAAAAAACATGTTATTTTGCCTCATTGAAATCTTAATATCTGAACATTTAAATATGCAAACTAAAGTGCAATCACATTCGTAAATGAATGGCTTCTGGTTTTTGAAATGTAATTAACCAATCTATTGTGATAAAAAATAAATAAATTTAAAAAAATTGCAATAACTCCATTAACCTAACTGTAACTGTAGTCTTGAAACAAATCTGAATAACGAAAAACATTGCAACAATATAATACAAACTGGTTAAACTTGAGAGTAGCTGAGATCTCTCATGAAAGAACATTACTCCTCAAATTCAGTATTCGCTTAAATGACATCTGGTGCCATTTAGCGTCGTAAATTGGGTATAATGTCTAGACCCCCGAATATAAGATGACTCCCACTCTCTCAGTCTTATTTCAATGCAAAAAAACACTGTCTTGTATTCGGGCCAATACGGTAATTGTAACCGATCTCCGTGGTTGATCATTGGCCAATATGAAAAGACTTTAAAATGCTGCCTATTTAACAAAACAAAACATATATTACACAATGAAAAAAAAAAACGTAAATATGAAGTATGAGGCCAAAAGTGACAAAATACCACATACTGCTTCGCAAACAATTGGACTCGAGTCACAGGAACTCGGACTTGAGTCGCAAATTTTATGACTCGCAACTCGACTTGGACTTGAAAAAAAAAAAAGCAGACTCGGACTTGACTCACTTAAGGTTGGGAGGGCCTGAGACTCGACTTCACTTGTAAAGCCATAACTCAAGACTCAACTTGTGAGACAATGACTCGACACTCGACAAGCTGACTCGAAAAACTGATCGTAGATTGGTTCCCACCTGCCAGTGATCTGCTTGGTCGCCTTGGCTGCTCTCGCCATTCCCTTACGGAACAACCTGTGACTCGACTTGACTTGACTCATCAAACATTTGACTTGACACGACTCTTATTTCCAACCTTGTGACTCGGCTCGACTCGACATAACCTAATGACTCAACTCGATTTGACTTGACATAACCCATTGACAAGGCTCAACTCGACTTGCCCGCAACAGGTAAGACTTGGGACTTACTTGTGACTCGGATCATAGATATGACATAGATCATGAAACAAACCCAGTCATTTAATGAAGTATACAAAAGATGAACGATTAACCTACATCGCATCAACACAGGTTTTTACTTCTGTGATTATCTAACCTCATGAAGTGGGTTGGTCGGCAGGAAAAAAGCTTAACACTTGATCAGTATCAATAGAAAATAATTTGGATTGAATATTCACATAAAAAAACAATAAAAGCCCTGGCGCGCCTTGTCACTCATCAGGGACTGGTGCTGCAGTTTATTGTGCATTTTAGTGTTTTTTTTTTTTTTGCATTATTTTATCTTCAGTGTGGAAAGGCTACCTGCGCTTGTGTGAGCAACTACATACGTTAGCACATGAGGTGCCTTAAATGACACTGTGTGAATGAGAAGTTTCGTCATTATTTCATGCTCTTTGGTTTGATAAAACAGATTATGTGGAAAACTATTATCTATGACGGCACAATCACACTGTTGTTTTATTAATGCGGGAGTTATTTTGTTTAGGCGAGAAGTGAGAACAATGCCAAATACCAAAGGCCTACTGCAATTTTGCCATTCATCCTTTTTTACTGTTTTGCAAGCCTGAAAAGAAAATTGTGCTACAAAAATACTTGTATACACTTGTAATCTACCTGAGCCTCTGGGATGCTTTGAAGAATCAATAGTGTAGAGCTGCATTGTCCCGCATGCCAAAGTGGCCACTGGCCACTCTGTCACATTGTAAAACGATTTATATAGATTTCGGATTTTACTGCATTAAAAAGTATTAAATGTAAAACAACCAAATCGAATTGTAAGCACAATACTTTTCACCAAAATCAGAACTAGGTTTTTGGTCAAAATCATATACAGACCTAGTTGTACAGCTTGTTTGGCATGGGATGTTAAATAAAAATGCCAATATGAGTGTCCATTTCTACAAGGTCGGGCTTGGACTATGATTATGATAAATACTAGTATACTGTACTTTTACTGTACACCAGGGGTGACCAACCCTGGTCCTCTTGAGCCGCAATCTAGCTTGTTTTCCATGTCTCCCTCCTCCAACACACCTGAATCAAATTATCAGGATTGTTATCAGGCAACTGCAGAGCTTGCTGATGAGCTGATCATTTGATTCAGGTGTGTTAAAGGAGGGAGACATGGAAAAAAAGATGGATTGCGGCTCTTGAGGACCAGGATTGGCCACCCCTGCTGTACACTACAGCAGAGATAAATCGATTATCGCCCAGGCCGATTATCGGCACCGATATTTGGAAATTTGACATTTATTAGTATGGGCCTGTTTTTTAATCCGACCGGCCGATATGAAAAAATTTTAAACTGGGTTATTTTGGCTAAGATGCAGCCGCGCCTCACTCCTGCAGTAGTATTCACCCCGTCCTCTGATTGGTTAAATGGTAATCGTAAATGGAAATACACTTGTATTGCACCTATCCAAGGCCCTCAAAGTGCTTCACAATATATCCTCATCTACCTACTGGTGACTCACCACCAGGAGTAACGTGGGGTTTAGTACATTGCTCAATGAAATTTAGCTGAGGTCATCAGGGTGGAGAATCAAACCCACAACCTCTGGGTTGGGGAATAACTACTCTACCACTGAACCACGCCACCTCCTATTATTAGTTGGAGTGGGAACCTCTTGGCACCTCATGATACGATACGATTTGCGATACAAAGCTTGATAACGATGATCTGTCGATACAACGATTATCAATACATTGGTCAGGAAATCATTCTAGGATGTTCTACAAACAACTAATAGACAGAAAAACAAGCTTCTGCTGTGAATTGGAATGAGTTTATCATTAGTAGACGTCCAATCCGTTTGAAGTGGGAGGGTGGCAACGAATGAACATTCGTTCATTCGCTGCCATCCCTCCCACTTTAAACTGACTGAACGTCTATGGCCGGTAGTGGCAGCTAATGCCAGGCAATGAGGTAATTTTGGGCCATTTAAGGTCATTTACCTGTTCATTTTCAGTTACTTTCCGTTGATTTTGGGGTATTTTATAGGTCCTGTTTATTTTGAGTTACAGGACAGGAAATGACCTGGGAATCACCCAAATGAGTAGGTAGTGACTCAAACTCAACAGAAAATGACCTTTAAATGCCCTAAAATGAACACCAAGTGACCTGTAAATGCCCTGAAAATCGGACAGAATGACTGTGAATGCGCTGGATTGGGCGTCAAGCACCGTCAATGCAGCCTCTGAGACACTATTATGGTGGAAAATTTTGGTAGCAACTTGTTGGTTCATTTTTATTATTTTTTTTTTAGACACTGACACCTATTCAAAACGACATCTCGATTGTTGGCAGGAGCATATAGATAACCTTTTGGGATACAAAGTATCACGATATATCACCATTTCGATATTTTGTCACACTCCTAATTATTAGCAATTTGTGTGATTCAATAAACAGGCTTTGGGCATTTCAATGAAGTTCTGTGTTTGCATTATTCATTTTTTTTACGCCAATTTTTACACTTTTACTGCAAATGAATATCGGCCCCATGAATCGTTTATCAACCCTCTAACTACTCATAATCGGTTTTTGGTCCTGAAAAACCCATATTGGGCGATCCCTACACTATAGTATGTACTGTCACACTGTATTATGCAATGTGAATTTTACTGTGCAAACTGCAATTATCAGACAGAGAGAAAACAAATACAGGAGTCTTTGCACTTTAGATATTCTTAATGGTAAACCACATATAGCGAGGTACTATCATGGAGAAAAAGAGCTATGAAAAATGTTGCCTTCACAAAGATAGCATATACTGTATGTGTAATATGGTTGACATAACGTATACTGTATAGTGTATACTGTAGGCTCACACTGCGCTGGTCTGATTGGATTGTGCAATTCTTCATAATGTACATTACATGCAGACAATATTTGCACATATAGGACATTATAGTTTGAAGTAATGATTGCACCATGCAGTACCTCATACGCATTTGGGATGTTGACGGTCTCTCCATGCTCTGCCACGTATCCAATGATGCCTTTTCCCCAAGGCACTTGCACCTCGCTGGAATTGAGGGTGCAAGAAGAGGGTCTGACAGTGGTGCCCGAATGCACGTCAAACACTTTGGACACTAGCGTCCTCTTGTGCAGGGGTCCCTCCACGAGAAAGAGGGAGCACCTGTCAGCGTCCACCAGGATGCACGCGTTGATTAGGATCTTGTAGCTCAGGTTGGTCAGGTCCAGGTCGTTGGAGATGTCTTTGACCAGTTCCAAGAAGAACTCTCTCTCGTTGGTCTCCCTCAGGCGACACTTGTGGTCGGTGGCGGTGGACGCGTACTGGGGCACGCTGACCCTGGACTCCAGCAGAGCGCTGAGGATGTGCGCCGTGGTGGGAGGCAGCGAGCTGGCTTTACGCAGGAGCGCGCGTCTCCTCATGCTGGACTGAGGGTCCTGCTGGCTGAAGCTGGCGTGCTCGTCGTAGGTCCTGTGCGCCGCGCTGGCTTTGGAGCGTGCGAAGTTTCGCCGAAGCTCCATGTGAGACGACCGGCGTCGGAGAGGGTCCGGATTGGCTGGCCAGAGAGAGGGTTCCCTGGCCGGGGCGCCGCCGCGTCTCTCATCGGCCGCGGTCACTTTGGGGGGCTGGTGCTCCCTCAGCCACCTGCTAATGTGCTCACACTTGGCTTTCCGGATCAAGTACTCCTCGAAGACCTCCGGGTGCCCGTCTAAAAACGCCTCGATATCGTTGAAGTCAGAAGTCATCATGGTGGGAGAGGCTGTGAGGAGCAAACAACGCACTCGAATGCTGGAACATGAGTGAAGCTGAGGCTGGCTTTCCTCCTGACATGAATCTATTCATTACCATGTGAGCACCATCTTCTTAACATCACTATATAGTGGGAGGGGAGAGGAGAAGAGCGACAGGTGGTCCCGACTTTGGTGCCAATATAGAAGGCCTCCAGAAAAAAACGTAATTTTCACGTGAGACAATCTATTTTGACTATCAAAATGGACTGGACGTCTAGAACCGTCAATGGCAGCCTACTCGCTATGATCAACCAGAAAGTATTTTATCTTCATTTACTGTAAAATATGGCATATAAATTGTCAGTCACTTTTAATGCTCATGATCCTACCCATACGCGGACTTTAAGTTGGGGGCCGAGGGGGTTAGAGGCCCCCTGGTGGCCGAAAAGTGTCATTGCATGTAATTGACTTTCCTATACAGTGATACCTCAGCTCACGAACATAATTGGTTCCCAGAAAGTGTGCGTGAGGCGAAAAGTTCGTCTTCCGAACATTTATTTCCCATAAGAAACCATTAAAATGAGAATAATCCGTTCCCAGGTCCCCATAAAACATAATTTTCTACTAAATAAGCCTTAAAACTACACAAAAATATACCTTATTTTATGTATAATAAGTGTGCTATTGTATTATAATTAAAGAAATAAACTGTACTGTATAATAAAGTTGTTTTATTTACCTTTGCGATGGTATGGGAGTGGGAGGAGTGGGAGGAGGAGGGAGGGAGTTACTGTTTGGAAGGAGAGTGTTACCGGCAAAGTGCGCAGTTAGCGTAGACTCCACTGCTGTGCCCCCCGCATGCTTTTGGTTGTTAATAAAAGTGCCCACAAAAAGCCATCCGACACCTCTGGGTGTTTGTATGCAAGCCGCCATCGGGCGCACCGAAGACAACCGACGACAACGAGCCAACGTGACTCGCCGGTCCACTTCTCACGACGGTGGGAAGCTGAAAGCACCGCCAATTACCAGTCGAGGGCGAATTGGTAACACGAGTCACCTTCCATAAGGACTGTATGTAACTCTTTTTCGGTCCCATAATTGCAAAAGTACACTCAATATGGTCCAAAATGTCTATCAAACACAAACCACGTCCGCACTCAACGAAAGGGAGGGGACGAACTGGGACGCCGTGAGCGTGCGTCAGCTTCTCGTGGCGCTGTCCGACCGCGTGGCTTGGTTCGTCCGCCGAAAACTAGTTCGCCAGCAGAGACTATATGCTCGCGAATTTAATGTTCTTGAGGCGAAAAGTTCGTGAGCTTAAGCGTTCGTGAGCCGAGGTATCACTGTATATGATTTTAAAATTAAGAGTTTTCCGGTAAAATATTGTCCATATAAGTTGTAAAGCAATAAAACAAACAACAAAAATGAATGAAACAAAAATGATATATTTATAATGGGCCAAAATTATTTTTCGAACAGATCATGTGACTAGCACCTTAGCTGGTCATTTGCTTTGCTTAGGGCGGAAAACACAGACAAGACTGAAAAAGCAGTTTCTGCTTTTGCACCCCTCTTTAAAATAAACTGCTGTATTTTAAGCCAAAACAACTGCTGTGTTTGATAGAACAATATGTCTATATGCTGCCATAGCAGATTCATGGCGCATTAAGCGCCCGTACAATTTTTGATTTGTCTGTTTTACCCTGGAAACCCCCGTTTACAGACTTCGTGCAACCGCTTTTGTTTCAACTAGCCATAAAAGGAAGATAAGTAATTCTATTTATCATTCGAAATGTCAGTTATTTTTAGCTTAGAATCATTAATTGATGTCTAATATTTAGTTTAAAACAAAAAAATGACTTTAAAAATTTATTCACTCGCATATTTTAAACGTTTAAACAAATTACGTCAAAATGAAAAAATTGGCATCTGTAAATAAGTCACGGACAGAGGTTGCGCTAGACTTTTTCGTTGTCTGTCATTCTGACTGACAGTGTCATAAAAATCCGGTCATAATCTATTTTTACCCGTCACTTACATTTTTAAAATGATAATAATGACATATTCAGTAGTATTTAGTTTTCATTCATTTTTAATTAATATTCTGTCCGAACAAGCTTAACAAGAGGCAAACAGACAGTGGAGTGCACCAATCAGCGACGGGCAGACGTGCCGTTAGCAAAGTGACGAGGGCAGGATGAGGGACTTGCGCGCGGAAGTAAACGTACGAGGAGAACGGAGTTTATTCAACATGGCTAGCGCGAGACAGACTGTTGTCAATGTCTCGTGTCGATGTGTTTTAGCTCATTTAAAACTGAATTTACCGCGGATTGGAACATATTCTCGGCTCTCCCGCCATCCGTGTTGTTGTAGAGACGACTTTCAGCGCGCTAGAGTGATGTTGCTCGTGAACAACACGTCACGCAAATAAACAAAACTAATTTGTCGATTGATTTTGTACCTACTCGAGAGGCTATGTCCCAGACTTTTCTCTGTTTGAAAAATGCAGGAAGAACAGTCTGGCCATGCTAGGCAAACACTCAGTTGCCTTGACATTTTTCCGAGTAAGGCCAACGACGTCATGCATCAAGAGAGACAATAGCTAATTAATATGCTCACTCGCCACCGTGGTCTGGGGTGTGAATTGCAACCTGTCAAAATGACGGATGGACTTCAGTTTTTTCCGTCACCGTTTTAAAAAACCGGTCAACGACGGAAAATATTCGGTTAATGCGACCTCTGGTCACAGATCTCTACCTCATAACTATCGCTTGATTTGATCTTTTTTGTTACTGTTGTATTTTCCCCCAATATGTTAGATGATAAATAATCGATCCAAACAAAGAAAAAATGAAAAATAGCATTTAAAATGGTAAATATATGAAAAAGAAAATCTCGACCACTCCTTGCCGTCTACGATTACTGCATCGTGACCCTTGTTATATTACCATGTTTCACCCATAAAATCCCCCCAAAATCCGGCTGTGGCCATTCACAGCTGTGTCTTGACACTCGGTAATAAATGCTACATGGAGTTTTTGGATCGAAACAAGGGAAGTACGCGATAAAATCTCGTTAAAATCATGGCGTCTTTAATTATGCTCTCTCTTGCTCTCACCTCCAGTTAGGGTTTTGCTGTTTGAAAAACTTTTTTTTTTTAAATGCCCTCCTGTTCAAAATTTTTCTTCCCCCAGAAAATTCTGATTTTAAGCTTTCCAATGATGTATCACACATGCATACCGGACAATTTTGAAATTTGGCCAAATTGAGGATCTTAGAGCAAAACTTCAAGTCACCTGAGTGTTTTCCGCCTTAGACAAAACCACCCTAGGACCAAAGAGGCAAGATGGATATACGTAATTTTTTTCAAACCTAAGCTTTCAAAAGCGACAACAACTACTGAGCAAGAACCAAGGATTGAAAATGTGGACCATGAAACCCCAGAGAGCACCACCAAAATGGTGAGCGGAGTTTCAATTTGCCCCACTAAAGAAGCTAATTGTACAACAAAGCCTCCACCGGTGTCTTGCCAATGTGGTTACCACCATCAAAATTGTATCCCCTGGCTGCGGGAGCGCACACAAACACATTAGTTGTGAGTAATGTTGACTTAAACAATTAATTAAAGCCAGAAAAAAACCACAGTTATATATTTTGGACATCAATGTGTATTAAACTGGAGAAACTCCATACAGGACTTGAATTACAGTAATAACAGTTATAGGTCATCCTACGAGTAAAACAGTAAAACATTGCCTTTTTTACGTTCACTGTGTATTTTACGTTATACGACAGAAAAAAAAAGTTTTATTTATTTATTTTTGTTGATGGATGGGCAATATTTTAAAACCTCGTAGATAACTACATAACCAAAACACAGAAATGAAGCAAATCAGTGCAGCGCAGTGGCTCCGCCCTGTGGATACAATTTTTGACGGAGGTAACTATATTGGCACGAGACCAGCGGGCGTACCATATTCAATGGATGAGGAACTTGGCAAAAAGTATGGCTGTCCTAAGCAGCCTAATGTAGAATTCACCTCAGGAATGATGGGAAACGCTAATTTTCAACGTATTGGTATAAATATTCTTGTTAATTAATCTAAGTTAATTTTATTGCTGACACTGCGTTTCAGGGTCATCAACATGTTGTCCCCCCCGGCCCCAAAAGTCAAACTCCGCATACGCCGCTACATACACGACATGGGTGGACCTACAGTGCCTTGCAAAAGTATTCGGCCCCCTTGAACCATGCAACCTTTCGCCACATTTCAGGCTTCAAACATAAAGATATAAAAATTTAATTTTTTGTCAAGAATCAACAACAAGTGGGACACAATCGTGAAGTGGAACAAAACTTATTGGATAATTTAAACTTTTTTAACAAATAAAAAACTGAAAAGTGGGGAGTGCAATATTATTTGGCCCCCTTGTGTTAATACTTTGTAGCGTCACCTTTTGCTCCAATTACAGCTGCAAGTCGCTTGGGGTATGTTTTTTATCAGTTTTGCACATCGAGAGACTGACATTCTTGCCCATTCTTCCTTGCAAAACAGCTCGAGCTCAGTGAGGTTGGATGGAGAGTGTTTGTGAACAGCAGTCTTCAGCTCTTTCCACAGATTCTCGATTGGATTCAGGTCTGGACTTTGACTTGGCCATTCTAACACCTGGATACGTTTATTTTTGAACCATTCCATTGTAGATTTGGCTTTATGTTTTGGATCATTGTCCTGTTGGAAGATAAATCTCCGTCCCAGTCTCAGGTCTTGTGCAGATACCAACAGGTTTTCTTCCGGAATATTCCTGTATTTGGCTGCATCCATCTTCCCGTCAATTTTAACCATCTTCCCTGTCCCTGCTGAAGAAAAGCAGGCCCAAACCATGATGCTGCCACCACCATGTTTGACAGTGGGGATGGTGTGTTCAGGGTGATGAGCTGTGTTGCTTTTACGCCAAACATATCGTTTTGCATTGTGGCCAAAAAGTTCAATTTTGGTTTCATCTGACCAGAGCACCTTCTTCCACATGTTTGGTGTGTCTCCCAGGTGGCTTGTGGCAAACTTTAAACGAGACTTTTTATGGATATCTTTGAGAAATGGCTTTCTTCTTGCCACTCTTCCATAAAGGCCAGATTTGTGCAGTGTACGACTGATTGTTGTCCTATGGACAGACTCTCCCACCTCAGCTGTAGATCTCTGCAGTTCATCCAGAGTGCTCATTGGCCTCTTGACTGCATCTTTGATCAGTTTTCTCCTTGTTTGAGAAGAAAGTTTGGAAGGACGGCCGGGTCTTGGTAGATTTGCAGTGGTCTAATGCTCCTTTCATTTCAATATGATGGCTTGCACAGTGCTCCTTGAGATGTTTAAAGCTTGGGAAATCTTTTTGTATCCAAATCCGGCTTTAAACTTCTCCACAACAGTATCTCGGACCTGCCTGGTGTGTTCCTTGGTTTTCATAATGCTCTCTGCACTTTAAACAGAACCCTGAGACTATCACAGAGCAGGTGCATTTATACGGAGACTTGATTACACACAGGTGGATTCTATTTATCATCATCGGTCATTTAGGACAACATTGGATCATTCAGAGATCCTCACTGAACTTCTGGAGTGAGTTTGCTGCACTGAAAGTAAAGGGGCCGAATAATATTGCACGCCCCACTTTTCAGTTTTTTATTTGTTAAAAAAGTTTAAATTATCCAATAAATGTTGTTCCACTTCACGATTGTGTCCCACTTGTTGTTGATTCTTGACAAAAAAATTAAATTTCATATCTTTATGTTTGAAGCCTGAAATGTGGCGAAAGGTTGCAAGATTCAAGGGGGCCGAATACTTTTGCAAGGCACTGTATATAGATAGCTATAGGCATCTATTGTAAACCTTCTCATCACTCATGGCTGCCCTTTCAAAAGCCATGTTTTTGTTTTGATGGGTGGCTGGATGGTATGGGTGTCACTAGTGAAAATCATGCTGCCTATAATGGTACGTATGTGTAGGACTCACCGTTTAAGTACAGTTTCATTGTCTTTCACTTTTAAAAAGCAATTGTGTGTGACACATTTTATTATAAGCAGTTTTTAAATTTAGTTGCTTTGTTTTTAAATTTGATATATAATTGCAGCATCAATGCTTAAACCAGGGGTGGACAAACCAATCCTCAAGGGCCACCATGCATGTAGGTTTTTGTTCAAACTGATATAGGGAGTTTTACTACTGATAATTCTGCTGAAAAAGCAGCACCTAACTGCAAGCAACCGATTAGACTTCTAATACATTGGATTGGTGAAAAGGTCTATTGATCGGTTGGAATAAAAACCTGCACGGTGCCTCCACTGCGGCCCTTTGTGGAATAGTTTGCCCACCCTTGGTTTAAAAAGTGCATATCTTCTTACAACATATAAAGCATACTATTTTTTTTTTTTTTTTTTTTTACACACAAAATATATATATTTTTTTTATGTGTGTAAAAAATAAAATATTATTTATTATAATATATCGTAAAATAGATCATTAGAAATAAAGAAAAAAGATTATAATGACTGATTATATATATATACTTTTCTATTGTGAGTTAATTTTTTATCGAAATAGTAAACTTTTCAACGATTAATTAACAATTAATTGGACGTCCCAATTCATTTGAAATGAAAAACATGAAAAGAAAATCAAGATTTTCATGGTCCATCTCTTTCCTTGGCACTTTTACTACACTACGACGCCTATGTGGACAGGTAAATATAGTGTTAAAGTTTTGACATCAACGGTTATATACCATTCATTCGGTTCAGGTTCATTAGGTATTTTGCCGTCTGTTTGACGATCAATCAGAGGTCACAGACAACATTTCTCACTCACATTACCGCCATAATGGAGTGGGATCCCCTGCCGCGCTACACTGTTCTCTCAAAATCATAAAGCAACTCATATCTGTAACCACCTGCATTCTAGTAAAACGCCAGCAGAAGGCACACTTTTGTAACTTCAGTTTGACTACCCTTGAGTAGTTTGACATCCTGTAGTGTACAGTATTTAATTGAGAAATCCCGGTGAAATAATATTAAAACAAAAAAACAAAAAACAAGTTTGTCACCAAATTAATGAAAAAAATGACTACAAGTATCGCTAATAATAATCTTCATGTTGCCTACCCAATGATGCTCAGTATTATGTTAGCTGACGCAAGTATGTTGCAATCAATCCCTCGTGTATCACATTAAACATTACAATTGTTTCACATGAAGAACACTGCAGGCTTCTCGCCACATTTCCTGTCAGATCCACTATATTCATCTTTTGATCTTGGGTTGCAGATATCTGTTTGATAATGTTAAGTACTGCGCATGCTCGCCATAACCTGAACACAAGCATGGGTATTTAAATCAGAGCCTTACCCTTCAGTTGGAGTATATAGCATTGACCACAAAGATGAGAAATTTACTACACTAAATTGTTTTAAACAACATTATCTGGGCCTTTGCAAGGCAAAGCTCCATATAAAAACAAACTGAAGCGTACCCTGTTCTTCTTTAAGTACAGCTGATGAAATAGTCCATCATGAACTCAGAAGCAAATCACTTACAAATGCAGTTTGATCGCTCTCACCCTTAAAATGTGTTGCGGCAGAAAGATTTAAATGGTAGGAAAAAAATTGAATATAGGCATGACCCGGGAATCCCAACAAAGGAAAAAATGTAAGGGAACAGGTAAAATGAGATGTGTACACACTGGTGATCCCCTCTTCATCCTTTTACTCAATCTTATAAAGCTCCCGCAACATTCATAATAAAGTGGCAAGAATTTTGAACATCTTTTTCCATGGGACTAAGCCAATATTAAGTGGTTACTGGACTAGCAATTTGTATTTTACCGAGACTCTCACAAAGTTCTCATGGGAATCCCAATTAAAAAGCACAATGCGGTAGTCTTGGCGTACATTGCTGCCTAGAGTCAAAGGAGAGCAGCACTTATTCACGAATGCTTTGTGCATTGTGTAATGTTTAACACGGAGTACATAACATGCATTCATCTTTGAACATGTAATTGAACGCATTAAAAATGTGACACATTACTTAACTGCATGTTTGCTATTAATTACCAGTTGTAGATTCTTTCAACTTTGTCTATACCTGTAATGCATGATAAACAATTTGGATAGCAACAAGTGAGGGATGTACTCAAGCCTTGAAAAAAGTATTTGTCCCTTTCTGAAATCCTAATTTTAATCATTTTTACGTTAGCACTCATATTCTTGTTCCGCACATGTACTTTTTTTTTTACATTGTTTACATAGTTTATGGTTTAAGATGATCAAACAAATGCAAATATGACAAAGACAGACAAAGATAAGCCTCGTAAATACAAAATTCAGGTTTTGAATGTTGATTTTAGTCCCAGTGTGAGGGAGATTTGTTTATCAACTGTGACATGCAGATTTTGGATGTTGATTTTAATCCCAGTGTGAGGGAGATTCATTCATCAACTGTGGGCAATCATGGTGAGAGCCATTGTCTAGCAAGGGAGAAAGCATGGAACAACGATGGCCCTTTCCAGGAATGGTCGGTCTGCAAAAAATTACTACAAGTACACAATAATAACTCATACAGAAATTCACAAGGGATTCCAGGACAACATCAAAAAATAAACTGCTCGTCTCTCTTGCCTCAGTGATTGTCAGGACAAAATTGGCATCAATTTCAAAATCACTGCTGACCAAAAAGAACATGAAGGCTTCCTATCCAGCTCAAAGTGTTTTTACCCCTCAGAAAAATAAAATTTGCATTCATTTTCAATTGTACAAATCCGTTTCAGAGCAATCTGTAAATAATTAACAGCCCATATTTTGCTGACACTGTTGTTAAGACCACCGAGCGCCATCTTAATAACCGCACACAATAGCCATACACACACTTTGGAAAAATCGGCAGGGAGTAAAGAACACACAGCACTGTTTTTGTCTTACTTGCATTATAAAGTAGACTTATTTCATTTCAAAATTTCAAGTCTTCAGGAAGCTTTATTGGTTATATGTCTCGCAATAAAGATATATACAATTCACTAAAAATATTAATAGAACTCACTCACTCACTCACTCACTGTATGTTTGTGCAAAAAAATTACATTGGATCAATTATTCATATTGTGCACTGACTCATTTACCAAATGAATAAAATTCAACAAAAATCAACAAATATTTTTCTTCTCGAGTAGGCAACAGGCAATAGGTAAATAAATATTAGCATTTTTCTGCAACCAATAAACAAATCTGTGTAAATATTTTTGAACTGAAGATTTATCTTTTTACGTGCATTAATCTATTTACCCCTGAAGATTTAATCTTAATACATTTACCTCAATATAAATTAATCTTAATACAACTTACTGAAAATAGCAAGATCCTAGTGAATAATAGCTTCATGGTAAAACTCAGCAACAATAGATTCTCTGAAGCCATTTCCATTTGAAAGTCAGACTGTGAACACAAACAAGTCACAAGGGAAGGTGCTGGGAATTCGTTAGAGAAATAGAACATGCATTTTCAGAAGTTTGCACTATTAACAAGCCATTAGAACACCAACATATAGAATACAGTAAATGGCCAATAGTGACCCAATACACCTTGTAATATTGTGATAGAGAAGAATCTTTGCAAAAAAAAAAAAAAAAAGTGTCTTCATCCATACCCAGCGTGTAAAGCGCTATATTAAGTGTAGGATTTTGATTATGACAGTGTAATACTACAAGAATTCAAAATAGATGCTATTCATTCATGTTGATTACAGAAATGTTTTATATCAACTGTATTTAACTTTCATGTAAAATACAATTGCATTAATTAAAAAAAAAAAAACACTTTTCTTTAAAAACTTCATTTAGGTATTTTTAGCTATATTTTACTCTAAATTTTAAAAGTATTTGTTTAATGCAGTTTTATTTTTAATGTTAATGTTTAAATATGCAAAAGTGTCTGAAACATATTAAAGAAAACATTTTAATTTTTGTCAGACACCTGAGCTTTTTCCATTGTACTTTTTGTGATTAATTTTGTTCAATGTTGTTGTTGTTTTTTTTTTTATAAGGTACTTTTTGTAAAAAATTGCGAATCACTCCTATAAATAAAAGTTTACATGGTATCACTTGCTTGGAACACACTTACTCACACAACCCCTTGTATGCACACACCTAAACACATGGGAGTGCCCGTTAACAATGGGTGCAGCTCCAGCCACACAACAACCTCTGTGTGCCATCACAGCCACACTGTGCATATTTGTCCTTCTGTGTCTTGTGTGAGTACGTCTTGTGGTATTTGTGTCCAGCGTGTGTGCCTATTTGCCCTTGTGTGAGCCTTCACACTCCCACTGCACTGGCCTGAATCCCATTCAGACACAGTGAGTCCCTCGTCTTGTCCCAACTGTTGTCAATAAAGAGTTTGTGTCAACTGTATGGGCAGCATAATCCGAGCTCTGCTATGTCCACTCAAAGAGAGAATTGTCTTAAAATAATACATAACACTACTGTACTTGCCACTTCACTGTTGGTAAGAAATTTAGGAGTATGGTAGGCCTCAGCTTGTTTTGTCGTTGTTGTTGCAGTAGACAGGCAGACGTTGAGTAGAGGTCTTTGTGGCTTCAGAAGAGGCTTTGCTTTTGAGTTTGGGATACAGGACAAACATAGCCAGGATGCTGATGATATGCATATGGAAATACATGGACCTGGAACAAAGCGAGTCAGTGTCTGGGTCAGAAAAGGAAAATTGCCTCCAGATCTTTTAACATGGTTACGCAGGGGTGCAGTGGTATGAAAAAGTATCTGAAACTTTTGGAATCTCACATTTCTGCATAAAATCACGATCAAATATGATCATATCTTTGTCAAAATCCTACAGATAAAAAACTGTCTGCTTTAACTAAAACCACCCAAACATTTATAGGTTTTCATATTTTAGTGAGGATGGTTCGCAAACAATGACAAAAGGGTGAAAAATAAGTAAGTGAACCATCACATTTAATATTTTGTGCCCCCCTTTGGCAGCAATAACTTCAACCGGATGCTTCATGTAGCTGTAGTCTGGCACATCAATCAGGACTAATCTTGGCCCATTCTTCTCAACAAAACTGCCTCACTGTAGTTCAGTCAGTTTCCTGTTATATCTGGCATGAATCGCTGTCTTTAGGTCATGCCACAGCATCTCAATGGCAATCTCAACTTGGCCACTCCACAACGTGTATTTTGTTCTTCTGAAACCATTCTGAAGTGGTTTTACTTGTGTGTTTTGGATTATTGTTTTGTTGCAGCATCCATCCACTTTTTAGTTTCAACTGTCTGACAGACGGCTTCAGGTTTTCCTGTAAAACATCCTGGTAAACTTTTGAATTCATTCTTCCATTCATAATTGCAAGTTGTCCAGGCCCTGAGGTAGCAAAACAGCCCCAAATCATGATGCTCCCTCCACCATGCTTCACGGTGGGGATGAGGTGTTGATGTTGGTGAGCTGTTCCATTTTTCCTCCTCAGATGATGTTGTGTGTTACTCCCAAACAATTCAACTTTGGTTTCAGCAGTCCACAAAATATTTTGCCAAAACTTCTGTGGAGTGTCCAAGAGCCTTTTTGCAAACATTAAACAAGCAACAATGTTTTTTTTAAGACAGCAGTGGCTTCCTCCGTGGAGTCCTTCCAAGAACACCATTCTTGGCCATAGTTTTACATACAGTATAGTTGATGTGTGCACAGAGATATTGGACTGCGCCAGTAATTTCTGTAAGTCTTTTGCAGACACTCTAGTTTTTTTTTTGTTTTTTTTTACCTCTCTGAGTGTTTTGCGCTGAACTCTTGGCGTTATCTTTGGTGGACGGACACTCCTTGGGAGAGAAGCAACAGTGCCAAACTCTTTGCCTGGTACGGCTAGACTGTTCTCCCTATATTTTTCAAACACTGTGAGAATAGTCTGGGACCCAGTTCCTCAATGGCCACTCGAGGCGAACGAAATCATCCGTCCAATCAGAGTTGATTATTTCCGTGACGTGTTTTTAACGAGCAATGTTACTCTTGCGCGTCGGAAGTCGTCTCCACAACAACACAGATGGTGAACGGGAGAGCCGAGAATATGTTCCAATCCGCAGTAAAATCATTTTTTTAAATAACCAAAAACAAATCGACACAAGTCATTGACAACAGTCTGTCTCGCGCTATCCATGTTAAATAAACGTCTACATTCTCCGCTCGCGCCATTTTCTTGTCGCTTTACCAACGTCACGTCCACCCGTCGCTGATTGGTCCACTCCGCTGCCTGTTTGCTGTGGCTAGCTCTGCCCTGGGAATTTGATCAGCCGGACACTCGCCAGACTCAATCGCTGGAACAGCGGTGAGTCTGGAGTTCCAGGCTACCAAACTCTCTCCATTTGTAGACAACTTTTCTCTGACTGTCGACTGATGAAAATCCAGACATTTAGAGATGGTTTTGTATCCCTTCCCAGCTTTATACAAATCAACAATCCTTGATCGCAGGTCTTCAAACAGCTCTTTTGAACGAGCCAGTATGCACATCAGACAATGCTTCTCATCAAGACATTTCTTACCAGGTGCGTGTTTTATAGTGGGCAGGGCAGCTTTGAACTACTCATCAGTGATTGGGCACACACCTGACTTAAAATGTTTGGTAAAAATTGGTTTCAATTGCTCTTTACGTCTCCTAAGGCAGAGGGTTCACTTACTTATTTTTCCCCCTTCTGTCATTGTTTGCATGCTATCCTTATTAAAATATGAAAACCTATAAATGTTTGGGTGGTTTTTGTTAAAGCAGACACCATATTTTCATCTGTGTGATTTTGACAAAGATCAGATCACATTTGGTGGTTATTTTATGCAGAAATTTTGAGAAATTCCAATTGGTTCAGATACTTTTTCATACCACTGTACATCTCAGCTGTATAGCATTTATTTCTCCTTTTACTTTGACTTTATGTTGGAAGGTTTAAAACCGAAAATAAACTACTTTCATGTGAGTGACACCATCACTCATTTACAACTGAACATGACTTATGGGTGTAATTATTAGGCAAACAATTAAATTACTGTAATTATCTAACTATAAGCTGCTACTTTTTTTTATCCCCATTTGAACCCTATGGCTTTTATAACAAAGCATGTAATTTATGGATTTTTGGGGGGACAAAAGAGCCTCACGTTTTCTCATTAATAATAATAATGATTAAAAGATATTTTATTTTAATTTAATTTAATCAAACTGTGACAAAACTATTGAGGTCTCATGAGCTCCAAAGCAAATGCATATTTAGCTTTGTGAGTTCCAAAAATTGAGTTTGTTTGGTAAAAGGCAAGCTTTTTCCACGTAAATACCAACTTATATGAATAGAGCTCGATCTGATGCTTGCACTGGTATAGAAGAACGATTTTAAAAGGATGGACATCCACTCTTTGCTACAAAAAGAGGATGCTGTGCTCGCGCCGATTAGTTTTCCAATCAGCACTCAGAAGACTTTATTGCCGACGGAAGCTCTGTCCGATGCTTGATGCCATTACAGAAGAACAGTATAAGGGTAGTCGTGGGTGATTAGAAAGATTTAATGAGGACGATAGCCACAGTGTACTACAACAAAGCTGCCATCCTAGTGCTTGCAGTGATAGCTGTCAGCCGTGAGTTAATCAAACAGCCTAGCACAAGGATTTTTAAGATGACTTTGTCTGCTGCAAGTATAGATAGAGGTAAAGATGAAATGGGATTTTATTTTTATAACTTTTTTGTAAATGTGATGACTTTTTTTAAAAAAAAAGATAACTATTTCATGGTCATCCTGTCTCAAGGACCATGAGTGGAAATTGAGGTGCGTGGCTCTCTCTACAGGAGTACGCACTCAGTGTGTTGATGTTAATTTGGTTGATAAATATATATATATTTTTGATCAATCAATGTTTCTGTGTAACATCTACAGTAAGTAAATATCCTATATTAAGACATAGACAGAAGCGGCTTATGGTCAGGTGCGGCATACATGTACATTTTTTCTTACATTTTGTGAAATTTGGGCTATTCAGTTTATTGTCAGGTGCGCTCTATAGTGTGGAAATTATGGTAATCATATTATTAAGAAAAAAAAAATCAACAACCAGGTTCAGCTTGCACATTCATTAATTCATCTTCCGTGCCGCTTATCCTCATGAGTATGTTCTTTTTACAATGTGATAATTGTCATGAATGGCCTTGTCTTTTACTTGCATGTGTCCACTGAAAACATTCATGCACAGATGCTCTGGCTCTTTCTCTAGCATTAATACTTTTATAATGATGATGTATTAGTGATACCTGTAATACACCATGGTTGGTTCTACTGCCAAGAGCAGAAAAGGCATGAAAGTGTAGCTGATGGCCAACTGGGTGGAAGCCCATGTCAAGATGTCATAACCAAGTTTTAAGCGTCTGGAGCCAAGAAAGTGGTGACGGATTGACTTTCGTACCTTTTGGAAAAAGATGGACAGCAATTTATTGTATGTATACATAGGTTGCTTAAATGAATATTTGTGTAAACTGACTTAACTCACAGCTCGTGCTACCAATGTGATCAGGATGGCGGTGATAAAAGAGAAATAGTATCCTGGGTATGCACCGTGCCACAAGGCAGACAGGATGAAGGTCAGTGCTAGGCGGTGATGCTGTGCTCGGTCATAACACACCCTGATGAGTGGTAGAACAAAAACAGTATGTTCAGGACCATGTCATAAAGTGAAAGAAGAGGCAAGAGTAAATTTGTACTATGTGTTGTTAATGCCATTGCTATATTGCTGATTTTTAAGCAATTATTTTTCAACGATCTACAGTCTGAATTCAGATGTCTCCAGTCTGAAGCATATCCTACGTGATAAACAAGGTTTCACTGTAATTACATTTTAAGCCAATTTCCAGTTTGTATGTTCCAGTTGTCTATGAAAGTCTTGTAGCTTGTTGCCGTCTAAAAAAGATAATACAATAAAATTATGATTTAGTTTAATGTCTGTATGAATTGCAAAGTGAATGGCATTGATGGTACCTCAATCCCAATGATGTTCAAGTTACTGATGAGGTTCCAAGAAGCTTTTCCATTTTCATCCATGCCTGAGAAACCAAAACCGGCAGCGTTGTTGATAGCATCACCTGATGTAACAAATAGACTTTTAAAAACTCTGAACTTCAGTTAACGTTCCATAACACCCACATGCCTGGTCATGTGAAAAGTGTACATGATTTCAAGATATGATGAAAATCAAAAGATTGTGAAGGAAATCTAAGGATCCAAAATTCCACCAGAAGGGGGCACGTAGTGAATCTCAAAAAGAAAATGGGATATACAGTATTTGAGAAAATACTTGTTGGGTCACTGCAGTCCTACACACTCTACAAACAAAAACTAGGTAAATATTTTGTGTTATATATATGTTAGGGCTGTCAAACGATTAAAATGTTTTAATCGAGTTAATCACAGCTTAAAAATTAATCGTAATCAATTGCAATTCAAACCAGCTTTTTTCTGTAAATTATTGTTGGAATGGAAAGATAAGACACAAGACGGATATATACATTCAACATACTGTAGATAAGTACTGTATTTGTTTATTATAACAATAAATCCACAAGATGGCATTAACATTATTAATATTCTTTCTGTTAAAGGGATCCACGGAAAGAAAGACTTGTAGTTCTTAAAAGATAAATGTTAGTACAAGTTATAATAATTTTATATTAAAACCCCTCTTAATGTTTTTGTTTTAGTAAAATTTGTAAAATTTTCAATCAAAAAATGAACTAGTAACTCATCATTGTTGACGTCGCCGAGCGGTGACGTCACATTGGCTTCCTGCCGTTCTTTCACATTGTCTTTAACTACGTAAGGTAGTGATTGAAATACACCACAAGGTGTCAATGGTGAGTTTTAAATTACTTAGAAATCAAGCCAATGAGTGTGTTTTGTCCCTCGACTGATGCCATAGTTCCGTTTAATGGTACTTCACGGTCATTTGAGTGCTGACTTCACAACGTACGAGACCTCTGATAGTTTGTATATTGTGACTAAATATTGCCATCCAGTGTATTTGTTGAGCTAAATGAAATGTTTGAATAGAGTTTGACCA
Organism: Corythoichthys intestinalis; assembly: GCF_030265065.1. Lineage (NCBI taxonomy): Eukaryota > Metazoa > Chordata > Actinopteri > Syngnathiformes > Syngnathidae > Corythoichthys > Corythoichthys intestinalis. Next base: position 16,335,782 of record NC_080398.1, read on the forward strand.
AAGTCTGAGTAAGTTTTATGAGTATATTGCATAGCTATTTCTTTTTGTGATCATTTTTTTTGAGCGATGGGAATATTATTTTTGTTGTGCTTTCACTAAATGATACTTATGTTTGTTGTGAAGGAGTTGCGGAAGCTTATGCCAATAAACGGCGTGGTCCAAAGAACGCCTCTGTCCACTTGCCTTTCTCTGCCTCTTAGCGCTCAATGTGCAAAAAACGGCATCATTGTAATCTGTTTGAGGCAATGCATGAGCGGGTCATTCCGCGCATGCGTTAAATGGGTCAAATATTTTAACGTAATTAATTAAAACAATTAAAAAATTAATTACCACCCGTTAACGTGATACATTTGACAGCACTAATATATATACTTATATATACTTATATATATATATATATATATCGAAACATGTCTGTGAGATCTTCTGTACTTTTGCCTCTCTTTTTGTAAAAGTTGGACTAATTTAAAATTGAACAATATCTAATTTTTGAATTATTTGAGTCTTGTGCTGGTAAATCAACAAAATTCAGTTACACACAATAATGAAAACTAAAATTTTCATAATTTTCTGTTGCACTGCCCATCTGTGGACAAGATTGGTTCATCAAATTTGCAATATAAGAAAACCTGACAGGCTTACATTGAAATGACACCAGAAAATTATCCCAGAATTTAAAATGGGAGACTTCCTATGCCTTTTTGGACATTGCTTTATAAATCTACTCACAATGAACATATTAGCCATATGTCAGGTTGCTAAGTAAAACTGCTTTTTAGGTTAAATTTTCAAAAATGTGACCCCTAACTGTGTTGCTTACCTAATGTCCAAGCAAAGTAGAATTTAGGTCTTGCAGCTTGCATTGAAAAGAGACTGTAGGTGAGTCGCGTGATGAAAGGTGCATGGCTGACAAAGTGGGGGTTGACGTTGTACATTATTGGCAACGACCGTGTGATGATGAGAAAGAAGAGCATGCAGCCAGAGCACACCAACAACTTTTTACACACAGCATTCTGTGGAGATGATGGACACAACACACACATACCCACACAATGAAAACAAGATTGTTTTAGAGCCACAAAAAACAGAGTGCACAGAATAGTGTATTAAAACATCGATTAATATGGATTGTATCATTGTTCAATGGCATGCTGAAATCTGAAGAGCAATAAAAGATTAAATAATTACTGAGATAAAGATGTTTTTGTTAAAACTTGACAACACAGTTTACAAAGTGTTTGAATGTATTGGTATAACAATTCCAACAAACACTATACATAAAACATTAAAATGAATCAATACAACTATGAATTCACAGTAGAAAAAAAGGTGAATATTGAATGAAAATTGTATCTTGTATTATAAATTATAAATTGATGGACACAGTGGGAAAATGATTCTTTAAAGCAACACAAGGTAACTTTTCAACCTTTCTAAAATATTTTCATAACATTTGTGATAATATATCGACTGACAACTAGTTGAATGATACCTCTTTTATATCTGTATCGCTTTCACCGGCACTAATTAACTTTAAAGAGGGTGCCAGGAACCCTGCCACACAAAATAAAAAACTACAAATGTGCTGACATGCTTTACGGCATATGTCACTTCCCCCTTTCCTAATTCATTATAAAGACAGAAGTCGATGAGAACGCTTTCGCGTGAATTCTGCACAGATGAAAGCGCAACAAAAGCAACAAAAAGTTTTGTCTGACGAGGAAAAAAATAGAGAGGCAACCAGGATATACAGAATAAACATTGGCCCAGCTTTCATTCACTGATCTCCCCAAATCGAGTGTGATGGGGGGGTTAGCCACACTAAGCCACACAGTTGCTAACTGTCATATGCTATTGTTTAGCCACAACTGAAATCACTACCTTATTACTTTTCATCCTTCACACAGCCGCTGGAAACAGAAATGTTGTTTAATCCGTCTGCAGGCGAACGGGAGATTGATTTTTTTATTGATTGATGATTTTACAACACTGTGCGGGTGTGCGCTGAATAATAACGCCGCTAAACATTAGAATTCTTGGACCTTGCACATGAAGATGACTGTATCAAGGTTATTGTGGTATCCACATTCAACTTTTTGGAACAAAAATTATTGTTATATATGTTTAGACAAATATAAAGCATGTTAAACCAAAAAAAAGTTCCTCTTTGTTGATGCAAAAATATTATGGTCTTGTTGAAGTGCATATTTATGAAGCTTTATGAAGCTTAATGGCTGTATTACTTTAGATATGTGCATTAACTCGAGCATGAATGCTTTGGCATTTTATTTTTAGCGAAGGCTACTGCCAGGGGATTTGGAGCCCTGAGAAAAATATCACTTTAGGGTTCACCAATTCAGTGCTGCAAATTGAAAACACAAATTTCTGAGGTCCCTGATAGCTGTGGCCACATAAATATGTTTTCACACCTACAGTATCTTAATCTTTTAGAACTTAGGGTTATGATGAGGGATAAAATGAACAAAGATATCAATGTAGAATCTTACCAGAGGTGACGGGTCTTGAATTTTATAGTTGTCATTCTGTCCGTTACGCATGCTAGACTGTCGCCTTAGTCGACTGCTGATATTTGTGCCCTCAATGAAGTCGATGTAGTCTTTGTAGTTGTTGAACGGACCTACTAAGACGCTCAAGAAGTTAAGATTGTAACTCAGGTACTCCAGGAGAGAAGGTCTCACACTGCACATTGACAATAAATAACAGGGGAAAAAACAGTTACAACAATGGGACTACTTCAGGTGGCAGGAGGGCATGTATTTGAATAAAAATGTGATGAAAACAAAGTTTGTTGTCGTTTTTTAAATGCAAATTCATTCAGCCCGTTTACTTAGAAGAATGTGAATATAAAATAATACATGATCAAACATGACTGATATTAATTGAAAGTTGTGATGAAGTGTAGAGGCACTCTCTGGAAGATGATCTACTGAAAGAATGGCTAAGGTATTTTGAGGCAGTAAAAAAAATTACTCCTCATTATGATACACCTTAAAGTGCGTATGACAACAAAAAGCATGTTTATTTCATATTTCACGCGGTATTTCATGCTCGGGAATTAAATTGACCGCTTGGATGTGTGTGGAAGCGATTGTTTTATTTATTCGATTTTTTTTAAACCTGCGCCATGAAAATGAGTGACTTCCGGCTCCAGTCTTGGGTTGAGGACGAATGCGAATGTGACGTCACTCGCGTCAGCGTCTCACAATACAGCATTGCTTCATAGCATGAAGATGGACTGCGGATTCAGCTGATATTGCAGATTAATTAGTTTATTTATTGCATCACGCCAGCCAAATGTGATGCAGGGTTTTGTTGCTGCACCAGGGAGAGGCGTGTGAGCTTTTTGGGTTTCAAAAAGTTCCCGTTCACCAGTTTGGCCAAAACAAGTCCGAGAACTGTGGGACCATTGGACTTACGATGAAGTGAGTAAACATTGTGTTTTGAATTATGTCAAATACTGGGATCATGGCACACGTTTTAATACAGAGGTGACATTTTGTGGTTGACAATGCTCCTTGTCCACCGAGAATGCCACTCGGCCAACGACCGGCGGCTTGTCACACATTCCGTCGGTCCTCTTTGCGTGCTCGCTGGGAGAGCGCTATACTCGGCTTATGTTCGTACGGTTCCCCATATTGTCCAGACTTCTAGCCCCCTCTGTCCTCATCATGTGCCCGGCAATAGACCACTATCCTTGGGTTGGGCTTGGGCAGCTACGCGCTCCTCCGACGTCGGCCGGTTTGTCAGGTGGTCACTCTCCAGCTGCTTCTCCGGCAAACGAGCTCTCTTGCCCGCAGCAGGGGAACGACGAGCTGTAACTTGCACGCCGTCGGGAGGGTTTCTGATCAGTGAAGACAATCAACAACCCTGCCGCCGTGTGACATGATCCGGGGGAGTTTTCTGTGATTTTTCGCTTCGAAAGGCGATAATAACACTTGGAAACGCTGCTCGGTTTGCATTTTGGCTAGCTGTCATGCCTTTTGGTTTGTTTACGCTCTCTGAAGCCAGGTCAGCAAAATAACAGAAGCCAGACTAACTCCGGTGGCATAAAATATCTTTCGAGAGGTGCAAGAAGTCAACAGTTTTTACCATTATGGAGTAATTTTGCCATGTCGTCCTGAATAAATGCAATTTTAATATTGCATAAGACTATTTATTGTCATGACCATACCATGTATTTAGCAATTGGGGAAAAATACTCAGATAAAAAGAATATCCTGTATAAAAATTGGAGTAGAGAGATGAAACAATGACATTTTGCTGCTCTCTCTGTCGCATTTTCCTCGTTCTGAATAATTCCCCATCAATGGGCAGAGTTCTAAATCAGATTAAATCATCACCCTGCCGATGTCATCCTCCAGCTGGGGACACTAGCGCGCTATAATGCCAGGCAGGGGCTAAACGGCAGATTAAAAAACTAATTTGTCATCATCTGCACTTTGCCAAATTGTTTTATATGGTCGAATCTCAAAATACGATTCTAATTCACATAATAATGCTATTTAAAATATTTTTTATGTTGTCACAAGCACTTTAATCATACACAGTACAATAATTAAAATGTTTGTTCTGTGTGCATCATTTGATCATATGCTAATCTATTGTGTAATCTTTTTGCAAAATGATGCAAATTTTCTAACTGTTCCGCATGCTATTTACATGAACAAACTATTCACCGTGTCTGCATGTCCTGGTCCTTGTGCTTCTTAGCTAAAGGGAGAGAGAGAGTGATTCATTCGTAAAATAAGATGATAGTTCAGAAATGACTTCATAATCTATATTCAGTAAAATAAAAGGAAGTTGTTGGTCTGCTTTATACCTGCATCACCAACTGGCACAGGAACGATAAAGCTTGGAATGTTGCACAAGTGAGAAATAGAAGTTTTATTTTTGGTTTAAAAGCGTTTTTGTGTGTGATTTTTTTCTTGTTGTTGTTGTTTTTACATTGGTTTACCTCTCATACAACTGATTTTATGACGTTATAACTTTTTTATGATGACTGGTTTACTTTCACAAAGGTAGTAAAAATAGTGTGAGCACATAACAATCTTACCTTCTCTCCATCAAGATTGTGATATTGAGTGCCACCACCATTTTACACACACACACACACACACACACACACACACACACACACACACACACACACACACACGCACGCACGCACGCACGCACGCACGCACGCACGCACACACACACACACACACACACACACACACACACACACACACACACACAAAAAAACCCCAAAACGATTCTTTTTTGTTGCAGCGCCAGTAGCCTATGCAAACTTACTTTAGTGCCAGCAGCTTCTGTTCTGTGGTCAGTTCTTCAGCTTTCTTACACATTCCTGAAATTAAAAAATAGATTACTATTACTGTATATCAGTACTGTTTCAAACTTAACTCTCAGCATATCACAGTCAGTTGTTTTTCTATTTCTTTTTTTAAATTCCACAACTAACACATCAAAGTTTTCTTACCATCATGGAGCTGGAACGCAAGTGAGGTAATCTTCTGGGTCACTATCATCAGTGGCCTGAGCAGAAAATACTATTTTATATTGCGGACTGTAAAATACATTAATTGTCTGGATTTAGGGTTAGACAATATTTATGCAGGTAAAATGCTTATGTAGTAAAACAGTATTCAAGGGTTAAAGAGAGAGGACAATGTTAACGCCACACAACAATAAGCTAAAAACATTCATCTACTAATCTTTTATCAGACCATAAATAACAGTTAAATTTCATATTCAGCCAGTAAGAAGTTTGTACAGTATATCTGTATGAGTATTTGTTGCAGTGTGTGCACAGAGAGACTGACGAAATGACAGACGAACCAACATTAATAGAGTTAGCAGTTAGCTTTGGACAGATGTTTTCAAGCTGAAAGCAAGTGTGATTACTATAAATTGTCTGTCAGCATCATTCATGACCCATTGAAAGCAACATAGAGCATCAAGGTGATTCCTGGGCCAATGACGGAAGGGAGAAGTAACATCTTATGTGTAAATTCAAACTAATTTCATAACATTCTCATGCTGCAGGGGTGCATTATATGTTGTACAGTAACTAGTTAAAAATGGGAAAACTATTTTTGGATTCACTATCATTATCTGTAAATCTTTAAAACTATCAACAGCCAGAATGCGTAGTACAGGTGAGGATTGACATCCTTAACTTCACAAATGCCTTTTTCTCCACTTCATTTATTATTATTATCATTTTTTACTTTATCAGCTTTTATTCATCAGTGGGAGAGTCAGAAGTAGTACGTCACCAAATTCAGAACTTGAGACTTGTTTAACTAAAACCCTTAAAGTCTCAACATGACTTTGACTTGAACTAAAACAGTTATTTGCGGGCAAACCCCGCATTTCTACTAGTTTATGACTACAGTTAGTCCAGTGACAAATAATATTGAGAATAAAAGACATAACAAATATGACATATAATAATGACAGTAAGTAAAAAGTAGCGGATTTGAAAGTATATGACTGTCTAAGATTGTATTGATAGACTTCTGAATTGTTTAGCTCAAGTCATGACTAGACTCAACTTGCTTGACCATTTATTGGGGACGTCACTTAAAAGTAAAGGTAAGTGACTTCCTCCAACATCTATAATCAAGCCTGACTATATGTCCATGAGATAAAATCCAAAAGTGTTCATAAAGCTCTTCTGTGGATGTTTTCTAACCTAACAAAGCACCAGTTACCCTAAACAGTGTGAACTCCACCTGTTTCGACAATGTCACAGAGAAACTCCCGCTTCCTAACAAACACCCCCCACCCCCACACGCACACCCTCAGTGCTTCTTTTTAATCAGCAGTACTGTATTTACTAAAGGACGTGTCACCGGTGACTGTGTAAGCATGCAGAGCACATTGCAGAAAAGTGAACTGATAACAGGTGAAACGAAATTACTAATGGGTTGCCAGAGTAAAAGTGTGGCAAAGACAGTTTTCTCACCCGGAAAAGTCCGTGGACAGTATTCCATATTTAAAGATGACGACTCTGCTGACTTGGCACACAGTCAGGTATCCCATTGCCATGACCATGGTATATCTTGAATAGAAAAGTTTAATGTTCTTGAGAGAGAATTAAAAAAAAAAAAATCACGAGCACTAGTAGTCAAATCCTTACCAACTACCATGACTAAGTTGTTGGAAATGTGTGCTGATACAGTACCAAAATAAATACAAACATTTCCAAAATACTGCATACACTGGTATAAAAAACCTAAAAGAACCTTTCGGAATTTCTCACATTTCTGCATAAAATACCACCAAATGTGATCTTATCTTTGTCAAAATCACACAGATAAAAAAAAAAAAAAAACAGCGTCTGTTACTAAAACCACCCAAACATTTATAGGTTTTCATACTTTGATGAGGATAGTATGCAAACAATGACAGAAGGGGGGGGGGGGGGGGGGTGAACCATCACATTTAATATTTTGTGGCCCCCACTTTGGCAGCAATAACTTCAACAATATGCTTTCTGTAGCTGCAGATCAGTCTGGCACATCGATCAGGACGAATCTTGGCCCCTTCTCCTCTATAAAACTGCTGTAGTTCAGTCAGATACCTGGGATGTCTGGCATGAATCGCTGTTTTTAGGTCATGCCACAGCATCTCAATGGGGTTCAAGTCTGGACTTTGACTTGGCTACTCCAGAACGTGCATTTTGTTCTTCTGAAACCATTCTGAAGTTGATTTACTTCTGGTTTTCCTGCAAAACATCCTGATAAAACTTGAATTCATTCTTCCATTAATGATTGTAAGTTGTCCGGGCCCTGAGGTAGCAAAACAGCCCCAAATCATGATGCTCCCTCCACCATGCTTCACGGTGGGGATGAGGTGTTGATGTTGGTAAGCTGTTGCATTTTTCTCCTACACATGACATTGTGTGTTACTCCCAAACAATTCACTTTTAGTTTCATCAGTCCACAAAATATTTTGCCAAAACTTCTGTGGGCTGTCCAAGTGCCTTTTGCGAACATTAAATGAGCAACGATGTTTTTTTTTTTTAGACGGCAGTGGCTTCCTCCGTGGAGTCCTCCCGTGAACCCCATTCTTGGCCATAGTTTTACATATCGTTGATGTGTGCACAGAGATATTGGACCCTGTCAGTGATTCCTGCAAGTCTTTAGCAGACACTCTAGGATTCTTTTTTACCTCTCTGAGTATTCTGCGCTGAACTCTTGGCGTCATCTTTTGTGGACGGCCACTCCTTGAGAGAAAAGCAACAGTGCCAAACTCTCTCCATTTGTAGACAACTTCTCTGACTGTCAATTGATGAACATCCAGACTTGTAGAGATGGTTTTGCATCCTTTCCCAGCTTTATACAAATCAACAATCTTTGATTACAGGTGTTCAGACAGCTCTTTTGACTGAGTCATGATGCACATCAGACAATGCTTCTCATCAAGACATTTCTTACCAGGTGTCTGTTTTATAGTGGGCAGGGCAGCTTTAAACCACTCATCAGTGATTGGGCACACACCTGACTTAAAATGTTTGGTAAAAATTGGTTTCAATTGCTCTTTAAGTCTCCTTAGGCAGAGGATTCACTTAATTATTTTCCCCCTTCTGTCACTGTTTGCATGCTATCCTTATTAAAATATGAAAACCTTTACATGCTTGGGTGGTTTTAGTTAAAGCAGGTGCTGTATTTTCCTCTGTGTGATTTTGACAAAGATCAGCTAACATTTGATGGATATTTTATGCAGAAATGTGAGAAATTCCAAAAGGTTCAGATACTTTTTCATACCACTGTACTAATTTAAACATTCCAAATATCATCATTTTGGAAATGGGTGTCAATAAATCAACACAAAATACAACAATATATAAAACACAAAACAAAGATTTGTGTTCATGTAAAGAGACTCACATCCCAAACAAATACATTAATCTCTAAATGGCACATCTGTCACAGAGCGCCATTCTCCATTTATTATGAAAGGGACGTTGTACATCTGAGGCTTGTCGCCAGCATTGCACAAAAAGACAACTATTTACATTCGCATTTAATGAGCTGAACATGAATGTTTTTGTAATCTGTGAAAAAAAAGCACACAGAGTCAAGCTCCACACGTGGAGGCCATAGTCTGGATTTGAATCTCCAAGAAATTGTATACTGATTACGATCTTAAGATTTGTTTTACACTAAATGTAAACAGCAATCCTAAACACAATAGCTAAAGTTTAAACTCAAATGAGCAAAACCTGCGACATGCTACTCACAAAGCCTCAAGATTACCAGGTAATTTTATGTACACAAACATGTATTGTCAAATATTTGGGAAGTGTTATCTTGAATTCTCAATGTGCACTAGACCTTTGAAAACACATACACTGTATAATATGGCGTGTTTAAGTTGGGACATAGTTTGCACAGCTTTGAAACTAATGAACAACATGATTCAGTCTGCTGTGCTCTTCTCTGTGTACTTTTATTTATTCCAAAAAGCTTAATGAACTAACCTGACCTGTTCCTAAAATATGACCATTTTTGATCGCCTAACTTTGGAACAGGCATTGCAAAGAGTTTGACAGGTCATTTAAAAACATCAAAGTGTTTAGGCTGATTTTCACCATATATGTTTCACATTAGTGGCATGATTTCGTTTCCTCACTCAAAATGAATTTCATGAGTGCAACAATGCGCTTTGAGTCAAATGAACACTTGGCCATGATAATGACATTTACTGGTTGCATCATCGCTAATGTGTCTATCAATGGCAGACTGGTCAGTCTGGTTGAGACACCCATCTAGCTAGTTAGTGACAAAAGAGTTCAGTCTATCGTGATACCGATCTAGTTTATCAGAACTGCAAATTCCAAACCTACAAAGTTGTGATTCTTCATACTGTCCTCAGAGGAAAACCAATACCAATTCAGTCACAAGGCACAACAATGAACCTAAATAATATAATGCAGAGCTCCTCAATAGGCAGACTCCACATCTAACCCCGGGTCTTTCCTATACAGGCACAGATGAATGCTCATTGTTTTTGTTTCTCAATTTTATTGTATGGTACTTTCCTGCCTTTTATTTACCGTGTACCGTATTTTGCGTTGATGTAAAGCACTTTGAGGACCTATCAGGGTTTTGTAAAGCGCTATATACATAAATTGGATTTGTAATTTAAATTGTGTAAGATTTTGGGAGGTTTATGGAAGTCTTACAAAAAAGGCAGGATTAATTAATCAAATAGTTAAGTAATTCGCCAATAGTGTAAAATGTAAAAAATGCACACTGGAAAGATGAAAACAGATTGCCTGGAGCCAGTGCAGCCCATCTCTCACTCCTGCAGCCTGGCAAGGGGGCCACAGTCATCCCCCAGGGACCCAGGGTGGTCCCCCAGGCCATCCACACCCTCATCAACCGACCTTCAGGGATGGGACGAGGGGACGCGCCACCACCCCCCATAGCCATCACCACCAAGGACCCCAATATAGACACCTCTTCCTTTTCATATGGCAAACATATTGTGCAAATTTCATTATCCCTTTATTTGTTCTTCAGTTATCTTAAACAAAACATGCGGGAAAAAAACAAAGACAAAAAGACATACGGAAACAAATACATAACCACCGCCTTATCTAGGTTTCAACGACTAGCAGAGGTACTCATTTTTTAAAAATAATACATTTAAAAGATTTTTTTTCTCCAATGTGCTAAATTGTGACTTCATTATATAGTAAATTAATACTCAGTGTTTTAATTTTCCAGTTTTGTTTTTATTTTATTTTTTGCTATTATGTGAATATGAGTGTAAATCAGGGGTGGGCAAACCGGTCCTCAAGAGCCACATTGGGCCCTGGTCTTTGTTACAACTGATCCAGCATAGGCAGTTTAACCAATGAGGGGCCTGGGGAAACAAGAAGCACCTGACCGCAATCAACTGATTGCACTTGTAAGACACCGATGAAAAAGTGTCCTCTTGATGGGTTGCAACGGAAACCCGCACCCACTGCAGTCCTTTATGGAATAGTTTGCCTACCCCTGGTGTAAATGCTCGTTTGTCTAAATGGGCGACCAGTCCAGGGTGTATCCAGGGTCCACCCCACCCATGGCCCTAGTAAGAATAAGTCGTGGCTGGGTGGTTAGATGGATAGATCAGGCAAACCCGACCCATTTAACCATTATTTGAAAACCCGCTCGTTTTACTGTATTTATTATACGGCGATAACTTTAACTTTTGACACATGAATAATTATTAGTTGTTTTGGTTTGCAATGTTGTAGAAGAGTACAGCATTATTGAGCCTTCCTGTGTACATTTGAATTAAATTAAAAGCAAAATTAAGCGGAACGAAAAAAAAACATTATTACCTGTGCACATGGTTGATGTTAGCCTGGGTCATAATAAGATAGTTTGCAAGAACCGTTGCCAAGAAATGAGTGGAGGACCTGCAAAGATGGATATGTGTAATACGAGCTACATTGCAAGGACAACATATCACCAGCAAGTGAGATTATTTGAAATAACAATTTCTCCAATCAAATTGATACTCATTCCTTGCCAGATATAAGCATTGGACTTAAAAGATCAACAGCAACTAGTGCCAGAAAGATTAATTAATAATCAATTGTTGTGGCTATTGCAACATGATAAGTAGTGCAGACTGTTAGCAGTTCAAGTGTGTGTTTTATGCAGGATTCTCATATTGTACCATCCAAAGCAGAAGATGAGGAAGATGATGCCGAGCAGAGTGGCCACTGTGTGCCTCACCAGGGGGTTGCTGTGGCGAGGAGTGAGGTAGAGACGAAACCAGAAGGCAGACAGCAGAGCAAACAGCTGACATGCCATGAAGTTCACCTTCGTGGCAGAAATATTCTTAAATAACAGGTTCAGGAAAATAATAGTGTCCAAGATACTGAAAATGCACTTCACCTGGTTAAATATTAAGAATGACAACAAAACAATGTATGATGAAAATAATTCAGAAACTGTGTGTTGTTTTTACCTTCTTTAGTCTGACAATTTTGTCCTTTATTTATTTATTTATTCATTTAAATTTGCATTTCTCATGTAGGAGCCATAATTCAGGTCAGTCAACTTTGCACAACAGCTGTCCAAGACGTGACCACTCTTTTTTAAGTGAAGATTATTGATCTGATCAGATCTGATGCAAGTTTTAGTTTTGTGAATTAATTTTTACAGGGTGATTTTTTTTTTTGCCAAGAATTACGTGATTCCATAATCTTTTACCTCCGCTTGGCTGTAAAAAGTAAATGATGTGAATGACTACCACATGTATCCATCTTGATTCTTTATTTGTCTTTCTCAAAGCCAGAATGTTGCCATTTGAAATGACTACATTTTTGTGTCGCGTCCATGTTTTTTTTAAATTCCCTACACACACACACACACACACACACACACACACACGCACACACACACACACACACACACACACACACACACACACACAAACAACAAACAACGAGAGCATCCACCGCGACTGGCGATTCCATATTTATTGATAAATTTGCCCTTGTACCAACAAAAGTGGTATAAAGGTTAAGAGGGGAGTTTTTGAACAAATATTGCAAACATCACATTTTCTTTTATTTTTTTATTCATTTTTTTAACGTGTCTACATTTATAGGTAGGCTATCATTGATACCTAACTTGTGCGCTGGGAGAGATAATCAAGAATGCTTTAAAATTAGTCCAAATTATTATCATTTATTGCTTACAATATATACTGTACTTTCATATATGACAAAAAAAAAAATGCTCTTGCGCTAGATGGCAGAATGTAAATAAACCTGTGCATCCACCTGCTGCCGATCATACAGCAGGAAAAGTTAAGGTTTCCTGGGCCAGTTATGTCCACTTGAACATGGCCAAATTTCACATGAGTAAGTCAGGTTGAGAACAAAATGAGACTACTTCAATCTCATTTCAGTGGTCATACTTTTATTACACTTTCGTTTGGCTTTGTACCGTGATATTTTGCCAAAGGTAGAATAATTGTCTTGGCTCAATACAGGTTGGTATTTGATCGAAACGGCGCGTTCTTCAAAACAAGTAATCGTGCATTGTGAGAGAAGAGTTGATTAGTTTTCTTACCATTTCCAGAGGAAATCCCAAATAATCACTGATGGGCAGTAGCCACCGAGAACCACAGCTTTTAAAAAAAATGTCCATTATAAACAACTTGTGTCTCGAGATCACTCGTCCTTCTCGCCTTTAGTTTTAAACGAGACAAACTTTTTTTGTTAACTTAAGGACATCTCTCCTCAAATAAGTCCCGTGACAAGTCAAACCAGTCCAAGTTGGTGAAGTCCACACTAAGCACGCCCGGTATCTTTCTTCCTTCTCCCCCCTCAGCAACCACACGACAACTGTCTAATGGGCTGAATTGTTGGAATCTGACAAGTGAATGAAGATGAGTTCAGCTTCCGCCTTTCCTACAAAATAAAAGTTAAAGCTCTTCCTGATTTGAAGCGTCAATCCAGCTGCTAATTGTAAAATACATTTTTTATAACCAACTTGCGTCATTCTCTTAAAATGATTGCCTGTCATGTTTTTAATGAAAATACTGAACATTTATTGTAAATATGAAAGATTCAAGAAATTATTTATTTGTTTATTGTGTTTCCTAAAAAAAAAAAAAAAAAAAAGTAGAATGACTGAAGCAAGTATTTTATGTCGTGTATTGAACAACGCAAAGTGAACACGTTTGCAAATCTAAAAAAATTATTTTTCCCTGTTTGTTCAATGCACTTTTGGTACGATGGCGTACCGCACGCAACATGTCACTCTTGCTCATTAATATTCATGGCGTTAGCAATTGTTGCTAGGCGGGTCAAGCTCCCGTTTGTCCCTAATGTTAAATGCATATAAATAGTATACGGACGAGATGTTTCCTGAGCTAAATCTACCAATTCTGTACGAAAATGATGTCCCTGGTGCCGAACTCACTGGTAAAGATGAGGAAGAACATACTAGTACAAATGTTCAGTTAAAGAGATGGCTTGTGTGTCAAGGGCTGAAAAAGATGGGGAAAAGAGCCCACCTGATCCAGAGGTAGCTTTTTTTATCGACACCTCTTTTTTGTGTGCATTGCCTTACGCCACTGACAATGACATTCTCCTGTTTCAACAATCTATCCTTTACCACCATATGCTCTTTCTTCTATATTATATTCTCTGGTTGTCTTACGTCTCTCACCGTTCTTGGGGGTAATTTACGTTGCTATTTTTGTGTAGCGATCGCAAATGCTACTCACTGACAGACAACACTTCTAATTTTTTCATAATTTTTCAATAATTTATTTACACTTCCCCCTTACTAAGGTTTTTACTTTACAACAGGAAAGGCAAAGCTGGCTAAAACATGGCTAATTTCTACAAATATCCGTATTTTAGAAAAATAGACCTACGTGACTGTTGTGATATATAAATGTTAGTCAAAGCAGTAGTACATATATATGTGTGTATATATATATGTGTGTGTGTGTATATATATATATATATATAAATCATTGTCTCGCCCACCCGGGCGGTATGGTCTCCCCTTTCAAGCTCTGGGTCCTCTACCAGAGGCCTGGGAGCTTGAGGGTTCTGCGCAGGATCTTAGCTGTCCTTACGATTGCGCTCTTCTGAACGGAGATGTCGGACGTTGTTCCTGGTATCTGTTGGAGCCATGCACCCAGCTTGGGGGCTACTGCCCCTAGGTCCCGATCACTACTGGCACCACTGTTGCCTTCACTCCTCAGATTTTCTCCAACTCTTCCTTCAACCCTTGATATTTCTCCAGCTTTTCGTGTTCTTTTTTCCTGATGTTGCTATCACTTGGGATTGCTACATCTATCACTACTGCTGTCTTCTGATGTTTATCCACCACCACTATGTCAGGCTGGTTGGCCATTACCAGTTCGTCTGTCTGGATCTGGAAGTCCCACAGGATCTTGGCTCGGTTGTTCTCGACCACCTTTGGAGGTGTTGCCCACCTTGATTCCGGGGTCTCCAGCCCGTACTCGGAACAGATGTTCCTGTACACTATGCCTGCTACCTGGTTATGTCGTTCCATGTATGCCTTGCCTGACAGCAACTTACACCCTGCTGTGATGTGCTGGACTGTCTCAGGGGCCTCTTTGCACAGCCTGCACCTGGGGTTCTGTCTGGTGTGATAGACCCCTGCCTCTATTGATCTTATGTTTAGGGGCTGTTCTTGGTGAATGACTTCACCTTGCTGGCATTAAACCGGTCTTTTCGACGTCTGCACAAGTTGATCCATTGTTCATATTTTTTCCTCTTTTTTTGCTTCGGGAAACGAATGAAGAAAACATCCTCCATATGTTGTAATGTCGAGAGTTGTTTCTACAAGTTCCATAGCAGCAGTGTTTACTTGGCATGTTATTTTTTGAAAGATTACCGGCTGAAAACAAGCAGTATTAACATGGGTTTTATGCGATTGCGTTTGTATGTTGACCCACTTCCTGGTTACGTTGGCGACGTCACGGTCTAAAAATAGCATTTGTGCGGTACGCTATTGAGTAAACATTTTAATTTTACCATTTAACCACCTCTATGTAGAAAGATAGAAAGAAGGGCAATGTGGACTGCCCGCGTGGGGGCAAGAGAGGGGAAAGAGTGGGGAAAAGGGAAAAAGAAAAAGGAAAATTTTCACTATTTCCATTTTTCTTTCTCTATCATCTCAACAGTGTTTACACTCAATTCATCACTTGATGTATTGCTACTTTAATTTTCATGTATCCTGTGGGATTCAAACTGACAATCACCTGATCTAATGCAGCATGTGGGACTTACCAGTGCTAGTGCAACATTCATTCATTAAAAGAAATCTAACCATGTACAGTAAAACTAAATGTAGATGACTGCCGTTATATATCATCTCGTTGTTTAAAAAAAAAAAAAAAAAAATATTATATACTATTTTTCTTGTTTAAATGATTATAATATTTATTCATTCACTATATATTTCTGCTCAATGACAAAAATTATTCTCAATAAAACATCACAAATTGAGAAAACAAAGTAGCAATACATCAAGTGATGTATTGAGTGTAAACATTGTTGAGATGATAAAGTAAGAAAAAAATGGAAATAGTGAAAAATTTCCTCCTTTTCTTTTTACCTTTTGCTCCCTCTCTTTCCCCCACGCGGAATGAAACAAAACAAACGAATTTGCATAAGGAACGTCAAATAATTAATATTTGAGCTATGGTGTCCCCCGAATTTAAAAAATATTCTTTCATTGGTGGAAATGGATTTGTCTGAAAAAGGGCATGCATCTACTTCGTCTACATCCATCAAATTTAAGAGTTTTAATAATCTCGAACATATTGTATCTATTGTACGTAGTTCATAGTTAGTTGCCGGTTCCATCTAGCGCCTCTAGTTGGGGATTACAGCACATGTGATGAGTGACGTCGCCTGTTTACAACTGCCAATGAGCACGTGGCGCAGGGAACCCCATGATATCATTGGACAGAATCGAAACTAAAAGGCGGGGATTTTCAACTGATCAGCCAATACCATCAGGTATGTAAATTTTGTTTGAAATCTTCCCGGGAAATCCGAGTTTCGCGGGAGGGCTCTTGAGCGCGTAAACCGTATCCCTTCATTCATCAGGCCGTTTCCTGAAGCCATTTCTCGACGGGGGAAACGAGAGTTGCGCTACTTTTTAATCCATTGCATCTGCCTAAATGCACGTACACGAGGACAAATATTTTGCAAAAGTCGATGATTCAGACTTTTATCTTTGCTTCGGTCTGAATATTTTTGTAACTATTGCGGTGGATTAGCAACCAGATCGGCTTGAAAGTGTCGAGACAAGAAAAGGGGCTACCCGAGAACAAGATGAGAAGAGGGATCTCTTCGGCTCCGGACAAAGTGATTTTAACAGGCGTTGGGGGCTCACATCTCGACAATAATATCATTTTAACAGCGCTCTCGGATCGATTAAACCCAGCTCAAGCCAATGCTACTTATATCCAAATAATAACTACACCACCGCCTTGCAACGTAACACAGACCTCAAATGTATGTTTATCTGAGCCCTCGATAAACAACATTTACACCACTCCACAACAGGCTGCAGCAAATGGAAGTGGACATCGACCCGCATTAGGAAGGCCGCCGGTAATTTTCCCATACAACACGTTTGAATGCATTTTGTGTGTTACTAACAAGCTCAAACACGACGCAAGGCTAGCCCGCTAAGGTTAGCTGAGCTTGTTGTTCTGTCAGCTAGCTGCTAACCACTTAGCCGACCCAGCTTTACCACAAGCTAAGTTATCCAAGTACCCCATGTTGTTTTTTAAGAGACTCCGAATAAGAGAAGCATTATTTTAAAGTGGCTTAATGTTCCCATGACGTTCACTGGTGTGCGAACAGCTCGCTAGGCTGACTTGGTGATGCTTTTGAGTTCGCTTCAGCCTCGCAGCCAGATGGAAACATTGGTAAGAGATGAGCCACCTTAGCGATGGCCTAGTGGAGTCTTTAAATTTGGGGGGTTGGGGTGGTATTCGGGCATTTTTGCTCCATGTTTGCTCACTTTTACCCCTTATGCCAGTAACATTTCTTTTCTTCTTGAGTCTGTCTTTCTTGACGCCACTTTAGCTTCACCTCAGTTTTGATATCAGTCGAAAGCGTCAAATCGTCGATTAAGATGCAACTTGGAGTGAAGCATGAAAATGAGTTAGCTGTCATGGCTAGCGCCAATGTTGACGAGGTGGGAAGAAATCATTTTCCGACGACGACTTACAAGTTCGAACAAGTGTACATTTATTGACTTCACTGAATAAAGTGCAACATGATGATGTCTTTCGTTAACTTGAGTTTGTTGCATTCATTGCTGCTTTGCACATTTAATGTTCTTCTAACATGTGTAAACCACACAGTCTTGTAAGATTTTTCCCCCTTGGGTGTTGGTCATTGCTTCCAACTTGGTGTAATAAACTGTTTATTTCGCGAGCTAAACTCGTGTTTGCGAGGCGAGAGCCATGAGCAGACGGGGTGAGGGGAGCTCCTTGCTGGTGTAAAATGGCTGACGTTTAGACTGTCAACAGGGGACGTCTACTCCCTGAAAAGGCTGAATAAAATGTGCAGCATGTGTTGGAAGTATGATTGAAGTTATGTTCTATGTAGGAGGTTTAAAGGTGTAATGCAGCATCGAAACATTGTTCTTATTGCATTTCTCTCCAAAACACAACTGGAACTGTAGCCAGAAAAGTTTGGGGGCTCCATGAAGAGTCCATAGGCCTATTAATGGTTCTAATCCTAGTGGCAAAGAAGGGTTTGTAAATGTTGAGAAGTTTTTTTTGTGTATATAGGTCATGATGGATAACTTTATTAATCTTCTTGGGGAAATAAATCAGGACTATTTCAATCTGAAATAGGATACAGCTTCCTTAGGGGCTTTGCACTTGTTATACAGGGTGTCCATAAAGTCTCTTTACCATTTCAAAAATTTATTAAAAATGCAATTGATTAGATTTTTTATTCAGATTGGTTCTATTGTATTGAGCGTTTACTGAAGTTTTTTAAAAAAATTATTTATCTCTTTTAATACACTTCTACATGGGCACCATTAGTTGCACGAAGCACATCAAGACAGTACTCGATTTCTTGCCATGTTCGCTGTAGCATAGCCTTATCAGTTGTGGCAATGGCATCAGTAATCCTTTGCTTAAGGTCAGTAATGTCCCTTTGTTCGATACACGATATCTTTAACATAGCCCCATAGAAAAGTCCAGGGGAGTGATATCTGGTGAACGTGGCGGTCAACGAATTGGCCCATCTCTTCCAATCCATCGGTCTGGAAATGTTTGATTGAGGAACCCAACAACATGCGGCCCCCAGTGTGGTGGTGCACCATCTTGCTGAAAAATGATGGTTGGTTGTGCCACATATTCAGTTAAAAGGTCAAGGTAAACATTTGCAGAAGAGTCATTTGTGCTTCGTGGAACTAAGGTTGTCAGAAGTGCTAGAAGTGTATTAAAAGAGGTAATAAAAAACCTTCAATAAACGCTGAATGCAATAGAACAAATCTGAATGAAATATCAATTGCATTTTTAATTTCTGAAATGGTAAAGAGACTTTACGGGCACCCTGTAATTCTTGTTTTTTGATTAGTTATCTATAAATGGACAAGTGGGCTAAAAATTAGACATTTATAAGAACATGTTATTCAACAATATATCTGTTAATACCATAGTTGAACTATTTCAAACGTATTGGCGCTAGTTCAAAGCTGATGTTAAATGAGAATCACATTTTCACCGTTTTGGTGCGCATGCATGCCTTGTTTTATTATTTACAGTTGTTTTTTTAAACTTAAAATGTTCTTTAATTTTCCTTTCCGTCTCTTCCCTGTAGGCCAAAAGGCGGCTAGCCCTCGATGATTCTGACCACCAGTACCAGTCAGAACCGTCAAGAACTCCAAAAGGTAGAGGAAGTGCTACATTAGCCATTGGAGCACATTTAAAGACGCCAAAAAGTAAGATTTTGCATTTAATAAGTAGAATTGTGATATAACAATAGTTGCAGAAGTTTGACACATCAGTCTAAGCATTAAGGCCTTTTCAAACTAGCGCGAGCAACGCACAGCACACCAACAACAAACTGATTCATTGTGTATGTGGTAAGGGGGTGGTACCCACAAAATGAGTATTTTCGTCAGTGTGGCAAGAGTACATTTGCATAAAGGGAAGAACCACAAATGGAACCGTGTTCTATTCCAGAGCGGCAAGGCTCTGATGTCGGAAAGCTTATCCAAAAGGAGAGGGGCTGGTAGCGTGACATCGTGTTTTGGCGGACTAATTCAGAAGTAATGACAAAAGGACAATAGAGACAGCCTTGTAACAATGTAGATAAATGCGCTATATAAATACTGTCCATTTACCATTAATAAATTGTCTTTTGGGTTCCCCGAGTTTTTGGACACTGGATAAAGGTCTATCAAACATCTTCCTGCTCAGCCTAAACGATAACGTGAAGCAGTTTGGGTGAAGCCGTAGCTCACAAATGACACTAAACTGCCGAAACGAGAGCTGTTTCTAGAGTTGTGAAAAACTCCATCCTTATACTGTGCGAACTGGTGGCTTTCTTGTGTAACGATTTAATACTCGCCGACGATAAGCTTAGCTGTTTACTTCCTGAAATGCTGTTATGTCAGCACTTCAAAATTTGGTCATGGTGGCAGGCGGGGTCCGAGCTTCTTTGCACGCCGGCGTCAGACTCTTTCAAACTAGGCTGCGGTAAGTGTGAAAAGGATTTGAGACTAAGCAAAATGCAGTGTTCCATTACAAAAATTAGGAGTACAGTGATCCCTCGCTACTTCGCGGCTCAACTTTTGCACCCTCAGTGCATTGCGGATTTTTAAATCTTGTTATAAGTATCTTACTATAAGAATAAAAGAATTCTAAAAACATTTATGTACACTATATTTACATCTACGTATTTACACTTACACACCCGCATCATGTGACTGAATATACAGTATGTATTCATATTAGTGATACATTAATGTACGTAATCTATTTGCATTTCAAAGTATTCAATGTTCTAATGATAACATGCATTTATAAGGTTTTATATACACTTATTGATATTATAATGAACACAAAAAAATTCATGTTGAAAATGGGGGATTGGGGGTGACACTACTTTACAGATTTTCACTTTACGCGGTCGGTTTTGGTCCCCATTAACAACGGTAAGGGAGGGATCACTGTATAGGTACTTGTCTATTTTTGTGCATGAGGTGCCAAACCCATGCGATTTTTATTTTGGAGTTGTATTTAAATCAAGCTAGGCAAGTAAGAGCAAGACTGTGGCAATGTGGCTGGACCAAAATACGACTATTTTTTTTTTTTAAGTGCAGAGACAATGGCCATTATACTGCATAAAATACCCCAACATTTTATATTCGTCCGGCGTATGGGATGCCTTTGTTTGCACAACAGTTGTCAGTTATTTTGCAATGCTAAAATCCAACTGAGATTTGATTTAGTTTTATATTTTCACATCAGGGTTACCTGCACAAATTTTGTGCAAGGAAATAGGAATTGACTTGCAGTGTGAAAGGCATCCATTTTATATTCTAAAACTCTCATGGCACAATACCCTCAGTCAAACTCAGGGGCAGTTTACATGGCGACTCTGCGACACAAAGACGCAATGACTGAGTTGCGGAATCGCCTCGCGTGCATATGGTGTCGGCGAAGACGAAAAATTCTGAATCCTGCCTCCAGAGTGGAAAAATCTGATTGCCGGGGATTGAGGGGGGCTTCCTCCGCATGCATATCAAAGCCTCCCGTGGCGCGAGACCGCGCTGTAAACGTCAGCACTCGTACACGTCACATTGGGCGTGCGCAGCGGTGCTACTAAACATTAAAAACTGCAAATATGGCGGAATTTCAGCGTTTATTTTCTGTTTTAATAATATTTTTCAATTCAATATGTTGATTGTTTCAATTTTTGTGCCTTTTTGAACAAAAGAAAAATGCCATTGCTTCGAGTGGGCGGGCATATTTTTTTCCGGGCTGAGGGAGCTTGGTGGGGTCAAAGTGCATCATTCTCTGTCGCCCTGTAAATCTGCACTGCCCCCTAGGGCCTGGCATGAATACTACATCGTTTTCATGCGGAATTGCGACATTGTTCAAATGGAGACGCAAATCCAAATTTGAAATTTTTCGTATTCTCGGAGGGTCACCATGTAAACGGCCCCTCAGTAACTCATTGGCTGCCAGTGAATAAGATAGAGATCTAATCCATTAGGACCTAATTGGACATCCATTGCTGTCAACGGCACTGAAACCGCCCTTCACTGTAAGCCTTCCCATTTCAATTGGATTGGAAGTTTGTGGTCAGTCGCAGCCAATAAGGTAAAAGTTGCGATTAAAATAAAATGATCTGGTTAGTTTTCAAACAAGTTCACGCATGGTGTCATTTTGTTCGCTCCTCCTCTCACTGTTTCAACAAGTGCCTGTGATCTTTCCTGATTCTGTTTTTCAAACATTTCCCAGCAAAGTATATAACGCTTGTCATAACCATTTGGTTATTTCTACTCAGACCGTGACTGTCTGGGGAATGTTTCTCCTCATTCCAAAATACTTAAAAATACTAATACGAAATCGCAACCAGTGACTAATCAGGACAACGAGCTTGGTCGGGATGATTCAGAACTATATCAAGTACCGTAAACATTTGGTAGCCATGTCAAAATTAGGGTTGATTTTACGGTCTTAAACAAGAAATACATTCCTTAACTTAAAATATCTTTGACCTTTTTCGTGAATGCCGACTGCACACTGCTTCCAGTACTTTTTAAAAAAAAAGCATCGTAAAGGAACACTTAAAAAAATATATATTTTACGCGATATTTAAATAACAAGGTTAACTATTGCGTAAATAAGTATGTACATATATATACGTATATATGTTGCCCTTGCATTTTAGCGCCCAAGTCTCCACCAGAGAGGACGCGGTACGACACCTCTCTGGGACTCTTAACAAAGAAGTTTGTGGACTTGCTCGCCCAGTCTGTTGACGGAGTTTTGGACCTAAACCTTGCTGCAGAAACTTTACAGGTACGTCTCTTCCCCCTTAAATGAGGGGGCTTGGGATTGATTTTATTGTAGGTTCTCTCCAAACCAAAGCATTAAGTACTGCATGGGGCAAGGGGATTAAAAACGATATACACACAGTACAAAAAAATAACTCTTACTTAACTTAAATGGAATAAACATTGTTCCATGTCATGTGCAACTTTCAATTACAATATGTATCTAAATAATGTATATCCTGACATTTTAAGATATCAAAAATTAATCTACATGTTTCTCAAAATGATTCCGTCACCCACAAAAAAGGTAACATCTCTCAGTCTACAGTAGTGCTTGCTGTTTAACACTTGTTTTTTACTTTACATTAATCCGTCCAACTTCAGTTCAAACTGAAGTGTCTTTGTGGGAGTTACTTTTCTGATTGTTAATGCAAATTCATATAATGATTTGTGTCAGTGAGATGAAAAAAACTTTTTTTCAATGCAAATACACCATCTGTTTTGTACTTTTTTGGATAAGGAATATGCCAGGTGATAGACAAAACCTTTTTCGATATAATACCAACATGAGTATAAAATTATAATAGAAGCATTATTCTTAACACTCACCTTTATTTGTGTGGTACAACCACGGCTTGAAGTTTGCCATTTCTGTCCATGTTGGGTCCCAGCTAAATTCCCTGTTTGCTTTTTGGCTTAGTTGAGACTTCTGTACCCTGGACTGTGCACCTTCCTGAGCTACGTCTCCAGCAGTGATCTTGCCTCATTCAGTTTTTGAAGACGTTCTCAACATTAAAATACAACGCTTGTCATATCGGAACGTGAGAGCTTTTACCTTTGGACCTGTGAGTGTGAGCCTCACGTTCTGAAATATTTAATTGGCCTCAGATGCTAATTAAATATTTTGGCATGTGACGGTCTAGATCGCCAAAACAATAATGGTCATTTTGTAAGCGGACCCTCGTCCTCACTCAGGAGCTTCTCTCGTTCCAAAATACTGCACTTCGAAATACTCATCTGAAATTAATCTGAAATTACAACGAGTGACGCCAACGCCGAACAAATGCTATGCTAGGACGCGACGATTCGGGTCAAAGACACGTCATAAAGAATGTTACGTCATTGTCAATATAAAGGTGGTTTTCACAGGCTTAAACCAGAAGTACATTCATTAACTTCAAATGCCTTTCTGTGGATTTTTCTCCCAATTTCCATCTCTGCACCGATGTATTGAGGCGCAAGCTTTGAATCTGAGAACTGATGGGTTTTTCAAATTAAAGTGTGTAAAAGAACAATTTGTTATTTAACGTGCTATTTCAGATGACTTATGGCAAATAGTGCGTAAAAAATGAGCTACATACAGTATATGTACTAGTATATGTATCATGTTAAATTATACAAATTATAAATTAGAATGGATCTTTAAATCTTAAAAAAAAAAATCTCATTTGCAAGGCGTGGCGGCTTTTATCTTGGTGTGGCAGTGCGCCCTGATCTTTTCTGTGTAGGGGAAACACTGATTATTATTAAATATATTTTTTTAAATTGATTTTTTAAAATTGGTACTTATGTTCCTAATATAGTTCATAGGGTTAACCACAGATATTTATACCTATCAAGCATTCATGTGTTTTTTCCCTCTGGTTTTAGGTGCAGAAAAGAAGGCTGTATGACATCACTAATGTACTCGAGGGTATTCACCTCATCAAGAAGAAATCAAAAAACAACATTCAATGGATGTAAGACACCATATCCCATTTTTAAACATGTCATTCCCCTGTGTGTATTCAACAATATACAGTGGCATAAAAAAATATTTACCCCCCTTAATCATCACACAGAAGATTTCAGTTCATCAAACCAATTTTAATATCACAGAGACAACCAAAGGAAATATAAAATTAGGTTTCTAAATGAAAAATTAATTTACCGAAAAATTGCAAAACTAGCATGGCCCTATGTTAAAAAAGTAAATTGTTTTAATCACAAAGTAACTGGTACTAACCCCAATTTTGCCAAATAGGACTTCAATTTCACCGGTTACACCCAAACCTTATATCCACAGTTGTTCAATCAAAAGAACATGTCAGGCAAAGTAGAATACAAGACCTCAAGCACAAACACATCATGCTACAATTTAAGGAAAATCAAGAAGAAATGAGGGAAAAAAAGAAATCTGATTCTTAAAAAGATTACAAAGCTAGTTCCAAGACTGCGGGGCTCTAGAGAACCACCATTAGTCATTATCCACATGGAAAAAACTTGGAACAGTAACAAAAATTCCCAGGAGCAGAGTACCAACGATCAGCACTTGTGGAAAACCATTCTTGGACTGTCGAGTCAAAAATCGAACTTTTTGGAGGGTTTGCAGCCCATTACATCTGGTATAAAAATGGCACAGTATCTGTAAAAAGAACATAATGCCAGCTAAGAAGCATGGTAATGGTAGTGTGTTGGTCTGGGGCTGCTTTTCTACCTCAAGACCAAGATAACTTGCTGTGATTGATGGAACAATTAGTTTTGCCTTCTACCAGAAAATCCTGAAGGTGAACATCCGGCCATTAGTTTGTGCCATGAAACTCAAGTGCTCTTGGATCATGCAGCAAGACAACGATCGCAAACAGACCAGCAAGTCTCCAAGTGTGTTTTGTGCCTCAATATATGAAATCTTGATTCAGAAACTGCATTTTGTATTACCTTGCAATGTCTGTGTGATATTAAAATTGGTTTGATGAACTGATAAACTGATTTGTGATAAAAATGCGGAAATCAAGAAGGAGCAAATACTTGATCACGGCACTTTCACTGGGGAAGAAACATGTTTTTAATCATTCTACGCTGACAGGGGCTGCAGTCTGTTGGAGGTTGAGGGGTCACTGAACCAGAGACAAAGACTGACAGCAGAAGTTTCTGCGCTGGCGGAAGAAGAGCAGAAACTTGAGCAACTCATTCAGAGATGCACCCTGGATGCGAGGCACATGAGCGAGTCGCCAAGCAACGAGAAATATCCTTTTTGAGTCATACACACATCACTACCTACTAACTACAGCACGCAATAGCAGTTACCATGGTAGATTCTCCTTGTGCTTGACTTAAATTTTTGCTAGCTGCAATTTTTGGCTACCTTATGAGTCACAGATTGTTTTTAGGAGTAGACTGCAGGTCTGCACTTGCCTCCAATATGAAATGTATCATGTGCAAACTCATTTAACAATTTGGCTTGACCTTTTCTGGATAGAATAAGCAAATTCTTCCTTTTTGCAAGTTTCAGCATTAATTGGTACCTTAATGGCACAGGAACAAAACCAATTTTAATCTAGTATTATGATTTCAACATTACATTGGTCAAAGTCATAGTCGAACATTCAGTCCAAAGATGTTTCTTTGACTAGTGGCACATATGCGTATGTGACATGTGAGGACATCAATCAACTGGGAAACCTTCAGGATCAAACTGTTATTGTTGTCAAGGCACCCACGGACACGAAACTAGAAGTCCCAGATCCTGATGAGGTATGTGTTTGAACTATTTGATGCCATTCTTAGCTTGGTACGCCTTATGCAACACTGTAAGCATCTGAGAAAACTTAATTCTACTGAATGGATGTAGATGAGCCTTTCCACACTTTTGAATATTGTCGACTGGTTGTCTAAAAAATAGATATTCGTGCTTGCTGATCCACAAATGCAGCTTGAACAAATCATAATGACAAAACAAATATTTACAAACAATAAGTTGATAAATGCATGCACAACTAGGCCTGTTGCGATAACAAATTTAAGTGTGCGATAATTTATCTCATAAATTATTGCGATATGCGATATTATTGCGCCCCCCCAATTTTTTTTTAAACCAATTTAGAATAACAGTGAGAATACAGTATATATTAATAGATCAAGTACACCCATTTAAACGTGATAAATATTTACTCTTCAATTCAAAATAATTTCAATAATTTTTAAGAAATCACAACTAAAAACAAAAGACCATGCCTCTTAAGTAAAAGACAACAATATTAATACCGCACAGAAACAGAGCATGAATAAAATGTGTTTTTCAAGAAGAAAATAAAATTGCACTTAATAACTTAAGCATTTAGGCAAATGAAAACTTTTCATCATCCGATGAGGTTCCAATGTGCACATTTTGGAATCTTTGTCAATGGTGGACAATAACTGTTTTGTTCTACAGCTGCAGAATTCCACCTCACTTTGTAAAGTAAATCTTTCTTTCCTCAGAGTCTATCCATTCACTTGACCAGCACCAGAGGTCCTATAGAGGTTCTATTGTGTCCAGATGAGAATGACCACAGTAGTCCGGTGAAAAATGGGAGCATGGACATCAATGGGAACTCGCCTTTCCTCAAAGTCTTTCAAGGTTTGCTCTTAAAAAAAGAAAAAAAGAAAGAAAATTTTATATATATATATATATATATATATATATATATATATGTGTGTGTGTGTGTGTGTGTGTGTGTGTGTATACAGTACAGGCCAAAAGTTTAGACACACCTTCTCATTTGTGCATTCTCTTTGTTTTTACAGTGAGTATTTACTAGAGGTATGCATCAGCACTGCCCTCACGATTCGATTCGATTACGTTTCGGAGGGCCACGATTCGATTCGATTCGGAGGGTCACGATTCGATTGGGTTCGATTCAGCAATGCATCGTGATGCATTAAAGCCTGGGATGCATTAAAATTCTAAAGCAAAGCATATTTTTCGTGAATCATGAGGCAACACAAAGGGTCAGACATTAAACAACTTTTTATTGGCTCTTGTGTCACTCCTGGTTGAAGTCAAATGAAAATACTTTCAGATAAATATATTTAAAAAAAAAAAAACAGATAACAGCATTTAGTGCATTAAATGAGACCAGGGCTTTCTCTTTTTTTTTTTTTTTTTTTTTACACACAGTAGCAGCCTTTCACACAGTGCAACATCTTAACTCCTGTGCAAAATCAATAACAGTCACTGTATTTTAGTCACAACGACCATCAATAAAAATATTCAAGTAAATATTAAAGAAAACGACAAAGAAAATATTGTAGCGCAGCAGCATCTTTATCGCAATATCAACCCAGGGATCAGTTCATTTGCAAACAAAACATCAACTAAATTGCAATGTAGAACAAAAGTAAAATGTAGGCCTAGCCCACTATATATGTGCAATAGAGGTTAGATTGGGCCTAAAACATCCAGCCCGACCCGACACGGTCCGCTTTTTTTTTTTTTTTTTTTGGAGTGACGCGAAAAAAAAAACACAGCAGCAGCAATTTATTTTCATCGAGTTGGCAGAAAAAAACGCAAGTTTTCTTAATATTTAAATAGTCTAAATATTTTTATGATCATTATAAAAGCATTTACACAACGAAATAACGCTGTGAAAGTTTAAAAAAAAACCTTGGGTTTTGAAGACACACAGAGGAGAAGATTAAAAAAGATCACATTTCTGTTGCCTTTGTGTGCATAAATAAAAGTATTTTGTAACGAATTCTCAGTTGGCAGAAAAAAAACGCAAGCTTTCTTAATGTTTAAATAGTCTACATATTTTTATGATCATTATAAAAGCATTTACACAACGAAATAACGCTGTGAAAGTTTAATATAAAAAAAAACCTTGGGTTTTGCAGACACAGAGGAGAAGATTCAAAAGGATCACATTTCTGTTGCCTTTGTTTGCATAAATAAAAGTGTATTTTGTAACGAATTCTCAGTTGGCAGAGTTTTCTTAATGTTTAAATAGTCTACATATTTTATGATCATTATAAAAGCATTTACACAAAGAAATAACGCTGGGAAAGTTTAATATAAAAAAAAAAAAAAACATGCGGGCCACGGCGTTCATGTGCGTGCACAAGCAAATGCACAATACAGAGAGCCTGCTCTCGGTTCTACCCCCCCTTTTTTTTTTTTTTTTTAATTTTTTTATTTTATTTTATTTTTTTTTTATAATTTATTAGTCTGTTGCGGCGGCCCGACCCGACCCGAACGTGAATGCTTAACATTTCGGGTCGGGTCGGGCCCAAAATGTTAATCGGGTTCGGGCACATGATCTGACCTCTAAGAGATAGGACATAACATAACAATGGCTGAAGCGGAGAAAGAGGGAGCGAGAAAGATTATTGATGCACCTAAGACATTGAAAGCAGACATCTGGAGACATTTGGCTTCTATGAGGTTGGTGGGAAACTTGACCAGAGTTATGCGGTGTGTAAAAAATGAAACATGAGAATAATAATACAAATGGGGAAACCAAATCCGTTGCATAACCGGAATTGCGCAGGGAAGATTTTTGAACGTACTTATATATTTTAAAATGCTCTGAATCGATTCGGCTTGTTGCCCGCATCGAATCGAATCGTCCATGCCCCGCATCGGGATGCACCGCCGCATCGATTATTGTTGACACCACTAGTATTTACAGTGTAAATTTTCACTGAAGGTAATAAAACGTGTGGAATTATGTACCTAGCAAAAAAAGGTGAAATAACTAAAAGCATGTACTAGTATATTGTTCCAGTATCTTTAGGTAGCCACCCTTTGCTATAATTGCTTTTTACTCACTCTTGCCATTGATGAGCTTCAAGAGGTAGTCACCTAAAATGGTTTTTGCCTTCACAGGTATGTCTTTTCAGGGTTGATTAGTGGGATTTAGCGCTTTATCAGTGGGGTTGGGACCTTCATTTGTGTTGCATTGAATGAGGTGTGTCCAAACTTTTGGCCTGTAGTGTGTAATCTATAAAATAAATGTCATATATTTTTTTGGAGTTCACTGGAATAGGCTGCATTCGTAGTAGTACCTTTCCCAATGATTTTTTTTTTCTGCCTGACCAAGATTATGGTTACATACCGGGTAATATATTTTAAGTGTCGATGTACATATTTTTTTCATTTGGTAAAATTGTGCCTCTTTTTACTACAGATTTTCACTCACAACATTACATTGAAACCCAATTATACACATTTATAGAAACTGAGCTATTTGGTTCCCCAGATGGCCAGTATTTCTTTTTTGGTGACATGAACATTTTATAAAGCTTCTGCCTCCGGACCTTTTTGGAAATACTTGGGTAACATGAGGCAAGGCAAGGCAAATTTATTTATATAGCACAATTCAACACAAGGCAATTCAAAGTGCTTTACATCACATGAAGATCCTAAAAATCACATTTAAATCAACACAACGTAGAAACGAAGACAAAAGATCGCATTTAATCACAGAATGCATATGTCGATACCTGTCACTGTCGGTATATCAGTGTATGTATAGTTTTTGTTTTTGAGAGATTATGTCAAGTTTCTACCTCGTAAGACTTGTTTTGCGATTGGTGGTGGAACATAATCTTAGTCCATGTTGCGATTATCAGAGCACACCACACACACACGACTTTTTTTTCCCCGTGTTGGTGTCAAGAAACATGCAGCATGCGTCATTTAACGGGGGGTATCGACAAAATTAATTACATTCGTAACTGGAGCACTCTTACCTGGTTACAATTACAAAAGTCTTTCGTAAATACGGTAGAGTTTGTATTTAGACTTAGTCAAAGTAATAATTATCAATGAAGAATAACTAATAATCATCTCTATTTGATAGAGACCACCATCCCGACCACGTCTCCTGGCCCCAACACTGCTGTGTCTGTCAATTCTCTCTCGCCAATCTCGTCCCAATTCACCAGTCTTCTCCAGCAAACGGAAGACCAGATGCCCTCATCCCTGGGGCCTTTCTTGAACCTGGGGCCTCCCCTTCTGGAGCAAGACGACTATCTTTTAGGATTGGGAGACGACCAGGGAATCAGCGACTTGTTTGACACCTGTGACTTTGATAAAATGCCCTCACTTGGCCTGGATGATCTCCTGTGTAGCTAGCGCTAGCTGATCCAGATTTTTGGTCAAGTGCATTCGATTAAGCTTGGATGGTTGTGACTTTGTAGTAGGTATAATCCAATTCTAAATACAAGAAACTTAAAAAAAAAAATAAAAAAGGGCTATTTCCCCCCTCCAGTCCCCAGGCAGACAAAATGCCATGTTTACTCATGGTGTCACATGTGAATTCAGGTGAAGATGTCCCTTCTCAGGCTCTGGAAGGACTCCAGTGAATCATAAAGGTGATTAGATATTTCAAATGCTTAAAGACAAATATCAGTAAATGTATTAAGACCTGCAGAATAGAAGACGCCACTTGACTTAGAAGTTGAGATAAATTCAATGAAATAGAATTAATGACACGAGCCACAAACAATTTTTTATCAGCAAAACTTGGATGTTTATCTCGATACTTTTCAAGTACCAAAGACATTTCTATGCCTTAAATGTCTTTTTTGTTTTTATGACAGCCCTTTAACAGCAGTCGCATCTGGCCTGCTGTGAACTGAAATTCATACAAAATTTACTTAATAAATTTTGATAACACACAATGCTTGGGATTGGAGTCCCAGTCACAGTCGGATTAAGACTGGGACACAATGACCACTTCACATGACACACTAGGTTTTTTCTGCAGACTCGTATAAAACACAGGTGAATAGGTTGTGATGTAGATTTTAAAAGTTCTAATTGGTAAAATTTTGGTCATACATTAAAGCAACCACATTGAATTTACAATATAGCTCATAATCTAGATTAGTTAAATTTCAAATTGCAATGCCTGTAGATTGTCTCTTCCTGCACCCATTGGCTCAATATACAGTATTTGATGATAATTTGATGGTAAAACTAAAATCATAAATGTAACTCTTCTTCATTGAATACTGCGTGGCTAAGCAGGGATTTAGTGGTTTAAGCAATGCCTCCTGGAAGACATTTAGAATGAAATAGAACACAATTGTCTTGTCTGGATCTGAATCTCGGGAAACCTGCCGCTGCAGGTTATATTGCTGCTGTTTTTAACTTTTCCCCCAACCTGATAGTGTTTGTGCAATTGTGTATGTTTACGTTAGATCTTTGCTCAAGGGTATGCCATGTGTAAATGGATGGATTAATGTTTTTATTAAAAAATGGTCCATGCACAAGGTACCATGGGCATCCTCTGGCTAAGTGTATGACAATACAGTTGAAATTGGGCATGACTAAATGTCACCGTAGCTTATTTTGTCATCGGGATACCTTGATATTAGCAGTAGAGATCTTGTACATGTTTGTAATTTATGTCACATCTTTATATAAACTCAGTACTTTGATTGGTAAGGACACAATTGTTGCAGCGGTCATTAGTCATCCCAAATTGTGTTCAGTCACTCTCCCTCACTGTGAGCTTTTTGAATGGCCATTACAAGACATGACGGTCTCCACTGGACTATGATCAGTGACTTCTGTCCACTGCTGAAGTGTCTGGCTGCTTCTGCTTCTGTGACACTGTGTGTCAGTTTTTTACCTTTTGGGACTTTCATTCAAAAAAAAAAAAAAATTGAGTTGTCGGTTACCTGTTATTTCTCACCCCCTGGCTTTTTCGGATTAGGAAATAACTGGTATATCTAGCATTAGTACTTCATAAGACCATTTACACATTTCTCAGATCTTTGTGGGAAAGTATGGCGGAGTATTACGGCCACACTGAAGATAAACACACAAGAGTAGATTCACAGAATTGCAAACAAAAAAAGTTCACAATATATTGCAGCACAAACAAATGACCTGTTTGGTTTCTTCTATGAATGTGATGTGTTTGAATATTTTTTTTAAAAACCAGATTGTTTGAGTAAAAGGTTGCCAATCACTTGATAAAATAAGGTTTATACAGGTAACAAAAACTTATTTTTTTTTTTGGTCAGTGTCTTTATCGTAAATTCATCAATTGTTCAAATCCTCACGGAGGAGGATTAGCGCCACTGAAGAAATAAAAAGGTGGCCAAAATGGACAAATTCTGAGATTAAAGAAGTCTGAAAAAAAACTTTTGGGCACATTTTTCCTCCTCCAGTGGCCCTAACCCTGTTCTGAAATTCTGCCCAGTTTGTAATACTACAACCTTTTCTCCAGGTCATTGTTTTTCTTTTCAGAGTGGCCTTAATTTGCCGTTTTGTACACGCTCAAAATTTCAAAATCAGGTCATAATTGTATATCTGCTTTTTTGTGTTTGAAATCTGGTAATCGGAAAGACTGCATTTCCATGGGTTTCTAAAGGGAAACAATTTTTGTAGTGAACACTTATAGCATTGTTACCACAAGCTGAGATGATTTTCACTGTTGTAAATGCTATTTGTGCAGATAGAAAATAATAATGGGGAAAATTTAAACGGCACTATCCTTTTCTGGGTCCACCAAATTTCACATAATTCAAACTGAAGTACTTGGTTAAGGTAAATGTACGAAGAAAATATGTCAAAGCTGCCTGTATCTATTAATAAGGAAAAAAAAAAAAGCTAAAATATGAAAGTTTGCTTTTTACAATTTGGGAAAACGGTTCATGGTGTGATGTCTAATGTTAGTGTTTTTCTTTTGATGTGTGTTTATATGTTTAACATCAGTTCAATGAGGAATTGTGGTTGTAAATGCATTGGGGGGAGGGTGAAATGGGATTTTCTCCTTTTGTACTGTCACACTTTGTAATTGAAATTTTGAATAAAGGAAATATAACAGCAAAAATTTTTAAATCCGATTTGTGTGTTTCGTTGGTTTCTGAGTTGTGAATTTATTTTACAGACGATAACTTTAAAACAAATTATTTGTATGATTGGCGCCAAATACGTGGAGGGCAATTGGAAATGTGTCCCTCTTCTCTCCCCATACTGCATGAGAAGTATGGCGGATAGGTACTTCTGACGCGTCTGTTTTGGTGCTTCAAATGCTTGCTTTCCTGCATCAGATTTTTTTTCTGTCTTGTTTATACGCATCTAAGTGATCAAATATTCACCTTTCAATTGGGGTAAGTGCAAACTGTAGTTATATATAATGAATATCGGACTAAACTAGGTGTCACGTGGGCTCCACATCATTTAATGTTACCCAGCTAACAGTTAGCCTTGCTCCAGCCAAGGTACTGCAAGGAAATTCTATCGTATCTGCTCAAACCACGTGTGTAGGTGTGTGGACTAGATGCAATCTTGCAAATCTACATTGTGGTAAACCATCCAGCAATTAGCAGTGTCCAACAACATTTGAGAGATGATTGACAAACCAAACTTTCAAAAAGTTCGAGTATAATATATGTAATGCATACAGTTACACTCAACCGACCGACCACCAACATTGTTACATTTGTCTGCAAATGTTAAAATGTACACTCGTTGGCAGGTACATAACACAACTGTTAAAAAAAAAAAAAATAAATAAATAAATCACATAATGCAAGTATTAAAATTTGGCCTATTTTAAATTTATGCGCACTTTTACAAATACTGTAATGTGTTGTCAAAGTGTTATTGCATATTGATAGCTGATTGGTTTTGAGTGCAGGCATGGATGTGTTTGAATACCAATTTATCATGAATAGGTACAGTGGGGAGAACAAGTATTTGATACACTGCCAATGGGAAAACTGTATATGGTGTAATTTCTGATTAGATACAACAAGTAACTGGACTTACAATCAAGACTGTACTTCCCGATCCATCGATTCATCATGCAGTATCGTCTTGCAAACCTCAATTGTCCACCACTTCCCTGGTCTTCTGATTTTACAGCCAATCGGGAGAAGCGGGAACTGCAGATTTGACCAGGAAAAAATATCTGCTTAAGTACAGTGTTGGAGTGCAAAGGGTTCTTGTAGATCGTTCAATTTTTGAAGTTTTGTCGGAAATACGCTTCATTTCCTAATTAAAAGAAAAGGAAAGTCACAAAAAGCTTTTCTTGATGGAAACAATGTTTTTGGTCTTTCGTGAACGAATACACCAATCTGTGGTAGATTGTAGATTGGTCGCCTCCTGATGGCGAATTGGCATGTGCCGATAACCGGTTTCAAGGTATACCGTGGTATGAAAATGTCGCAGTTTTAAAACCGCAAAAAAATTCCGTCATACCGTCCTTAAGGTATTAGCTATTTCTTATGTACCATAAATGCAGGGAGAAATCCCTCGCTTGCAGCTGCCAGGCTCAACCCTCCCCCACTGATTCTTGCTCAGTGTCAGTGAGTCAGCTGTGCTACATGGTGGGTGGAGGAGGTGAAACTCCTGAACTTTTGCCCGCCCCATCGAAGAAAACGAAATCGCTGGTATGGGAATACTTCAGCTACATAAAAGTTACAGATGGCCGCGGCTTAGAGTCGGAGGACCAACCGACATGTAAAACATGTTTGCGGATGGTGGCTGCTGAGGAGGCAATACCTCCAATATGATTTTGCATTTATATAAAATTAAAGGTTTGTAAACACTATCATGAGCGTTTCCCACCAGCTACAGGAGTTAACTCCAGCGTGTTTAGTGTGTATAGCGGTGGTAAAACATGTATTTTTTTTCTCTCTGGCAACTGTCTGTGTTGAGAAACAGAGTGTGTGTATAATGTAAACATGATACAAGTTATACACACGTGCTTTTTATGGAAAATAATCCAATTATTTTTGTTCTGATAATGTTAAGCTGTGGCTGTGGGTTTACGCTCACCTAAAGGACTGTGTTTATTTTTATTTTATTTCGAATATATATTTTATTTGTTTTTACTTAACTTTATACTTATGTTTTGAATAATAAAAATCCTGTTCAATGGATTTTTTTTTTAAACCCAGATATCTCAAAGTAACACATTTCAGAGCTGTAATTGCAAAACTGTTGAACCGTGATATTTTTGCTTAAAGTTATCATACTGTCAGGATCTCATACAGGCACATGCCTAATGGCGAGGCAATCAGAGGAAAGAGGCGGGAGCTGCAGACGTGACCAGGAAGCGACTATCTGCATTAATATTATGGCGGAATACAAGAGTTTTTTGTAGATTGGTCAGTTTCCCAAGTTTTGTATGAAACACACACACTTCATTTCCTCAAAGAAATAGGAGCCAAGAACTATGTTTTTTGATGGGAAAAGATGTTATTATGAGTGCGGTTAGAAGCGCCAAAGTCCACTCCAATCAGCAGCCATATATTTTTGAAGGCTCCTCCCATGACACAGTTCTCGATTGGGTATTTTCCAGTTTGATACATGGAATATACTCGTAGCTGATTTATGGAGCAATCAATCTGGCCTGCCAGGTTAACAAGTAATAAGTCACATGAATAATTCCGGCCATGCAAGGGACCGTGTGATTGGTTGGTGACCAAAATGTAGCCCACCATTTGTCCAAATTCAGCTGGGATTGGCTCCAGCTCATGAAAGCAGATAAGCATTGAAATGGATGGATGACTCGCAAGATGTAAAAATAGTTTCCAGTGGAAGGCACAACACAAATTTAATGGTAATTGTGATGTTTTTTTTGTCTTTTGTTTTTTCTGTGGAAACTAAACTACAGAGTTTAGATGTTTCACCTTCTTCACTTAAACAACAGTACAGTATAGTAAATAAAAAAAATTGCACTTTTGTTGACACAGCATTTCTCTGACTCCAGATCATGCCTTCGGCCTGTGACTCTACGATTGACGACATTGAGGACATGGTGTCTTCTAGTGACCCTACTCCTCATGAGAGGCAGTCTGCGAGGAGGAATGTCATACCCAAGTCCCGGAGAAAAAACAACATTCTGAACAATGAGGAGCTCCAAGCAGACAGGTACATTAAATAATTGGATTTACTGTACTGTATAAGTTGTATGTTTTTCTTATTTTGTGGTGGGAGTGCATATGCATTTTAGAAGATTGAATGCCAACAAAATACACCTTGCAACACTGTGTCACCTAAAGCTGCAAGTGCACACTGACACTAAAGTTTGAATGATCCCGTAATGCTTTACTCGCCTCAGCACCATGCGGAGCAGAGCATTCAGCCCCACTCGGCTTCCCAGGCTTTGGAATTCACTACCGCCCGACCTCAGGAACACCAACTCCCCCTTTTTTTAAATCCAGACTCAAAACTCACCTGTTCAGACTCTCCTATCCACAGTAATCCCCATTTCTTTGTGTTTAAGTTTCCTGTTCAGACTCTCCTATCCACAATAATCCTAATTTCTTTGTGTTTAAGTTTTCTGCTACTATTTTTTATCTATTAGTATTTTTATTGTTTCTACATCTCTTTAGTATTTTAAGTCTACCTTAAATGTTCTATACTTTTTAAATTTTTTACCGTTTTTCAATCTTAAATCTGCCTCAATGTTTTTTAAATCGTTGTACGGCAACCTTGAGTGCCAGAAAGGTGCCTTCTATTATAATTTTAGTTCCAGAGACCATAGCCACTATTGTACATTTTTATCTGTTCCTCTATAGGATTTGACTTTTACATACATGACTTCTATTGAAGTGTTGTCATACAAGGCCTTCCCATTCATGTCCATCTCATAATCATTCCAGTCTGATTCCTGGGACCCAGAAAATCTGGATGAAAACGTGGGGCTGCAGTCACAACAACTCAGATGGGGAATACATGGCTGGACAGCTTGCTGCCAGTGGATACAAAATGACAAGTAAGAAACAGTTTTTGTGGTATTAATTGTATTTTTATAATTATAATAGTTGCACTACCCTTAAAACATCACCTGAATCAGTAAATCTTATAATGTTTATATCAAGGACAGCAATTTGATCCTGCAAAAAAGTGCTGAAAAACAGTACAGTTGTGCTGGTTGAATACATTATTTTAAACGTAATGCGATCTCTGAATTTATGTTATTATTTTATGACACGCAAGAGGTCAGTCTAGTTCGAAAAGGAAAGAGTTCTCCCTATATCATTTGACATGTTGTGTGAATCCAAAATGCTTTCTAACTAAATGTTTGATTTTGCAAAGCATAAGGTTGTTGGCTGGAGTTCTACGGTACTTGATACGTGTTAAGGAATTTTCAAACTCAAGTCCTTTTAAAAAATGAAGCTGTGATTTAACGTTTGCGATATGTCAATTATACTTTCAGGAGTTTAAAACACTACATTATCTACTCACAGTAGTCAGTGTGAATATGATGAATACATGTTTGAATCTATGGATCAATGTGCTCTATGACTGTTTAATTCTGTATGTCACTTTTGAATTGTTGGAGCTACATAGTACACATAATTTAATTGACTGACTGTCAAAGAACTCGGCTATCAAACATAAACAGCATTTTTCTCTCAGAAAGTTGGTGAATTGGTGCAGAATGTTTTTCTATTCCTGTTCTCGTTCCGGTGCGGCAAATGTCTGCCTTTCTCACAATCTGATTACTGTACTTCGCATTTGCAGCCATTTCAAGGTCTATTGCAAATAAATGTGCAAGTCAAGGCTGTGTAATGTAATACTCTCATAGTAATAAGATCAAAACTTGCTTTTATGGATCCTGTTTTTTTTTTTTTTTTTTTTTATTTGCTCAGTTGGCTTACTCTTCTTTCTGTAGAACCAATTGTTATTCCTGGGTCCTTATATTGCATTTTTTTGTTAAATAAAGTTCCAAAATTGGTGCATATCTGTAATCTTATGACATTTAAGAATAACTTCCATTCCGAAGGAAAAAGCAGAAACCCCAAATGAAAGGCGTGCGGCTCCACAATTAACAACAAAAAGGCAACACGTCCAACTTTGTCCGTCGTTCTATACATTATTAACTTAAACCTGCATGATAGCTAATAGTTAAGGTTACATAATATGTATACAGTAGTAAGCTGACCTAAAGGTCATCTTTTCCCCACTTTCCTTATTTGTGTGCATATGTGCATTGGTGTGAAGGAAATGCAACAAATGGAATTTTATATTGTGAAACACCCCAACTTACAAGCCTATAGATTGCCCGTGTGTCTGTTAAAAAGGACAATGTTTGATTTTTGTCTGTTGATGTAATATTTTGTGAGGGTAGTTTTTATTATTTTACATCAGTAAATGGGTGGGTTGTCACGTTCGTTGAAACTCTACCACCAGAGGGCGATGTTGTACAATGTTGCGATTGAATCGATAATAATAGTTGATAATTTTTGAAAATGTGCCCAGAAAAAAACTGCATAATTTTTTACTTTAAAGTGACACATTTGAGGTAAGAGGTAATTACTAAAGCAGTTTAATTCATCCAAGCAAGAAAGCAATTACTTAGATAAGTGCTGAATCTCTGAGTTATCACAAAAAAACTTTTTTTTTGTCTTCTTACCTGCTAGTTTTTTTGTTCGGGCTTAAAAAGGGGTCAGGTGACTTCACCTACAACGTTTGCTGTCTGGCCTGCCCCTACCACTATATAAGAACTCAGTGCGCTGTCAGTGGCTTTTCACCAGTTACAATTGCAGCTTTTTAAAAATGTAAGCCATTGTGTGTTTTTTTTTGTGTTCAAAAATTGGACTGTACTGTACTGCAGTGTATTTTTGTTTTCTTTATTCTAAAGAACCCCCTCCATCTAAAGTTTAATGATGAAATATATTGGGTAATGATGATCAATTTCATTTTTATTGCTCTTGTCACACGATTACACAGTGAAATCAAACAATGTCATGTATAACATCAAATCATAATAGGCCTACACAGTACTCTAATTTCAGAAGAATCAAGTGGTGCTTAGTCAGTTTGCGGTGATAGTGCAAAATAACTTAACACTGCTTCTTCTACTCAAACAGCAATTGAACCACTCCAGTAACCAAATATCCATATCAAAGTCCGGGTCATCAAAGCTGGTCATGGCTACCAATTTAACTAACACTTAACTAACCAGTAAGGAAAGTATGTGGACAACAACTGAGTCTTTTGCTTTATTGTGCGTCTGCTAATGTCATGGTAACTTACTTGTAAGGTCTCCCTTTACCACTGTCTTTCTTAAAGACAAAAAGTGACTGACAAGAGAAAGGAAAAACATGCGCAAACAGGCTTCCCTAGTTCTGCGATGGTACAATTTGAGCTTACAATGGCCTGCAATTAACTAGTTTACACAGCAACATAAGAAGAGTACTTTTTAACAGAAAAAAAAGAAAACACATTCATTTTTTGCCGAACTTACCGTTTTTCATTTTTCATTCATTTATCTTATTTATTTTCCATTTATGGCTTGAATGTGTTTTTCCAGACAGATTCACTGTATTATGTATTATGACTTCTTGTTAAGTATAGGCCGTTAGAAGGTTGTTGTGTCCCTATGTGTGCTGTGGCACAGTATTTTGCTGTGAGATATCATCATGTGTGCCATGGGGAATGATCTAAAGTTCACTTAACAATTCTGAAAATGGCTTACTATAAATAATGTACATGTAACTACTGTATTTATGCTAGCCAGGGATGGTGACGTGCTGAACAATTAAACCACATAATTAATAATACTAATAATACACAATTAATCTTGTGCCATTTTTCTTGAGTGGTGTGTCCTGAGATTTTGTCTAATGTACAGTAAGTAAGGTGTCTTTTGCTAAGTAGGAATGTTGCACCACTCCAAACCCTATGACCACTGTACAATTAACTTTTTGGTGGCTCCGTTGCACACATAAGGATAATGACAATTGCTTTGTGAAACTGCCAAAATTGAAAGCGATGGTTTCTAACAACTCACTATATTTGTGACCTTATAAGATATATATAATTCCATTAGTATAACGGGCAACTGTTGTTTCTCTTTCATCGGCCTTCTTGGTTGGTAATGGTATTCTTTTATATAGTTTTAGTGTGAGCCTTCACCAACCAATTCAGGGATATAATTTCTCTCCATTGTCTACACATTTCTGTCATGTCTGCAGGGTAGTGATTAAGGGGTAGCGGCTCACTGGTAACGATGAAGGATTAGTTTGATTTCCATTTCGTTCTCTTCTATACTCTTTGGTCTTTCCTTTTTTCCCTGTATGTCTTTCTCTACCTTACACTTTGAATGGCCCCACCCCTTGCTTTCTGAGTGAATGTTGTTCGTTTAGAATGTCGGAACGGCCAAATTGCTTGTCATGGCCGGAATTGACAATGATCATAGTAGGTTTTAGAGGATAGTGCCGTTTTGAGCAGTGTGTGAATCGCACTTCAATTATCACAAATGGTATGACACATCTGCAAGTCTATGAGAAAGTGGAATAGCACAGAATGTCAAGGACAAAAGGTGGTAGAGTGTCTTACTGAACGCAGATACTTAACATATTTATGTGTGTGTTATGTCTTGACAAGACAAAACAGCTTACATCATATGCGTATCAGATCGATGCCGCATCGTGAAACAAAGTTTTTTAGACAAAGACCAAGCTGTGAAAACATGACATCACCTTCTCTCACTCGCTCACTTTCTCTCTCGTCTCGCTTTCTCTCTTAAACCCCCTCCCCTAACTCTTTCATTCTTTCTCCAACTATGACATCACCTGGTGTGAGGCGTAGTAGCAGTTATTTTAGCGGCCTGTAGGTGGCAGCGTTACTTCAAGATTTTTGGAAAAACAGGATGAGGTAATGCATGAGAGAAAAACATTGTTGTAAATTCACTTTTTTCTTCAGTTACAGTTTTAGGATGTGTAACATTTTCTAGTTAATGGAATTGAAACAGACATATTATGTTTGTGTAATGGAACCATGTCATCTAAGACTAAGAATTGTTTGT
This sequence comes from Corythoichthys intestinalis, assembly GCF_030265065.1. NCBI lineage: Eukaryota > Metazoa > Chordata > Actinopteri > Syngnathiformes > Syngnathidae > Corythoichthys > Corythoichthys intestinalis. Next base: position 16,376,892 of record NC_080398.1, read on the forward strand.
ATAAGAATAGTTTGTATTCTTTGATATTTGTATATATAGTATAGTATTTTATATTATAAAAACAAAAAGAAGTCAAACACAATTCTGAAAAGAACAAGCTTCCGATTCTCCCTTTTGTTCCAATTGGTTTACCAAAATGGCAGATTTTAGGGAGCTGCTCTGCTTTCATTGTGTTTACACCTGCTCAACTGCCGGGACTTGTGTGTGTGCTGGCCCACATGTTTAATGCTGCTCACTGTACGACCAAAGAGGGCACTGTTAACCCGTAATTGCACACTATCAGGAAGTTATCTAGTTGAGGGGCTGGAGCAATGTGCCAGAAACTGACTTCATAGAAAGGCTTGTACATAAATGCACACTTGCAGCCCCACTCTCCCTCCCTGTTTCTGCCAGCCATCCTCACACAAAACACTTCAGTTATGATTTTTACATAGCGGTTAGGCAAAACGACTCCCTTGTACACATTGTCAGCCAAATGGGTTGCTCTTGGTTCCTTGTTTGGACACAGGCAGTTGGAGGATATGGCTTCACAGAAGGGGTGTGAGGTGTTTTTTCTAAAACGCAGTTGAACGACAGATCCACAGATATTAAAGTAGGGGCAAATATATCTCTTTAAAACAATATTATTATTTTAAAAATTATGCTTAGAATTTATTATGTTGCAAATAATGTCTCAATTAAAGACAGAATTTTATTACTCCTTGGCAGATAGATTTAAGGATTTAGGAATGTACTTTTATGGCCCTTAATGGAACTAGTACTGTTGCTTTTATAGGTTTGTGCAGCACATTAAAGTTAAATTTTGAAATGTTCACGCTTGTTATATTGCACCTTTTTCTAGATCGTTCTTGCTTTTCAGCCGCTCCTGCTGCTCTGAGAGCTTGTATTACATCACTGCAGAGTATTCGCACTTTAAGTGTGTGTGTGTCTGTGTAGACATCGCATACGCGGCACCTCATTCATAAATCGGAGGATGAGGATTTTTCTGATTGGCTGACTGTGTGCTATGCAACATTACGCACCGCTGTGTCATAGCGAGTGAACACTTAAAATGTTCCTTTTGACTCCACCTCTCACATTTACTAATGCGCACACTTGGTTGTTGGACATAGACACTTGCAGAGGTAGTGAAAATTGGTTCTATATGAAGAGAAAATGTGCAATGTGCCGTGTGGGCGCTCTATGACAGCCCTCAATCTGAGAGATAAAATGCTTTACTGTATATGCAAGAACGCATTCTGTCTTTCCGGTAACTCACTCTTGTACGTGCCCGACAGTCCACGGCGTCGATTTGGAGAAGGAAAATAGTGTAGGGGAAAGCGATGTAAGAAACACCGGAGATGATATATCCGCAGGGTAATGGATCAAGGGTACAGCTGAAAGAGGCGTCTGCAAAATTGAAAGCAAGAAGCAGTCTAGCAGAAAGAGACACTGTTGAGATGCATGCTGCAGTAGCTCATGCGCTTTAAAGGTAAAGAGATAATAACAATAGACAAAGGAACTATGAACCGGGTGCATTAATGTAATGTAATGTAATGTATGCTGGCATCAGTGGCATGCATGGTGAAATGCATACACTTAACCCTTTAAGGTCTGGGCCTATTTTGTCTGATTTTGCATGCCTTTGAAGTTGCCTTTATATTTCAAAGAAAGAATTGTTTACGATGGCCTGGTTTGGTCCCTTTTTTCGTGACACCTTGAACTTCATGTCCAAACTGTTGTTTCCTTCACTGACCAATTATAAATCATCATTTTGGGCCCAAAAAGACCAAAAATTCCAAAATCGTTTTGTCAAAATTTTTAATATTGATGTCCAGTTGACAACCAAACATGCGTAACAAACCGTTTTGAAACTTTGTAATATTCAACATGTTAGGATGAACATTCAACCAAAAAAATTTAGAATAAATAGTCTTATATTTGACAATTCAACATAAACAGGTATAGCCATGGGCGTTTTTTGCCTTTATACATGCTCTAGTCAAAACAGGTTGTATACAGCAGACCAAACAGTGAAGAACAGTGAAAAAATATATACCATCTAACACAAAAAGTGTTTAGAGGCCATCTCTTTATGAGTTTAGGTATTGCGGCCCATCATCTGATGAAAACTATGTACACACAATCAAGCCTCTTGAATACACATTTATATAGACAAATTGAGAAGACTGATTGTGGGAAAAAAAAATTATATATAACATTGGAAAAAAAAAGTATTTAAAAAAATATTTACAATAAACAAGTTAAATTTTTTTCAGGCATGCCACTCCGAAAAGCAGTTTCGTCCTGGAATTAGACACAGGGCTACATCACACAGCCCACACTTTCATGGGGTGTCGGTCCTCTTTCCACCCTTCCATTTTCATTTCATTTTACTTTCATTGTCACTATAAATTTACATGAAAAAAAGTCAGTATTTATGAAAATAATAAAGTATAAAATAAAAATATATACAGCAATAAATAATAATGGAAATCTATATGTATGACAATAGAAAGAATACCATAGCTGAATATGTGCTACACCCCTAATCTTCATATAGAAAGAAGAACACCACAAATTATAAATTCCTGCCTGGGATACACACAGTGCACATACGACTTTGATCTGATACGCACATTTTATTATTATATACACAAACACACACTTATATTGCATCAAAATTAACTTTGTCTTGCAATATCAAAAGAAACTTTCAAAAGAAACTTTTTCAGCATTAAAAAAAAAAAAAAAAAGTGAGTTGGCTTACCTCTGCTCGTCGATGGCGTCACCCACGTGTTCAAATCCGTCACTATCTTCACTCGAGGACTCTTCCGAAGAAGACGATGATGACGAATTTGGACCATCCTCTTCCTCAAGTTGATCAAAAAGCACAATTGCTTGCGCTAAATTTAGTTTTCCGTTCATTCTCAAAGTCACACAAAGTCGCTGCTCGATCCAAACGGCCGTCGCTCGCCACCTCGCTGCTTCACAACACTCCTCTCTCTCGTTCGGTGGAACCTCGCACGGCAGTTATATTCATAAAAAAAACGCATTTTGTGCTTCCACTGTGACTTCGAAAGGGTTCGTTTGATTTGTGTTTTTTTCATGGAGTTTCCGTTTTGAAAAAGGACAAGAAATGATGGAAATATAGACATAAACAAATGATCCATGCAGCGTTAAGGCCGAGTTATACTTCCGCGTCAGACCTACGCCGTCAAGGAAGAATCGAGTTACGACCCTACGCCGTAGCCTGACGCGCACCTCTCGATTTTTCTAACCTTCGCGTCGCGTAGACGCGTTGACGTAGCGAAAACGGACTGTGATTGGTCCGCTCAGACTGTTGTTTCCGGGCGAAAACACCGCCATTGTAGAATAGAATCAAACATTATTTTCTACACGCAAAAATGCACCGAGCCGACGGGAGTATCATCGAAGAGCAAGTCTCGTCAAGAAATTATTATTGTGACTGCCAAATGGCAAGGTCGGCGATCGAAAAAATAAATAAATGGAAGAACCACCGAGACGTGGGTGGTCGGAATCGAGTGGCCACACGAAGCGGTGACACAGTCGGCCAAAAACTGCCAACTTTTTATCACTTTATGTCGTATTTTTGGTTGGTGCACTTCATCATTTACTGTGTACATATGTTTCAAGTATATGAAGAATAAAGCACAGATTTGGTGTCAAAAGAGTTGTTTTGATCTTTAATTTTCAATAACAGACAGTTCACACACACAATACATCATCACTGATTGAGAGTGCCTCGGTGCTTTTTATGATAACCTTAAAATCAAGCCTCCCAACGCAGTTTGGGAAGTTCCCTAGACGCCAGAAATCTGCTATGGCTTCCCACTGGCTGGTTGTTGGACACGGCAAACAAATCAGGCTGGAGGGCTTTGCAGACCTTGAACGCAGTGCTCGACGCCAGTTTGAAGCTAGCCGCCACAGCTAGCTCTCTCCACCCGAGTCTAAAACTCTCTGTGCGGCATCAAAAGTCGGCCAGACCGCCTCGAAACCGTCTTCTGCGTCGCCTGCCCGTCAACATTTGTATGTTCAATATTTATTCAGTGTTGATGAGCAGAATATTTACTTTCAAGAGTTCCATCTTGCATATTTTATTTTTTCTCCGACTAGCGGAAGTAGTCAACAATCATGCCCCAAAACCGTACAAACATAACGCCACATCCCTCTAGTGGCTTGGCGGTGAATTACAGAGCAACGCGTTCCCTCACCGCAGAACTATCGAATGTCGAATGACGCCGTAGTCGCTACGCCGTCACCGCAACGCGGGAGTATAACTCAGGCTTTATAATGTTTTTTTGAGAGGACAATAAAACTATAAAACTTAAATGACAGTATCTCATGTTTTAGTTGGTCGATTGACTTCAAATAATAACGAGAGTAAACCGCAACTTCCGCACTTTAAAACGAGACCAACCAACGGCATGTGGGTGACGTAATTAAAACGTGAGGGCGCTTCAAAGACGACGTGCACTGAGGATGCGCCGGCGCGTCCTTCGACTCTGAAGGGTTAAATAATATTTATCACTACATCTACGTTTTGTTATATTTATACTGTAAAAAGTATCTAAAAGCGCAGAGCAGGCATATGACAAGTAGGTTGGCAGTTAATATGTAAATATGGATATGCAAATTCAATTGTTGACAGGGTTTAACCATTTTGAATATGAAGGTTATCACATAAACACGCGGTAGTGTTTATGTAACTTACTGTACTTATCGCTTACTAAGTTGCTGTGTTTAAAAATGACACTTTTTTATTTTTTTTTTATTTTTTTTTATTACTGTCAAATAAACACAAATGCACATTATGCTTGGGGGGGAAATTAAAATGCAAAATCTTTTACTTACATCTTCTGTGTGCTATGTCTTGCAGATAAGCATGCAAACATTTTCCATGGCCTGGTATTCTTCTAAAGTCTACAAATAGACCATGGGTCCAGGCAGTCAAGTGTAACCATTTAGAGGCCAGGAAATTGGAGTGATCCCAAACCCTGTGTGTGCATGCATGCATGTGCGTGTCTGGGTGATCCTACAAGGTGACCCTCATGTATGCGGCACCCAGGAACCTTTTAGAAGCAATGGGATTAGGTAACCGAGCCTTGCCTGCTTTTAAAATTCCCTTGAGAGAAACAGGGAAAGAGAAAGGAGGAGGGTGGGATTGCACGAGGAAGGGAGGGATCATCTCCCAATCTCATCTATTGATTACTCAGACGAAAGGAATTTTGAGCACATCTCAAACTTAAAGCAAACTACTAGAAAAAGGTAGTGAGCTATTTGTTTCCACAACAACAGCATTGTGGTGACAGAAAATGCCAACATTTGAAAACTTAGGGGCCGTTTACATGGTGACGCTGCGACACCTAGACGCAACGATTGTGTTGTGGAATGTGCCACACCTCTACACGGTGACGGCGAAAACGGAAGGCTAAGAAGCAAGCTTTTGATTCCGGCCTCCAAAGTGGAACAATTTGATTGCGGGGCTTGCTTCGCGCTATTTAAATGGAACGCTATCGCTCTGCGGACGTCAGCACTCGCACACGTCACTTTGGGCATGTGTAGTTGCTGCTACTAAACATTCACAACAGCAAAAGTGGCGGAATGTCTGCTTGTTCTTTGCGTTTTTGTGCCTTTTGAAGCAAAAGCTGATATTGCACCATTTTACAAAAAAAAAAAAAAAACGCGTGGACGCTGATTTGCATTGCTTCGAGTGGGTGGGTATTTGTCTTCCGGTCTGAGGAGGTTGTTGTCAAGGAAGTGCATTATTGACTGTCGCCTTGTAAAAGTGCACTGCCCCCTAGGGCCTGGCATGAATACTACATTGTTTTCACACGGAGTTTCCACATTGTTCGGAGACGGAACCAAGACCAAACATGCCTGGAAACATGCTCATTCAACAAAAAGCTGCCCTTAAGCCGCTTTTTTATCTATTTGTTTTGCAAGAAAGTACAAAAATATTAACCATTTTAAAGGCAGACAGGTGGAATGAATTCCACGTTTTCTGGAAACAAAGTGTCTTTAGAAATAAGACTTCTTTTAACCAATATACTTTGTTTTCACAGATTTCTATACTATCTCACATGTTTTTAGTGTTACCGCTGTACTTAATCATGGTTTTACACATTCTGCATATGAAATACATATTAGCGAATTAGTTAATTAGCTTAGCGCTCAGGGCTAACTGTTAACATCTCAAAAACAACAACAATAAAGGCTAAACAGTACAAGACATTTTTCAATTGACATGACTTGAAACTACTGCTGGACATCTGAAAGACAAGGTGCAACGAACTATCTTTCTTCCCCTCTTGCTCTAAAAAATAACTTCCGCACAGAAGCGCGACTGCCGGGTCCCGGCCTAACTCATACGCAAATCTCTCGCTCAGTAACCATCAGCATCCATCATAACGTTGCGTGTGTGTCCGTGAAAGGTGTCCGGGCGGCAGACGTGTCTTGAAATTCGTTCCGCTACGAGCGTTATTAGAGAAAATCATCGTTTTTGAACCTTTATGAATCGTAATTGAATCGTCACGTGTCGAATCGCGATGCATCTAATAATCGATTTTTTGGGAACTCCTGTAGTAAACAAACTGCAAAAGTTCAATAGCACTGAAACTTTCTCAGTGAAAAACTCACGGCGGAAATACTGGAACAAAAAAATGGCCTGTCATGGGGTAAAAAGGCTAAAAACAAGGGAGAAAGTAACAGCGCTGTTTTAAACAGGATACAAGTTAATTGCAGACACCAATCACAGATTTATTTCTCCAAAGAAAGTCATGGCTAAAAATGCTGAAAATAAATTCAAAATTGGTCAAAAAACAACAACAAAAAGGATGCTAACGTATTGTTTCCAACTAGAAAAGCCACAGGATGAATTGAAAGAGAATTTCTTTGCAATCCATTTCCTAATGTGCACCATGGGGCTAAATGATTGGAAATGCAGGAAATGGGGTTTCCCCACTGGGGTTTGGGGGGGTTGGGAGTCTATTCCCTATTCCCCACAGAAGCCAACCAGCCAGGCACCCCTTGTTATCGCAGGAAAACGGCCAGCATTCTGCAGGGATTTGGAAAACCCAGTAGGCACATATCGGGAATACCATCAATGTGATTTTAACAAGAGCAATTGGATCAACAGAGACGAGGAATACTCAAATAAGTAAAATGTACAAATATATTTCTTTCAATGTGGTTTTAGAAGTTGTCTCTGCTTTCTTGTTTTGGAGGACATTTTGAAACGATATACCATTTGCTTGCAAAGAACCAAAGACTAATCAATATTCATTGACATTTTCTTTGTTGGGTCTTTTGGAATAATTAGCTTGTCTCTTCAAATACAAGTTGAGCTTTTTGGTCTCCGTTTCGAATAATTGTCTTTTTTCCCCCTTGTCATCTCGCCTCAACAAAAAACAAATATATAATTTCTCTTATGAAGAACAAATTAATACTTGAAAGACATTAGCAATCAACGTGATGTGATGCTGATCATGGTGTGGATGGCTACAAAGCAAAAGAAATCTCAAATGAGGTCTCGGAGGACATGCAACAAATGGTTTCTCAAGACTGCCTTCAAACTCCTCCCACTTTCCCTCACCTTTTCTGCATTGTTTTGGAAGATGACCCCTACTTTCTGCCTTAGAGTCCAATTTTCGGACATCAGTGCCATTACTTGGTGACCACCTGCTGAAATGGATATCAAAGTGTGGATGTTCATATTAGACCACCTGCTGAAGTCAAGCCTTTGCTACATGTGATTGAACACTGTTTGGGCTTACTAGTTCATATTACGTACAAAGGACCTGTGGAAAAAGGAATATGATTGAAGTTGGGAAGGTTAAAAAATTCAAATATTTCACTGCGTGTGTGTGTGTGTGTGTGGGGGGGGGTGTACTGGTGTGTGTGTATGGGCATGTCATTGGTTTTGTTATAAATTAATTCTACACGTGTCCCTGTATAATCTTTCCTTCATACATATAAATGAATTGGCTATGTGTTAGATTTCCGTGTGAGAGCACAGATATTAGATAAAGTGGATTTAAAAGCTGTGAATGATTTGAGCAGCAGGTTTAATTTGAATTGGAATCGGACAAAGTAACCTTGATCACCAAGCAGAAAAAAATGATTGGAGGCATTGGTAGGACCTTGCTTGACCAGAAAATTGGCATGGATATAAAGTAGCTGTTTTGTGTATAAGCTGTAAGCCTGATAAGTTCTTGACTCACTACGCAGCATGATGGACTGTTGATTAATTTATCTTTTGTTGTTTTTGTATATTTACACCTTAACTGATGTGTGCTTTCATAACTGGGAATTATTATTTCACATGGAGATGGGATTGGGATTCAAAACACAATGGTGTTTTATCATGGCTGAACTGTACTGGGCTCATTTAGTCTGATATGAACTACTGAGAGGGAAATGTGACCAAGACATGTGAATGAGTGAAAATTCAGTGCAGTGCAAAATAATAACTAAAAATATTCTCAATTGTTCTTCGGTATACGGGTTCTGTGTGCCAAAATAGTTACATTAATACAGTGCTTCTCAATTAGTTTCTGTTACGCCCCCCCAAGGAAGACGTAAATGTTTCGCGCCCCCCCAAACTCTCTGCCGCCACTGTAAATAGTATCATTTGTGTATAAAATTACTATTATAAATACGCATCTGCCTAACATTGTGTCCTTTTTTTTCTTCTGAAGAAAAAAAGTAACATAGATCAACTTATAATAAAGTATAACTTTATTAACATTGTTTTGTTTGTAACAGAGAAGACTTGACGCGCATCAATTTGCCTGAATTAAAAAAAAAAAAAAAAAAAAAAAGTCACATCCAAACTGTAAAAAATACACTCAAGGTACAGTACATTTTTGACCATTTGATACAGAAAAATAAAATGTAATAAAATCAGTAAATAATAACAAATTAAAATTGATTAGAAACATTCACTCATGAGGACAATTTGCCAAAAAATTTGACCGAAAAAACAAAACTGAATAAAAGAAAAAAAGTGTCCTTGGACAGAAGGACAGTTTTTATTTTTGCTGCTCACAGCATTACCTCCTTTGCAATAGTGTGGAGTTATTTTGCAATGAGCATGCGAACAAAGCTCACTAGTTTACTGATATAACACTGACAAAGCAGGACAATTGTTGACAATATTCGGCACGTTTTCGCTGAAAAACAATCAAGCGGCTTATCAAAGAGATTGGGGTCTAATGTCTTTAAGTGGCGTCTTAATTGATTTGGTTTCTGGCTGTCCGCTATAAATTTTTTTAGACACAGTAAACAGTGGTCTTTCCCCATCACCCACTGTATTAAAAGTCAAAGCTAAAAGGCAAACGGCACGAAAAAAGCGCATTCTCGGCGGCCAAGGTAGAACCGTAGGTGAGGGCGGTCGTCGTGACGATCCCAAGCCGAAAATGGCACTTCTCGGGCGTCGACGTGAGAACCGGACAAGACAGTGGGTCGCTGCGTGAGCGGTCGGAAAACGGCTTTCGAAAACGGCGGCGGCACACTGCTCTTCATATCTGTTTTCTGTGTGTGCTGAGTGCTCTTCCTTAGTTCAAAAATACTGCGCGCACTCTGAAAATGAGAGCGCCACTGCCACCCACTGAGTGGATGTGCAAGTACACTTTATTCCAGTACGGCAAAAAAAAAAAGCATGTTCCCCTAGGTCACATGCGCCCCCCCCGGCATCGCTCTGCGCCCCCCCCCCAGGGGGGGCGTGCCCCACTATTTGAGATGTACTGCATTAATAAGAAACATAATATATCTGTATTGAATATACTGGAATGCATAGTAATATATTGAATTTAGTGTGTTATGTATAAGGCTGGTTTCACTGAGGATAATAACATTTTCTTACCAGCTTCATCCAGCACCTTCACAAAGTTTTAGCTTTTTGTTCTGGGGTAGATTTGCACATTTTGGACCAGAATACATTAATCTCTGGGACACATAGTCCTCTCTTTCTGGAGTGGTGTGATGGCTGGACATTCCCATGATGTTTTTACATGCGTATAGATAAACGTTGCACCTTGAAGCATCTGAAAAATTGCACCCACAGATGAGCCAGATTTATGGTGGTCCACAATTCTCTTTTACCCCTTTCCCACTGGCCAAAAAACTCATGTCAACCCACTAATAATCTGCTTTTGGTGGCAGTGGGAAAGGTGCAGCGACCCGCCTCGACCCGTGTCAATCAACCCGCCAAGCAACCCGCGTTCAAATCACCTCGGCTCTGATCGTCATGCAGTGTGAAAGCAAAACCCCGGGTCAACAGTCAACACCCTAATCTACGTGGTGACGTAGTCTCTTATGTGATCCGTCATAACAACGTGCCAGTCGCCTCCCATTTAACACGCCCCACAACCGAAAGTGCGCATACACTGCTCCTCACCAAAATGCTCAGTTGTAGGCCAAAAACCATGTGCTCTAGCCCGGATCCACATACGGCGAACAGTCGGTGTAGCAGCGTTAGCAATAGCCATAGCAGATGAAACAAAGGCTCTTCTCCTCCTTCTGTGATTTACACGACTCCTTTCAGTTTCAAACCAAAATTCACGTCGCCTACGTTGCCTCAGCACAAGCAGAGTGTTGATCCTTTGCTGCATTTCGACCATTTTGAGGGCAGTAAAAAGCATGAAAACAGAGAACACAAGCAGAAAGGAAGCTTCCATGTTGCTTTGCATTGTTTACTTCCTTGAACCGAATGAATTCGGTCGCAAGTGTTGACGCGCATCTTAGCGGGGTGACGTCACGTAACCTTATGCACAGCTGAGGAAGGGTGGAGGGCTAGACGGGTGAAAAAAAAAAAAAAAAAAAAAAAAGACACTGCTTTTATTTGTCAATGGGAAAGGTGCCAAATGCCAATTGCTAGTGGGTTGCATCGGCTTGGAAAAAACGCGTGTTGACCCACTAGTTTCAGTGGGAAAGGGGCATTTGATTTCCTGGCCGTTTTTTTTTTTTTTTTGGGCCGATTTTTTGTTGTTGTTGATCTTTCTCATGATTTCAAGATCAGAGTGTTTGAGGTGTGGCCTTTAATACATCCTCATTTGTGCTGCCAATTACGGGCATCACGGTTCGGGGCACGCAGTCAGACAGTATATATGTTTGAGATTAAAAAAAAAAAAGTTGTTGTGTTTCTTCTCTTTCTTCTGTTGTGTTTCTTTTCTTCTGTTCCCCCATAACCCCTTCCTGTTTGCTGTTTTGTCATAATAAATGAGGTATGTTGAATGATCACAAAGGGAGTATGTCAGACTCTCAATGTGAAACATTAAAACTGTTCAGACTATCCGGGCATTTAGACTTCCATTCTCCATGTCAAACAGCTGAGCAGGACAGGTTAAAAAAAAAAAAAAAAAAAAATGTCCATGTCGGAGTTAATCCTCCTCCACTAGAGCTAATACTCATAGACCAGCAACTGACATTACGATAAAAAGAAAACGAACCAAAACAGACAAAAAGAAGCTATCGTTGTTTATTACTAGGAAAGTTATGGCGAATGTTTAGAGTGGGAACTACCAAATGCGGTATTACATTCACTCTTTGATGAGTATTTAGTCTACATTGTAGCATTCTCAAGAATTAACAGGCATTTCGTTTCCCATTAGTAAGCACAGGATTCATTGTTGTACTATTAATTCGACATTTATTCTCGTAGTAATAGTTTTTTTCCCCCCCGTGTACTAATACTACGAGAATAAAAGTTGTATTATTACGAAGAGCTAATGTAGCTGAACAAGCAGCTACGTACGTTGGCGCGTTGCCACCGCCGTTAACATCAACAATATTCAAGACATATTGTGTTTTACAATCGGCTTTACAAATAATTAAATCCTTAATATTTTGGCTCATCTACATCCAATTATCATCACGAGAATGATGTATAATCTAATGCTTTGTCGTAGCTCCCAGCTAAGGTGAAGTTCGTGGCAGCTTACAGCTACATCACCCCTACGTAATACTTTTTTACTTGTAGCAATAGTACAACTTTAATCTTGTAGTCCTTAACAACAACAAAAAATATATATATATTTGGCCCAAATACTCAGTCGAACGACGCACATGAAGGCAACTTTGATAAAAAAATGTTGTTATATGGACTTACGATCCGCTAGCTTGCTGTGTCCTGCCGTCTTCCAAATTTACACCTGGGTGAATGTGCTTCAGATGTTCATTTATGGCTGATGTGCTGCCGTTGTATGCAAGCTCGGCATTGCAGAGACTGTAGTGACACCTTCCTTTGTTTCTTTTAAATAAGTCCATGCTTTGGCCTCTCTGGTCTGCTTTTTTGGCTTTGTGCCGCTTTCCCCGCTTCCGAGGGTCCGCTATTCTCAACATTCCACGCATATATATGGCGGAAAACCCAGACAAGACTAAAAAAAACAGTCTCTGCTCTTGCACCCCTCTTTAAAATGAACTGCTGCATTTTAAGCCAAAAGAACTGTTGTGTTTGATCGAACAATGTCTATATGCTGCCATAGCAGATTTATAGTGCATTAAGCCCCCGAATTATTTTTCATTTGTCCGTTTTAACCTGGAGACCCCTGTTTACAGACGTCGCGCAACCGCTTTTGTTTCAACCCAGCCATAAAAAGGTAATTAATTATATTTATTATACAAAATGTCATTTTTAGTTTACAATCGTTGATGTCTAATATTTAGTTCGAAAAAAAAGGTCTTTGAAAAATTATACACGCGCGTATTTTAAATTTTTAAACAAATTACGTCACAATGAAAAAAATGGTGTCTGTAAATAAGTCACGGTTATCTACCTCATAAGTATTGCTTAGTTGTATTTTTTTTTTGTTTTTTTGTTACTGTCGTATTTTGTCCGACATGTTAGATGATAAATAATCGATCCAAACAAAGAAAAATTGAAAGAAATGTTTTTTTTTAAAGGGTAAATGTATGAAAAACAAAATCTCGACCACTCCTTGATTTCTGCGATTTCTGCATCGCGACCCTTGTTATATTACCATGTCTTAACCATAAAATCCCCCAAAAACCTGGCTGTGGCCATTCACAGCTGTGTCTGACACTCGGTGATACATGCTACATGGATTTTTTGGATCGAAACAAGGTAAGTTCGCGATAATATCTCGTTAAAATCATGCCGTCTTTAATTATGCTCTTTCATGCTCTCACTTCCAGTTAGGGTTTTGCTGTTTAAATAAAATAAAATAAAATGCCCTCCTGTTGAAAATGTTTCTTTCCTCAGAAAATTGACATTTTAAGCTTTCCAATAATGTATCACACATGCATATCGAAAAATTTTGAAATCTGGACAAATTGGGGGTCTCAGAGCGGAACTTCAAGTCACCTGAGTGTTTTCCGCTATTAATATTTTACTCACATTTAACCGTCGACGGAATGTTGTGCTTGTCGACGCGTCGACAACGTCGACTAGTCGGGACGGCTCTAATGCTGATATTGTTTGAAATTTGTTTTGTTTTTTTCCAGCTATTCCAGTTAACTATTTAACCCCTCCTCCACCCAAAAAAATCCAAATATTGACACTGATGTGAAGTTCAGTATAAAATGTCTTGACACAGTGAGCCTTATTATTTTGTTCTCAAACACATTGACATGGAGAAAAGTCTCCACTGTGCTTTCAAATTTTGCTGCTCAAAGGTGAATTGATGTCCGATTAAATGAAAACGCTCTACCTTTTTTGGAGGGAAGCAGTATGGATCTGTATATAAGAGAAAGTCAACAAGTAAATATCAATTTGTTGCAGAGAGCAAAGTGGGTGCAACGATATCTGTAAATGTCACAAGGTTTACGTGCCGTTGAGAAAATCATTTGCTGTCTGCTACTGCCATTCTTGCCTTTTTGTTTTGTCAAAATCTTTTGCCGCTTTAATTGATTGCAGCTTTAAAAAAAAAAAAAAAAAAAAAAAAAAAAAAAAAAACACAAGAAAGCTCAAGTTTTAGTAGAAAAACATTTGCTTGTTGTCTAATAAAATACATGCTTCTTCCACTGATTTTGACTTGGTTCAAGTCTATATTACTCTTGTCAACAACAATTTGGTCAATTGAAATAATTTTTAATATTGTCAGCTTGTCCTCACTATGGACAGCTAAGAACCTGATTGATTTAACATACATTTTGATGACTATCACATGTAACGTTAGCATTTATCGAACGTTTTAGGCAACATAAATTAAGCCTTTAAAATGTAATAATTGTCTCCAATTGCTTTGCAGCCCTCCAACTACTTCACCACAAGAAAAGTGGGGATGTGTAAAATTTCCAGATTAAGAGTAGGCGTTACAGGAACTGGTCATGATTACAATTTTTTCCAAAATGGATTAAGGATATTGAAATGAAATGTCAACCTCATTTAGGCAAAAATTACATCACGTATAATAAAAATTGGAACATCTTGGCTTAGAGGGTCCCTTTATTTGAACAAATACGGTATGAAACATACAGAGCAGAAAGGTTTATTGATTATCTGAGTTTTCATTTCAGTGTAACAGATAGCTTCTCAAATCTTTCAGACTGCTTTTTGATATCTGATCTGCTTGTTACGTTTTTCTGTGCATCTCTTAAGGATTAACAAAGTAAATCTGGGCCCAACTCATCTGTCCTCTCCTAGGTTCCGAAAGCGTGTGTGTATGGCTCAATTATTTTTATTGATAAGGCTTCTGATGATCCGCCTGCTTCTCTACTATGCCTTTGGAACTAGTTTGAAATCAGTCAGGCTGTGTAAATCTGACTTTGAAAAGAACATTTTGATCATTAGTCTTTACAAACCCTTTTTTGTTATGGCTTGTGAATTGCAACGGGGTCATCGTGAATCACTTCAAAAATATCATTGATACAGCTTTTCTGAACTAAAATAAGATAAAAAGCAGCCAATAATGCATAACATATCGCACATCACACAAAGGTCTTGTGACTGAATGTGATGTAGTACTCACTCAGTGAGTGAATGAGCTCAATTAAACAAAAAATATATAATAAAGGTATATATATTTTTTTATTTTGTTATGATTTCCTTTTGTTTCTATGTGGTTATGAACATTTTTTTTTTTTTTTTAAATGAGAGTTCCAAACTTGTTACAGTCCCACCGTGCCACCTTCATAATGTGAATGATTTTTAAACAAGAATAACGTAGAAAAATGCTTGCCTTTATTAAATGCTTCATTGAGTTAGACCTCTCATGCTTTGGCGCTCACGCTGCAGAGAACAGCCTCTCGCTAACACAATGAGTTGACACAGCACATTTATGCAAGTTTAACGATGAGTGACAGATTTGTGCCTTTGATCGTAGAGTTACCAAGCTTCTCTGCCAAGATCAAAGCTACAAACCTGTCAATCATCGTAAACTTTACCAAACGTAAGCTGGACAGTTTGGCCGCAGTGCTTAGCAGGAGGGAGTGTGAGAGGCTGTGGCACTATATGAGCATGAAGCAGAAAAACATAAATATATTTCTTAAATAGCGTACCGCATGTACAGTAACACTTCACTTTTGCTCATTAATATTGATGACGTTCTCAACTGTTGCTGGGGGGGTCAAACTCACGTTTGTCCCTCATGCTAGATGCATGTAAATAGTGTACGAACGAGATGCCAACTAAGGTAAACCTTCCAAATCTGTCTGAAAATGATGTCGCTGGTGCCAAATTCACTGGTAAAGATGTGGAAGAACATACAAATGTTCAGTTAAAGCAGACATGTCCAAAATCCGGCCCGGGGGCCAAATGCGGCCCGTGGTCAAATTTCATACGGCCCCCAGCCTCTGTCATAAAATCACTAATGTCCCGCACACAGACGTAATAAATTGGTCAGCAGTACCGCTACCAGCATATGAAGTAGCTTACACACTAAATGCTGCTTCTCATTTACCCACTAAAAGGTAGCAGCACTCTGAGCAAAATTACCCTGTGTGACCCTTTACTCCCAATTTTCTAAAATGGCGACAATCAACAAAAGAAAGAAAGTTGACTGCGACGGCTGACACTTCAAGGATAGGTGGACATTGGACTATTTCTTTACTAAAATACGCAACAACTGTGTCAGCCTTATTTGCAAAGAGACAGTCGCTGTTTTTAAAGAGTTCAATGTGAGGCGACATTACCAAACAAGACACACTGACATGTACGACAAGATTACAGGGAAGATACGTAGCGAGAAATTGAAGCAATTTGAAGCTAGTTTAATTTTACATCATTAGTATTTCGCAGTAGGCCGAGAGTCGAAAGAGAACGCCACAAAGGCTAGTTGCGAGATTGTTGAAATTATTAATAAAAAAAAATAGAGCAAATGTGACACACAGAATGGCTTGTTAAAATTAGCTTAAATATATTGTTCCACATAAAGAACGTCAGCCAAGGTCGGCCCCCCACATTTTTACCACACCAAATCTGGCCCTTTTGCAAAAAGTTTGGACACCCCTGAGTTAAAGAGATGGCTTTAGTGTTGAGGGCTGAAAAAAGAACCGACCTGATCCAGAGGTAGCTTTTTTATCGACACCTTTTTCTTGTGTGCATTGCCTTACGAAACTGACGATGACATTCTCCTGTTTAAACAAGCTATCCTTTACCACCACATGTCCTGTCTTTCTTATATATCCTCTGTTTGTCTTACGTCTCTGACCGTTCATGGGGGTCATTTATATTGCTATTTTTGTGTAGCGATCTCAAATGCTACTTCAACGACAGCCTACGAACACTTAGTTTTTTCATTAATAACAAATCTTAATTCTATTAATTTATTTACACTTCAAAAAGACCAAGGCCAAACATGGCCAATTTATTTAAATAGCCACATTTTAGAAAATAGGCCTACGCGACTGTTGTGATGTATAAATAAAATTTAATTTTTTTCAGGCCATTCATTGTCAAACAGAAGCAGCACTGCAGAACGCCACCCTAAAAAATTAAGTAAAAATATCAAAATGGCTTAGCTTTTTCAGGGCAGGATTGTCGATTTGTAGGCCCATGGCCTCCAAAAAAATGTTTACTGCATATGAAGGGAATGGCTTCACCTTGCTGGCGTTCAACTGGATTTTTGGACGTCCGCACAAGTTAATCCAATGTTAACATTTTTTCCCTCTGAGTTTTTGGCTTTGGGAAACATATGACGAAAACATCCTTCATATGTGGACGGTCGTAATGTCTAAAGTTGTTTCTACAAGTTCCATAACAGCAGTGTTTTATCAGCTTGTTCTTTTTTGAAAGATTACCTGCAGAAAACAAGCAGTACTAGCATTGGTTGTATGCGAGTGCGCTTCTAATTTGACCCCCTTCTGGCTATTTAAAACAAGATCCTTTTCACCCGATTTTAGACCCTCTGAAAAATGGCACGATCAATCCGATTTCTGATCACGTGATCGGATCGGGACATCCCTCATATTAACACATTGATGTGAAGTCTAATTCTCTGAGGTTGTGCACTTTGTAATTTCCACTAATGGGTACAAATACACCCTGGAAGAAAATTTTTTCTTTGGCTCTTGTGTGTGTTCACTAGTACATGAATGGATATTTAATTGCTAAGTGCTAAACAAGCCTATGGAGACAATTCAACTGAGAGTAAAATGTTTCCCAATTATATAGTAAGATTGTTAGTCTTGGTAATCCTTTTTTTTTCATATGTCCCGCCAGCCCTATTTGTCACACCACACTTTTTTCTTCTTCCTGAAAGATTATAGTAACAAAATATGAGGGATTAAAATTGTGTCATTAGTTTTTCCCTCCATGCACAGTCATTCATTCTTCCCTACTTTCTTGTCACCGGTATGCCACAAGTGGCCTATTCATCTTCTAGCCTTTTTTTCCCCTGCAATGTCAAAGAAGTGATTAAACTTGTGTGGTTTTGCATAGTTCAAAGACGAGTCTTGCTTTTAGATAAACTTTGTTGGCAACAATTCTCTTGTATTTCCACATAACCAAGGTGGCTTTACAGCTGTCACTGCCTTCACTTTGAGGTAGGGAGCGATCAACTTTTCATCAGCAGTGGCTTGAAGCGTGGCTTGCAGCAGCAAATGAGCTGAGTGGAACAGATGACAGCAAGACACCCGCTGTGCTGTTTGAATGACAGAATGAGTTCTTGCATCTATGGTGAGCCAAATTTCAGGTGGAATGCACTTTCATGGGTAAAAAGAATTAGAGTAAGATCAGTCCCTCTAATTCGAACATCTCTAAAAATACATGAAATATGGCCTGTCTCATAATCATGACTTGTGATGCATTGTGCTTAGAATTCCTCTCTTGGTGTATTGTCTCAACTCTCAGCATGAGCACATCCGCTTGTTTTGGTTCCTGACCAAACAACATTAAAGAGATTCAGATGTATACAGTCATATGATTAGCATTTGAAAAGCCGTTCACAGAACATTCGATAATTTTGATGCCATCTGCTTTCAGTGGAATTTGTTAGTGTGATGTGTGCATTTATGTATCTGTTAAGGTGTGTGACTGTGCTATACTTTTTTTTTTAGTTTGTACCAGTGTTGTTGATAACGGCGTTAGAGTATAACGGCGTTACTGACGGCATTTTTTTTCAGTATCCAGTAATCTAATTACTTATCTTTGCAACGCCGTTACCGTTACTGAGGATGCAAAGGCGTGCGTTACTATACATTACTATTACTATACTATACATTACTATATATTTCTACGTTGGTTGAATGATGCGAGAGAGAAGTCTGAGAGACACGGATTCCCAGAGAGAGCAAAGCGGGAGTGGGGAGGAGGGAAGGGAGTTGTGACGCCGTTGCAAACGCGATGAACTGACTGACTGACTGACTGACTGACTGACTGAAGCCGATAGCCTACAAGCTACGCCCGCATGATGCTACGGTAGATATCACATGCATATAAAACTAGATGCGAAACGACAGACTTGGTGGCGTTAGGAAACAGCTGCTATCTAAAAGCAGTAGACTTAAGTAGTAGAACCTAAGTAACTTTTTATCTAAAATACTCCTAAATTGGCAAAATCTGGACTTGAATCTACCTTTAAATGATGAAACCGTTTTAAAACTTTCACATGTCAAAAGTAGACAGAAGGGAACTAGTACAAGAACGGGAGCAATTTTAACAACTTTAACAGTTGATTCACAACATTAAATGACTTCCAAACATCGCAAATATTACTTTCAGAATTAGGCTAGGGCCAATTGTCACAAAAACCCTTTGAACTTCCCAAAGTGTGACCAATTTTTTTTTTGGAATGAAAAAAAAAACATGAAGAGTAACACCAGTTACTTTGCCAAGTAACTAATTACTCTTACATTCAGGTAACTGAGTTACTAACGCAATTACTTTTTGGGAGAAGTAATTTGTAACTGTAATTAATTACTTTTTTAAAGTAAGATTAACACTGTTTAGTACACTGATGCTCACAAGCTTACACCTACTTAAACTTACACTTGTGTTTGCTCATTTTTACTTTTGTGATTCCTCATAAACACACTCCTAACCAATACATGCATTATTTATTTAGGAAAATAGTTCAAATTGTTTCATTTTGTAATGATGTAATGATTTATTAATTTGGAGGAAAAATTTCAGGAATTCGACTCTGTCTGCACCATCTAACTAATGTATTCATCCCCAGATGCATGGATACTATCCCGCGAGCAAGGATTTTCACTCATAAACATTGCAATTTTGTTTTCTACAGAAGTTGACTATCATAGATTTATTTGTGCCATATTGTGTGTTTGACTGAATCTCACATTTGCTGCTTTTTCTCATTTTATAGAATTTCATCACCTACCATGACATCTTTTGCTTCTTTTCCTTCTACTACACATTTCTCTTTGGTCTTTATATTATTTTGCTGCAAATACACTTTAATAAACAGATGCTGCATTCAGAATGTTTATAATCCCAAGATTTTCTCTGTTGTGCTGAACAAGGCCAAAATAACATCCAGTTTCTTTGGCGATGCACAAGTAAATTCAGAGACTGTAAACTTGAGTCTTCCTGTGCGTGTGCGTGTTGGCACGCTTTAAGTAAGAGCAGCCTCTCTAATCATCTGCTCTTCTGCCAACATCCATATTCCTTTACTACTATGTGCTAAGCACTTGGGAAACTTCTTGTATGAAGGGTTGGAGGCTGTGATTTAGAGCTTTGCGGGGTTCATTTCGACTGCATTGGCATCATAGCTAGAATTGGGTATGTTCAGTTTGGTATGTTTAGGGCAAGACAGTTTTAATTTAATGCTTTATAGTGATTATTTTCTAATATGGTTACTCTGCAGGTGTGTGCAGATGAAGCTATGTGCTTGTGCCAATGATGCATGTAATTTGGGGAGACACTGCCAATTGAACAAGGTGGTCCACTAAGCTTATCACATGTTTTTCTGTTCTGCAAAAATGTGTTTCCCTTAGATTAATTTACCACACCAAATGATTCCCCATCTTCTTTGTGAACAAGCTAGATCAGCAGACTGGTTGCATATTTACCACAACTCAGTTTTATAGTGCACATGCCAAGTTGAAATTTTCCCTTCACTTCCTTTAAACTGTTACAGAAACACTTTGCTTCAAGTATCTCTACTTCTTGCCAAACGTTTCACAAGAATTAGATTTAATTTTGTTACGGTGGATGTCTCAACATCTCCGGCCATCTTATTTGCCTCTGTAACATTAACGTTTGCCTACATAACCACAGTGGACTTGCATCAACTTTGACTTTCCTCCCCCTGTAGTCAAATTGCATTTCTTTGTTGGCCCACCGTTGTCTCCTGCTGCTGCATTTATCGTTGTACGGCTCTTCGATTCATCTATCTGCAATTTACTTTTAGAAATTTTGTCATACACTTAGCCAAGTTTCATGGGTTCAAATTGTTGATCAATGTCTCATCAATGCGTCTGAAAAATTTAGACTCTGCTCTTTTGGATTAGTCTGACAAATTCTTGCATTTTAGAGTTTGTCAGAGGAAGAATACAAATGAGTCAGGAGATTGCACACTATGAGCTGGGTTCAAAGCCACAATATCATTTGGCCATGTTATGAGCCTCTTCCTCTGGAGCCACCAGGATGGCCCATGTGCTCAAGTGCATCAGGAAAAAAAGTGCTCTACATCTGGGCCATTTGCATACCATTTGCATTTGCACCCCAACTGGCTGTTTTTTGGAATGCCAAGAGGCTAAATTCAGTATTTATTACTCAGGCCCATGACTAGTTTCACATTTTTGTGGCATTTGCATTTGATTTGCATGTCCCTCTGCTTGGTAGTGGGAATATGGGGCCAGATGACCTAAATTGTTTCAATTCCACTTTGAAATGATAAAAAATGGTGGATGAAGGCCTCTTATCACTATTAATCGAATTAGGGTACTTAACATATAAATGCGTAAATATTGGAAGGGCTATTAGCTACTGTAACAAGTCAAAGAAAATTGCTTTTAACTGAACTCTTATTCCAGGGAATTGTGTGGCAATGTGTGTGTGCATGTGGTGGAGCGTGTGCATGTGGGCTGTTTGTAATGATTTTTTTTTTCTCCTAATATTGATCAGGAAGCTCTGTTTACACTTTCAGTGGCTCTATCTTCTTCTCTAAAGGTATACACTCAGGGTGCTTTCACACCTGTCCATATATTTGCTGTTATATTTGTTCCGAAACAAACCTTAGAATCAATTCTGTTGGACATATGACATTTGAACACAGCAGCCGAGATCGCCTCTGTGGGTCTCTGCTCACTGCCATTCGATGTCTGTAGCAATTCGTTCTTGATGAGAACAGAACCGATTGAGCAACTGTTACAACTCACTCATAACTGATTCAACCTCTTGAAGAGAGATGGTTCAAAAGATACCAAACTTAACAAAGCCTACCTTATACGTCATATGTAGTGTCCTGTGAGCAGCATATTGTAACTGCAGACAGGTTTAGACATCATATGGCATATGATAAATATTTTTTTAATGTGCTGTAAAATTACTACGTCTATCATAAACCAATCCATTTGAAAGCCGGTTGAAAGTTGAGCAATTCATAGCTATTTCAAAATACACGCGCCCACGGGCGCAACTTATGGTGACACTTGGTGAGAAATGTTTCATCTTGTTTTGTCTCGCAATGAAGAAAGGCCAACCGTCCTGCTTGAGACAGCGGGGCAAGGACAGCGTTGCTGTGCTGGAGTGCTTTGACACGCATGTACTAATTTCACCTTCATGCACACACAAAGCCAGACAAGTTCCCTGGGTGTTAACCCTCGCTTTGGTACCTAATCCCTTTTAAGATTGACATCCTTTTTTTAGAACGAGTGTGGAATCTGTATTTTGTAGTCTTGGTATTGCATTGTATAGCTTCCCTCTGTTTTTCTTGCAAGTTTCTCAAAACATTGAGTGCCTTCTCTCCTTATTTTGTGTAGTGTTCATAAATCTCTTCCTAAGGATTTGTACTTGAACTTGACAGGGCCAGCAAATGATTTGCCACCAGATTCTGTTAAATGAATGCAGACAAGAGCGCCTCTCAACAGTCACACCCACGTTTATTCAGGTCCAAGCTTGAGCTCCACCTGCCACAGTTCATCCAGGACAGGTGAGGTTTTACATACAGGTGGCTTCTATGCTGGTCTTCTTTGTCTTGTTTTCCAGCGGTCAAGTCTGGAATAAAGGGAATAAAACACGTAGACATATTTTTCTGGATCACACCCAGGCCATTTTATGTTCACTTCAAACCGATGTACTGTCTGACTTTTCATTTTTGCATTCTCTTTATCAACACATAGAGACTTGTACGCAAACTTCCCATTTAAAGTAACTGTCATCGCCTGGGGCAAAAACAAACAATCACAGTTGTAATGTCAGAGAAAGCGTGCATCAATATTTGTCCACTGTTTTATTGATATATTTTGGGAATTGCTGTAGTCTGAATGATTTTGACAGTTGGATTTTAAGATGCTCAAAGACCGGTGTATCAATTAGATTTATGATATTTTGGACAGCTTCTGCTTAAATTATGTTAGAATAGGCTCCTCAAGCTTATGTTTTATGCAATATGCCTGTTAGTCAATCCATGGCGCAGAGATATTTCTGAAAGTGACTCTAAAATATTTTTTACATTTTTTTTTTTTAATTAAATAATTTTGTTATATAACCTTTGATTCTATTTTATGAGATTTGCTCAATTTGTGTTGAAAGTACAATAATCTCTAAATAGCTCACTGCTCCGTGCTAAGTAGCAATGTCTCACCAACAAAAAATATAAACAAGGCACACTGAATCTAACACATACGTCTCAAAACAGTCTAACTCTTTAGACAAATTGTAAATAATATCGATTCAGTAACTCAACCTGCGTGTAGCAGTGAACTCTGTCACTCTTGGTTGAATCACTGGCCAGTGCGCAGGCTCATAAACAAGAAGGACCCAAATATGGACAGGGAGTACACTTGCGATTAGTTGCCAACAAAAATTGATTATCAAATTTGTTTGCAACAAATGTATTAGTTTTTTATCGATTTAATTAGTTGTTGCAGCCCTACTTTCAGAGACCATAAAAAGACTGACCAGTGAACAATCTCACGCTGCAAGGAATACCTCTGCATCAATGGCTGCTATTGACCTTCAACCTGTAAACATTGGAGCATCCTTAAAAGATATGTGTGTGTCAAAGACTGCCCACATTAAAACTACAGCTCTGGGAGACTATTTATCTCAGCCTGTGCAAGCTTATTGGTTAAAATTTTTTATTCAATTTTTTCAGCTGAACAGAGGAGGGGCTTCCCGAGGGGCAGACCAAATGAAAAGTTCCCCGAGTGTGGCAAAATGAGAATTCATGCTCATGATGAGCAGATGTATTAAAGATCCCTTAATACTTCTTGAAAATAAATTCAGGAGCAAATATTGCCTTTATCAGTGACCTTCTAAGACTCCTCCTTTTGCCTGGACACACTGACATCCTTGCCCTTGACTCTTAACACTTTTCCCTCACAGTGTGGAACATCTTTTAATGCTTGCACTGATGACCATAATGGCTTTCTGTCTGGGCTGCAGACTAGTTATTGGCCCCAATTACTGCTTGAACCTGGGGCTTTATATCATTGTCTCCATGCAAGGTGAGATGTGTAATGGCAAAAATCTTTTTAGGAGCTTTTCTACCATATGCCTGTCCACTCCTCAATAGAACAATATTGATGTGGATTTAAAATTACAATGCACTCATGATTGCATTTTTATCACTATCATTGGCATCTTTCCAAGATTCAGCTCTGATGTTTGCAGATTATTTTTTTTCTTTCAATGCCCTTTATCGCAGACATATAAGTAACTAAAATTATTGCATCCTTTGTAGCGTTTGTACTCTTTTATTGTCAACAGAGGCTTCTGTGCTGGACCCAGGTGTACCCATTGTCAGCCAAATTAGTGCTTGTTTTGACTCTTAGCATTCATCATTCCTGTTCCTCTAAGCATTGCTTGCCTATTTTCCTGAATTACCCCTACTTAATCATCTATTGTTATTCCTGTGCATAATTCAGTAATTTTACTGTGGAATCCCTGTGGATGACTACAACCCATTCTGTTACGCGGTCAAAATTTGTTCCAATGTTAAGACAATGGAATCATGGAATTAATAAAAATAGTTCTAATGCCACAAGAAAATGAAGGACCAAAATCTTAGGTTGGTAACATTTATTTAAAGGCATCTTGCTCATTGTTTGCTTATTTTGTCTTTTATGTATGAAGAGTAGCAAAACAGTTTTCTCCTCTTGTAGTAAGAAACTTTCCTGCATTGGTTTCTCTAAAGTAGTATCAACGATACATCTATCCGAGCTTATGTGCTGCGGCTCGTTTGCCTTTTTCATTGGTTAGATTGAGTGCAATTAAATTGAAGACTGCGGTGTAGGCATTACGACACCTTGAGCAGATAAAATCAGCGCTTTCATTTGTCCATATTTCATCCATTAATGTAACCCTTCAACATCGAGCAGCACACATGGTTTGGTTGATGTTCAAAATGGGCGAAAATGTGTCACTTTGAGGAGATTTCAAATCTGCAATCAGGCTTAAATCATAGGTTTTAAAGCTTGGGTTAAAAACTGTGCCTTTTACTAATATAAACTAGTTGGCACATTCATTTTGTGCCCTCTGACTCATAAAATACACTTTACCAATCAATATCCTTACTCGCTTCTCATTTCTTAATATTTAGTTTTCTTATAACTTTATTTTTTAAAAACTTTTTCGGATAATCTCTCACAACTCCAGCCCACTTTCCTCCCTTGTGTGATGCTACAGCTCATCGTTTTCAGCAGTAATGGACTCACAGCCGAGTTTGTAAGAACTGGAGACAATCCCAAGTGGATAGTTGTTTTTTAAGATGCTGTCAAACTGTTTGGGAGGAGATCTCTGGTTTGCCCCCGACTGCGCTCAGCTAAGCGTATACACTAGCTTCCGAGTACACAATGATGCAGAGTGACATCTGCACATGGAACTATGCATGTCTCTTGGAAGTGACAGAAGATTAAAGATGGGCTATGTCTTTTCCGCAATGATCTTTAGCTGTCCTGCTTAACCGTCTTGACTTTGCACCACTATTGACAGCAGCTCAAAACAGCTATTTTAGTCTCGATCCAGTTAGCCTCTAGCGAGTATGATGGAGCTGCCTCTCTCCTTTCTTTCATTTTACAACTCTTCAGCACCAACAGAGGTTTTCACAAGGGACATAACATGGGGCATGTTATCAGATTTTGTGCTCTTCCCTCTGGAGCCAAAATGGCTTTAGGGTCTGTTTTTACTAGCTGCTTTTTTGTGCCACTCAATGACCTCATTTTTTGAGAATCTCTCTAAAGCGCTTACTGTTGCATGATAGAACAGGGAGTTTTTGCCTATCACTGATACGCCAATATCTCTTAAGTCACAATACTTGACTGCTGTCTTCTTTGTCTCTATGTTCTTGTAAAGCATCATTATCCATTTCATCATTAGCAACAATCATGCTAATGATTGTTACGTTCCTGTATGCTGAACCTACAGTAACATAGTGCAGGTGGAAAGTAATGTTGACATTGTTGCTGTGTATTTACATCAGATGATTCATTTTGGGTTAGGAATCATGCAGGCATAAAATTCACTCACCTTTCGGCGAAATTAGACGTTTTGAAGTCAGAAAGGGTGACCGACGTGAATTGTGTAGCTCCGAGGAGAAATTTTTTAGGTGTGGGGGGTCGTAAATCTAACTAACTAACTAACTAACTAACTAACTAACTAACTAACTAACTAACTAACTAACTAACTAACTAACTAACTAACTAACTAACTAACTAACTAACTAACTAACTAACTAACTAACGACATGTTTTATTTAAGTTGCTATGCCTGTCGCGAAATGCAATGAGTCCATTTATTGGAAGGTAAATAAAAATTAGGGCAGTAATTTTCACGGCTGCTTTTTATCACCGCGTGCCTGCATACATTTGTGCGTGCGTGTAGATGACATATGAGACACCAGTTGTTGTGTCCAGAGGTTTATTGGTCAACAACACACCGTAGAATTACAGTTCACACATACAAAATAAGGAAACACATCTATATTGAAAACTGTAAACGTTAGCATTGCTACACTGACACTAATGGGGAAAAAAGACAACTTTCTTTAGACTGAATAAAACATTGGCAGTCTTTTCCAAAACGCAAACTTGTAGTTAAAAGGTGACACTTCAAATATGAAAAATCGCTGGTTAACAGCATTTGCAAACGAAAAAAAAAAAAAAAATCAGTGACACCACAAGCAATGACGAAAAATGCTTTTTGCGGAGTGTAAAGTTGTTAGCGGTTTAGCGAACGTACTTCCGGTGAATATTTCAAAATAAAAGCACGTCACCTTTGTTTTATGAATAACTATTTCTGGAGTTAATACCACATACTTCAGAATTAATACTATTATAATATGTAAATACTATAATACTACAGAATTCAGATTTTACACTAAGAATAACTTTAAAATGACACCCTTTTTAAAAAATGTGATTGGCAATTAATATTATCATTATAATAATACTATTTTATATATATATATATATATATATATATATATATAGTAGTATACTATAATAATACTAGACATTTTTTTTTAATTTTTTATAAGAATTGTTTTGAATAATGTTGGAAAGGCGAAGTCAGTGTTCTGAAGCGGTTTACATTCCATTCTTTCGCACTCGTAAATGCTATCAGCTAAGCCTGCACAATATATCGTTTGAACATCGCCATTGCAATGTGCGCATGCGCTATAGTCAGGACGTGCAATTTTTTTTTCTTCTTTTTTTTCAACATTTAAACTTTTGTTTAACTTCATGAACGCAACAAGTGTGCAGATCCTGGATTGAACTGAGTTATTAAAATTAGGGCCGATGGCGCCATTTTTCAGAGCATCGGCATTTAAAGGGATCCTCTGTTTTTAAGACAAGTAATTCTTAAAAGATAAATGTTTGTATGAGCTATAATAATTTCATATTAAAACCCCTCTGAATGTTTTTGTTTTAATAAAGTTTGTAAAATTATTTTAAGTGATAGGTCGCCATTCTTGTTACGTCGCGGTGCGTGACGTCACTGGTCCCGTTGCCGAAATTCCAGCGTGTCACTCGTTAGCTTTCCTAACATGTCGTCAGTTCTACCCTTCCTATTTGAACCAGATCTGAAAAGTGAAGAGTAGGACAGCACTGTCGGTCGTTCACAAGACGAGCTTCAGGGAAAAATGCGTGCAGCAAATACCTGATAAGACAAAAGTTGGGCAAAACTGGTGATGCGAGAGAGTCCCGTTGGGAAGTCCGGTTGGGAGCAAGAGTGTATGCTGTCCGGTTTTATTAGCAGATATTCAAGGTAGGCATATTGCGTTTTCAAACTTATCCCAATATAATTATGTAGATTTTTAGCATCCAGAGCTGTCGTGTGCTTACAGTACAGGCCAAAGAGCACACCTTGTGTAATCCATGTCTTGTACATTGTAACGCGTGGGAGCTAGGATACGTGTATAAAAGTACCAAAAAGGGGAGAAGCTTCCACTTATGCACATTTATTCACAAAACAAAAAATATTTCCACCTTGACCACTCTTCACTCGGGAGCTCAGCAGTACGCAAACACGCGTTCCCTGACGAACTTCCAACATTGTTGTAAGGTCCACGCAGAGGATGTGCAAGACTTTTTTGTTGTCTGTCATTTTGACTGACAGGGTCATAAAAATCCGGTCATAATCTATTTTTACCCGTCACTTAAATTTTTAAAATGATAATATTGACATATTCAATAGTATTTAGTTTTCATTCATTTTTAATTAATATTCTGTCCGAACAAGCTTAACAGAGAATCCACACCGTGCCATCACACATCAAGCAGATGAATATGTAACTTTTTCTCCGCAGTGACAAAAACAGCTGACTGTGGCCCCAGTAGGTAGGCTACATATGGAACAATAAAATTAACAGTTCACCTGCTGTGGCCTGAACGCAGTCTCACACTTTCCACCTGGTGCGCATGGACTTGAATTGCGTGCCCGCTTGTGCATAATCAAATGTCTCAAGACGAAACATTTTTGAAGAAACTCCGAGTAAGGCCAACGACGTCATGCATCAAGAGAGACAATAGCTAATTAATATGCTCACTCGCCACCCTGTGGTCTGGGGTGTGAATTGCAACCTGTCAAAATGACAGATGGACTTCAGTTTTTTCCGTCACCGTTTTAAAAAACCGGTCAACGACGGAAAATATTCGGTTAACGCGACCCCTGGGTCGACGTCAGAGTCACTGTCGTCACTGTAGCGTGCCATAGTGCTTTAATTATTTTGTATGATTTGGGGAAAACTCCCACGAAGAATTGTCAACAAAAAAGATAGCAATAGTAATCCAAATCCGCGTTTTTTACTCACTCGAAGATCCAGGAATTAGACCGATACCATGGCAATGTTGCAGCTGCGATTAGGCCGTCGATTCCACAAAATAGACTGATCCGAAAAGCCGCTGTGGGACCGACGAATCAAAAAAATGGACAGATCCGACGGATCCAGAAAATAGACAGATCCCTTACTTGACTGAGGATCCAGGAAAAATGTTCGGGCGCTAGTTGTAACGCGTGGTGGGTAGGATACGTGCATACAAGGACCAAAAAGGGGGAGAAGCTTCCACTCATGCACATTTATTCACTAAAAATAACAATTCCACCTTGACCACTCACTTCACTTCCCTTGTTTCCATTTGACTGGAAATTGCATCCAAAAGCAGCAAATCGTGGCATTTTATTTCGCAAGTTTAGGCAGCAATAAGCCATTGTTGAACACGCTACACATTTGGAAAGATCCCAATGATGTCATCACTGCGAGCTCGCAAACCATGGCGCCAACTAACGGTCAAACTATGGACTAAATATTATAAAATATTGCCATTGATTTAACATTTTATGTGTTTCTAACAACATATTTTAGTACAAGAGAACAGTTGTGGTTTATTAGAGCCTACATGTATTTAAGTTAGAGGATCACTTTAAAAACTACATACATTCATGTTTTTCTGCTTCATGCTCATACAGCACCACAGTGTCTCACTCTCCCTCCTGCTAGGCAGCGCGACCAAACTGTTTTTCTTCGTCAACAGTGCAGCTATCCCAAACGGAGCTATTCAAGTTATTTGGTGAAAATTTTCTCGTTTTAATATCGCAAACTCCCCAAAAATCGAAATGATAGTTCTTTCCAATATCGTTCAGGCCTACGATCAGCATTTGACCTCAGTGTTCATGTGTGATTATTATTTACGTGTTTATTTGCACTTTAATAAAGAATTTAAGTGTTCCAAAATGTTGTTGTGAATTAATAAGCGTCAACAAAAATTTCATTGCTAAATTAGTAAAAAAACAAATTATTAGTTGACTAATTATAAAAATAGTCTGCTGACTAATCGGGAGAAAATTAGACGTCTGGGACAGCCCTACCGGAACATATTTTCTCCACACCCTTCTCACCTTTTTAACCCCTGACCCATTTTCATACCTGATCATGAACGAATGTTGCACAGCCATTAGGAGTGGGAACCTCTTTGTACCTCACGATACAATACGATTTGCGATACAAAGCTCACGATAACGATCATCTGACGATATGGCGATACAATGATTATTGATACATTGGTATGGAAATCATTCTAGGATATTCTACAAACAATCAATAAACAGAAAGCTTTTGCTGTGAATTAGAATGAGTTTTATCACTAGTAGACGTCCAATCCGTTTGAAGTGGGAGGGTGGCAGCGAATGAACCATTCGCTGCCACCCTCCCACTTCAATGCCAGGCAATGAGGTAATTTGGGGACATTTAAGATCATTAACCTGTTAATTTTCAACTATTTCCTGTAGATTTGGAGGTATTTTATGGGTCACTTCCTGTTTATTTTGAGTTACAGAACAGGAAGTGAACTGGGAATCACCTAAATGAATAGGCAGTGACTCAAACTCAATAGGAAATGACCTGTAAATGCCCTAAAATGAACAGTAAGTGACCTGTAAATGCCCCTAAAATCTGACCGAATGACTGAATGCTCTGGTTTTGAATGAACAAACGTTCCCAGTCTAAATGGATTGGGCGTGGAGCACCGTATATGGCAGCCTTAGAGTTAACTGAGACACTATTATGGTGGAAGATTTTGGTAGCAACTTGTTGGTTCCTTTATTTTTATTATTATTTTTTAAACATCGACACCTTTAAAACGATATCTCGATTCTTGGCAGGAGCTTATCGATAACCTTTTGGGATACAAAGTAGGCATGTGCCGGTATGAGATTTTGACGGTACGATAGCCGTGGGCAAAAATACCGTGGTTTCACGGTATCACGGTATTGCAATTATAGCTCCAAAATGTGTTATTTTGAGATGTATGGGTTAAAAAAAAAAAAAAAAAAAAAATTCCATTGAACAGGATTTTTAATTTTTCAGAACATAGTTGCAAATTGGAAAATGAATATATTGTTGAAATAAATTATCAATTAAAAAAATATATATATATTTTAAATAAAATTAAAATAAATATAACTTATAGACTATACCCACAGCCACAGCTCAAGTTGCTCAAGATTAGAGCAAGAACAAAATAATTTCCATAAAAAAGTAAAAACACTTCTGAATACATTTTTTAAAAAAATCTACTGCATGACTTTTTTTTGGAGGGTGGAAAAGCTCAAGTGAAGTTTCGCCATTTTCAGCCACTGTGTCAGCTCTAGTCTACGTGATGTCATGCCTATGTGTGAAAAAACAAAGAATTCATAAGTTAATAAGTTAAAAATGTATAAGTTAGTTTAAAGTGTAAATATTGTTGTGGAAAGGTTTCATCTCAACAAACAAACAAAAAAAAAACATTGGGAGTGAGACCTCCCCTTGATCCAGCGAACGTGGATTTGTGCTTAGATCTTTGATGCTATCCCCTTTTCCCCTTCATTCAAGCGAATCAAGCTTGTTTTCTCACTCTGCGGCTGTAACACTCGACGAAGTTGCTCTCCCAGCTAAGCCTGACTAACATTCGTCTTTGTAAACTTTTAGTTAGCTTGTATATTGAATTTGAAAGGAAAATATGTTTTGTTTTTGGCGAACTTTTCATGGTGCTAATCTGTTGAAGCTACTCACACATGGAAAAATACAATTGTACAATTTTTTAAATGTATTCATTTTATATATTCCACTTACCATGATTTGAGAGCTCAATAAATTGAAGAAAAGTACGCCTTATGTTTGGAGTAGGGCTGTCAAACGATTAAAATTTTTAATCGAGTTAATTACAGCTTAAAAATTAATTAATCGCAATTAATCGCAATTCAAACCATCTATAAAATATGCCATATTTTTCTTTAAATTATATATATATTCTGTAAAATAAATTGTTGGAATGGAAAGATAAGACACAAGATGGATATATACATTCAACATACGGTACATAAGGACTGTAGTGGGCATTTCACTCTACTGTCATTTAAATCTGTCTATGCTGTCCTCACTCCGAAGCGTCTACTTTTTCCAAAGCTAGACAGCTAGTGAACGACGCCTTAATAATTAGACTTCTTCCTTTTTCATCTGATTTATTAATAAAATGGCCTCAAACCATTGTCCTCTTTAGACCGTCGTAAAACTACAAAATAAAAGTACACAAGCATTGCATTAGCAACAACGTTAGCTTAGCACGCTATACAGGTTCACTAAACATAAACAAAAAGCGTCTCATACAAAAAATATAACATTTCGCTTACTAACATAATATGTACATTCTTTACAACAACCATACTTACGGACAAATCTTGTCCAAGGATCATATAAGCACAACATTATCAGCCCGAGACGTCGTGCAGCCATAATGAACTGGCAAGAAAGCAATAAACCATGTCGCTAAGCGACCACAAGAGTTCGCTGTTGGACAGGACAAAAAGCCTTGCTGTAAAACTTACCAAAAGGCAGAATACTTTCTGAGCGGGACATGTACGTTAATTGCGTCAAATATTTTAACGTGATTAATTTAAAAAATTAATTACCGCGCGTTAACGCGATAATTTTGACAGCCCTAGTTTGGAGTATTTGTTTTTGGGTTCACTGGCTGTCTAGCCGATAGCGTCAATTTCACACACAGCAACAAACGGGAGGGGGTGAGCGCTGCCGCGCCAAGCCACTTCTGGCTGCATTTTTGACACATGAAAAATAGCGAATACCGTACTACGGTCTGACGGAAAATTTTTGTGGTTTTGAAACCACGACATTTTCACACCACGGTAAACCGTGAAACCGGTAACCGGCACATGCCTAATACAAAATATCACGATATATCACCATTTCGATATTTTGTCACACCCCTAACAGTCATATACTGTAGGCCTTGAATGGAATATTTCCATCCAGAAATACATGCGGGCCTGTGTGCTTGTAAATCTTAAGTTTGGTTAATGTGCATTGCCGAAACTACTACAGTAAATGGCATGTGCGATTTTGAACTAGTGACTGACAGCTGAAAGAGCATCATGGGTAGATGTATTCACTGTCCCTCTAATGAGAGTTGATTGCATTATCATCCATGCCTGAGTGGTTGCTCACCCTGCTCGACAGATCGACCAACTGCCAAACCCCCAGGCCCTTTGTGTGTGTATCTGTGTCTATTTGTGTGTGACTTGATTGGAGGTGAAACTCGCAAATCCTTTAAGGCCCATTCAAATTTGCCACGTCAGTGAGGCAAGTAGTTGCACACATACTCCACACATGGCTCATACAGCGTGAATTTATAAACACCTTGAATTAAATCTGTTGCTCATTGGTGTGATTTTTATTTTCTAAATATTGTCTAAGGAAAAAAAAACTGCTGTATGTTGAATCTTACACTCAGTTCGTACGATGCCTGGTAAACACCGTAATTTTGTACAATTCATAATTATCTTTTTTTTTTTTTTTTTTTTTTGCAGAGCTGTAATATACCTGGTTAAAAAAATATAACAAGTTACTTGCATGTCTCATGGGTACCCTTAGTATCTTCTTCATCTAAGAAGTTTTCCCACTTTCCAGATTCTCGATGCAGAGCCCTAATGTCACTGCCCCACCCTTTCTTCCAGTCCACCTGCCCTCTGAGCTAGGCTGGCATCCAGCAGTCGTGTTAGCCGATAAGGCCAGACAGGCCTTGTTAGCTCAGTCAAGTGTATCTATTCACCCCAAAGCCACCCATTGCACCAGCACGCTGGCTCCTATAACCCTCTATCCCAAGGTCAGCATGTCCTTTGAGTTATGCGTGTGTGTGTGTGTTGGATAGATAAGGGGGGTGTTGGGGGAACAGCACTGAGATATGGAGTGGAAAGCATGCAGGGTAGAAGACAGAAATGACAACACAAATGCGTTTGTGTGCGCGTGCATGAGACAATGTGAGTGGGATCGGGTGGAAAAGTGGGTCATGATACAGTATGTGTGTGTGGCGCTCACTAGCATTGTATTGAGCCCCAGGGTGGCCGCTGTCTTCATCTTCTGTGTGTCTCGTGCACACATTTCCATGCATACACACACACACCAATGTTTTGGCAGTGGCAACCTTTACCTTACATTGTCTATCTAAGCTCAAACCTTAAAACGGACAGTCTATCAAACTGCAGTTTAACTTGTCCTTTCTTGAACTACAAAATCTGCTCATCTAGGTCACGTTTACGTCGCCAAAGCTGCTGCTTTTGAAGGTAACAGCATTTATGTTTGTGCTGGTGTCGACAAAGATGCCAACACATCTTCGAACAACTAAAAAATGCAGTCAGATTCCATTAAAAAAGTTGGTTCCTCACGGCACCTCTCTACAAACATAATATCCTATATCTTATACTAAATTGTAGCAAAACATATGAATATATACGGGTGTGTTCACACTTGACAGGGTCCGTTTAGACAAAATGAACTCTGGGGCTATATCTCAGAGTGTGGTTTGTTTGATCAAGTGTGAACGCTATCATTTGAACCCTGCTGTGCACCGAAAAATTGGCCAGACAAACTCTTGGGCGCTTAGGATCTGTTCAGCTGAAATGGAAATGTTACATGGACCAAAAAATACAGATTAGTGTTTGTGGAGCAGAACGCTTAGGGAAATCAAAAATATATGGCATTTAAGTCCAGTACATTCAAAAGTGCTAGCTAGCATTGCCTGTGTCTGTGAAATAGAATTTAAATCAGAAGCTCTTTAGGGCATATTGACTGTTTTTAAAATCGAAAAGAAATACAAGGCACTCTAACTCAGATGAGCATGTTACTGTTTTGTGAGGTTTCTTCAAAAGTAAAAGAAATACATTGAATAGCAAGAATCAATGAATCATTGTCGCCCTCTCTTTACATATAAATGCGACAAAACAGAGAGGAGCATTACGCACCAACACACCCAGTGCGCCTTCACATAAGCAGCTGTTTTAAATTCAACACAAATAGTACACCTGCACATGAAGTTCATCATTAGTATTATCATTTACCATGATAGCCTAAATGGCACTTGACCAGAAGGTGATGCGACATCACTTGTGTTAAGAAATATGCACATGAAAATGCGTTCATTTAGAGCACAGGTGTCAAACCGATTCCAGAAAGGGCCGAGTGGGTGCTGGATTTTGTTCCAACCGATACAACGCAGAGAGTTTAACCAATGAACTTCCTGCTGAAACAAGCAGCACCTGACAAAGTTTAACTGATTACACATGTAAAAGATCTAATTGGTGAAAAGGTGTCCTCTTCATTGGTTGGAAAGCAAACCTGCACCCACTTGGCCCTTTCTGGAATCGGTTTGACACCTGTGATTTAGAGGGTGTTCACTGCCCTGTTTGTCCGGACCAGACCAAAGAAGTTAGTTATGGGTACCTTTTGGCAGCAGGGCTGAGAAAGAAAAGTGGTATTTGGTATATGGCAAAATGGATTGTGGCATGTGGCATTTTTTGGTATGTGGCAAAATGGATTTTTGTATATGGCATTTTTTGATATGTGGCATAATGGGTTTTGGTATGTGGCAAACTGGATTTTGGGATATGGCATTCTTATTTGGTATGTGGCATCTTTTTTTGGTATGTGACAAAATGGATTTTGGTATTTGGCATTATTTTTGGTATGTGGAAAAAATGGATTTTTGTATACAATGTAGCATTTTTTTCTGTATATGGCATTTTTTGCAAACCATGCACGTCCATGCCATATTGACAGTTAAGCATGTCCAAGTTTTCCATTCATTTTGAATGGCAGAAAAACATGTGATTGTGATTTATGACCATACACTTACCATTACATCGCATTGGCATTAAGCTGGCACCCAAGTAAGGCCTTTCACGGCTATGTACGGCCGAATTTCCCATTCATTTTAAATGGCAGAAAAATGTGTGACTGTGATTTTTGTCCATACCCTTACCTTTACAGCGCATTGTTACATACATACATACATTACATACATACATACAGTGGGGCAAATAAGTATTTACCGTAGTCAACCACCAATTGTGCAAGTTCTCCTACTTGAAAAGATTAGAGAAGCCTGTAATTGTCAACATGGGTAAACCTCAACCATGAGAGACAGAATGTGGGAAAAAAAAAGAAAATCACATTTTTAAATAATTTATTTCCAAATTAGAGTGGAAAATAAGTATTTGGTCACCTACAAACAAGCAAGATTTCTGGCTGTCAAAGAGGTCTAAATTCGTCTAATTAGGTCTAATGAGGCTCCACTCGTTACCTGTATTAATGGCACCTGTTTTAACTCATTATCGGTATAAAAGACACCTGTCCACAATCTCAGTCAGTCACACTTCAAACTCCACTATAGCCAAGACCCAAGAGCTGTGGAAGGACACCAGAGACAAAATTGTAGACCTGCACCAGGCTGGAAAGACTGAATCTGCAACCAGACCACAGGGTGGCGAGTGAGCATATTGATTAGCTATTGTCTCTCTTGATGCATGACGTCGTTGGCCTTACTCGGAAAAATGTCAAGGCAACTGAGTGTTTGCCTGGCACGGCCAGACTGTTCTCCCTGTATTTTTCAAACACTGAGAGAAAAGTCTGGGACCCAGCCCATTAACGGCCTTTGAGTAGGTACAAATTCAATCGACAAATCAGATTTATTTGCGTGACGTGTTCTTCACGAGCAACGTGACTCTTGCGCACCGAAAGTTGTCTCTACAACAACACGGTTGGCGAACGGGAGAGCCGAGAATATGTTCCAATCCGCGGTAAATTCAGTTTTAAATGAGCTAAAACACATCGACACGAGTCATTGACAACAGTCTGTCTCGCGCTAGCCATGTTGAATAAACTCCGCTCTCCTCGTATGTTTACTTCCGCGCGCAAGTCCCTCATTTTGCCCTCGTCGCTTTGCTAACTGCACGTCTGTCCATCGCTGATTGGTGCACTCCGCTGTCTGTTTGCCTCTTGTTAAGCTTGTTCGGACAGAATATTAATTAAAAATGAATGAAAACTAAATACTATTGAATATGTCATTATTATCATTTTAAAAATGTAAGTGACGGGTAAAAATAGATTATGACCGGATTTTTATGACACTGTCAGTCAAAATGACAGACAACGAAAAAGTCTAGCGCAACCTCTGATTCCGAGAACCAACTACGAGCTTTTTAACTGCAGCAACTTTAAGATACGCTATTGGAGCTGGAATTACCGAGGACACCGGGAGAAAGCCCGTCTGTAGGCCGCAGAGGGTCTGCATAATGTCGGGTCAAGGTTTGTCGAGGCTCTCAAGCTGCTCTGGAGCTCTGCTGACTGATATCACATTCTAATAATTATATAAATTGTGATTTATTGACCTGTTTAGCATATGCACCAATCGTTTTAAATAAAACAAGAAATGGAATCATGTTGTGCTAATGTTTTATTGCGATCAATATCCACAATAAAAAAAGAATGATACGGTATTTTTGTTTACATGTACACACCTTGTTGTATTTCCTTGTAACAACAAAATCCATCTCAGCCCTTCTGCATTGGGCAAATGTTATGTAATTTGCAATTTCACCTCATTTTGGTCACTCAAGTGGCCTGCGTATCAATCTATACCTCACGTCAACACAGGCTGACAGGCTGTTATAATTTTGTCTACAAATGATCAACGAAGTGATAAGAACAATCATACAGTCTTATCTACGTCTCATCTACGTTGTGCTGAATCCATTTTTTGGAGATTCCTTGGGTTACTCTGGCTTGATATTGCAGTTTTAACTTCGTGAACACATTGCTAACTTCAACCACAACTCATGAGGTTTTTTCTTAACCGGAAGTTCGAATCAGAAATTTTCCAAGATTGCGCCGCCCTTATTTCGCTCAGGAAACTTGTCTATATTTGATTACGTAAAGGTGCTGTGCCTTCCTAGACATCAAACCTTTCATAGTGTATAGTTCTGCAACTTTTTAAAGAAGGCAAGAAAAAGTAGTATATGATAAACAGTAACCTATAATTGAGTGTGACAAGAAATCTATATCAGAATTTTATGGTGCTCCAAATACATTGTCTCCAGAGCTCTTTTTCTAATATAAAACTATAAGATCATACTTCTCTCAATTTCTTTGGACTGTCTGAAAATCCAAGCTGGTTGCATAGAGTAATCCCCAGGGGAACAACATAGCGCTCATAAGTACCATCATTTTATGTTTTTCCACTGCAGACAAAACCATTTCATGTGCCTGACATATATAAGGTTTCTAGAACATGTTTTAACACAGCCAGCACTGAATACCTTTTGTGGTTACTTTGGGAGAAAAATATATATTTTACAGGTCGATAAGAAAAGCAGCTGTATGCTTAATTATAGAAAATAACACAGTCAAAATAAGAGTATACACTTTGTGTTTGAAATTTAGCACATCTGCATATTCTGAGGTTGGGGAAATTATTTTATTCCCATTCTGCTTGATGTTGTTGGTGTGCATCCCTGCTCTCTGACCCTGCAGCTGAGCCTCATCTCAGTATCTCTGTGGGGGGCTTCACACACCTGTGGGTAAATCAATAACTCACTTTCAGCACAGAATGCACAAGTTGTTTTTTTTCCTTCCCCCAGCGTTCTTCACTTGTATTTGAATGGTAAATACTACATGTACATTTTGCACCCTGTATGAATGCACTTTATTTTCCTTGCTTTTTACCCAAGCTTTTTTTCAAACTATTTATATGCTGCTTTCACAAATGCACCCACACCACTAACCTTCTCTACCAATCTCTATAGTGAGTATGTGATTGAAATGAGTTATGCACGACCTTGGGTACATAAGTGTAGACACACACAGACAGGGTGACCCCAGGTGTTGCTTTTTCAATGTCAGCCTGGTATGTTTTTCCTTGATTTAGTTGTGGGCTCAATGCAAATGAACAAACACATGTTGAAGGACCGGTCATGGATTTTTTTTTGGGTTGTTTATGGAAGTCATTTAAAGGAGAAGTTAGCAAATGTGTTCACAATATATAGATTGACCCACAAAAACACTTTTTCCCCCCACACTCGTTTAGCACAAGTCTAACTGCAATCCCTCTTTTTACTGAAAAATACTCTTTTTGCGGTGTGGGTGTCCCCATTACCCAGGAATCACATGAAATATTAATCAAAGGGTTCTTCTATGTTTAAAAGTTGTGATTTATGATATTTTTGTATATATAACAGTCGCTGACGCCATATACTGTATGCTCGAAGTATCTTATTGATCAGTGTTGCCCGCCAATCCAGTGCAAGGGGTTGTTCTGCCCGTCAGGCTCATTTTTGTTCATTTATACAGTACATCAGAATCACATGTTTTTATTTTGACACAAGCACCGTATAACCAGAAGTGTTTGGTTTTAGTTTGTGAGCAAGAACATGCACTTAAATCTGAGAGCGAAAAAGTTCTATTCCACGTCAGCAGTCGGCGAAAAACCTCTGTCAGTAGTACCTCCTCTACTATGTTGTTTTTGTTGGAGATTTTTGTGTGTTATTTTAAACAATTAAATAAATAAAATTAATTATATTTTTTTATAAGTCAGCCAATCATTTATACATCATATATAAGCAATGTACATGATTGGATGACTGAATTAATGTTCATTTGAGGATAAGATGACCTGATACTGGTTCGATTGAATTGTCTTATAACTGAGTTCCACCGAGATTCGTAAGTTTCTCATATGTCAAAGAAAACATTGATGTAGAGTTGAAAATTGTATTGTGAACATTTACTTGTGTGAATACACTACATGTTATGTGCTTTTATTTGTCTGCACAATGGGTTGGCAATCCCAGCTGTGTTTTACAGTTCTACTTATTCTTAATATGCTGCAAATCAGTGCTACAATATTACAACCTACTGTGTAAAATGGTATAAATTAACAAGGGACATTTTGCGTCATAGGGCATTAAGTCCCAACTATTGATCAGGGTCACAGGACGCTGCAGCCTCTTCCAGCTAACTATGGGCAAAAATCAAGACTACACCCTATAGAGCCTACCCACGTACCACGTGCTCGCTGTATGGTTCCGCCCACTTGTCCGTCAAAACATAGTGTTAACCTGTTACGGCTACGTACATTTCTCCTATTTACGGCGTGTTTTTCTGCTCCTTAACATTAATAATCAAAATGGTGAAGGCGTGTGTGGCTGTTGGTTGCACTAACAGAGAAGATGGAAGGAGAGACTTGAAGTTTTACCGTATTCCGAGGGATCCAAAGAGGAGAGCGAAATGGACGGCTGCAATTCGACGTGAAAACTGGACACCAAAAAATCACCACAGACTATGTAGTAGTCATTTTATATCCGGTAAGATGCATTTAATATATATTTTGAGGGTTTTGGCCTGACAACCACAATTAAGATCATTGCTAGGCTAATCGCCGACAACATACGACGTAGTACGACATAGTTTCAAATTCAAGAATTTTGTGACTTCCCTTTCTTCCACCATCGTTATTTTTTGAATAATATTTAGCTGGTACCAAGTGAAAGAAACTGGCCTCGTCTACGGGGCTGACAAATAACCACAATTAAGATCATTGCGAGGCTAATCGCCGACAACATACGACGTAGTACGACATAGTTTCAAATTCAAGATGTTTGTGACTTCCCTTTCTTCCACCGTCGTTATTTTTTTAATAATATTTAGCTGGTACCAAGTGAAAGAAACTGGCCTCGTCTACGGGGCTGACAAATAACCACAATTAAGATCATTGCTAGGCTAATCGCCGACAACATACACGTATGTATGTAGTGAGAGTGCTATCGCTAAACCATATAAACATTAAAAGCCTTAACTCCATTGACAAACGACATGAAATACATTAGACTTGACAGTGGATGTTAGCAATAACAAAAGATTTTGAATTGAAAATTTCGTAACTCACCTTTCCAAGCACAAGATAGATTCCTGCCGAATTTTCGTGGACGAGGACCTGTTTCACCCAACCAGCAACGAAGTATTTATAAGCCTCCAAGCTCTTGAAGTTTTTCATATTTTCGTGAGAATAGGCTGATTTAGTGTGGACAAGATAATTGTAAATATCTGCGTAGCAGATGTCAGGCAGACAGGGCGAAGACAGTGGGTCGAAAAACATCGATTTGGGCATCAAATATGGATCTGGCGACTGTATAGAACGAAGCTTTTCCTCATAACGCCTTTTATGCAACAGATCCAGTGAGTTTGCGGCATCAGAAAGCACCGGGTCTTCCATGAAATGCATTTTAAATTCCGCCATCAATTGAAAACAATGCTAATACAGAGTCAAAATGACGGACAAGTGGGCGGAACCATACAGCGAGCACGTGGTACGTGGGTAGGCTCTATACTGGTCACCTGTTAGTCACAGTGCCTCTCTTGTTTTGGATACCCTTATATATTCCATGTGGTTATAACGCTGTGGCTAATCTACAGATATACTCCGTGCATGCTTTGTTGCTGTTAAATTGTATGCGAATAATAATAGTGAATGAGAGGATTAAAAGTGAGTTGTTTCAAAATTTTAACACCGATTACTGAACAAGACACGCAGTCATCAAAATATAGCATTAGTCTGCTCTTTATATATTGTAAGTCAGAATTTATAATACCTCTCCTACCTACTGTATGCACTACAGCAGGTCCTTGTTTTTTTTTTCTTTTTTAAACACAATAATTCATAGCCAATTGACTTTTTAAGGCACAGGCTTGCTTACAAATTCCAGGATGCTTGTCTCAACCCTTAGGGGTTTTCTGTATCAGATAAGTCAACAGTTTTTTGTGTACACCTGCAGTAACAACATTTCACATAATTGCCTGATGGCCATGATATGCAAAAACTGAGCAAATCACTCCCTTGCCATTGGCTACACTTCCTCACCTATGTGACTCTTAGGCAAATCTAACTTTCCAGAGATTTCATAATTACAGTTTCATAGAGTTGTTGA
The DNA here is from genome assembly GCF_030265065.1 of Corythoichthys intestinalis. NCBI lineage: Eukaryota > Metazoa > Chordata > Actinopteri > Syngnathiformes > Syngnathidae > Corythoichthys > Corythoichthys intestinalis. Next base: position 16,418,722 of record NC_080398.1, read on the forward strand.
AATATATTCATACTTGCAAGCTGAATCATTGGAAGTAACTTTAGATCACTAATTAAAAGAACTGAACAATAAACTTTGGGATAGATAATTGACGTTTTAGCTACTTAAAGTACTTTTTTTGTTTTTTTGTTTTTTTTGTTTTTTTTTGAGTCGAAGCATGATACAACAAATTAGTTGTTTCGAAATTGGTTTCAGACATGAATTTTCGAAGGTAAATAATTTCATAAATCCACATGCAATTTACACAGTGAAATGTTTTAATTTGAGTCCCCCTCTGCTTGTAATATACTTAGGTATGAGCATTTTCCTGAAAACGGGGTTCAGTGGATTTTCAAACATGACATTTTTTGGGAAAATTGACTTTGTAAATTGTTAGTGTACAAATTGGTAGGTCTCTGTTGTACCTTTCCGCTCATTATGTGTGAAATCAGACAAACCGAGACCCTATTTGCTAAAAAGAATGGCATTGCTTTAAAAACCTGGACGTCTGGGTTTTTGGTGAACTAATCATTATAGAGGACAGGCTGCATAATGAGGAATAAATATAATATGGCATTCATGAAAAAGTCCTCACCAGTGTCCAATAAACTATGTACATTTAGGGATTTTTAAATTAGATTGAGATAAGTGTCATTTTTAATCCAGGACATTTCCTAATGTGTGTTGTCAGTTCATTCTTAAATGTACTATTGCCATCATGACTGCCTATCTAAATAACTTGTTAACGGAAACCTCTGTCTATTCACAGATGACCCAATAGAAGCGGACTTGTGGCTTCTGAATAGCTGCACTGTCAAAAATCCTGCAGAAGACCACTTCAGAAACTCAATCAAGTACTGAACTCACAATTTCTTTTCCCACAAACATTTTTTGTGTTCAACTTTTTAATTACTTGTAAATTCTGGTTTACAATTAGCCCACCTGGCCATGACATTTTTCGGTACTGCTAAACGGCTATTTCAATGCACATTACACACACATGAGCAGAGAATTAGAGGAAGGGGCGTACATTTGCATAAACATAGTCAAATTAAGCTGGAAACTGTTTTGCATTTTGATTAATTTTCCTCCGTCAGGAGCACACCCACACCGAGAGGATGTGCTTATTTTGCGAGTGAGAGCAAACAATGAGTCAATGGGTTTGTTGCATTTTTTGTGTTAAACTGTAAACTCTGCCAGCAAACTCAACATGTTCAAACAGAGTTAAAGTGTGATTGAGTTCATTATTGTATGGATAACATTTTTAGTTTTGAACCTTTGAGTTCCACTTTTGAGAAGAGAAAATTGCCTCTAAAGGTTTCTTGGTTACAGTTCTAATTATATTTCCACATCTCTTACTGAGATCAATTATATCCTCTTTTAAGAAAGAGAAAATTGTTTTTCTTTAAGGGTGGACAGCTGAAGGAATATTAGCTGCACAAAATTGTTTTTCTAGTGAGAATTTCTAAGTACATTCACTCAAAGAAAGGAGAGAGGGCATGAGTCTGCCTTTCATCATTTTAAGATTGCAGTAGGTACAGGATCAGAGGAATAAAAAAAAAGACTCAAGTCTTTTCATATGCCTGTAAGAAATAATATGCCGGTGACAGGCTACCTTGCACCACCATGCGCTCAGTCACAATCTCACCACAATGCCTGCACCTCCTGGCACTAATAACACGAGATTTTTAACAACTCACAAATGCATATTTCTAATGAATCAAATTTATGTTCAAAGCCTTGTAAAAAATAATTAGATGTTAATACTTGCAGTCAAGTTTAATACTTTAGATCATTGTCTGGGACAAAAGTTCATATTTAGCAGCATAAATATTCACTTACTGTGTTGCAAAGTTTTATATATATATATATATATATATATATATATATATATATATATATATATATATATATATATATATATATATATATCAGGGGTCGCGTTAACCGAATATTTTCCGTCGTTGACCGGTTTTTTAAAACTGTGACGGAAAAAATTGAAGTCCATCTATCATTTTGACAGGTTGCAATTCACACCCCAGACCACAGGGTGGCGAGTGAGCATATTAATTAGCTGTTGTCTCTCTTGATGCATGACGTCGTTGGCCTTACTCAGAAAAATGTCAAGGCAACTGAGTGTTTGCCTGGCACGGCCAGACTGTTCTGCCTGTATTTTTCAAACACTGAGAGAAAAGTCTGGGACCCAGCCCATTAACGGCCTCTTGAGTAGGTACAAAATCAATCGACAAATCAGATTTGTTTATTTGCGTGACGTGTTCTTCACGAGCAACGTCACTCTTGCACGCCGAAAGTCGTCTCTACAACAACACGGATGGCGAACGGGAGAGCCGAGAATATGTTCCAATCCGCGGTAAATTGTTTTAAATGAGCTAAAACACATCGACACGAGTCATTGACAACAGTCTGTCTCGCGCTAGCCATGTTGAATAAACTCCGCTCTCCTCGTATGTTTACTTCCGCGCGCAAGTCCCTCGTCCTGCCCTTGTCACTTTGCTAACGGCACGTCTACCCGTCGCTGATTGGTGCACTCCGCTGTCTGTTTGCCTCTTGTTAAGCTTGTTCGGACAGAATATTAATTAAAAATGAATGAAAACTAAATACTATTGAATATGTCATTATTATCATTTTAAAAATGTAAGTGACGGGTAAAAATAAATTATGACCGGATTTTTATGACACTGTCAGTCAAAATGACAGACAACGAAAAAGTCTAGCGCAACCTCTGATAGATATATATATATATATATATAATATGGTTAATTAAAAGTATAAGTAGAATTATGTGAATTGCTATACATTCACATCAGTGTTGTTTTTAGCAGCCCTTTTAATTTTCTTCTTAGTCTTTTAGACGATCATACTTATTAGTCTTAGTCATATTTAAGTCATCTCAAAATGTATTTGTCTTCGTCTAATTTTTGATTAGGAAAATTGAAGACTAATTTCGTCTAGATTTAGTCAACGTTTACGAAAACAGTTTTCATCTGTAAAATTTAAAAAAAATGACTCCAAAAATAAATAAAGGTTTTCAACTATTTCGTATGAACATTGACAGATGAACACATGTTGTAGCGTCTCTCTACAAGGACAACACCAATTTGGTGAAAATAAACACTCAGAAGAAAAACAGTGCATTGTTTTCAATTAGTTATGCCAACTTGGACGCCACGAACCGCAAGTAAAAAAAAAAAAAAAAAAAGTTGTCCGAGAGTTTAATGGGACGCTCCTTGTTAGCATTTACCTAATGCATAGAGCTTTAAAGGCTAAAGCAACTTTGCATATTCTGTTTGGCCAAGAAAACAAATCTTATCGTGTGTTAGGCTTGCACAATACAATTTAAACATCGCCATCGCAATGTGCGCATGTGCGAGAGTCTCATCACAGGTCGTACAATTGTTTTTTGTTTTTTCCTTCATAAAAGAAGCAAGTGTGCAGAGACGTGGCGTCCTGGAATCCTCTTATCAGAAGTGGGTGGCAGGCTAACTACATATAAAATATCACGCATTGTGAACATGTGACGGAAACTATTGCGCATTTTCGTCTCGTTCCCGTCTCTTCAGATGAAAACTGACATTTGTCTCGTTATGTTTTAGTCTCCCATAACACGTTTTTAGTTTGTTAACGTTATGAAAAAATTGTTGACGAAATACATTCGTTGGCATCATCCTTGACAAAAACAACACTGATTCACATTCAATTCAAAGAAAATAAAATCTGACAAGAAATGTCAACATGTGGCAACACTCTGAAATTGATCCCGGTCTGTGGCAAAATACACGTACCGTAATTCATATTTCATCTTCATACTGCATATTGTTGATGCCAAAAGAAAAAAAAAGAATAAAATATGAAATATGCCTTAGACATTGAACTTTAGTGCATCTTGTAAAGTTCTCACCACATTTTCTCATAAATACAGTTACTGTAAAATGTTCTCATGCATCGTAAACGTCAGTGTCATTTACATGTTTGCTTAGTGTTTGTAGGAATTGTAAAATTGTTTTAAAATATTAAGTTTTTTTCCAGCCAGAAAACATTCTTAAAACAAAAATATGCAATTATTCTAGTCAACGATTGTTTGATTAAATCTAAGTGAATTGCAATGTACAGAATCATAACCGTAATTCTATGGCTACCCATGTTGATTGGTGCTTAGATTTTAGTGAAAACTTAAAAGGGATTACAATCCCCTCCGTACCCCCTCGTTCGTGGTTAAGGGAGGCAGAGTGAAAAGAAATTTTATTACTTCTGGAGAACTGGGGCACAGCAATCTTCCCTGCCAAATGTGCAAATGTTTTGGAGGGTAAGCCTGTGAGAGAATAAGAGCAGATGGGGATATGGCTTGTGTCCGTTGTTCATTCATCAATCCACTATATATTCAGCTTACTTTGTACTATATTCGCTGGAGCTGGAGGCCATCCCAGCTTCTATTAGGCAAACGGCACAATACACCCTGAACAGACACCTTGTTAATTACATACTAATTCACGCCAGGGGAAATTTAAAGTCTGCAATGAACTTTATGTATATTTAACACTTTGGAAAGAAACACCTGAACAACTGCTACAACATGGGATGAAAATCACTTGTGGAATTTTCTGTGGTTTGTCCTGAATAGACTTGCAAGTGTCTTATGCTTTTGCCAGCTATTTGTTGACACTCTGACAGCCACAGGTCAATCACGGGCACATATAGACAAACAGCGATACGCACACCCATGCGCGGACACGCAAACTTCACATACTTCATAATATTCAATAAACCCAACTGAGATTCATAACCACATATTTGACTGTAGGGCAGATGTGATAACCATTAACTACAATGCTGCTACTTAAGTGAAATCTGTTCTTTTTAAATATAAAAAACACTAGGGATGCAACGATACAGTTAAGTCACGGTTCGGTACGATTTTCAATACGAGGGACACGATTTTCGATTTGATTCAATCCATTTAATTGCTCCGAAACAAAAAATACAAATGTTCTTCATTTATTTATTTATTATTTTTAGTTTTTTTAATTTTGCTAATAAGCAAAAATAACCATGCCACAGTATAAACATACATTTTAGTGCATAACATTTGTGTGCTTACTTCTTACTGATCTGAAGAAATTTTGTATAGAAGTGCTGGCAACAATCTTTACTGTTTTCAGCTACGTTTACTACATGAGCAAAACATCTTATTTGTGGACCAAGTCCATCTGTGTAACGTACTGAATTAACAATATTTGTAGCATTATCTAAAGTCACTGGTATGGATTAATTTGGCTTGCTTAACTTCCAACGACTCGTGGTGGTTTTTAATTCATCGATACAGTATAGGGACTACGCGTCCCATGATCACTCTGGGCTCACGCAGCCAATGGCATGGGACTTGGGGAGGGGAGGGGGTCTAACGTAGCACATCTAGGTTGCTATTTGATGATATCTAGTGTGTGCGCGCAAGTGTTGTCGGGGCATTAAAAAAGTTAACAAACGCCACAGAAGTCACGTCTCCTCATTACTGCACAACACCAGCATTTGACAATGGACTTTCATAAACAGGACGAGTTTGAAGTACAGCACTCATTTGCCACTAATTGTTTGTTCATCATGTAACCGTGAGTTAGCTCTCTGTGTCCCAGGGTTTAAGGGGTTTCAAACCGAAGCTGTTCGTCGCAGCCAAGTCGGCAACAAGATAATGGCCGACATTGCTGTACATATCTCTAAATGCAGTCTTTGTTAAATATGTACGAGTGGGGATAGCGTATTAGCAAACCCAAAATGCTGCCACACAACGAATCTGTACAACGTTGAAGCCGGCAAGCCGCCACCTTAAGCTTCTCTTTCCTCACGAGCAATGATCCTCGTGTGCCACGGCTCCCGCACTTGAGGCAGTTTGGGGGGTGGGCAGCTAGCAGTGAGGAGCCTTCTCATAGCATTTTTTTTTTTACAAGGCAAAGGTGCGGGAGACATTATAGCGAGAGAGACCACAAAAAAGTTCGGAAATACATTTTGGGAGCTTTTTCAATTGGATTGAATGTTTTTGCGTATTGAATCGAAGAGGGCGTATTGAACGGTTCAATATAAAACAGAGTATTGTTGCATCCTTAACAAACACTACATATGCCAAGTGTCAGTCCATTGTACTTTTCTGCTTCCGTTGAAGCAGCAGCTCATTTTGGTCGATGAACTGGTAATGTAACCGCTGGTGAATACTAACAAGCACCATAATTTAGTTACACTAATTTACTTGTTAACAATGGGGTGTAGTTATCTGTATTTTAAAATGCCAAAATTAATAATTTCATTTAGTGTCAGACATCTTTCAAATCAATGAATGCAGATTGTGTTACAGAAGCTGTTGCTCACCAGCGTGTAATTAAACAGCTCTGTTTGGGCTTGCATTTTTTTGCATGTTGATTTTCTCCACTTGGCTGTCTGTTGTAATTTTTATGATCAAGAGAATGTTTGCGTAATGAATTAGAACCAAAAGTAGTTCTGTACATCAGTTTTTAAAATACACCAATCCCCCTGTTTTATTGAAATTCATTTCATTATCATTTTAATATTCATGAAGCAACCATGAGAGAGACGGGGAAAAATATTCTTTTTAATTGAAAAGGGGCACAGACAGCACACAGAATGAATTCTTGGAATGAGTCCAAATTGTATATGCTTTGCTTATATCGTATATTTAGCCAGATGTTTGCTCTGGTGTTGCAAGTAATTATCATGGCCACTAGAAACACTCAGTTGGCGGTATTGCTTTGGCAGACGTTAAACCTTTCCATTTTTGTCGTCAATTGTGTAAACCACTTATTTTTTAAAGTATACAAATGTTTTTTTAATGTGAACCCGATTTCATTTTGAGAACTGTCACAGGCTCTCCACTAGGGCTACAACTAATGATTATTTTTTATGATAAACTAATCGACTAATTAATTAAGCGATTAATCGATTAATCGGACAAAAGTTACTTTTTTTTCAATTACCTTTACTGTTTAACTTGAAGTTGTTTTAGGCATGTTTTAAGTAACAATGAAGACAAAATCCAATTTCAAAGCACTCTTTTGTATGACAATTTACAATTTGAATGGGAGTGTGTGTTGAAACTCTAAGCTGTTATATGAATGGGTTTATGTTTGTGGTTTCTTTACAAAGAGAAATTTACTTTCAACTTTACTATCTAACAATACCTCAAGCGCCAATATACTTATCCAAAACATAATATAATACAATGCTAAGGACACTGATTAGCATAATAGCTAACTAGCTTAGCGCTCCATGATATCTAGGAACATCTCATCAAAAGAACAGAAACAATGCAATTGGCTTTAATTACTCACCTCTGACGGAGGCACACAAGAGCTAATGACACAAAACACCATCTAATTCTTAATATTATTGATTCAGAAACTCAACCTGAGTGTAGCAGTGAACTCTTTCTCTTGCTCTAATCACTGGTATGCACGCGTGCATCCTCACATTAAACACAAGCAAAGGACCCCAACGGGACTGTTCATAGCTGCCGGCAAAAATCGATTATCAAATTCGTTGGCAACTAATTTATTTATCGATTTTAATCAATTTAATTGGTTAGTTGTTGCAGCCTCATCAAGAAGGTAGTTTAGATAGTAAGATGTCTGAAAATTGGCAAAAGTGTGAACTGTTTTGTTAGTTTTGACCTGACAAAATGGCCACTATTTCAATAACAATATTGTGATTCCTCTATCTAGTTATTTTAGTAATTATATAACACAATTTTACATTTATTTTCATAAATCTTTTAAAATGGCACTATCATGATTCAGGGTCTATATCATCGACACACATTGCAAAACCTATATTTATATATATATATATATATATATATATATATATATATATATATATATATATATATATATATATAACCAGTATTTGATGGATTGGTTAGTATTATATAACTACAAAAATGCCATGTTCTTTTTTTCTTTACTTAGTGACTAATATAATTGAATAATTTATTATATTTAGCATAATTTCAAACAATTTATTTTCATAATTTCCTGATTTAATTACCCAGTACCAGAGCGTGCATGCCATTTTTGCTTAATAGAATTATGGGTGGTGAATATGCATCATAGCCCTTAGCCACATCTGCTCATTAGTTAGATGTCTACTGATGTGGGCACACAGCCAAGGTAACCAAGGGATTGTCAGGGCAATAAAGTAGGCATACTTTATATAGACAAAATTGAAAAAAAAAAACCTTTCCATTTTTATATTCACCCTTTAAAATATTTCAGTTGTTTTTCAATTGTGTTGTACAGATTATTGGCCCTATCAAAGGTGGAAAAGTTTCACTTCATCTTTTCACATCAGAAAAGCCTGCCATTTAAAGCAGGTTTGTAGCTATTTATATCAACCTTGCGTATTTATCAGAACAATACGTAATCCTTAGCATAGCTTTATCTTTTCTGATGAATTTTCTGTTATGAGTTGAGCAAATTCAAGGTGAAGACTGGCCACTATATCCTCAAATTTTTTTGCATGTGGCGCTTGGTCTGTGAGATTGATTGCTAACCCTTCTGGTGTGAAATTACACTACCAATACCTTCTTTTTTTTTTTTTTTTTTTTGAGATGCCACTGTCTGATAATGTATTGAATCAAGACGTTAAGATGATAGTGATGGCATATTCGGGGGTATTACTGTTTGTCCACTCATGCACTCAAGATATGGCAATAACATGGGTAATAATCTGTAAATTTCAAGTGATGACAAGACAACACAAAAATTATTATGTCAAAGCAAGTCAGATCTGTAATTTTAAGACTATAAGACACAGTTCCCCCCCCCCCGCCCCCCTTATTTTGAATCCTGCGGCTTGTAGTCCAGTGCGACTTTTTTGTTGATTTATTTGGGTTAATAGGTAACACTTTCTTTGACAGCAACACCATAAGACTGCCATAAGAACGTCATAATTGAGATATGACACTGTCATGGTAAATGGTAAATGGTGTTATACTTATATAGCGCTTTTCCACCTTTCAAGGCGCTCAAAGCGCTTTACACTATATTGCCATCTACCTACTGGTGACGCAGCACCAGGAGCAATGTGGGGTTCAGTATCTTGCTCAAGGATACTTAGGCAAGATCATCAGGGCAGAGAATTGAACCCACAACCTCTGGGTTGGGGGACAACTACTCTACCACTGAGCCACGCCATCCCCTATGGGCATTAATGACATTATGAATTATGTCACTAACTCAATTTATGTCGAGCTTGGATCTTTACAGTCATTCAAAACAGATAATTTGCCAGATGACACATAATGACATCTGTCATAAGCAGTCATTAATGCTCATGGCAGTGTCATGTCATAATTATGATGGTCTTATGACAGTATTATGGCGCCACTGTCGAATAAAGTGTTACCAAATACCATAAATAGCAATTAATGAAACAACTGGAATTGTAACTGAAGAAATAATTAGCACAGAACAATGGAGCTTGATTGTTATTTACATCTGTAGCCCTGCAATGCATGTTAGGAGGCATGTTGGACAACAACAGTGTTGACAGCAGGTGGCAGCAGAGGTTGACTGTCTCCTCCAGGGGAGCAGTGATGGCCAAATGAAGCTTCTTGAACCAATGAAGCTTTGCAGCCAATTGGTTCAAAGCTTCATGGTGGTTCATTCGCTCTTATGACAGTCTTATGATGCCACTGTCAAATATAGCATTACCGGTTAAATATCTTTTGGTGTAAATATCCCATAAAACAGTAAGGACAGCTGCGGCTTATATTCCAGTGCGGTTTATCTTATTAACTCATTCACTCCCAGCCATTTTCACCGGAGCAAGGCCCTTCGCTCCCAGCCGTTTTACTGGATTTTGACTGATTTTGCAAGGCCCACAGAAAATTCTGTTCTATTGTTATATAAACATGGAACCCACCAAAAGAAAGCTTAGACTCTCTTCTTTCAGCAGAAAAAAAAGTTGGTTCATATCTTTTTCCATTCTTTACAAATCAGCATTAGAAAATAGCTTAGTTTGAGCAATTTTCCAATTTCTGATGAAAAAACGGAGAAATTGAGCTTTATGTGAAAGCATACTTTTCAAACATAACTTTGACTTATACACAGCTATTTTTTGCTTTAGTTACATCCCAAACATCTGACTGTTTTCCTTTTATAAAATAAGATAAACAACAAGACAAATAGAGCTTTTGATAGCAAAGTAACAATTTATTTATACTAGGGCTGTCAAACGATTAAAATTTTTAATCGAGTTAATTACAGCTTAAAAATGAATTAATCGCAATTAATCGCAATTCAAACCGTCTATAAAATATGCCATATTTTTCTGTAAATTATATATATATTTTGTGAAATGTTGGAATGGAAAGATAAGACACAAGATGGATATACACATTCAACATACGGTACATAAGGACTGTAGTGGGCATTTCACTCTACTGTCATTTAAATCTGTCTATGCTGTCCTCACTCCGAAGCGTCTTTTTTTCCCAAAGCTAGACAGCTAGTGAACGACGCCTTAATAATTCTTCTTCCTTTTTCATCTGATTTATTAATAAAATGGCCTCAAACCATTGTCCTCTTTAGACCGTCGTAAAACTACAAAATAAAAGTACACAAGCATTGCATTAGCAACAACGTTACCTTAGCACGCTATACAGGTTCACTAAACATAAACAAAAAGCGTCTCATACAAAAAATATAACATTTCGCTTACTAACATAATATGTACATTCTTTACAACAACCATACTTACGGACAAATCTTGTCCAAGGATCATATAAGCACAACATTATCAGCCCGAGACGTCGTGCAGCCATAATGAACTGGTAAGAAAACAATAAACCATGTCGCAAAGCGACCACAAGAGTTCACTGTTGGACAGCATAAAAATCCTTGCTGTAAAACTTACCAAAAGGCAGAATACTTTCTGAGCGGGACATGTGCGTTAATTGCGACAAATATTTTAACGTGATTAATTTAAAAAATTAATTAACCCGCGTTAACGCGATAATTTTGACAGCCCTAATTTATACATAACTACCTGAAAGATTACTCTGCTCTGGCCGCAACAGCCGGTTAAACTCTCCCTCATCGCCGTCTGTCTCATAAAAATGAAGTTTTTTGAGTCTCTGCGGGCTCTGCTCGCGAGCAGCAAGGACACAAGGGCATCGTCCGCTGCACTAGTGGTCCCGGCCGTTCTGCTCGATTGTCCAGCGCCTGGCATCCCGGGCGTCCTACCGGTTGTTCTGCTCGGTTGTCTTCCGCCGGCGCCCGGCCATGCTTTGCCGTTCGTTGCCGTTGAATCGGGTTGTGGGTCTTACCAAATGTGCTACTGCCCTCCAGTGGCCAGTTTTATTGCTTTTAAATGGATTTTCAGCTTTGTGCTTTGGAGCTAAATTGAACCACGACTCAGGGATGTCTTTTTTGAAAAAAAAAAAAAAAAACAAACAAACGTAAAAGACATATGAATATGTCTTTGGGACACTGAAACAATTAAAAATAGAACATATTTAAACATTTTTGGTAGCAAATGAGTTAACAAATGCCGTTTTTTTGTCAAATTTGGTGGGTCGTGGCTTAAAGCCAGGTGCGTTTTATAGTCCGAAAATTACGGTAAGTTGTATTTCAAGATTTACTATACCTAACATTGTGATAAGCGTTAGGTTAACCATAACCTAATTTGTTAGTTGTTGGCATTTGCATTGATGTGTCTGATCAGTTTAGCTGGAGAATGCCTCCATAAATTAAATGGGCTTGCTTCCATATATTTCTTAACTAAAATTCAGTTTTGGGGGTTAACCAAAAGACATGCCAATAGTAGCCACATCCCTACATTTCATGTTAATACATATTAAAATCTGTGTTTGTTGCCTGAGACAGGACAGAGCACTCCAAAATTGCCTTCTTCCACTACACAGTTGAGAGAAGCCGAAGTTCTTATCTTTTGCCAATTGGGACCGAAGATGTTGGGCCCCTAGAAACAGTTTTATTTGTGGCAAAACCCTCAAATTGCAGACTGTGTTGAGGGACACCTTCCTTAATTGAGTGAAGAGATTTTTTTCTACCTTAATGTAGTTAAACAGAAATTATGACTGGCATTGAAATAACGAAAAGTGTGACTGACATTAAGGCCATTCAGGACAGGATTGTTTCGTATCCTCTGTCATGTGTTATAAACAGTCTCAAATCAGTAGTGACCTTTAGTTTTCCCCCTCTTTTTACTCAGGGCAGTTGTTTTAAGTCTGTATTCGGTGACTCCCAAAGACAAGATGCGGATTTGTACTTGACTAGACAACCCTAACAACAAACACACTTGCACGTGCACATTCATGCAAACACACATACACACAACTGCACTAGCTGGAGGCTGGTTTTGGTACAATCCAGGGATTGGCATTAAATCTGTCAGTTCTACAGGGTATTAGCCTACATTTTAGGGTACACACAGAAACAACAAAAAAAATCCTAATCAAGAGGGAACAAGACAGGCAGAGGCAAATGGCTTAGCGGTGGTGTGAGTAGTGTGGTCCCCAAGTACATGTGACAACATTTTGTCTTCAGCAGGCCCTGGGCCATACAAAGGTCAAGGCCGAACCATACAAGACCTTGTTCTGATGTCCTCCATCTGCCATCCATCTTATGTTCCTGAAAATGTTTTAGGAAAGTAAGCAAGGAAGCAAATATGAATAAAAAGCTGTTTTAAGCAGATTTTTGGCAAGAAGGTTTGTAAGTCAACTTGTGAGTGGATTTCTCATAAAAAATGGAACTAGTCCCAAGTATACCTTGTGTAGAGTAATGCTTTTTACATGAAACTTTTGAAATTGTCTTCAATGGGTAAATTACATTGCTCTACATACATGCTGAAACCAGCCTTTTGACCACTTTGCTGAATACCCAACTCCTGCATATGTGGATATGGTGTGTCATGAGGATGAATGAAAGAACTATGCTCTTGTCGAAGAACAGGCAATAGACAGTAGTGGCCACTAAACACAACACCACAGGGAGTTGGGTTATCATAAAACAAAGCAAATATTAAATTAATCAAATAAACAAAGTAGACCAAATATACTTTTCCTAAACAATAATAATAATAACAATAGTTTCATATACTTGTACAGGCATTCACAGAGTAAATTGCAGCGTATTGCTAAGGGTAATAATAAAGAAAGCTGTTTATACATTTTATTTGATTTAACTGATTTGATTTTCATTTATTTTTATTATTATTATTTTAATTGTTTTTTTTTATTTAGGGAAGGTGAACATTCTGAATCGGTATGCATGATGCGAGACTTTTTAGAGACTTTTTAAAAATAATCAGACCGTCAACATTGTATCTTTGTGGATATAGATGGAATTATCCTTTATAATAATGTACCTTTTGTCAAGACAGGTTCTGTCTCCAAGTCATGTGTTTAACCTTAAATCATTCAGTCCCAACAACAGTAAGATATCATTTTGATGTACAATGAAGTAAAATAACAGCATTAGTCTCTCTTTAGCTCTTTTTTTCTTTTTCTTTTTCTTCTTCTTCTTCTTCTTCTTCTTTTTTTTTTTTTTTTTTTAAATAATTTAAAGCTCTGTTATCTTAAACAGTGATTGGCAATGGAGGCATCAGAAGGGATGACGGTAATGTGATGGAAGGCTAATAATGTTTAAATCTCTGTTCCTAATAGACTTGACTTTTATCATTTCTATTGACTTTGAATGGCCAGGTTTTAGTTGCTCTCATTTTCAGTCTCTGAAAAGTTTTACAGGCGTTCAGTAATGGAATGTCATGTCAGAGGACATTGAGTTTATCTGCAGTTGTTACAGCATCAACTCCGCTCTTTCATCTGCTTTTAAGCTGCAACTTACTGAACGTTACAGAAATTCGCATAACTATTATGCACTTGCTTTACCGTAAACAGATTTACTTTTCCTCGCTGATGAATGTTGTTTTCCTACAGTACTCCATAGATCAGAGGTTGGAAGGAATGGTTCGCGAGCCATATCTGGCTGACTTGATGAGCATATCTGTTTCTCCGCCAACAAGACCTGATATCTTGAATGTAGAACTGGCTGTCTCACCTGACATGAACAAGGAGTGACAAGCATTGACAAGCATTGCACATTGATCATGGATACTTTAAACCTACACCGCAATGATAATCTTAACTTTGGCGCCTATCGGTGCAGTAAGTCAAACTATCGCACGGTAAATAAAAATGGGGGTGGTATTTTTCCCGGGTGCGATTTATCGCTGGGTGCATGGGTGCATGGGTGCATACATTTGTGTGTGCGTGTGCTGCATGCACTCGGCACACGTGTGTGTTGATTGCACATGAGACTCTTTTCACAAATGTTTATTGCTTATCAACATGCCGTAGAATTAAAGTTCAGACATACAAAATAAGGAAACACTTCTATATTAAACATTGTAAAACATTAGCTTTGCTACATTGAGGTCAATGGAAAAACGACAATGTACTAACAACTTTAGTCTGCTATAAAACATTGGCAGTCTTCTCCACAATGCAGAATTTTAGTTAAAAGGTGATACTTTAAACTTGAAAACTAGCTGGATTAAAGAATTTGCAAGCGATGCAAACAAAAGAAAAAAAATTATTACTGACACCACATGCTTGACGAAAGCAAAGTGCACTTTTAAAAATTTTTTAAATTTAAATTACCGAGTGTAAAGCGTACGGTTAGTGGTTTAGCAAACATACTTCCGGTGAACATTTCAAAATAAAAGCACGTCATGTTCAGATTTCTGGAGGCAATCGCATACTGTATACTTGAGATTCTACACTAAGGATAAATGTAAAATGACACCCATTATGAAAAATCTAATTGGCAAGGATGATATGATGTATTAAATGATAATAATTTGGCGTCAAATTTTTTGCATGCACACTTTGCAGTACAAGATGACAGCCATTTTGGATCAATTTAACACTTTTAATGGGCTCTAATTGGCAGACAACAAAAATGACATCGGGTTTCTCACCTGTTTCATATCATGCACTTAACTAGTTTTAAAATGACTCATAATACCTTGTGTATTTTTTTTAATATTTATAGATTTTAATAGTTTTTGTTTTTTTAAGAATAATTTATTTCATGTGAATAGGTGATTTATTAGGATATATTGCCACTGTATTTGTAAGGTTGTAAGGTTAAAAAAAAAAAGGCAGTAATATCGTATATCGGCACTCATTTATGAGACGATATATCGCCTACTAAAATTTGTCATCGCGGCAGGCCTAATAATATTTTCAAACGGCAAAGGGCGACTGACATGCTAATGAGGTCAGGATTGTGCTCAGAACTATTAATGAACATTGAGGTGAAAATGTGCTTCGTCACTGAAAAAAATTAGGTCCAACAAACAAGAGTCATCTTCATTTCGTTGATGGATGTTTTCACAAAAGGTTAGTCTGTTTTGTCAATTTGCTTCTGTCTCAGGTTGCAAAATTTGAATCTTGTAGGAAAAGAGATGATGGTCGGTGTTCATTATGCATCTCAGGGGCAATTTGCAAGGTGATGCTGTGACACCAAGACGCAACTATTGTGTTGCTGAACGGCCTCGCCTTTACACGATGACGGCGAAAACGAAATGCAAAGACGCAAACTTTGAAGTCCGGCATCCAAAGCGGAATGATTCGGTTGCCGGGATTGCGCCGTAACCATATAAATGGAACGCTCTCGCAGCACTCGCACACGTCACTTTGGGCATGTACAGTCGCTGCGAGTAAACATTCAAAACGACAAAAATGGTGGAACGTCTGCTTTAATTGACTGTTTTTATAATATTTTCAATTTAAATATATTTTATGTTTGCGTTTTTGTACCTTTTGACGCAAAAGAAAAGAATTGCTTCGAGCGGGAAAGTATGTTGTCTTCCGGGCTGAGGAGGTTGTTGTCAAGGAAGTGCATCATTGGCTGTTGCCTTGTTAAACTGCCCTGCAACCTAGGGCCTGGCATGAATACTACATTGTTTAAACGCGGAATTGCGACATCGTTCGAATGGAGACAGAACCAAGATGGAACCATGTAAATGCAAACATGAAATGTGACTTATTATTGGAGCATCACCATGTAAACGGCCCCTAAGAGTGGTCCTTGAAAGGGCACAGGGACAAACGTCTGGTTGAGTTTCTAGGTGATTCCTCCAGACGCTGTCTCACAGTTTCAGTGTTAATGGAGGTCCTTGCTGACTTTGGAGTATCAGTTTGTCTTTATTTGCACTGGTCACACGTCTTGTTTCTTCTGCAGAAGACATCTGATTGTGAGTGTTTGGAGGATTCCTTCCTGGAAAAGTCTATCGTGAATAGTTGCTGAGTTTGGGTTACCGATTTAGATTCAAAATACATTTCCATGATCTTCACTATTTCCATAAAAGTATATTGCTTTCGATCCATTAGCGTGATAATTCAGTTCGACATCGCTGATATTCTGAAAATGAAAAAAATCATTATTCTAAGAATTAAAATACGGGTAAGACATTATTTGCCGACCCTGTATATAGAGTTGCCGAGATTATATACAATTTTTCAATTTTCAACTTTTCGACTTTGATAGTGTTATAAACAGGGGTGCACATAAGTGGTCCGCATGCGCGCATGCGTACCGGACGTAGACAAACGCGCTGGCCCTCAACGACTTCCATACGCTTTTGCGTACCGATGGCTGACCACCGTATTTGCGGCAGACACGAGAAAATAACTTCTCAAAATGTCAAAGAGGCAGGCCACACTGAGTAATTACTTCCGTGTTCCCCCACCCCCGTCAAAAGACAAACAGACGACAGAGCCGTCACCGGAGCTACCGAAAAAAAGGACTTTTGCTGAAAAGTAGGAGGTACCATGGCTAGAAGCAAATGATGCTCGCATGGAAATGCGGTACAAAATGTGCTGTGAGAATCCCAATGTCGCCGATAAGAGCAGCGCATTTTATGTAGGGTCAAAGAATTTCAGCCATCCAAACTTTGAAAAGCACGAAAAAAACAGAGTATGTGGCAATTAAGCAAACTATCGATGTCAAACAGGACCCCGCTCGCCCTATGGACAAGTGGCGGAATAACACTTTGAAACTATGAAAAGTAGTCTGTGATGTGCGTCATATCTAAACATTTGGCAACAAAAGTGAGTATACTGCATGGGAACTACGTACATCCCTAACTGTCCAAATTGAATACTGCTTGTCATTTTCCCTCCAAAATGTCATGTGACTCATGACAGGAGTGCTGTCAGCATTGCTGCAGAGATTGAAGAGGTTTGGGGGTTCAACCTGTTAGTGCTCAGACCATATTCCGCATTCTACATTAAAAAGGTGTGCATGGCTGTCACCCCAGGAGGAAGCCTCTCCTGAAGACGGTACACAAGAAAGCCCGCCCGTCTCATCAGACCATAGGACATGGTTCCAGTAATCCATGTGCTTTGTTGACATGTCTTCAGCAAACTGTTTGCAGGCTTTCTTGTGTACAGTCTTCAGAAGAGGCTGCCTCCTGGGGTGACAGCCATTTGATGTACAGTGTGGCGTATGGTCAGAGCAATAACAGGCTGACCCCCCCCCACCTCTTCAATCTCTGCAGCAATGCTGACAGCACTCCCGTAACGAGTCACATAACATTTTAGAGGGAAAATGACAAGCAGTAGTCAATTTGGACATTTAGGGATGTACGTAGTTTCTAAGGGGTGTACTCACTTTTGTTGCCAGGGGTTTAGTTATTAATGGCTATATTTGGAGTTATTTTGAGGGGAAAATAAATGAACTCTTATTATATAAGCTGCACACGGACTACTTTTCATTGTGTCAGTGTCATTTATCAGTGTTGTCTGATGAAAAGATATGCCGTATTTTTTGGACTATAAGTCACAGTTTTTTTCATAGTTTGGCTGGGGGTGCAACCTATACTCTGGAGCGACTTATGTGTGAAATTATTAACACATTATTATATCATTTCACATTTTATTTTGGTGTTTTGAAGTGACACTGATGGTTTGGTAAACTTCTTAGCATGTTCTTTATTGTATAGTTATCTGAATAACTCTTAATAGCTATGTTACGTTAACATACCGGCCATGTTCGCATTTCGTTGCTCATGCATCATGTAACATTATCATACTGTACACTTATTCAGTATGTTGTTCTGTATTGTATTTTTATTTTGAATTGCCTTTCAAGATGACATATTCGTTCTATGTGTTGGTTTTTATCAAGTAAATTCCCCCTAAAAATGCGACTCATACTCCGGTGCGACATAAGTTTTTTTTCCCCTCTTCATTGCACATTTATGGGCTGGTGCGACTTATACTCAGGTGCGACTTATAGTCCGAAAAATACGGTACTTAAATATCTGCAGAAATGCGAGGGGTGTACTCACTTTTGTGATACACTGTATGTTCAGGAATCGACCATGCGGTGTTGCTCTCGCTTTTTATTCCGTATCATTACATGATGCAATTAAAATCGCTATAGTTTATTCTTTTTATACTATGTTTTATATCACTGTTTTTGTATTACTGCATTAGCCTGGCATGGGTGCATGGAAAGCACAGCTGGCTTGCCCGTCTTTCATAGTACTGGGGGGAAACCCTGATTATTTATTCATTTAAGAATTGGCTTTTTGTCTCTCTGGTTGCAGGATTAAACAAATAAAAATAAATAAATAATGGTTGAACCGGCGATCAAATTTCATTGTAAGATGTTAAATGCATAGTAAAACATTTTGGTCAGTTTCCAAATTGAAGAACGTCAAACGCCCAAAATGGACACACAAGTATTATTCTGCATCCATGTGCTGTATTTTTGTTTTTTTTTTGTTTTTTTGTTTTTACTGTTGGGATACATCTGCCCTTGCATTTTTTGAGATGTGAATGGCTCCATAATCACTGCCTGTCACATTGTACCTGTGGCTTTTGTAAGGCTTTTCCTGAACAGTAGTCACAAACAACCCCAGGCTTTTATCCTTTCACTCTCAGACGGTTGGTTGCTTCCCCACAGAGTTTCAGTGGTTTTTGCCCCCACTCCAACTCCCACCCCACTCCATCAGTTTCTCGATTGTGGATTGAAGACATTAGAGGCCAATTTAATATAGGCTTGGAGATTTAAAAAAAAAAAAAAAAAAAAAAAGGGGGGGGGGGGCTTTCACTCTGACAAACTGCAAATGACTAAATCTGTACAGTTGAAGTCAAATTTTGCATTTTATATAGGCATTGAGTTGAAGTTATGTTTCCGTAATGATTTCATCCGTATTGAAGGGCTCGGCGAGAAATTTTGCCATTTTTGGCTTTTGAAGGAACGTGATAAAGAAAGGACTAGAAATTTTGAAATGGCAAGCTTTGAAACTCATTGTAACACTGATTTTATAATATACAAATATTATAGTAAATTATATGTTATGTTTTTAATAATATGCAAATGTGAATTTAAAATTATCTTAGAAATTCTAGGGCTGTTTGTCTTGTATTTTCCCCCATTATTTTCTTCTCAGATTTCATCTTTAAAATTGATTACACTGGGGCAAATAAGTATTTAGTCAACCACCAATTGTGCAAGCTCTCCTACTTGAAAAGATTAGAGAGGCCTGTAATTGTCAACATGGGTAAACCTCAACCATGAGAGACAGAATGTGGAAAAAAAAAAAAAACAGAATATCACACTGTTGGATTTTTAAAGAATTTATTTCCAAATTAGAGTGGAAAATAAGTATTTGGTCACCTACAAACAAGCAAGATTTCTGGCTGTCAAAGAGGTCTAATGTCTTCTAACGAGGTCTAACGAGGCCCCACTAGTTACATGTATTAATGGCACCTGTTCTAACTCATCGGTATAAAGGACAACTGTCCACAACTCAGTCAGTCACACTCCGAACTCCACTATGGCCAAGACCAAAGAGCTGTCGAAGGACACCAGAGACAAAAATGTAGACCTGCACCAGGCTGGGAAGACTGAATCTGCAATAGGTGAAATGTTGGTGTAAAGAAATCAACTTTAGGAGCAATTATTAGAAAACGGAAGACATACAAGACCACTGATAATCTCCCTCGATCTGGGGCTCCATGCAAGATCTCACCCCGTGGCGTCAAAATGATAACAAGAACGGTGAGCAAAAATCCCAGAACCACACGGGGGGACCTACTGAATGACCTACAGAGAGCTGGGACCGCAGTAACACAATGCGCCGCCAGGGACTTAAATCCTGCACTGCCAGACGTGTCCCCCTGCTGAAGCCAGCACACACCGAGGCCTATCTGCGGTTCGCTAGAGAGCTGACAGATCTGTGTAAATGAATGGGGCAATGTATCGAGAGATTTTGACTGAAAATCTCCTTCCATCGTCAAGGACATTGAAGATAAGACGTGGCTGGGTCTTTCAGCATGACAATGATCCCAAACACACAGCCAGGGCAACAAAGGAATGGCTTTGTAAGAAGCATTTCAAGGTCCTGGAGTGGCCTAGCCAGTCTCCAGATCTCAACCCCATAGAAAATCTGGGGAGGGAGTTGAAAGTCCGTGTTGCTCAACGGCAGCCCCAAAACATCACTGCTCTAGAGGAGATCTGAATGGAGGAATGGGCCAAAATACCAGCAACAGTGTGTGAAAAGCTTGTGAAGAGTTACAGAAAACATTTGGCCTCCGGTATTGCCAACAAAGGGTACATAACAAAGTATTGAGGTGAACTTTTGGTATTGACCAAATACTTTTTCCCACCATAATTTGCAAATAAATCCTTTAAAAATCACAATGTGATTTTCTTTTTTTTTTTTTTTCCCACATTCTGTCTCTCATGGCTGAGGTTTACCCATGTTGACAATTACAGGTCTCTCTAATATTTTCAAGATGGAGAACTTGCACAATTAGTGGTTGACTAAATACTTATTTGCCCCACTGTATCATTAAATATACTTTTTTTTCTTCCTCCAAGCTGCTACAGAATACATTTTAATTGTCATTTGGCAATTATTAGCCATTTAAGCCCCTTCAATATGTGTGATGCCAACCTTTCTTAGGTTATTTTAAAATCTGTTCGACTCGGTTCAGTTGTGACCAGAAATGGAGAGGAAGTAGATACAGTAATTTTTTTTAATATAGTCTGCAGTCGCCCTTTAGAATATGACAGGATTAGCTGTGTTTCATGTTAATAGCTTTCTCTCCTTCTGGAGGAGTCTCAATGTTGCATGAGCCTTTAAGAAACGAGGGAGAGCTAAATCTCTCAGTGGGAGGTTGGATGGACTTGTCACGTGATTTCTTCACAGGAAACACTGACATCTTATTAAAAGACGTGAAAACCATTGATGCTAGAATGACTGAAAAGGGATTTACATCTTTGAGAAAGTAGTTTTAATAGCGTCTCGGTCTCCAGTTCTCCATTTCCATAAAGCATCTTCAAAAGTAATATAATATTATTTAAAATCTACTCAAATCAATGTATTTTTTATATCATCAAAAAGTTCTCAAAAGGCTAATATTTTCCAATGAATTCCGGTTACTTTGACGAATATATAATAACGTTATTATATATTTTATTTTAATTAAAAGTGCTATATGGAGTTTGTTACATTTTGACTCTCGACTGCAACCTCCGGCCTAAAGTGTAACTGCAGCCTCTGTGTTAAGCTCGTGCATTGCGTGCATGCTTGAAGAAGTTGGGGCTGTGCTGGAAGCCGGTCTGCTTGTTGTCTGCAGAGTGGTAAGTTGTCGACAGTTACCGGCTCTTATGTGCAATGTTTTTACCAAGCCAACACTAGGCGGATGCATTGTCTTTTACAGGTGTGGGTTCGACCCGAACCTTCTCTATGGATGAGAAGAAAATGGGATATTCGGGGCAGTCTCAGTTAAAACGCCATGGCTCAGTACTCTTCAGGACATTGGTGTAGAATGCATGGAGTAGAAAAGTATTTTACATTAACACTATAAATTCCATATAGTACCTTTAAAGTGCCTGTAACAGCATAAAAAAATCTTAAATAGCATCATTATGTGAATAAGAATCATATTTTAAGACGATTCGACTATATACAACATTTTTGCAAAGTGCAGATGATGAGAAATTAGTCTTTTAATATGCCGTTTAGCCCCGTCTGTCATTATAGCGTCCAGCTGGATGATGACGTCGGGAGGGTAACAATTTCCTCTGATTTAGAATTCAGCCCATTGAGGGGGAAGATTCAGAACGAGGAAAATGCCACAGAGGCAGCAAAATGTCATGATTGTTTCAATCTTTCTACGTAAGTATTTTTACGGGATATTCTTTTTTTCTAAGTATTTACCCCAATTGCTAAATATATGGTATGGTCGTGACAAATTACAGTCTTATGCCAAATGGAATATTGAAATGTTAAAAATGCATTTATTCAGTATGACAGGGCAAATTTCTGAATAATGGGCGAATGTTATTTTATGCCACTGGACTTAGTTTAGCTTTTCTCAAATCCCTGTCCAGGTTTCGTAGACAGAGGATAGAGCATAAACAAAACAGGAGGAGTGACAGCTAGTGACATGCTAACCAGAACCGAGCAGCTTTTCCAAGTCTTATTCTCGCCTTTCGAAAATGAAAAATCACACAAAACTACCTCAACTCATGTCACACACAGTGGCGGTGTTGATTGTCTTCACCGATCGCGCAGCCCCCGGCGGTGTGCAAGTTACAGCTCGTCGTTCTGCTGCGGCTCTGGTGGGCAGGCAGAGAGGGGAGAGAGGGAGATGAACACCGAAAATAGTGCATTCTCGCTGGACAAACCGGCTGACCTCGGAGTGGGGGCTGCCCAAGTTGAGGATAGTGGTCTATTGGCGGCCACATAAAGAGGACCGAGGGAGTGGAAGTGACCATGGTGTGTGACAAGCCGCTGGTCGTCGGCTGAGTGGCCTTCTCGGTGGACAGTGAACATTGTCACCCACAAAATGCTATCCACCTCCTTACAAAAACGTGTGCCATGATCCCAGAATTTGACATAATATATAAGGGGCCGTTTACATGGTGATTCGCCGAGAAAACGAAAAATTTCAAATTTGCATTTATATGGTCCTGATTCCATTCGAACAATGTCGCAATTCTGTGTGAAAACAATGTAGTATTCATGCCAGGCCGAAAGGGGCAGTGCAGATTTACAAGGCGACAGCCAATGATGCACTTTGACCCCAACAACCTCCTCAGCCAGGAAGACAACATACCCGCCCATTCCAAGCAATGGCGTTTTTTTTTTCGTTCCAAAAAGCACAAAAATGGAAACATTCAACATATTTAAATGAAAAATATTATTAAAAACAGTAAATTAAAGCCGACATTTCACCATATTTGCTGTTTTTAATGTTTAGTAGCCAAAGACTTCATAATCTATTGACATGACACGGGAAACGGGGCCGATTCGTAGGCGGCCTATTTTCAAAAACTTCGTATTCAAATATTTTCAAAACCAAAGCTGCTACCAACCTAAAACCAAAACAGGCACCTGCCTTAGCCAAATATGAGTCTTCATGAGCAGCGGCATAAAAAAATTCAATGTCTTTCCCTTATAAAATCCCGATTATTTTTTATATAAGTATAACACAACTTAAAATGGCCATGAAAGTCTCAGATTTTACACTATATTCACAAAAATCACCAAATGCAGAGATAATCACCTATATTTTCAGGATCAATAGTAATATTTAACATATCATATCACATTCAAGTTTTTGACCAAAATAGCAACTTTTTTTTTTTTTTTTCTTAGTTTACGGCAAGTTTTCAACAGCTAATAAATCACTCAGATTAACATCAGAAACTTAATACTTGAGGAAAAAAGCAGAATCAAGGCCTTTATAATCATTATGCAGTAAACGTATAAGTAAACAGAGCTTTTCTGGCAAAAATTGTTGTGAATAAATGCTTAAATACCCGAATTCTTCATATATATGGACGGAAAACAGTCTCGATTGTTGGTTAAAAGCAAAATAAACCGTGCAGTTAGCGTTTATTTTACGTATATTGTCGAAGTACAATGCTACTCTGTTAGTGAATGAGGCTAGCGGCCGCCTGGCGTAAAGAGCTTTGCTGGCAAAATTTCTTGTGAATGAATGCTTAAATCCCTGAATTCTGTATGGATATGGATGTTGAACAGTCTCGATTCTTGGTTAAAAGCAAAAAAAAACAACAACAAAAAAAAACACAAAAAAAACCCCTGTGCGGGTAGTATTTATTTCTTGTAAATATTGCGAACTATGAGGCTAGTCATTCATCAAACGTTTTCTTTTATCCCAGGCAATAGTAAGTGGTTTTATTTAGCTGACATGTTTCGGCGAGCACTTCCGCCTTCGTCAGAGGGTCACTGATGTTGGTGTGACGCGTCACCTGGGATAAAAGAAAAAGTTTGACGAATTTATAAGTGTAGGCAAAATGAACTCCATACAACTATGAGGCTAGTCAGTTACGAAAATTAGCCGCCTCCATGTGTAAACAAAAAAGAAAATTCCTGCGAATAAATGCTTCAGTCACGCATGCATGGTGCGAAAAATATAATATTTACCTTGAATCCTCCAACAAATCACTCCTGAGACAATCCTTCCTGTTTGTATGCGGTACAGCTTTCATAGTTGTCAAAAATCCAAGCTTAAATCCGACATTAGCGTGTGCCGTATTCGGCTATTACTAAATGAAGCTCGGCCCCCTCTGATAAGGCGTTACGCAAAGAATGACAAAGTGTCACGTCAGTAAGTAATGAAGTCTATGTAGTAGCACCGCTGCGCACGCCCAATGTGACGTGTGCGAGTGCTGACTTTATCTGCGCGGGAGCTTTCCATTGATATGGATGCAGAGCAAGCCCGCCCCCTCAAGTCCCCGCAATCGAATCCTTCCACTTTGGAGCACTGATTCAATGGTTTGCGTCTTCACCTTCCGTTTTCGCCGACACTATATTACTATATTAAGGCGAGGCCATTCTGCAACACAGTCATTGCGTCTTGCTGTCACAGATTCGCCATTTAAACTGCCCCTAAAACGTAGCTTACTCATGTCCTCGTTGGTTCAATGGTCCCACAGTTGTCGGACTTGTTTTGGCCATTGTCCGCGGTGAACAGGAAGTTTTTGAAACCCAAAAAGGCTCACACGCCTCTCCTAGGTGCAGCAACAAAAGCCTGCAGCACATTGGGCTGGCGTGATGTGAAAAATAAATGAAATAATCCACAAAATCAGCTGAATCCGCAGTTGTTCTGTGTACTTTAATATTGGCTGTATAATGAAGATGATTAGCCCATTGACGTCATATTCGCATTCTTCTTCAATCCAGGAAGTCACTCATTTTCGTGGCGCGGGATTAAAAAAATTGAATAAATACTGTATATCGATCGTTTCCACACACTTCCAAGCAGTCCATTTCATTAGGAGCATAAAATACCGCGTGGAATATGAAATGAACATGCTTTTTGCTGTCATAGGGATTTTTAATTTTTATTTATACAGGTAAAACTTCCAACATTTATAAGGGAGACCAGTTCAAGCAGTGACAACACAGAGTTGCAACAAACAAACAATACCAAAGAAACCAACTGAAATCATAATATGGCAGGAGCAAGGCCCAAATTGATCAGCTGGCCTAAATTCAAATTCTCTTAGAGGATTCAGGTCAGACAACTTAAGATCCTGATGAAGCTGGTTCCATGATGAAGGAGCTTTCTTACCAACTCTCATGCGAATTAAAGGACTGGTGAAGGTGATGTAGTTGAGAGAGCTAAGGCAATTATTAAACATGCAGACATTGAGTAATCAAGTAATGATATTTATACAAAAAAAAAAAATAAACCTAATTGAAAGGTGAAAAACAATCCTACCCCTTATCATAATTATTCAGTTTATGCGTCAAACTGTTGCCACAATAATATCTTGCTTCAAATGATGACAAAAGTTTCAAGCGTGAAACTTTGTTAAACACTTTAAAATGTACAAACAACATGATGAGTCATAACAACTATCTTGTCAACCTACTCGCAATTGTAGCATTGGACTGCCAGGACATGTTGCAATTATCATCTTTCAAATCTCCCCTGCTCATGTTACCATCTACACCAGGGGTCCCCAAACATTTTCCTGTGAGGGCCACATAACTTTTCCCTTCTCTGATGAGGTGCCGGGGTCAGTTTGTAACAGAAAAAGTGTGACGATTGCAGGAGTGCCTAAATGTAAAAAAACCCAAAAACGATTGTTTTTCAGAAAGCCACAATCAAATCACCCTTTCTGGATTCTTCACGGAACAAAAGTAAATAAAATAAAAATAATAATATAATATAATAATAATAAATAATAATAACACTATTAATTAAATAGATAATAACCAAATAACCCTATCTGAGTTCTTCACAGAAAAAGGCTGGGAAATAAGTAACACTATTGAGGAGAAAAAAAAAAAAAAAAAAAAATCAAAATGCTCTCTGGTATTGTTCAGGGGGCCGGACCAAATGTGGAAGCGGGCCGTAGTTTGGGGACCTCTGATCTACACCGATATCAACTGTTGACACAGTAGTTAAATATCAAGAATTAGCATGTATCTCTGTATCTATGTCCTTCTTTTGACATGATACAAGGTCATTTGTCTTTGGTCTTCCCCATAAAAAAACCCACACTAAAACGGTCTCCCAATAAAATTGCCTCATTAAACATTAAACAAATACCTTTCCCTTTGAACAATAGAAATATTTCTACAATGATCATTTTTTGTCTGATATACTACTCAAAAATCATTTTATAATTACCTATTTTCATGGATGACAAACTTTTGTTTTAGTAACCTACTGTATCTTCTTTGGGCTGGATTTAATGAAGACATTCTAACAAAAGTACTTTAAGAATTCCCACTTTTTCTCCTCTCACTATTTTCTATTACCATAATAATTTATCGTCTCGTTCTCTCTCGCTCTTTGACCAACAACAACATACTGTGTGTGGGAGTTCATAATAAACCAGCTGTCAGCGAAAATGGAGGTCATTTTTCTTGCAGTTAAATTGGTTTTACTTTGCCAAGCATTTTACTTTGCCAAATCCTTTTCATGCAACCAGCTGTTGTGAGATTCCTTAATTTGTGTTCCTGAGTAACAGTGTATTTAGATTCCCCCCCCCCCCCCCCCCACCACCACTAATGGCATCAAAAAGGAATTACGATGTACAGTAGAACACTTAATGAACTTAACATAGAGAAGTAAACAGTGATCGAACTGTGGAATAGTACAAGATGCAAAATAAATATATACATTACAATCAAATCAACCATATTTTAAAATATTGTATAATTGGGTCATATTCCCGGTGGCCCTTTGTATCACTCTCCATTAAAGATTATTCCCAGCATTAAAGTGCTCCTCCAAACTAAATGATCAAGTATAGTTCACTTGCCCAAACTGACTGTCAGTAATCACTTGAAACATGCAGTTGGTCTCAAAATAGTAATACACTTTTTGGTCTTTTATTTTGTGATGAACTGACTGTCTTGTCAAAATTGTTTGATTTAATATATAAATAACAAGTGAAAGAATAACAATACACTATTTCAGGAATTCTTCATTTAATGGGTATTTTATTCATGGATTTTCAAACAGTGCCATGTCAAAATTATTCATACCCTAGGTATCTCAAGTCCCATGTATTTTTCGTGATACTCAATAGCATGATGATTCTTGTTTTTGTCCACAAGCCTCCTGCTTCTGGCCCACTCATCCTTGGCGAAAGCCTCGAGCTGGGTCGAGTTGTTTGGTTTCAAAGCCATTACCCTGCCGCTTAAGTCTCGCCACGAGTTTTTGGATGGAATTCAGGTCTTGCTTGATGTATGTTGTTATTCGGCTATATTGTTTAGGGTAAAAAAAAATGCACCTGGAGGTAGGCCTGCACAATATACGTATTATTTAAACATCGCCATCACAATATGCCTTCGCAGTAGTCACAACGCAGGAGGTGCAATTTTTTTTAATTTTTATTTTTTAAACACGTTAACTTTTGTTTTACTTCATAAAAGCAGAAAATGTTCAGATCCTGGATGTTGGATCCCTTTTATATACAGCAAGCCTGGATTAAAGTGCCTGTGACACGAAAAAGCATGTTTATTTCATAATACACGCGGTGTTTTATGCTCCTGAATGAAATGGACCACTTGGATGTGTGAAGAAGCGATCCATATATTTATTCAATTTATTTGAATCCCGTGCTACGAAAATGACAGACTTCTGGCTTCGGTCTTGCATTGAGGAAGAGGACGCTGTGACATGTACGGGAGAAGGAGTCCTCTTCACAATACAGCCGTACTGTTGTATGAGAAAGACTAAGGATTCAGCTGATTTTGCGGATTAATTCGTTTATTTTTCGCATCACGCCAGCCAAACGGCTGCAGAAAAATCTTGCCATACGAGGGAGAGGCGTATGTGCCTTTTTGGGGTTTCAAAAGGTTCCCATTCACCGGTGGATATTGGCCAAAACAAGCTCTACTACTGTGGGACCATTGGACTTACGAGGAAGTGAGTAAACACCGTGTTTTGTGTTATGTCAAATACTGTGATCATTTTAATATGTAGGTGACTTGAATTTTGTGGCTGACATGCTCCTTGTCCCCTCGGCCGACGACCGGCAGCTTGTCACACATCCCCCCGCCGGGAGAGCACTATTCTCGGCTTATTTCCCTCTTCATGTGCCCGGTGTTCTGTCAAATTTTCCAACCGATCAGAAATTGCAACTTTGTGTTAAAAATAGCCGCGAATACAGCGATTACAAAGTAAACACTACAAACTTTCTTTAAATAAAGGACTACTTATGTTTGATCTTGGATGGGCATGTAAAAAGCTCTCCTCATACAAATATTTTCATGTTAGCTGCATAACAACTGCAGCCGCCCTCCTATGAGTCTCTCGCTGTTTACGACTTCGCCGTGTAGTAAAGCATTATTTTGCCATATTCGTGTCAACCATTTGACAGCTACACGCTCCTCTGACGTTGCCCGGTTTGTCAAGCGGTCATTGTCCAGCTGCTTCCCCGCAAACGAGCCCTCTGCCCTCTGCAGGGGAACGACGAGCTCTAACTTGTTCGCCGTCGGGTTGGTTGACGATCGGCGAAGACAATCGACAACCCAGTCGTCATGTGAAATGATCCGGGCTAGTTATGTGTGATTTTCCGCTTCGAAGACTTTGAAACATCACTCGGTTTGGGTTAGCATGTCGGCTAGCTGTCACGCCTCTTGGTTTGTTTACATTCTCTGAAGCCGGGGAAGGGAAATGACATAAGCCCGAATTAGGTGGCATAAAATATCGTTCCGGAGGTGCGACAGTAAAGGTGAAGTCGACAGTTTTGACCATTATGGAGTAATTTTGCCATGTCGTCCTGAATAAATGCATTTTTATTATTTTGTATTCCATTTAGCACAAGACTGTTATTTGTCATGACCATGCCATTTATTTAGCTGTTGGGGAACAATACTTGGATAAAAAGAATATCCTGTAAAAATATTGGAGTAGAGAGACTGAAACAATGACATTTTGCAGCTGTCTTTGTCGCGTTTTCCTCGTTCTGAATAATTCCCCCTTAATGGGCTGAATAGTAAAACCGGTGAGTCCATTCTTCCGCTGATGTCATCCACCTGTTGAGGACGCTAGAGCCCTATAATGGTAGGTGTGGTTAACCGTCAGATTAAAATACTAATTTCTTGTCATCTGCGCTTTGCTAAATTGTTGTATATAGTCGAATCGTCTCAAAATATGATTCTTATTCACATAATAATGCTATTTAAGACTTTTTTTTTTTTCTCCTATCGTACGCACTGTAAAAGGCATTATATAAATTCGGGATGTCCCCGACCCGATCACATGAGCGGAAATCAGGCCGATCGCGCCATTTTTCAGAGGGCTGGAATCGGGTGAAAAGGATCAGGTTTTTAATTTAAAAAAATGTCCATGTTTTTCGGCTTTTGCTTGTACCCTCCCGCCTGCTAAGCAGTGCGACCAAACTGTTTTTCTTGGTCACCAGTGCAGCCTGCGTTTGGTACTTAACGTAACGATGATTTACAGGTACAAATGAGTTCATCATCGTTAAGAGCGGCGGTGGCGCAGTTGGTAGCTCAAGTTGTTCTGGGACCGAATGAGCAGGAGTTTGATTCCTGGCTATGACTGCCGACTGTCGAAGTGCCCTCGGGCAAGGCACTGAACACTAAATTGTCCTCAACGGGTTGGCAGCGAGCGCCTTGCATAGCAGTAGCACCAGTGGTGTGTGAATGTGTGCGTGAAAGGGTAAATGTCTGCTGATATAAAGCGCTTTGGGCATGAACCATGTAGATAAATGCGCTATATAAGTACTCTCCATTTACCATTTACCATCGTTAAACTTGCAGCCCAGTCTGAAGTGCGCTGTGCCAACTCTTTAGGCTACAGTAATCCCGCGACCCTTGTGAGGATAAGCGATTCAGAGGATGAATGAATGAAGCAATTATATGAATGTTATTGAGAGTGATTAAAAGTATGACGTGATGGGTGATGCAATGAAAAATTTGTGTGCGCGCCTACATTTTGTGTTGGTGCACCTTAAGAAAAAAGTTAGGTTCAATGCAATGCAAAAAGTAAGTGTGCAGCCTTGGCAATATATGTTGTAACGTTAATTATTTTTTTGAATATCGTTCAGGACTATCCCAAACAGCTATTCAAATTATCACTATCCCAAACAGAGCTATTCAAGTTATCTGGTAACAATACTTCTATTTCTAATATAGCAAAATAATATCGCAAACCCCTCAAAAATCTCAATGATAGTTTTTTCCAATATCGTTCAGGCCTACCTAGACCTACCTGTATACAGTTTATATTTCCAAATGGCAGAACTGAGCCTTAATTCTTAATTCTTTAACCTGAGCCAAAGTCAAATAAAGTGTTGTTGTTAATCGATCCAGCAGCTATTTTATGACAAAAACAAAACAAAACAAAAAATCCCCCAAAACATTTTTTTTTAAAGAATGTGCAGTTTCAGTAAAAAGAAAAAAATGGAATTTTTTTTTTTTTGCTCAGCTATAACATTTTTTTTCTTGCAAAACTCCGAAAAGACTGAGAGTTGACAAGAGTCCATTTTGATATGTTTAGGTGCTCCAACTTTCTCCTTCAGGTCATTTTTCTCTCAGCTGGCGATGACAGATAAGCGCAAGGGTGCACCATTACCACCCTTTGTCAATCATTTTCTTCCTCACTTCTCCTCACTTCTCCTCACTCCATTTTTGTAACTCCACTCATGTGTTTTCCACATCCTTTACTCTAAATTGTCCTCATCTGAGCTTCATAGTTGAAGTTTGTATGATACAGCTGGGTATAAAAAGTTACACAATGGGTTGAGATTTAAAACATGACACCAAAATAAATCATTTAGAGAAACAAAACAAAACTCAAACATGCAGCCTGTGAAACGAATACATTACTAATACTGAGAGAGATTAAAGGTTTAAAAGAAGACACTGCACAGATGGTTGACAGGTGGTTTTCACATATTCAGAATGGTATGCATTGATTTCACCTTTGACCCAACTACTTAAGCCATCTTGGATGATGTATCATTAAAAATCAATAGCAGATTTGCCTTGACAGAAAAGTAATTCTTGACCTTTAGAGGGAGTAGCTTGACAAATGCAACAAGTTGATAGAGTAAATTTTTGACAATGTTCTGTACCAGCGATTTCCTACATTATGTCAGAAAGCGGCAACATTGTATGAATAATGCAAAATGCAATAATATCTGAAACATGCCGTTTTACACTACAGTAACCGTAGTCCTTTGAGAATACCCAAAATATGCAGATTATTTACAGTAGGGCTGTCCCAAACGACTAATTTTCTCCCGATTAGTCAGCCGACTATTTTTACGATTAGTCGACTAATCTAATAATTTAAAAAAAACTTTTTTTTTGGTTTTTGTTTACTAATTTAGCAATGAAATTTTTGTTTACGGTTATCAATTCACAAAAAACATATTGGAACACTTAAATTATTTATTAAAGTACAAATAAACACGTAAATAACAATAATAAATCACAAATAAACAATGAGTTCAAATGCTGATAGAATTAACTAGTGTAGCATCCCGATTGAAAAGGTGGTCTCTTAAACTGATGGTTTACAACTTTTATTCCATCCTTGATGTAATAACACCGTAAGAGCTACGGTGCACACAAATAAAACAACACAATTGGAAATTAACAAAAACTTTTCACTTTTTTCCTTTTAAACCTTATTTATATATCAATGAATTGCCTTTACCTTAATTTATTACCTTATCATTGACAAGCTCTCCCTTGAGTGCAATCACTGTATATACTGTATATATTTATAACCTTTTAACTCTATATAAATTTCTATACCATATAATAAACCATAACATAAAATAAACCTTTCAGTTAGCATTAAGGACAATACTAATAGCACTTATAGGCCCATTGTCAATGAAACATTATTATTCAGTAAGGCGACAGCACCCTCTGGTGTACAAAAAATGAAAAAAAAAAAAAATACAAACTGGGTGACGACATTTGAGGTGTTTATTCACCGCTGACGTGCAGCCAAGCTTGGCATTGAAGAGACAGGACAGAAGAGTGTACCCTCCGTTGTTTCTTTGAAATAAGTCAATGTTTTGGACACTCTGGTGTGCTTTTTTTGGCTTTGTGTCGCTTTCCCCGCTTGCATACAGAGCATCCTACATTCTGAACTTTCCACGCATATATTTTTTTTAACCCTTCATTAACCGTCGACGGGATGTTGTGCTCGTCGACGGATTTACGTCATCGATGACGTCGACTATGTCGACTAGTCGGGACAGCTCTAATTTACAGTATGTACATATTTAACCAGGTTGTTCACTTTACAGTGAATGGTCACTTAAAGTCATCATTAAAAGCAGCATTCATTCAGAGATGATCAATCCATGACATGTAAATAATAATAATGGGAAACAAATAAAATGAGCCCAGTTGACATTACACTCTATTCTTCATCCCATTTACATGGCAATTTTCTTTTTACTTTTAACAATAATGTTGAAAATGTTGGTTTAAAAATGACTTAAAATATAAGTCTGTTGGATTGATGCCTTGACATTTATACAAAATGCAGGGAAATGTCAGTGTGAGATGTAGTTGATCTGGCAGTTGGCATATGGAGAATAAAGCACTGACCCTGCATGTACACACATACATACACACATGCAGCACCTGTCTCTCATCCTAACCTGTTCAATACAATTCCATGAAACTGATTCATTGACATAAACAGTACGAAAAACAGAAATCCAGTGGAAAGACAAAACCTTAGATTTAGTAATAGTAAATATGATTTATATACTGTACTTAGGTTCTGTGTGTTGTGTGTGAGAAGGTATGAGAGACCTGACTGACTCAGGAAGCAGCTGTGTGTGTGTGTGTGTGTGTGTGTGCAACAGCTAGCATAGCAGCTGCTGTGTTCCTCTCAAGTGTCTGTATATATTGTAAACACAAAGAGAGATGACACTCTACTAAACTGAATCCGAAACTTGATCAACCAGCTTCTGTTCATCAACTGACAAAGATGGTGTGGTTCTCACAAAACTAAGCAAACACACGCTTTCTCTGAATACAAACATGACAGTTGATTCAGACTCTATCCTAAAGCACTGTCTTCATTAAAAACGTTTTCTTCCTTGATTAAAATTAATTAATCCAAAGAAAATCTGTTTGAGTTTTCCCTGTTAAGCTATTGTGTTTTCCACATTGTCCAGCTGTACAATAGTTAGCTATATAAGCAGTGACCTGGAAATGGTTGCCTTACTTAAATATCTTCAACTCGTGGCAAGATATTACAGACAACATTTACTCCATCTAAATGTTGCTATCTCTCATGCACCTTGAGGGTGATAACTGACATCCGTATCTCTTCAGAAACTTTGAAATAACATACACTGATTAAGACCTAGAAAGAACACACTTGGCTTCTCTGTGGATGTCACATCCATCTCCTATAAGTTAAAGCTTCCAGACATCCTTGATATACGTTAAGTCATGTAGAATGACAGTAGAACTTCTGACCTTTGAATGGCTTATGCTGAAACCTCGAGGGGGCTTTGTATAAGTGCTACTCACCGTGAAAGAGAAGCAGACGACGTGATAGAAATAGAAATAAATGACAGCATGTTTTGTTTGACAAAGCTGAGGCGAACCGATGTAAAGAGGTCAATTGTGAGGTAATGGCGAACTTGTTGACTGTCGTAATGACCTTACAGTGACTGCGACTGGGCCAAAAATTCACAGTTAATCATGGGAGAGTAAATCTTTTAGTTGATTCATTAGCTGCGGTTGATTCTTATTTTCGAAGAACACGAATTGGAATTCTGCAGTCGAGCCAAGAAACAATTTACCCAAACAATATTTGGAGTGACACAAGCCTCAGGCCTGTAACTTGGCTATAGGTGCATATACTCTACTGTATATGCAACAACTGATAGAAGCACTGACACATACGCAACAAGATGCCAACTTCTGGAAGGCATGAGGTCATTTGGTTGGTGGGTTGATATACCTGGGGCAGTTCTTAACTTCTGAAATGCTATAAACAAATGGACAGATAGCTGGCTATTCAAAAGAGGAATACTGCTATGGGGAAATCAGGCCACATGCGGTATATGTGCTTTACCCGCATACACGAATATCACTATAGCTCAGCACTGACTTTGACATGCTATTTTATTGTTTTACTGACCACAGTGCACTCTTCAAAAATAGGTTCGGGAAATATGGATATTCAATTTAATATGTATGCAATTATGTTATTCCACAAATATGGAATTCCTTTAAGGTCAGTTTTACAGTTCAGTGTTAACAGTGTAACACTGTGAAATATAACACGCACACAGAGCTTTACTATAATTACAACTCCATGAAATGTACTATCCTCTACATCAATGGCCCCCAACGGTTTTTGCACCACGTACCAGTGTGATGAAACACGAAAATATATATTTTGTACTCCGGAACACTCCAGGGTAAAGTGTAGGCAGGAGTACTGTAAACAGCCTCAAAAGGAGAATGTTCTGGAAGCAAACGTGGGTACTGGGTAGCTGCTCTAGTGCTAATATCTGCTGTGTGGAAATTTTTTACCATCAAACAAGGAGACAGCGACTTGCAATGTGTGCAACGAGGGCATTTCGCATGAAAGAAAGGCTTGAAATTCGTTTTGGGCAATGTAAATACATTATACTGTATAGTGTATATAGGGCAATAGGGCAAAAAAAGACTTTCGGTGTTGGGTCGGGTCTCGGTATTGGCAGATTGTCAAAATCAGGTGACTTGGAGTCTGATTCGGGTGTAAGAATATGCGATCGAAACATCCCTATATACTAGTAGAACATCAATGGCCAATTATTAAAGGTTGCATTCCACAAAATGACACCCCCCCCCCACACACACACACACACACATTTTGCATAAAATATGCCAAATTGAGTCAGTAACCTGTTTGAAGTTTTACCTCTACTCCAGTGGTTCGGAAACATTTTACAGTAAATACCTCCTTGAAAGAATACAAGACTGTCCAAGTCCTACCATAATGAAAAATATGAATAGTTTTCAAAGCGGTGAGCAAAAATGAGTCTTTTTCCTCCTTTTTTTTCCTTCTAAATATTCTTGTACGCCAATGTAACAGTTTGAAGATCAACACAGTGCTTGAATACAGAAGATAAGTAACTGGCGTAATCAGTGATTAAATTACTTTTTCAAGTAATCTGTGACAACACTGTTGAGCGATTACCATGGAAACGAACGCGTAGCAGAAACCTTTCTAACATTTTCTATTCAAAATGCTCTTCGTACATGAATACAATATTCCTCATTCTACATACTTTATGAGGCAATAACAAAATAGTAACTCACAGACACTAAGACAGTACACACACACACACACACACTGTTTTGAAAAAATG
Organism: Corythoichthys intestinalis; assembly: GCF_030265065.1. Taxonomy (NCBI): domain Eukaryota; kingdom Metazoa; phylum Chordata; class Actinopteri; order Syngnathiformes; family Syngnathidae; genus Corythoichthys; species Corythoichthys intestinalis. The sequence continues at coordinate 16,454,640 of NC_080398.1, forward strand.
ACAGTGTTAGATTACGTGTTACTGGATGAAAGTAATCAGATTACAGTAACGGGTAACTTAGTAATGCGTCAGTGACAACACTGGTGAGGAGATAGCTTTATTCTGATTGGTAGCATGTTGTAATTTACATGTTGAATATTAGTTGAAAACCCAGTCTTTTGGACTTATAGTTTTTTTTTTATGGAACAACTGAAATATAAGTGAATTCTGAGCAACTCAAGTTATAATGAAAATCTGCAAATATGTATATTTTTTATAATTAAATATAAATACAAGATAAATAGGTGTGGCATGAGACCTGGGAAAACATATTTGGATAGTACTAAATAAAGTAGACTTATGAGCAGGGGTGCACATAAGTGGTCCGCATGCGCGCATGCGTACCGGACGTAGACAAACGCGCTGGCCCTCAACGACTTCCATACGCTTTTGCGTACCGATGGCTGACCACCGTATTTGCGGCGGACACGAGAAAATAACTTCTCAAAATGTCAAAGAGGCAGGCCACACTGAGTAATTACTTCCGTGTTCCCCCACCCCCGTCAAAAGACAGACAGACGACAGAGACGTCACCGGAGCTACTGAAAAAAAGGACTTTTGCTGAAAAGTAGGAGGTACCATGGCTAGAAGCAAATGATGCTCGCACGGAAATGCGGTACAAAATGTGCTGTGAGAATCCCAATGTCGCCGATAAGAGCAGCGCATTTTATGTAGGGTCAAAGAATTTCAGCCATCCAAACTTTGAAAAGCACGAAAAAAACAGAGAGTATGTGGCAATTAAGCAAACTATCGATGTCAAACAGGACCCCGCTCGCCCTATGGACAAGTGGCGGAATAAAGGTAATGAACAGCGACATGCACTGACAAACGTGTTTTTGCTCGCATTTTACAAAGCTAAACATGCACGTTCAATAAGGTCTTATGAGAAGGACATCCCACTTTTAAAAAGGGTTGGAGTTAATGTGGGAGCCGCATAATGCCCTTTATTTTGAATTGGTGCTTTTTATTTTACATTTCACTTCAAAGTAATGGCAATTTTGTTGTGCCAGTTGATGTTAATCAAGCATTAATTGTTAATATAATTAATTAAAGTTAATTGGCTCTAAGTAAAGCTTGTCATAAATGTATCGCATCAGGCGGGTCGGCTCTCAAGCTCAATGTCACATCTCCAGGTCCTCCTCTGAGAACCTGGGCAAAAAAAATTATGTGCACCCCTGCTTATGAGGCTTAACCTGTTAGATCCTTTTTTCCCCCCTATGCCCAGTGAATTCCATTTTCAAAGCATGATGCATGATTAAAATGTATCATGAATTGAATCTTATTGAATTTGATTTGAAGCTTAAAGAAACGGCCTGTTTATTAAACGAGCATTACTGAAAGAGATTTGGGTCAACAAAGAAATGAAGACTGCTTTATTAATCACCAACTAAAATATTCACTATCCTTTTACAGAGCCAAATACATTAAAAAATCCCATTCTCATTCTGCAATTTTCCACCCAAACAGTTCACCACACTTCAAACCTCACCTTGAACCTTCATTTTAATTGGTGTCGGGTCAAGCAATTGTACACATGGGGCTAAAAAGGTACTTAAAAAAACATTCAAGTAATGGGGGTTCTGCATAGAAATGTAATCAGACAGTTGGCTTTGTGCAAACTGCATCTAGGCTTTTAAAATGATGCTATTTAGGATAAATAAGGCTGTGTGGTTAAATGAGAAGGCCTTTTAGAGGGACTGATGAGCCACTAAGGAGCTGCTTGAGGCGGCGCTGGGGAGAAGACATCAGCCGGGGAAATTAGTGGCCTGAATGGATGTTTAGACGTTGTTGCTTTTTAATGAGACTTCTTATAGTCTGCATTGTCCCCAAACTCTTGCCGCTCTACATATTTTCACATACCTGATTCCATAGGCCTGAATACTTTACTGTGCATTAAGCGTCATAAAAACACATTAACCTATTTATGAAGAACTATAATGACGAACAATCAATCAATCATAATAAGGAAGGGTTTTGTGATGCACATGAATTTATCGGCTATGTATAACACCGCTACTGAACCCGCAGAGCCCCCTTCTTTAAAATATTTTTTTGCCTAACAAGTGGTTATCTTTTAATCTATGACAACAATTGGATTCTGTGTTTGTGTGAGTTTGGGGGGGAAAAAACGTTGATTTTCCAAGATTGTTGATGCATCCCAGGTCACTGAGCATGTGCCATTCCACTTTAACAAATGCTCGCTTGTAATAATTCATGATCTTGAAACCAATCATGGTTGTTTATGCTTGAACTAACTTTACATCGACTCATTCAACCAAGAATGCCCTTTCACCTCTGTCAGCCTGGTAAGGATTCTCTCTACTTCTCTAGTTCTCGCTACTTTGGGATCAACCTACGCACGCACACGCCTTTGAAGCCACTCTGGCATGTATAGAAAAGATGTGGGAGGCAATGGCATGTATTTTTGCATACATGCTTAGACACTATTTAGCTGTCTTAGGGGGTATCCTTTTTTTTTTTCTCGCTCTGTTAAATCTGATGGACGCTTAAAGTTAAATATACAGATACAGGGATATGCATTTGGATGAATACATGTACTTGATCAACTATGGAGAAAAAAAAATCTAAAAAAATATTTGTATTACTTTTCAACATCTCAAGAACTGTTTTCAAACAAAACAAATAGTTGAAAGCTGAGACCTCCTCTGCAGATCAAATTTATGTAGCACATAAGGTTAAATATAAATAACCTGTAATGTATTAGTCCTTTTCTGAAGTCTAGTTTACATTTGTGTCACACAGAGCCAGCATTGCACTCCACTTTTCTTAAATTTCCTCAATACCAGGTAAATGAAAAATCAATTTCACACAGAAACATGGTCAACCATCAGTGGACTGCTTTCTTTTAACTGTTAGAGTACGATCACCAATCATTAGGTTTGTTTGCTCGACCCATATTGGCTGCAATTAAAAAAAAAAAAAAAAAAGCTACCCTGTTTGAAGTAATCACCCAAATGAATTTCATAATCCATATCTGGCGATACACACTGTCAGTGTGTATTTTTATTTCTTCTTTAAACGTACAAATCTTAACTGCACATTTGACTTTTTCTTTTTTTTTTTTTTTTTTTTTTTTTTTGCTGAAAGCTGTCCTGAAATGTATGTGGCTCCTTTCAGGGAAGTAATTCATCATGACGACCTATTTAGCTGTTGATGCTGAACATTTAATTCTGTGTTTGTGTTTCCCAAACCTCAAATCCCTTCTTATTGTCGTTTCATGACAGTTGTTATTCCAAACCTCATCTTAAGGCTGTGGGGTCCATATGGTAGTCTTCAGCACTAATACCTGTTCGATTTCTTGTTCCTAATGAAGTGGGAAAAAACATAATTCCTTTTTTTGTGTTTATTGGTACATAAATTTTAATATGTGCTCTGCCCCTGGTTTTTAATTTTAATTTTTTTATACGCGGACTTTTATACTCAATTATGTTGTCTGTGGACCTCCTTGTAATTAGTGGGAATTGGTCTTTCAGCTGTTCGTCGTATGTGCAACTGACTTTTCTAGCCTCTTATTGACACCTGTCCCAACTTTTATGAGATTTGTTAAAACCATGAAATTTAAAATCAACACATGACCATTTTGAATAAAATATTGAAATTTAGCACAAAGTATTGAACTTTAGCACATTGCATTCGATTTTTATTCAACATTTTTAATTGTGTCCCAACTTTGTTGGAATCTCGGTTGTAGTTTGTCAAAATGTTAGCTAATAAAATATTTGTTTACTCCTTGTCAAATGTTATGTCCTAAAGTGAAGAAAAAGGATGAAATATGCTGTTGTCATGTGATTGCTACGTCATCAACTTTTGCGCTCGGACGCGGAATATAACCTTTTGCATAGAGACATGTTTGGGGCACGTCTATCATGCTACCTGGGAAAGTTCCAGGCATTTGACTAGGTTATGATGCTGTAAATTTCAGGGCAATGTCTGAATAAACGAACCAGGTAACTCCTTTCAGACATGAGCCAAGTAGGGTGAATACTGTAACATTGGTGGACTTCAGCATATGTCTGAAAAGGGCTTTAAGTCATCAAGATATTTTACCATTTTCCTCTTGAAAAACTCTTATGAATCTAATCAGAAATTATGTAGGTCGGAAACAACTTTCGATTAGTTTGAAAGAAAACCACATAGGATAGGAATTTACAAAGTATGTTAAGAAAGCTATTCCCTTGGACAAGCTGTCATGTTCATAAATCCAAGACTGTAATTCTTTACATTTGTCATCTGTCCTGTCAATCACTGATGATGATCTAAAAAATGTAAAAACATATTGACAGATGTATAATTAACATTTCATAAGTAGACATTGAGCGAAAGCAAATGTAAAACAAAGTATACGTATTTCAGTGAATAACAATCTCTTGCGGCGTCAATGCAGGAACCATAACAAAACTTTTGACATTGAAACCAGTTTGTTCATGTCAAAAATACAGTCCAAGAAGTACAAGACAAAATGTGGCTGATCCCCTTTGCCCTTTTGTACTTGTATTGCATACTTGCACATGAGTTCATTTCTTAATTACTGAAGCTTGATGGCTGGTTAACCTTGCTTCTCTCTGCTTACACTAATGCAGAGAGGTCATGAGTATGCTGATTGGTTGGCTCACTGAATTCTCAGCCAGAAAGGGCTGCCGGAGTGCATTTGACACATCACCAAGGAGATGAGACACAATATCAAGGACAAGAAAAAGGAAAGACTTTAAAATGAAAGAAAATTATTTAAGCCTAGAATGTATACACTCTGTCCCATAGTATTAGGCATATCCCAGGGTCTTATTGGTAAACATTTGATTGTTGCCTCAGTGTTTAATGAACTAATGTGGTTCCTCTATTTGTTGGTATTGCTAAATTGTTGGCAGTTTTGTTTAGCCGGATGAGTCATTGAAAGAACTTTAAATGTGCAGTCGCATGGAAATTTAACTTTTAAAAGCTTTTAATCATACTATATGGTCATTCCCTGGTAAAAACACAGTCTGAGTGGTTTTTGTTCGTATTTAATGCCGCCTTTTCCTCCTAGCTCATCCTCTACTTTGACGCCTGTCGCAATGCTTTCCTCCTGTGCCCCACCTCCCCTCTGCCGGAATGCTACTGCTTAGCTAAAACGCAGCGCTTGAGCAGACTACAAGTGTGAAGAAATGTCATGTATTTCATATATATAAATGAACGTGATTCAAACTGTCAGCTAACGAGATTGTCTGTTACTGAAATGCCTCTCCATAGTGGCACTGACTTTGAAATGAAAGTAAACCGGAGAGGGTGAGAGACATTTAGCGGGATGGGAGTTCTTAAAAATACGTGAGTTCCAGTCGTTTCCAGCCATTTGAGACAGCCATGATGCAAACACAAGTTTATATTAAGTCGTGTATAAAATCTATAGCTTTTAAAAACAACTCAAGATGAAATTGTTACCTGAATGTCCGGTACCATATTGTTGGAATTTGACCTTTCAGCCAGATTGCCGGAATCACGCCAGCCAAACCGCCGGAACCGCGCTAATGCAATTCCAACGACACGGGCCGAAGCAAACCCAGCAACCCAGCCAAAAGGCTAAACTCTGCGCATTCACCTACCTCAGTTTTAAACCCTTGGACTGACTCCATTTTAAAAGCTGGAAGCTTCGAAACACAAGTTGAAAATTTATTCCAAGTTGACAGCAATCTGACAGCAGGGCAAAAACGGCAAACAGATCCAGACAAAGACGAAGGCTGGATCCAGGGTCACCAAATCACAGGCCAACAAAAGATTCCTGAAAAAAAGAGTGCTAGCTAAAGAGTTTAGTCTTTTGAAGGTTCTGGTGAGGCGGGCTGTGGTCTGGAAGAAGGGTGGTTTTGGGTGTTGTTTAGGGTAATTGTCTGTTGCAGATTGGGCAGAAGAGTCCATGCCTCACTGTTGCCAAGGCAACCAGAGTTGGAGATTTTGTCAGCCTCAGCACAAAAGGAGCGCTAAGTGTTCAAATTGTCAGCCGTGGAGTCTTTTTGTTGTCAGGCGTTCCTTGTGGCAAGACAGGATGTCCCGCCATTGTTCTGGACTGTGCATTGTTGGCCCCCAGAAGAGCTGATGGCGGGATTCGGTGTTCCAGACGTGGGCTTGTAGATGTCTTGGCCATCACTTGCTTCTATTGCTCTGTCAGTGTCAATCTCGCTCAGTCAGCTGCATGGCGCGCGCGTTGGGCTTCCGTAGTCAGCAGGCATCCTGTAGTTGTTATGCCCTTATCTGCCCGTTGTCTTGGCGCTGCAAATTCAAATAACACCAAGTCCAACTACTCATACTTCAAATATATTATACTTTTTTTTCTTAAATTATGATTTAAATGCTATTTATTTTGTATTGGGTGTGTTAGAGTGATACAACCAGTCAAACAGTAAATATGGGAAAGGATACTATTTCCTTCAATATCCCTGAAAAATAAGCAAGAACTCCCCCCTTTAACTTTGACATACACAAAGCTTTCTTGAATAGGCTTGATTTCAAACCTAGAAATATCCAGCATATCACAAGACGACTGTTATTTTCAAAATGCCCACACTACTGTCATGTCAAGAGGAAGTATTGCATTTCGCTTTTTAGCAACTAGCATATCATAGTATGTTTACTGCAGTTCAGCAGATTTAGTATGAAATTGCTTTTTCACTTTAGATTTTCTTTTAGCATTGACAAAGCTTCTATATAGGTCAAGCACTATGATTTTGCCTTGAGTGGTTTAGCATTGTATATACAGTAAGGGCTTATCTAAGTCAACCTGATCAATTGAGTTAGACATTTAGTCTGGTCTTATTTGACTGATTCACTGTGTCTACCCAGCTGTTGAAAACCAGTATGTACAGCAAATCCCTCCTTACCATACATACCACAGGGGTCATACATCTATGCAGAGGCTGTTGCATCTCCTTCCTGAGTATGCACTTTTACTATATTTTCAAGACATGTAATTTGTTATTACTGTGTGCGTTTGTGCATCGATGCATGTGGTCTTCAACTAATGAAGAGCACAGACAAAGTTGACGGTTGCTAAAGCTGTTTAGGGCAGGATGCCAATGAAATCGGTCTGTTTTATGTACATGAAAACACGCAACCTTTATCTTCTGATCTTACGGGACATTTGCTGTGGTCACTGGCAGTGAATGCTTGGTTGGGCTCAAAAGTATTGCCACAGCGTAATTCCATTACCTCTCATCCAATCCAGGAACACTGTGCAACGAGACAAGTCTGTTCCCCATGAGGTGATGAGACAATGTCACTGACACCTCTTGCTTACTCACTGTGCCAGCGATGTCTACGGACATTGAGCAAGTAGTGTCTGATTAGAATGTTTGGGACGTTTTGGCAGGCAATTGTGTAAATTAAGATACCTACAATACCACAACTGTGTGCATTCTGACTGATTCCTTCAATATGGGCATTATCAGGAGAAAAAATACCCAGCTGTAGCTTCATTGTTTACTGTCGGGCTTTTCTCACTTCAGCAATCATTTCGGTTTCTTTTATTAACAATTTTGACGTTATAAGTAGAATGATGGTTTTACATCCAGTTTGGAGACTCATCCAAATATGTGTTTAAATAAAGTCTAATTTTATCAGCATACTGCACCGTTATTCAGCAAATTTACCTCAGCAGAATTCAATTCTGCAATCATCAAAATATTTACTCAGTTTTACATTTTATTTGGCTTTTTGCCACAATACTTACGTAAATTCAAACGACATGTTATGTACACCTCTCACATGTATTTTGGTGACACAAACTGCATGCGTATTTGCTTCATCCTCATCTACATATGAAACTAAATATTAATTAATTAATTAATTAATTGTTGTAAAACAATTTTTTACTGTATAAATTGTATTTATTTGGCCTGATTTCAGGGAAAGCTATGGCTAGATACTTACCTTGGACTTGAATTCCTAGCTTCAAACATGTTAACTTATTATTATACAATTGAGCATAAGATTGACTTATCCACTTGTCATTTCTTGCCAAGGCACTATTGCCCTGGCAACAAAGGGCAGTTTCACAACATTTGAGAATCCAAGCTCTGATGATGTGGTGCCTCACTGCACATTACGCAAGTACCTGCCCACTTTGAACTTCCTCTAACCCACTTGCCAACGGCCAAGCGAGGTCTTCATACTTGCCCAACGATGCAGCCACTTGCCAATGGCCAATTAGAGTAAAGAGTTTTAATTTGGATATTAAATATTCAAATTTGAAGCAATCAGCCACTTATTAATAAGAAACAGTCTTTTGGCACAGTCAATCAAAAATGGCCAACTATAGTTTGAAAAAAGACAATCTGGGCATTTTCAACACAGCCCTTTGAGAATGACATCAAAGGTTTAAAAAAATAAATGAAAAAAAATAAAGGTCCCCTTAAATTACAATCAACGATACTATACTTGTGATCACATATGCTACATATTGAATCACTAAGCTTCAGTCCCCCTTTTTGTAAATGTTTTGATATACCATACGTGGTTATGATGTCAAATGGTAAATGTTCAATTAAATTTCATATTGCCAAGGCTTAAATATTAAATCATTCAGACTTAAATATATGCTGCCTGTACTTTTTCTGACTTTTGAATTTTTTTCCCTTAGCCTGGCATTCAGATCAATTTCGATGTGACAATATGTATATTAGAGTTGGGCGGTAAACCGAAAATTTACCGTCACCGAAATTCTTCACGATGACCGACGTAATTTTGACCATGTCGGTAAATTCGGTAAATTAATAAAACAAGAAAATAGTCTTTTCATCCCGCTTTGACTCTGTGTTGTTTGTCTATGTTCATTCCCCTTTAAGAAAACAGTCAATGTACTTACGTAGCGAGTCACGTGATCATCAGGAAGCCAATCAAACAGAAGCCCGGTAAGCTAACGCTAGCAGCTAACGCTACAAGCAAAACGTGATGGAGTGTGGCTTAAGGGAGGTTCGCCAAACTTTCACCCGACATTTAGTAGACTCTTGGCGGCATCCAGACGGGCTTTCACCCGCTGTTCTCCCCTGTTCTCACGATTTACGGAGATGGTACTTTCAGTGCTTTCTACTGGTAGCCAGGCCACAGGCTAACGCTAGCGTTTAACGCTACAAATAACCTTGTCGAAACAGCTGAACTTAATAAGTGGATTGTTGAGCACGGACTGCATCTAGCAATTACTATGTCGCGTTATTTTGTATCTGACTGTGTGTGATTTCTCTGATAGCTTTTGTGATGGTAAAGCATTCAGCATAAAGCACAATCCAACGGTGAAACTTATTAATATGACCGAGAAATGGCCCCAGCTATTTTTCTGTATGTGCTTAATTCTGTGTCATTATTGCTATCATAAAATCTTATGTTTCATTTGCAGAAGATCAATATAGCGTTAATGTGTGTCTGTCTGTTTGGGGGTTCATGTATGCGTGCATTTATTAAAAAATGCACTGGGGGGAAAAAAACACCCTGAAACCATAAAGTAAACACTTGTATTGAATAATTATGTCACAGCAGCCATTAACAATAAATTGTCTTTTTGAAGTGTACTGTTCAAGCTGCAAGTCACTTGTGTTACAATGACATGTTTGCAGAGTAGGGCTGTCCCAAACGACTAATTTTCTCCCGATTAGTCAGCCGACTATTTTTACGATTAGTCGACTAATCTAATAATTATTTTTTTATTTTTTTAACTAATTTAGCAATGAAATTTTTGTTGACACTTATCAATTTAAAAAAAACATATTGGAACACTCAAATCATTTATTAAAGTACAAATAAACACGTAAATAACAATAATAAATCACAAATAAACAATGAGTTCAAATGCTGATAGAATTAACTAGTGTAGCATCCCGATTGAAAAGATGGTCTCTTAAACTGATGGTTTACAACTTTTATTCCATCCTTGATGTAAACACACCGTAAGAGCTACGGCGCACACAAATAAAGCAACACAATTAGAAATTAACAAAAACTTTTCACATTTTTCCTTTTAAACCTTATTTATATATCAATGAATTGCCTATATGAATTGCCTTTACCTTATTACCTTATCATTGACAATCTCTCCCTTGAGTGCAATCACTGTATATACTGTATATATTTATGACCTTTTAACCTTATATAATTTTCTATACCATAAAATAAACCATAACATGAAATAAACCTTTCAATTAGCATTAAGAACAATACTAATAGCACTTATAGGCCCATTGTCAATGAAACATTATTATTTAGTAAGGCGACAGCACCCTCTGGTGTACAAAAAATGAAAGAAAAAAAAAAAAAAACCTTACAAACTGCGTGAAGGCGCTTGAGGTGTTTATTCACGGCCGACGTGCAGCTAAGCTTGGCACTGAAGAGACAGGACAGAAGAGTGTACTCTCCTTTGTTTCTTTGAAATAAGTCAATGTTTTGGACACTCTGGTGCGCTTTTTTTGGCTTTGTGCCGCTTTCCCTGCTTGCAAACAGAGCATCCGACATTCTAACTTTCCACGCATATATTTTTTTAACCCTTCATTTACCGTCGACGGCATGTTGTGCTCGTCGACGGATTTACGTCATCGATGACGTCGACTACGTCGACTAGTCGGGACAGCTCTATTGCAGAGGCATATTGGTTTTGACAATGTACATTGTTCAAGCCATACACGCTGTTATAAATGCTCATACTTGAATTCTTATTGTTTACAATACATTTTTATAAACTTAATGTTTAGACTGCATGTACAATTGTTAAATATATCAAACTGAAGGCTTGTAACTAAATCAACAAGAAACTGTTAATCTGTATTTCATGCATTGATTCAGATTTTCAAATTATATAACAGTCCGCTTGGGCGAATTTATCGTCATTTATCGTTATCGAGGTAAATCTGCTCAATTTATCGTGATACCTGTTTAAGGCCATATCGCCCACCCCTAACGTATATTCATACATAATTTACATAATATGGGCATGTTTGATTTTATTGCTTTCACCTGCAAGCTGAGACATTGTTTTACCTTTATATGTTTAAATATTGTGCTAGATATTAAATCAGTTGATTTTGTAAAAGCATGATGAAATCGCTCACCTCTGGTGTTCAGTTTTTAGCCTGGGATATTATTCATTTTTCCCAGTATTTTAGCTCTACTGCATGCATCACTGTCTGCCTCGTATTATCACACTTAGGCATGTGCCAGTTACCGGTTTCACGTTTTACCGTGGTATGAAAATGTTGCGGTTTCCAAAACCACTAAAATTTTCCGTCATACCGTAGTACGGTATTCGCTATTTTTCAACTCCCAAAAATGCAGCCAGAAGTGGCTTGGCGCGGCAGTGCTCACCCCTTCCCTTGTTTGTTGCTGTGTGCGTCAGTGACGCTATTCTGCTAAACAGCCAGCGAACCCGAAAACATACACTACAAACACAATGCTACTTTTCTTCAATTTATTGAGCTCTCAAATCGTGGTAAGTGAAAAATACAAAACAAATACATTAAAATGTACAATTGTATTTTTCCACATGTGAGTAGCTTCAACAGGTTAGCACCATGAAAAGGTTCGCCAAAAACAAAACACACATTTTCCTTTCAAATTCAATATACAAACTAACTAAAAACTTACAAAGACGAATGTTAGCCTAGCCTTAGCTGGGAAAGCAACTTCGTCGTGGTTTTAAGTCTCACAGCCGCTGAGTGAGAAACAAGCTTGAATGAGGGGGAAAAAAGATCGTCAAAGATCGGCAATAGGCCTCACTCCCAATGTTTTTTTTTTTTTTTAGATGAAACCTTTCCACAACAATATTTACATTTTAAGTAATTTATGAATTATTTTTGTTCTTTTTAACACAAAGGCATGACATCATGTAGACTAGAGTTGACACAGTGGCTGAAAATGGCGAAACTTCACTTGACCCCCCCCCCTCCCCTCCAAAAAAAAGTCATGCAGTGTGTGTATATATATATATATATATATATGTATGTATATATATATATGTATATATGTATATATATTATTTCATTTAGATGTGTTTTTACTTTTTTATAGCAAATATTTTGTTCTTGCTCTAATCGTGAGCAACTATGGCTGTGAGTATAGTCTATAAGTTCTATTTATTTTAATTTTATTTGAAATATTTGTTATTTTGTGTTTATTTATTTATTTAGTGTAACATTATATTCATGTTCCAATTTGCAAATATGTTCTGAAAAATAAAACAAATCCTGTTCAATGGAAAAAAAGTTTTTATTTATTTATTTATTTATTCAACCGATACATCTCAAAAGAACACATTTTGGAGCTATAATTGCGATACCGTTAAACCGCGATATTTTTGCTCACGGTTATCGTACCGTCAAAATCTCATACCGGCACATGCCTAATCATACGGCAACTATAGTTTTCTACTGGAAAATAAGAAAGCTGTGTTTTGCATTAGTTTTAAACATGTTGCATATTACTAGATCAATAGAATAATCTGAAAGTCTATCTTAATGTACTTCATTTTATGTTTTGTATGACTAACAATTTTTTAATGTTCAGAAACAGACGACGAAATAGGTGTTAAAATGTCCTAAGCCACGACACTACACTACACTTTTTAACATTGTTTTCATTTGTCTCTGCTCTGATTTTTGTCTTTCAACATGCTCTCACCTTTTTTTTTTTTTTTTTTTTTTGTTAAACCCCAAAAAAACCCTCTCCCAACTCACACACCCACCTCCTCCTCCTCCTCCTCAGTATCTTTGTTTTGCTGAAGAATACAAACACACACTGAACCAAAACACAACTGACAGTTTGCATCCAGTTTTATTGCTCCTCCTCTTCTGTCCTCTTAATTCCTCCCTTACATTCATGAGCTCCATCCCTCCCATCATCCCTTCCTTTCTACTTCCAGCTGTCAGGAGGCTTCATTATTAATGATTCATGGTGGAGTCGGGCAGCGCCTCCAAAAGCTTTTGTCAGACAGACCGAATGTCTCAAATCTTTCTGCCACTAACTGGAGGTGACATGGAAACACTCCCATAAACCCCCCCTTCACACACATGCACACTATCTGTTGGTGGCTTTGCCATATAGAATTCTGTTCACTGTATTTTATTTGTACTATTTTTTTTTCAACATGTGGGCTTTTGATTTATAGAAATGCCAAGCTGTGAACAATTGGTTACTTTTCCATATTTCAATTGATGAATCGCAACTTTGCCTCGTATTTCAAACATTTGACTGTCCATATGCACAGAAGTATGATATCCTGTGGTGTAAATAAACCACATTTGAATTTTTGATCATAAAGCTGAAGTGAATCTAATATTTCAGAATCTATTTTGACATGCTGAAAAACAAACCTCTGATCTGACCTCACATGAGAAATGTGTTGGTTTTTTTTGTTCTGAAAAACCTTATGCATACAATGAGATACATACATAGCACAGGTAATCTAACAGGAAAAAATGATCTTTCAGCATTGTGACCTGATGTATCACATCTGATACACACATTTATGAAATAATTTTTTCATTTGTATGTTCTAAGAGACAATTATAGGCTCAAAGTTCATAGAATTGGAATTTTTCTGTTGATTATTTAACAGTTTGGCCTTTACGGGGTTTGTTAAATATTGTAATTTGGTAAGAAAACCTTCATTTTATTTTTTTGTCCATTTAAATTCAAGGACCAAATGTCTGTGTGACAAAAAAAAAAAAACAGCAAAAAACAAAGGTAAAGACAGGAAAAGGCCATCTAGTCAACATGTTTAATGCAAAGATTAGTGACTCAATTTTATTTTTCAAATTGAATTCTTACTGAAGTGTGTTGACGGAACCGGTAGTTATGTGTATAAGATTTTTACATGTTTGTTCATCAGATAAAAGCACTCTTCTAAAATTGGTGTTTGAAAGCTCTGGGAGCACATTTTAGATGTTTGTTCGCTAATTTCCCTACTATCATTCTTGAGAGAAATTCGTTATTTCACGTTATCTTTTTATTCTTTACAGAAAAGCCCAAGAGCAACAGAAGAAAGTGGTGGTTGCCGGTTGTGTTCCTCAAGCCCAACCTCGAATGGACTATCTCAAAGGGCTCAGCATCATTGGGGTATGTGTATTTTACAGTTTGAAGTAAGAGTTTTCATATGGCAAAGTTTTCAAAGTGAATAAAAATGTTTTGGGTAAGTGTTCAGCTCATACATAAAAAAAGGGTATCACAGGCCATTTTTACCTGTCATTTACCTGGCTAGGAGCATGCTGAGTCTGGGCTGTTTGGCCCCCCCGCTGTTAAGTGAATCAATAGCACTCTCCAGAAGACAGGACCATTACCACTGAAATGAACATAGTTGGTCAGTAGAAAAGAGAGCATACCGTATATGAGAGTAAGGATTGAAAGAAATGTGATGAAAAGAAACTTAAATGTTGAGAATGAGATGTCTGATGCCATATTTTATTATGCTATTCAAATAAAAAGGCCTGTTTTAAAGAGAAACAAATTGCGATGATGTTAAATAATTTCTATTTCCTACTTTAATGTAAAGTATAGAAAAAAATCACTGATGTCTAAAGGTAAACAAAGTATTTTGTAATTTTTATTGTTTCTCATAATAAATCTTTTCATCTATTGGGGTAGGTTATACTTACTTATCGATAATGATTCCAGTATATCTGAACGGAATTGATTATTATTATTATTTTTTTAAAGTAAATTTAACCTTGAAATAAAAATGATGGGCCTTATTATACCCTACTGAATTCACTAGCTGTGGATTGTACTTTTCGCCAATTACAAACTGAATGGTAATTTTCCTTTTTTGCCTGAAGGACTTGATGCTTGTGATTTTCTAAAACAAGTTTAAATGTGGAGTTGTGAGACCAGAGCAGATTTTTCAACTTGTGAACTTGTGTCAGTCAATTTTAGAAGAGCTGTGGTGCAAACAAGCCCAAGGTGTTACATTTTCAAGATGATGATTTTTTAAACTAATAACATTTAGCAATACTGAATAAGATGTGTGTAATGTAATGGTAAATAAACATCACAAAGCAGTACAGTGGTACCTCTACTTAAAAAATTCCTTGGTTCTGGAAGTAGATTCGGACAGTGAAAATTCCTTAAGTAGAGACGTGTTTTCCAAGCCTCCCAAAATTCAGACACAAACCTTTTATAAAGCATACAAATAAATCAAAACATGTCACAAATACATGTTACAGTTAGATTATCGCACAGTGACAATAAGAGTTGTGCATAATGTAAAAAAACAAAGAATAAAGAGTAAAAGTTAAATTCAGTTAATATAGTAAAAATACAGCTGTCGGAACACGTGGGGCAAATGAAGAGGACACTGGGATGCACACATACGCATAGAGTAGAGGTGCCTCTATGCCAGTTGGTTGCCAGGAAGATGCTAGGCAATAGCCAATGGCAGAGCAGCAACAAGTATGTTACGTTCAGTAAACTAGGCGCTGAGAGTAGCAGCCCATACTGTATTTTTGCCTTTTGTATTCTGAAATTTCTTTTGTAACAAGAGGCAATATTTACCCGTTGACGTGTGTCTTAACCTGAAACTTCCTTATGTAGAGACATTTGTAAGTAGAGGTACCACTGTACTTGCTTTTTTGTATTCATTCCAAATATTTGGGCACATTCGTGTTCTGGACTTATTTTTATTTTATTTACATTTTATATCAAGACCTTATTCTTTCATTTTGTTCACTAGATATCCCCAGACTACCAAATGTATTTATTTTCTGTGACTGTTATGCAACAATCACACTGCCGACTATGTTCAGCAAATTATTGAATTTAGTTGAACTCATACAAAGTAATCCGATGGGAAAATCAATAATTTTTTGTCTTTCCATTTCAAAAAAAAAAAAAAAAATTTTTTTTTACGCATAACAAATAACTGCAATATTTTAAGCATCTCTTTATCAGCACCATTCTCTCTAAGAAGCTATTCCTGAAAGGCATCAAGTACTTTGTACACTAATGTATTGTTGGATTTGAGGTAAAAGTTGAATTGAATAAAACAACAATGCCGCTTTGCTGAAACTGCCAAAAATATTCATTCAACGTGATATCCAGTCCTGAATATTGTTACTTTCAAATATAGTGTTTGGGAGTCGCACCACAAATATTGCATTAAATGTCCATTTCCATGAATAATGCAGTTCCATTTAAGTAAACATGCCACTATGTAACGTAATTACATTCAAATCATATTCAAGTGGCATGTACAATATGTATAATATAATTACATTCAGATAAACAAGCTTGCATGTGGGTACGCCTTCAGGGCGAGCTGAAACAGCTGGGAAGTTTGCCACTGCTGTGCCTTCCATTGTCATGACTAGATTGGATTTTGCATTGATACAGACACACGTGCGTACACAAATGGACAGACAGAAACTCACACATGCATGAAGGGGCACATATGGTAACAATCACAGACCAAAGCACACCAGTGCACGCACACTTCTTTCATATGCCCTCTTATCAAAACACACAACAGTAGTGACAGTTGGTGGTATATGAAAATCAGATTCAAATTACCATTAGTGCATTTTTGTTTAGTGAATCCTCTTAACGGCTACATTGGGGTGCCTTCGAATGGTTTAGAATTAATTCATTCCTGTTCACATGAGCTGTGTGATTATGTGCGTTGTTTGTTATGCTGTTTTGCTGTCAGAAGATGCTGTGAAATGAATGACAGGGAAACTGTGTAGTCTCACACACAGTCACGCAAGCCCACAGTGTTTCACATCTATGAACCAGACATGTCACATCCTTTATCTTAGCTGCATCACACATCTCCACACACACAAACAACCA